>NC_135541.1:115964774-116616162 GCF_045843805.1 Urocitellus parryii
GGCTCCCCTGCTCCTTTCTCGTTTCCATGGCAACCAGTCTGGCGACAGCTCCAGAGCATCCCCCTCCTTCCCCCGGTCTTGGGTACCACTAGGGGCTGATCTACACGCCACAGCTATTTTTAGTCAAAGTCCCTCCTCCTGGACAACTCAGAGCTTGCCTCCTCACCCCCTCAAAGGAGAGAGAGAGAGAGAAGAAAAGAAAAACAAATGCTTGCATGCTGGTCCTTTCCTAGTGAGCTCCTTACTCTGGGAAACTATGGGCTTTGAGGTGTTTGGGAATAAAATGTTTGGTTTCCTGGAATTTCAAAGGGCCATCTGGGAGCTCACCACTGCCAACAGGGTCCTCTGTTTGCAGGTACTGTTCTGGGGTCAGGCCACCATCACAGCCTCTATTTTTGGAGAGGCCTCTGATCCAGAAAGAGGCTGCTAAAGGGAAAAGATATCCACTGGAGGCAGGGAAGGGAGGCAGGGTCAGGATTCTAATCCTTGTCACTGATTTGTGATGTGACCCAGAGGAGTCTCTTTACTTCCCTGAGACACAGTCGTTTTATCTATCCCAGAATATGTGCATGCGCAAACAGCCCCTTTCTACTTATTTTACACAGTGTGCAGGTCAAGTCAGGCAATATAAATAGAAGGGCTTTGAAATATATTTTGTTAATATCAAAAAGTTGAGAAACAACCCAGATATACAGCAGAGAGAAAAGTTTAGGTTAGTACTCGTGATAACTATTTATCCTTCAGCTTTTAAAATTTCTTTTTCTTTTTCTTTTTTTGGTGGTACTGGGGATCAAACCCAGGGGCACTCAACCACTGAGCTACATTCCCAGCCCTTTTTAGTTTATTTTGAGACAGGGTCTCATGAGGTTGCCGAAGCTGGAATCAAACTTGTGATACTCCTGCCTCAGCCTCCCAAATAGCTGGGATTATAGGTGTGCACCACCATATCTTGCTAAGACTTTGTGTGTGTGCGTGCGTGCATGTGTGTGTGTGTTGAGAATCAAACTGAGGGCCTCTTGCATGCTAGGCAAACACTTTACCACTGAGCTATACCCGTAGACCTAAGATTTTATTTCTTTAGGGCAGTTTTAGGTTCACAGCAAAAGTCAAGAGAAAGGTACAGAGATTTCCCATGTGTCCTCTGCCCCTGCACTGCATAACCTCCCCCATTTTCAACACCTCCTGCAAGAGCGGTACTTCAGTTACAATTGATGAATCTACATTGACACAACATAATCACCCAAAGTCCATAGGTGATTTACATGATGATTTGGTGTTGTACATTCTGTGGCTTTCGATAAATATTTAACAACATGTATTCACCATTACAGTATCATGCCAAGTAGTTTCACTGCCCTAAAAATCCTCTGTGCTCTGCCTAGTCATCCCTTCCTCCTACTAATCACTGGCAACCTCTGATTCTTTTACTGTCTCCATAGTTCTGTCTTTTCCAGAATGTCATATAGTTGGACTCCATATAATATGTAGCTTCCCAGATTGGTTTCTTTCACTTATACATTTTTTTGATGGGAGGGGTGGTGTTGGGAATTGAACCCAGGGCCTTACACATGCTAGGCAAGTGCTCCACCACTGAGCTATCCCCCCAGCCCTAACTTTACATTTAAGGTTGCTCCATGTCTTTCTTTTTAAAAGTATATTTATTTTGTTTTTTTTTCCACCTTTGTTTTGTTTGTTTATTTTTATGTGGTGCTGAGGACCGAACCCAATGCCTCACACGTGCGAGGCAAGTGCTCTACCGCTGAGCCATAACCCCAGCCCCTGCTCCATGTCTTTTTATGGCCTGATAGCTCATTTATTTTTGGTGCTGAATAATAATATTCCCTTGTCTGGATGTGCCACAGTTTATTTATTTATTCACCTCCTGAAGGACGTCCTGCTTGCTTCTGAGTTTTGGAAATTACGAATAAAGCTGCTATAAACATCTGCGTGCAGGGTTTTGTGTAGAAACAAGTTTCCAACTCCTTTGAGTAAATAATCAAGGAGCACGAATGCTGGATCCTGTGGTGAGAATATGTTTAATTTTGTAAGAAACCACCACACTGTCTTCCAAAGTGGCTCTGCCATTTCGCATGCCCACCAGCGTTAAATTCCTGTTCCTGTGGCTCCACATCCTTGCCAGCATTTGATATTGTCAACTCCATGCTTTTTCTGCATAATGTAATAACCGTGGCATATAGTATAATAGGCTAGTATGTTGGAAATCAAAGTAACAGTCATGTTTATGTATGTGAATGTGTGTATAGATAGAATGTTATGTAAAAAAAGCACATCACTAAATGTTCTTTTTTTTTAATATATTTATTTTTTAGTTATTGGCGGACACAACATCGTTGTTTGTATGTGGTGCTGAGGATTGAACCCGGGCCGCACGCATGCCAGGCGAGCGCGCTACCGCTTGAGCCACATCCCCAGCCCCACTAAATGTTCTTATAAGTTGATTGTGTTTATATGGGAATAGCTGAAGGGAGCACTGAAAAAAATCAGGAAAAAAAAATCTTGGGGAAAATGGAATACTTCAAGGTCCATTTTCCCTCAGAGAAGTTAAAAAAAAATTTTTTTTTCAGTTTAGGGATTGAACCAGGGTCTTGTACCTGATAGGCAAGTGCCCTACCACTGAGCTACATCCCCAGCCCCAGTTCTAGGGAAATAATTAAAAGCAGAGTTATATACAGATCCAAGGTGTTATTGTTGTTATCTCTATTGTTATATCCAAGATATAGATCTATTCTTTTATAGATCTTTTAAAATTGGAAGAAAATATGAATTGGAGGAGCAGAAAGATGTAAAAATGAACACTGGCAGGCTAGATGTTTCTGGAATGAATCTGCAAGTTGGGAGGCAGTGGGGGATGCTGAATAATATAAACTTGGGGGGCAACGGCGTGGCTTAAAAATCTCAACTCTGTCCTCTGATACCTGGGTGACTTTGAGAAAATTTTACTTTGCCTCTCTAGACCTCTACATATTTTTCATCTAAAAAATGAGAGGGGGCTGTGGTTGTGGCTCAGCAGTAGAGTGCTTGCCTCGCACGTGTGAGGCTCTGGGCTCGATCCTCAGCACCACATAAAAATAAACAAATAAAATAAAGGCATTGTGTCCATCTACAACTCCAAGAGATTTTTTTTTTAAAATGAGAATAACTATGTTATCCATTTCTTGAGGGTTGTCACAAAGATGACATAAAGCAATGCCCAACATGTAAGTACCACATAGATGCTAGCTTCTATTTTCCTCTCTCTCTTCCTCCTCCTCCTTCTTCACCCTCATAGTCAGCCACATCATACCATCATCCCAGGGACCTTTCAATAGTCCCATCCATTTTGTGCCACTTTCCTCTGTCTTGGCACCACCCAGTAAGACCTGCAGGGGGCACTCCTGGTGCATTGCCCTCTGCCCAACCCTTCTGCCTGTGTTTCTTGCTGTTTCAAGTGGAAATATCGAGTTTTCAGCCTGAGATTGGCATCAAGACTGCTGTTAAAGCCCCAGTCAACATCCCTGTCTCCTGGGCCTCGCCTTGTCACCTGAGCCTTGAGACTGCTAGTCTGTCCTTCTCTGTCCTGCCAAGTGGCTGCTCACGTTGGTTCCACTGTGCCAGGATCTCAGAGAGAAGAAACCAAACTCCTGGGCAAGACGAATTTGCATATAGCTGGCCCCATTTGCTGAAGGGGGAATCACAGGGCTGGCAGTGCCCGTCAGAGGGTGTTTTCAGTCAGCCCCCTGCCTCAGTCCTGGCTGCCCTGAACCATGCTACTCTCACCTGATTGATTTACTGATCTGCAGGTTTTAGACTTTACCTGTTATCTAGCCTCAATTCCTTGTTTATCACTGAGCTTGAAGTGAGGTAGGAGAAAAATAAAACTTTTCCTAGGCACCAGGATAACAGAAAAATAGGCAATAATACTTGTAGGTACTGAGAGAATGAAGCTGCTTTGCAAGGAATCAATCCAAATATGTCAGTTATGGTGATGAGAGATTGCAACTGAAAAATATTGAGGACAGGAAGGGCACAGTTGGGGCCACTCTGCTGGTCTATACAGAAATTTGGTGCAAACTAGAAAAAGCAGCCCACTGGGTAAGGCAGTCCTTGTGGTATGTGGCTTGGAGAAGAGGTGGGATTTTTTGGGGAAAATAAGTTCCCTTCCTCCACCAAGCCCAGCTCTGGGTTCTGGTGGGAGGACTGGCAGCTTGGTGGGGGTCCGCTCTTTTCTTGTGCCATTAGCTGTTGTTTTTGTGGCAAGCCCTGGGGTCAGTCCATCTGGGAAGATTTGCTTGGGCAAGATCTTGGGCCTTCTTGGGCAAAAGCTTGGAGACTGGAAGGAAAGCATGAAAGGTTGAGGAAATAAGCTTGGTGGAGCAGGGAGGCCAATCTAGTAGATTATATCAATGTCTATAAATTCAAAAGAGATGGAGCCCTAGAAAACTCTGGACAGAGGAAGGATATGGCCAAAGAACCACAGCTGGAGACTCCAGTGAAATGAAGAGCAGCACAGCACAGCTCCAGGACCAACAGTCTTGGCTGGGCTCCTGAGGCTGCGGTGCTTCCTGCCTTTCTGGTATTTTCATCACAGCAAGAGGACCAGAAGCCTCCCCACACATGGTTCTGGGTTGGGAAGAGAGAGACTGGGATTTTAACATTGACATTTAGAATGGTCCAGGAGTTGACTCATTTACAGGTAATAAATGAGTAACTTCAGGTGTGTGGTCACTTCTTTCTTTCTCTTTCTCCCCCCCACCCCTCCCCCATCTTTTTTTTTTTTCCTGCAACCAGGGTGCTCTACCACCAAGCTATTATCCCAAGCCCTTTAAATTGTGAGACAGGCTCTCATTAAGTCACTGAGGCCTGTCTCAAACCCGCGATCCTCCTGCCTCAGCCTCCTGAGTCACTGAGATTACAGGTGTGCACCACCACACCTGGCTTCTGGTTATTCCTCCCTCCTCCAACCTTCCTTCCTCCCTCCCTCCCTCCCTTCCTTTCTTCCTTCCTTCTGGTACTGGGGATAAAATCCAGGGGCACTTTACCACTGGGCTACATCACTAGCCCTTTTTATTTTGAAACAGGGTCTTACTGAGTTGCTGAGGTTGGCCTTGAACAGTAGAGTGCTTACCTAGCACGTGTGAGGCACTGGGTCACTGGGATTACAGGTGTGCATGACCACACTGGTCGTTTCTTAATTCCCTGTTGTTCCAATCTCTCACCACAGGGTACTGGGTATTAATGAAATGTCTATCAATAAACCCAGTTGGAAAGTCACTAGTAGAACCACATCATTAAAGACATTTTCTTTCTCTTTGAAGGGAAGAATTCTTTTACAATGTAATTAGGCATCCCCTAGTATATGTCTTATAAAATGTGTGTTTGTGTATAGGACATTTACTTAAAGGAAGTGGTCTACCTAAACAGCAGTCTGTTACTGACTGTGGGGTGTAGCTCAGTCCCTCTCTTGGATCACTCCTCCTGACCAGAGACATCCTGCTTCTAGGTGCCCTAATGGGATTTGTTTAGCATTGTGGGACCTCAGCACCAACATGTCAGATGGAATCCAGAAATAAGCCCTATCACTTCCTCTGTTCTTTCAGGCTAAGTCCTCTGACTTGTTAACTGTTCCCTGTTCTGAGCCTCTGCCAGGCCTCCCAACACAAAACTTCCCTCCACACTTGCTTCTCCCAGCAAAAGCCCCTCAAACTGCTGCACATCTGTGCACTCTCCTCCAATAATCTGCTCACCCCTGCACTCTTCCTGAGGGTGGCCCTACCCCCATTATGAAAGAGGTGAAAGAAGGGAGAAGGCCAAAGTTGGGAGGAATAAATCTGAAAGGGGCAACGAACAAGATCAGGAAGATATAAGTTGCCAAAGGAGAGAAGAGAGAGAGATCCTCAAGGACAGCGTTACTTTGTCCTTTTATATGGTGGACACTAGATGTCATGACCCAGGGAAGTTTTTTATATTATATATGACCATAGGTCATAGCCTCTAGTTGAAAAATAATACTGTGCTTAAACCATACAAATTCTCTCTAGTATTACCCTAAGACAACTCTGGAGTCAAACATACATGGATTCAAATCACCAATCTAATGCTTTCTAGCTATGCCACCAGGCAAGCCACCCAAACTCTCTCAATCTTGATTTTCCTATCTCAAGATTGATCATGCATAGGAAACACAAATACTAATTTCCTAAGCCCCTATCACTGATTCCCTATTGGGTTCCTAGTGACTAATCTACATATTCTTTTTTATAAAAGAAGTAAAAAAATTAAACTGACACTTCATATGAATGAAGGAATATTAATGATGGATATAATTGAAGAATGAAAACTCAATTTCATTCATTAATTTAAAATTGGAATATTATAAGCCAAGTGTGGTGGTACATGCCTGTAACCCCAGCTGCTTGGGAGGCTGAGGCAGGAAGATGGCAAATTTGGAGAGACCTGTTTCAATCAAAATAACATTTGAAAGGGGCAGGAGATTGGGAATTGAATTAGTTCAATGGTACCAGGTTCAATCCCCAGTATTCCCCTACAACAAGAACTTTATAGTATTTTAAAGCTGTCTGTGTGTTTTTCCACAGCCTTGCACCCCAGTTGTTCTAGAATATCTAAACTCTCTCTAACTGGACAGTCCCTTCCTCTACCACCCTGAGTTTTCCCAGATGACTCTTCTGCTCTGCAAAGAAGACATAGACGATCTGAAATGAATTTTTTTCAGAGATATCTTCAAGGTTTCTCTTTTTGCTACTGCCCTTTGGTCCTTTCTTCTTTCCCCTCACAGAGGAGTCTCCTGAAGCGCCCAACAAAGGAGTTCAGGCTGTGAGATGTAAAAAGGGGCACTGTTTGGGCACCTATTTGATTCCATGGCCCAGGGACTGATATAATGAAAACAGGCTGCCTCTTCCCTTGAGACTGGAGAGAAGGGTGAAGGGCAGAAGGGCCAGAACCTGGGCTGGTAGTGATGTTCCTGATCCTGGCAGAGGCCATGAAAATGAAAAAGGATATCCTGGAGAGATATAACTAAAGGAGACTTAACAAAACTCTGGTGGCTTGATTGGTCTGCCCTGAGATGGAGCACAGGGCAAGGGTAAAGATTCAAGACTATTTTTAGATTTTTAGTCTGCTTGACCAGGAGTAACACAGAAAGGAGGAAGTCAAGAGCACTCCCACCCAGGAGAGGACAAGCTTGGTTTGGGGCCTGTCGTGTGGACCTGGAAATCCCCTGTGACTAGAATCATGGAAGTGTATGTAGCTCCAGAGAGAGTGCAGGGGTAAAGAGAGAGATTTGGGCATCGCTCAGAGACACTGTAAGTTACAGAGGCTCCAGGAGCAGGATATAAAAAGACTGATCCATGGGTTTTGGAGGAGGAAGTTGTTCTAGGTTTGGAGGTGTAGGTAGGGTCAGTGGAAGAAGATGAGGGTGGAATGGTGCCATGTCCAGGTTAAAGCGGGCCTTCTGTCGAATGGTAAGGGAACTTGCATTTTACTTATAGACTGTTGGCAATTACTGAAGGTTTTTGAACTGAGAAGTGACACAGATTTGTGTTTCAGAGAGATTATGTGTTATTGGTGTTAATGATCTCTATATAAAAGAATTCATGATCTAAAGGATTATTAGAGTGGAGAAAGACTGAAAGTAAAAAGACCAATTAGAAGCTGCTACAGTAACCCTGGGAGATGGTGTCCTGGGTTATTACAAAATAATAGGATAGAGAGGAAAGGGGCAATATTTAGGTGATTTAGGAAGCAGATAACTTTAGCTGGACTGGTAGCACACATCTCTAATTCTTGCTACTCTAGAGGCTGAGGCAAGAGGATTGCAAGTTCAAGGTCAGCCTGGGCAACTTAGCAAGACCCTGTCTCAAAATAAAAATAAAAAGTGTAGTTCAATGGTAAAGCAACCCTGGGTTCAATCCCTAATAGAAGGGGGAAAAAGAGAGAGAAAGTAAATGTATTAATTAGATAAGAAACAGGAAGTAAAGAAAAATGAAGAGTCTAGCAGACTGCTGTGTTTCTGGTTGGGTTATATAGTATATTCACTGTGGTAGGAAATAAATGAAGAGGAACATTCATGTAAGCAAGATCACAAGTTCTACTTTAAAAGTGCTGAATTGGAAATGAATATCCAAGTGGGTTGGAGGTACTGACACATGGATGATAACTGAAGCCAAATGCTTGGATAACATTTTTGGGAAAATATAAATACAAAATGAATGTCTATTAATGATTCTATAAATCATTATAGTTCTTTGCTTTCTCTTCTCTGGTGTTGTTTATTTTATTTTGTAGTTTTACCAAAGCCCCCAAATCTTCTCTAGCTCTGAATGTCAAGACTGTGGGCTCTTTAGGGATCTTTTAGATATTCTGTTCCTACTGCCTTCAAGAACTTAGAGCAGCCCTGCAGAGTGGCCTTTAGAATACCTTAACACAGCCCCTCATTGCTATTTGCAGGAATAGAGGGTATGGGGAGTTTGAAGAAAGCCTAAAGACAGTTTCTAGTACACTGTCCTTATGCCTACTGTATTTTTCTCCTTTGGAGTAAAGTTCTCTGAAGGGTGACCTGTACTTGCCAACATTTTCTCACTTTCTAATGATAACCCCTTGTAATCTAGTTCCCACCTTGATCACTCTTCTGAAACTGCTTTCAAATGTCACTAGTGGCTTTCTCATTGCCAAATATTTTCACCTGCCGACACTGTTACAGCCTCCTCCTGAGCAGTCTCTCCTTCTTTGACTCTTGTGACCCACTCTTTGACTCCTATCTGCCTGTCTGGTGGATTCTCTGGTACTCTTTGGGGATCCTTCTCAGCTTCCCAGTGTGAGAATTCCTCACTCTCTGTGTCAGGTTGTCTTTCAGGGGTTCAGTCTTTGTTGCAAGCTACTCGCTGTCATGGCTTCAAGCCCACCCTGCCTTGGCAGCAACTTTCTCCGTCTCTCTCTGGCTCCAACCCTTTTCCATGATTCCTAGTTCCGACCTCATCGTTTCTTCTTCCCCATCGCAGTCCTTTCACCAGGTTGGCTCCTCCCCTGAGCTTCTTTATGTCCATCAAGGGTCTCATAATTTTCCTGATTGCTCAAGTTCAGATTTTAGGATGATCCCTGAAGCCTCCCCTTTTGCTTGTCAAGTTGATCCTTAAGTTTTTGTTTTCTTTCTTTATTTTTGGGGGGTACTGGGGATTGAACCCAGGAATGTTGAGTCATGTCCTCGCCCCTGCCCCTTTCCTTCTTTTTTTAAAAATATTTTTATTAGTTGTTGATGGACCTTTATTTTATTTATTTATTTACATGCAGTGCGAGGACTGAACCCAGTGCCTCACACATGCTAGGCAAGTGCTCTACTACTGAGCCACAACCCCAGCCCACATCCTCAGTCCTTTTTGTTTTATTTTGAGACAGAGTCTTGCCATTCCTGAGGGTGGCTTAGAACTTGTGATCCTCCTGCTTCAGCCTCCAGAATTGCTGAAAGTACAAGCATGTGCCACTGTGCCTGGCTTTTTGTCTTCTTTTGACTTTTCTGAACCCCAATATGTTTTATCCGTTCCACCTTTCATTGTTACCACTTTGATTAGGCTCACATATCTTCATGCCTGAATTACAACAATTATTTTCTATTTAGTCTACTTGCCAACTGTTTCCCCTTGATTCAAACCTGCTTGCCCTCACCTCAATACAAATGGTGCCTTAACTTTAGCCCAGCCCTTCCTTCTTCCCCAGTGAAGGCTTTTTGAAAGGTACACTTACCCATATATGGCTTTAATTTCTAGTCTTTTTGGTTTTGTCTCTGGATTTGTACCAACTGAATATGGTAACACTGCTTGTTGATGAGAAGTTAAATGTCCATACTGAATGAAAATGGGAAACAACTATGCTCTTCTTCAATACATGCCAAGAGTGGAAATTGTGGATTAAAAAAAAAAAAAAAACTCTCAAAACACGGATCCAGGTAATGAAAGAAATCTTGATGAAGTGAAGTCTTGCGCATGTTGATAATGCTGAAAACCACTTCTCTATACGCTAATCCAATGGAACAATCTCATGCTGTTTCCCCCCTCCCAAAATGGACTTTATTTTCATTTCCCTTCAAAACTTTGCTTAGGTTGTTCCTCTGCCTTAAGTGTCTTCCCCACCATTTCCTATCTCCTAAATCCTCTGCATCCTTTGGGACCCTCAACAGATGCCTGTCTTTTTCCCTCCACATCTGGGAGCCCCTTAAGTACGGTGGCCTTTCCCTTTCTGCAGCCTTCAAAATCTCCCACACTTTGCTCCTGTTCCAGCCTTAGCTTCCTTTCCAGGAGAAGCCGCTGCAACTGGGGATGATGTTCTCATTTCGCACCCAGCATGGCACGGATTATTTAGGAAATGGTGAACAACAAAAGTTGAGCTGAATAATATAGCCCTGTAGCCCGGGAGCCCAGGCCAAGCTTGCTCAATCTCACTCCCAGGCGCAGCCCGCCGGGCCAGTGGACCAGTCCTGAATTCATTTCCACCTCATTAACTCGGCCCCAGTCCCGCCCCCGCGGCTCGCGTTCTGGTTCCTCGTCTTTGACCCGGCCGCCTCCCTTTTCTTCCTTCTCTCTTCCCCTGTCATCTTGCCAGGTCGGCTTCTATCGCTTCGCATATCGTCCCTGCATCTCTCTTTCTCCCTGACTCTGTCTGGGTCTCAGTCTTTGGGTGTTTCTGCGCCTCCATCTGTCTGGGTCTCCGCTTCCTTGCCCTCTACGCCCCGCCTCCTGGCCAAGCCCTTCCAATCCCCACCGCTCGGGCCTGGCGCTCCACTCTCCCATTGGTCGGTTCAGGGCCCCTCCGCCCCCGCCCGCTCGGCCCCCCTCCCGGCCCCTCCATTCACACAAAGTTTGGCTCCTGTGCTGCGGAGGGAGGGGGCGGCCCGGCCCGGCCCAGCTCTGCCCCCGGCCGGCCCGACCCCGGCCCCGGCCCCCGGACAAGCCCTTATCTGATCCCAGCTCCGGGTTTAAGAGTCCTGGCCCAGCCCGTCGCACGGCTCCGCTCTTCACTCCTGCCCTCCCCGTGTCCGTCCATCTGTCCCGCTGCCCCGCAGCCCATCCGAGGGACCACTCCACTTTCAACCCAAGGTAAGACCCTGGCCCTGATGAAGGAGTGCTGCCGCCCTGGCCGGGGTCCTGCTCATTTAACTCTTCAGAGACACTGACTTGATTCCTACCCTGGGGGCCTCAGCAATACATCCAGTTCCCCCTCCTTCCACCTTGGGTAGTCCCAAATAGACCCTCCTGGGAAGGGCTCCTCATACAGCGTACTTTACCCAGGTTGGTCACCTCAGTCCTTTCTTCTAAGGACTGGCAGACCTGCAGCTCTTCCAGTTCTTACAGCAACAACCACACATAACCATGCACCGCCCCACACTCGCAAACAGACTGTGCCCCCTCCTCTCAATATGGAAAGGTTACTCTTATGTTCCCCCATATAGTGACACCCACTGAAAACCCAGTTCACACAGGGGAGAAAAAAAAACACAGATTAGAGGGAGACAGCCGCCTGGTGTGCTTGCCCGCCCCTTGCCTTCCACTCCAACTTGGCTCTCACCTAAAGACCTCTCCCTATTGCCCCCCACCCACACCCAGCTATTTCAAGCCAAGAGTTCCAGGAAAAAAGGAGCAGAGCAACTCCTTCTAGAGTAAGAGGGGAGATTGGGATCTATAAATTCATCCTCCCAAGGGAGATGCCCCTTCCCATCCTATCCCTCCCCACACCAGGAACTAACCAAGGGCACTTGTATTAGGAAAGACATGAAAGTTGGAACTTCCTGATTTGGTGAAGGAGAGCTGAACCCTAGGATAGGTAGAAGGACAAAACTGGAAAAAAGTGGGGGTAAGGCCTCTGGTATCTTGAGATTTATTCCAGTAAATGGCAGGCCGTGGCAGATGGAGAAATGGGGGTGGTGAAGAAGCCAGTTTAAATTTGGACCCCCAAAGAATCCAAAGCCTAAAGCCCCATAAGCTTGTATATCAATACAAATTCCGGCTACAGATGTCTGGCCAGTTTGCTCTTGCTGTGGCGCTTGAATTATTTTTCTCCCCCCTGGGACTCCCCTCAGGTAGTCTGAGAGAGAGGTGATAGTGAAAAATTTGGTGCCCACCTTTTTAGGGGTGCTGAGGAGGGTGTGGAGTGGGTAGTAGGAAACCAGCCCCAGAATGGGCCACTAGCCACCAATGAGTTCAGTTTAGTTTTATCCTGAAAGTCTCTCTCCCTGATCTCCAAGGGTTTTTGAACATGTTCCTGGCATGATGGTGGGCGCCCTTCTGGGCCAAGGGGTAGGACTCATTAATTCCTCAGGGTATAGACAGAGATCGGGAGACCAAGTCTAGAAGGAACCAGGTGTCCGGGCTCCTAGCTGGTTCTTCAGAAAGGAGAGTAGGGGGAGGAGAGGGAGGAAAGGCATCAAGCCAGGGAGAGGGTCCAGGGCAGGACTGTGGAGGCAATAGGCATGGCCCGGCAGTGCCAACTCCCCCCTGCCCCGAGAGTCCTTTGGTGGTGTGGTGAGGGAGGGAGGGAAGGAGGGGGAGTTGGGGGTGATCTGGGCCAGTCCAGCCTCCCAAAGCTCTTGCCAACCTGGGCCTTGAAAGGAGCTGCTGTTTTCTGAGCCATCCCCCCACCCCCCACCCAGAGCCCAGAGCAGCCAAGTTGTCTCAGTGGATATCAAATGGCAATGACTCTACTGACTGGGGGGTGGGGGGTGGGAGTGGCAAGGGGGGCAGGGTTATGGTCCCATTTCTTCTACAGCTCTAATGCAGAATCTCACTGCTGCCCCCTACCCCCAAAGGGAAAAATCTGTCTCCCCAACATTGCCCCACATCCAGTGGATGGGTGCATATCACCTATCTCTGCTGGCATTCCCCCACCTCCTCTGTGTGGCCCAACTGTACCACTCTGCATGGAGCTCATTTACAGCTCCAGCTTTGTTGGCTTGGGCTAGAAGGGAAGAGACTGGCAGAGGACCCAGGGGCCTTTCTTTCCTTGTTCTCACTAGGGACCTGGGAGGCTGGGACACTCAGATCTTGGTGGGTTCAGATGAAGTTCTCTGGAGTTATCTTGGGATTGCTTGGATAAGGTGTTTCGGGTTCTTGGGGGTAAGACCTATTTCCTCAAAGGACATTCTTGGGCCTCCTAGCAAAAGATTTGGTTTCTGTGCACAAGATGGAAAAATAGGTTGAGACCTGTAACATTGGTGGAGAGTGAAGGAGACATTAGGTGATGAAGCCCCTAAAATTTTCTGCCAAAAGTTATTTAGGACGGAAGAAAAAACTTCCATTCTTCCTTCTCTCTCCCGGCCTAGATTCTTCTCTTGCCTGACTGGTCAGTGCTACTGTCCAGGCTGAAGCCAAGCTGTCCAGGACAGTACTGAGGCCCTGGAAGGGGCAGAGAGAAGTCCTAACAGAGAGAAGGGGCGGAGAGAAGTCCTAACATAAGAAGTCCTAACAAGGGACAACAGTGAGATGAAACTGCAGAAAGATTGGACAGAGGTTTGGAATCCAAATGTTGTAGCACCCAGTGAAAAGTGGTTGACTGGGGCAGCTCCCGAGAATGACAGCTTCTTGAATTTACTGTGTTATCTCGGTCTCCTTCTCAGGTTGAGGTTAAATGCTCTTTTTTCTTCAGTTGAGTTTAGTTGCTGCCACTTTTTCACGGAGTGCATCCTGAGTGGTTCTTCTTTGCCCCCTCCCCCATCAGAACCTTGAAAGGGCAAAGAGAATGGGATTGTGGGAGAAACCCTCCCGTGGGTGTCTGCCAGCCTGGAGCCTGGATTTGAGGTGGTAGGGGAAGGGGAGGGGCTGGCTCTGGAATGTGGAAGAGAAGTCAGAACTGAACTGTGTGGCCTTCAGGTCTCTAATGTAGGAAGGGAGTACATGGCCCTTTTTGCAGCTCTTCTAGTAGGTTAGATTTTGGGAAGCACATCCCATAAGAAGAAAGACATTTGAAATGAAGATTAGGAAAGAAAGAAAGAGAAACTTCTGGGGGGAACTAAATAAATAAAAATTTAAAATAAGAACAAAAAATAACCCCTAAACATAAAAACTCATCATGGAAAGAGCTTATCTGAGAGGTGCTCTGAAGCTCACAGGTGTAGAGATTATTCTGACAACTGTCAAGGGGCCTCTTATGGATGGCTGGACTACATTGCTGTTCCAGACCTCCTTTTGGGTTAAGATCACAGCCTTGAAGTCAGACTTCCTGGGTTTAAATCACCTCATCCATACAATGGGGTTAATAATAGTTTTGAGGATTAAAAGAGTCAATATTTGTAAAGGGCTTAGAAGGTAGTTAGCATGTTAAAAACTGCTCTTGTTGGCTGTTAGGGTTCTCCCACCTCTCTCTTTCTACTCTGTCATCTCTCCTGGCTTCTGGGCCTTGTCCCAGCCTGGCATGGTTGTTTTTCTTAGACTCTGTCCTAGGTCTCTATCTTCCACTCCTTTGGAGTTTAGGAAGATGGAAGAATGATCAAGTAGTTTAAGATGAGTTTCCTATTTTATTCCAGCAGGCTGGTTGTCACCTGAGTCTGGGTCTCCACACTCGTTGTCATTCTTCCTATGAATTTTTACTAAACAGATGTCCTGTCTTCAATTCAGATTTGGTAAATGTGAACTGAGCTGTTGAGCATCCCCCAAATAGTTTCTCTCCCATTCATTCCCAGTAACTTCTGGCTTCTACCAGCTTCTCTCTATCCCCACATCTCCCGCCTGCACTCCCCACATAACTTTGTCTCTTTTTTTTCCCTCTTCATCCTGTCTGTCCTCTTCCTGCTCTGAGTTTGCCCCAACTTGTTTCAGGTTTTAGTGTCTTCCTCTTCTGTCCTCTGATTAGCCTGTCTATCCCTTCAGCCTGCTTGCCTATGGCAGCCTTCTTGATGACCTTCCTGAAAACTCCAGACTCTCTTTCCTTGATTCCTTCCCTTTGCTCCACCATGGAATTAACACTAGAACTGTCCTCATGAAGTATCAGTTTTTGCCCTTTCCATTGGCATCAGATAAAAGTTTCCCAATCAAGGTTTCCAAGATGGCCTTTCCCTCTTCCCTCCAGCACCCATATCTCTTGGGACTGTGTTCTTCAGCTGTTCTAGGGGACCATATTCAAGGGCAGTCTCTGGGCCACACTCTTCCCCAATTCAGGACCCTCACACAGTCCATTCTAAGTCCCACCCCTCCTGCAAACCACCTTCTTTCTGTTTCCCTCTCTGCTCTGCCATCTTGCTTTTCCCTTACAATATGACTTTGCCCAGGATGCCCTATGCATGATGATGTTGGAAGAGACATCTTGTCTTCCTCATCTGATTTGGGGGTTCCTCTAGGGTAGAGCCTATGCCCCTTTAGGGGACTCCCTGAAGCAAGGCATCTCTTCTCTCCCCAGACTCCTTGGCACCCAGCAAAATGCCTGGCTCCAAGAACGCAGAGTGGCTACTGTCCAGCTTGACTCTAGCCAGGAAACCTTTCTGTTTGCTTATTCTGGGGGAGGACCCTGGCTTTAAAGGCTTCTTTGGGCATTCTATTGTAGGGCATATGTAAGACCCCATTTTCCAACTCTCTGATGATCCTCAAGAGAGACTTCTTTCCTACCACTTCCCTATCCTGAAGAGATGGCTTCACCCTAAGATTGCAAACAGTAGCCCCTAGAACATCCAATTTCCTGTCCTCCAAGCACTGTTGGCTCAAATACACACAAAAAGCATGTGGGTGTCCAGGCCCCACAGAGTCTTTCTCTAGGGAGGTCTGACTCCAGCCTGATGCCAGGCTTGTCAGCCAGTGTCTGGAGTGGAAACAAGGGTTAGAGATCAGAGTCTGACTTGGGATGGTTCCATTGTCTTGTACATACCTCTGAGCAGGGGCTTGCAAGGTAGGAGACGTGGGGACACCTCCGGGTATAGGCCTTGCCTTTTAGTGTTACATTGTCTCTAGACTGGCCTCCTTAGCTCCACCTGCGGTCCCAGTCCCCTTTCTAGACCCAGGCACACCTTCTTACCATGTCTAAATCTTCCTGGATGACCCTATTATTAAAAAAAAAAAAAAAAAAAAGACACCGGCAGCTGGTGTGAGGAGAGAGCTTCTGAGGTTAGCTAGAGCAGTGTAGTGACTCTCAAACTTGTTGATCTCAGGGCCCTTTCACACTTCAAAGTTACTGAAGATTTTCAAAAAATTTGTATGGATCACATCAATATTTATCATGTTAGAAATGAACATTGGGGAGGTTTAAAATCATTATTAATTCATGGAAAATGTAACAGCAATAACTCTACTTCCTGTTAACACAAATGACACATCTTAATGAGAAATACCTATATTTTCTAAAACAACAGGTTTAGTAAGAGTGATGTCGTCTTACATTTTCTCATCTGTTTAATGGATAGCTCAATTTTAAAAAGTTGGTTTCTCCTATCTGTTGCTATATTCAATATGCTGTAATGTATGTCATTCTAGAAAATTCCACCTAACACTCTTAAAATTATGAAAGTGAAAAGAGCAAATAATGTAATATAACATTATTATGAAGATAGGTTTGACCTCATAAAACCTCTGAAAGTGTTTCAGGAAACCTCAAGGGTGCCTAGGCTTTACTTCTTTTCTTTTCTTTCTTCTTGTCGTCGTCATCGTTGTCTTCTTCTTCTTTAAGTCAGAAGTCTGCTAAGTTGCTGAGGCTTACCTTGAACTTGTGATCCTCCTGTGCCTACCAAGTTGCTGGGATTACAGGCATGTGCTACCATGCCTGGCCTCTGCAAACATTTTCAAGGACCCTGGGCCAATCTAAACTTCCTGGCTGATTTCCCTCAGCCAGGTCTTTTGAATGTTTTCACTAGGGAGATTGTATGGGAGTAGTGGTTAATCATGTGGGTACTGGGGACAAACTACCTATGTGAGTTTGAATATTAGTTCTGCCACATACTAACTATGTGATGTTGGGCAAAGCATTAGCATCTTTGTGCTTTGGTTTTCTCATCTGTACAATGGGACTTTAACAAAGTGCTGGCTTTTTAGAGTTTCTGATAATGGAATGATACGACATTAGAAAAGTGCACAGTAATGTGAACTCTTACCAAATTCCTGAACCTTGTCCCTGAATCCACTGTTCATCAGACCAGAGTAGAAAGACACAGAGGTGATCTTTTCATATTACACAGGGGGCCTCTTGACTCAGATAGGGCAAGTGACTAGTGCAAGGTCCCAGGGGAAGTTAACAGGGTTGTAGAACTCTGAACCAGGAGTCTGACTGTGCTCTCTCAACTGGACTCTATGAGGGAGAGTTTCCAGAGAGGGAAGGAAGCCCATATATCCTATCCCCCAGCAGTCCCAGCTGACCCCAGAGGACCCATAGAGTATAGCAGAAAGCCTTGAGGATAGATGGCAGGGAAGACTTCCTGACCTCAATAGCATCTGAAAAGAATAGAAAGAAATCTAGGAAGACATTTCTAAACCTAGGAGATTCTTCTGTCTTGCCTTGGAAGAGCAACCCTGTACAGTGCTCTAGTTGTCTCTTCTGGTCCCAGGGAGAAGAAGTCTGTGATTGGGCAATACTGTAGCTCAGGTAGTGTCCATCTTCTGCAGCCCATTGCAATCATTGCCCTCTTCTCAGAACTCCTGCCACCCGACCCTGAGCCCTTTCATCCTATCTCTGCCCTTTGTGCTGTGACACTGGACAGAACATGGCACCTTGGGAAAGACAGCTGGTGTGTTGGGGGAATCTCTGGGGGGGGAGCAGACAGTGGGAAGGGAGGAGGCAGATGGGGAGATAGACACACACACCAAAGAAGGGCTTGTCATAGCTTATGGCCCTTGAGCAGAATCCCCCTGAGCAGGTCTGCACGCCTTGGCAGAGGTGTAGGGGCTGTTGTCCCTAGTCACCATGCCGGCTTCCTCCTAGTGCTTTCTTCATTCTTCTGTCACAGCTTTGGAGGTCTTATAAGAGGGTGGCACCCCCAAGAAAGCAGAAGCCCCAAGATCCCCAAATCCTGACAACATATTCTTTCTGGGTTTTGGGGGCTTGGATCCCTCCCCTACTCCCCAAAACCTGACAGTCTGAGACGCAGCCTCTGTCCCGGTGGTGGCTCTGGGGTTTGGTTTGAGATCTTGCTGTTTAGCGCTCCGCATTTGCTCTTCTACCCACACGTGCCCTGGACTAGATGGAAAACTAAGGTAAGAAGTAGGTGGATTCCTATGGCCCACCCACTTCTACAAATCAGCCAGGGACCAAGGGGCCTGCTCTCCTACAGCCCCTTCCCACCTCTCCTGCCCCGTGGCTGTCTCCGGTTAGAGAGTCCTCTCCTGGAAGTGGCAGGTTTGGGGGCCCTCATCAAGTCTCCCTCTCCTGACTCCTGGGCAGTGCCCCCAGGGGAGCCCCTGTGGGTAAAGGTCTCCTCAGTCTCAGTCCTGCCCCACCCCCATCTTTCTCCCTGCCAGCAGCCCCCCAGCTCCCGCCCCTGGGCTGTGGGACAGCGAGAGGGCTGAGGGGCTGGCTCTGCATACTAATGTCCTGCCCATTGTCAAAGCCCCTTTGTGCCAGAGAGCTCCATTGAGGCGGCTCTGGGGCGGGCACAATGGGGGCTCTGTCCCCGAGTTCCCCCAAACAGTCACCTGCTTTCAGAGCCTCCCCCCACCACCCCCCAACCGCCCCAGTGTCCGGAGGGCCCAAAGAGCACGGGGGAGTGGGCCCAGGGCCAGGGGGAATGGGCAGGGTGACCCCCCCCCACTCCCTGGGCAGGCTGGTGAGATGGGCATTTGACAGGGCAGCAGACTGCGGAGGGCACAGGAGGGGATAGGCCCTGCTAGCAGCGGCGGGGGCAGTCTGTGGATGGAGTTGGAATGCAGGTTCTTTGAGACTGGGCAGGGGCACTCTCAGCCTGCCCACGCCTCCTTCTATATGCCCAGCCTGGGCCTGTGGCTGCCCAACCCCCTACTCCTCCCACCACAGGGACACCCTTAGGCTCATATATGCAGAGACACACAGGCACGCACTCATCTATGCGGCCCCATACACAGCTCCCCCAGCACGCCCAAGTAGATGTGCCTAGATGCAACACGCCATGCCGGGCACACAGACTGGCACGTCCACACTCCCTGCCTGCCAACACATGCACCTGCACACTTTTTCTGCCCACCTCACCCAGGCATCTCAGCACCATCCCCCCCACCCCGCCCCCGTGGTGCCCCAGCTGCCCTCTGCTGCTCCAACACAGGTTATAACAAGTTTGCACTTGTTGTGACCTCAACAAGTGCCCTGGGGCGGAGAATGTCCTGCTGCCCCAGACCACACCTGCTTATACGTTAACCACAGACATTAACCACAGACACAGCCTCTGCTGAACTCTGAGCATGGCTCCCTCCACCCATGGAGAGAATCTAGTAGGCCAGGACTCCCACTCCAGTGCTGAATCAAATACACTGGATGGAAGGACATGTGAATACTAACCCCATCCTGACCCAGTACAGGCGCAGGGTGACCGGCCTTTGCATTTGCCCAGCACACTCTGGTATATTCCGTTCTCTCACTGCTCTGTGAGGTAGGTGAGACAGTTAGTATTTTCCCAGGAAGGCTCTGAGAGATGAGACAATGAGTCCAGACAGTTGGTGGCAAGGCTGGGACAGACTGGTCTCTTGCCCTAGGGTTTGTGTGTACATGCATGTGCTAGTTATCTCTTGGCTCCACTCAGATGACCCTGTACCACTGTAGAATATTAACAGAACTATCTTTTACTTACCTTTGTGAAAAAATGGGGACATGGTTGCAGTTGGGAGTAAGGAGAAGAAGAACATCAGGATCTTAAATTGGTTTCTGGGTCTAGAAAGAACCTTAAAAGTTCACTTTGACCCTTCCACATGGTGCAGGCAGAGTGAGCCTACCTCCTTCCAATTCCTACCTTCCCACCATCCCCACTCCTGCTCCGACTCTGGATCACTGAAGGGAATAACTTTATAGCCTTCTTCTGTGAGTAAGTACTTCAAGATGCCCAGGTCTGAACTTTGCAGGGACTATCCTATGTCTGTATAAGAAGCTGTGGGGAGTGTGTCTGACTCTCCTACTCTTCTAGTTTGGGCATCTTCTAGCAGCCTGGAGCAAATAATGTAAAAGAAGAGAAGAAGGCCCATTGGAATCCCAGGGACTTGAGGACTGACTCCACTATGGAGACCTGGGAGTGTGGATAGGTCACAGCTAACTTGATAGTAGTTTGCTCCTCTGTCAAAGTTATTGAGCACCTATCTCCATGATGTTTCCCTTACATGAAAATTACACAAAAGGGCTGCAGCATTTTTCTATTCTTTCTCTCCATTTGCATTTTTTTTTTATACTGGAGGAACCCAGGGGTGCTACCACCGCACCACATCCCCTGTGCTTTTAAAAATTTTTTCTATTTTGAGACAAGGTCTTGCTAAGTTGCATAGGGTCTTGCTAAATTGCCTAGGTCAGCCTCAAACTTGCAATCCTCTTGCTTCAGCCTCCTTAGTCACTGGGATTACAGGCGTGTACCACTGCACCTGGCTTTCCCTGTTCCTTATCTAGATGTCCCCCCACCCCCGTTCCTGGATTCTGCTTGCACTGCATCATCCATCTATCTTCGTTTCTCTCCCAGCTTTGCTGTGGTTTTTCTGCCTCCAAATGTCCTTTTAAATGTCCCCTGGTGGAGAAAGAGACCTGCTCAAAGTAAAACTTCAACTCCCTTGCTGTATTGGGGCAGTTAGTTATTTTGGGAGAGAGGAAAGCGAGACAGTCACTTCTGAATCTAGTTTGGTATCTGGTCAGTGTCTGTATGCCACCCCTGCCCCTATCCTTCTCCTAAGTGAGGAATATGGACAAAAAATAAATGGAAAGCAGGAATGGGTGATGGTGGACCCTCTTGGACTTCTCTGTGAGAGGGTCAGAGGTGGGTCTCTACATACCAGACAGTAGCTCTAAAGAAGAAAGGGAGTTAAGAGGACACCTGTCAGTGAAGGTGGCTTGAGTATGAATTATAGGTCCAGAGTACCTGTGGATCTCCCTCTCCATCAAGGATGCAAATAAAAATAAATTGCTTAGGCGGCCACAGATAACATTTGACTGAACAGGAAACATTTCCTGGGTTTAAAATATTTCTGGATATAGGGGAGGGACAGGAAGAGATGAGGAGAGGTCCATTTTTTGCTTCATATTGAACAAAGTTTGGGTGGTCTGGGAGATAGTTTCAGTGACTCTCAGAGCCCCCATGAACCATGGGATTTCCAACTGTTTCCGAGGTACTACTCCTTTGACCATTTTCATGGTCCCCAATGAGAACATGGTGAATGTGTCCCCTCCACTTCCCAGGGATCTCACTATTTGCCATTTATTCTAATTAGTTGGCTTATTTCTGGACCAGTTGCTGCAGGGGGATGAAGGACACCCCTGAGATCTTTTGAATGGGAGGGTCAGATGGCTCACATCACACTGTGACTATGGGGAAGAGCTCCGTGGAGTCCAAGGTTGGCTCCATATCAACTGGCACTTTGGGACCCCAGGGGCAGATCTTGGAGGAAGAAAGAACTTGGGATGAAGAAGGCCAGTGTTATTACTCTGATTCTGATATAAAATAACGTGCCCCACTAGTTAGCTATGGGATCTTGGGAAAGTTCCTCACCATTTTTAGCCCTTGGCTTCCGCTTCTGTGAAATGACGGGTTGGAATGACGGGTATCCATGGAGGGCCTCTGAGCACCAATATTCCATGACACAGCACTGAGCAGCAAGATGGCAAGCACACTTTGGTTTAAGTGGCCCTGGGTCCAACTTATAGTGCCACCTCTTCTTTACTAGCCATCCTCCTGGGACGGTCAGCTAGTCTAAGTCTAGTTTCCATACTTTATGTGAGAGCAATGCTATAAGCGACCTCCCTGAGGGGACAGGATGATGCACTGTGTAGACCACTTAACACAATCCTGGCACTCCGAAGGGACTGAGACAGGTGAAGTTCATGGTTACTCTAGAAACATAGAGAAGGGTGCAGCTCACATGGTGGCTGGATTCATCTTCAAAGGTTTTCCAGAGAATGCAGCATCTAAACTGAGGACTAAAGGAGAAATTAACCAGGGAAAGTGGAATGGAAAGGGGTCCAGGGAAGAGGCTCCATTATTTGCAATGTACTCTTGGGAGGAGAAAGCATGGTGAGTTCCAGGTCAAGAGAAATTTGGTGTGGTGGGGGATAGAGTATGCATATGAGGGGGTGGATGGATGGAGGACAGAGAATTATCAGTGCTGGGGAGGTCTGCAGAAACCATGTTGACGATGCACCTGTCCTACCTGTCCTTCTAGAACTTTGCAGGTGGAGTCCCTCTGCTTCTCTTCTGCCCTTCTTTCCCAACTTTTCTCTTTCTCTTTTTCCTAAGCCTCGTCCTTCTTGTCTTGGTCAGATAGGCACTGGAGGCATTGAGGCCCCTAGGAGGATCTATTGGTCCAAAGCAAAGCTTCAGCTTCAGTGCTGTCTGACTCTGCACTCTGTAGCTGTTTGGGCCCAGGACTGACATTTTCTGCCTCTCTCCTTTCCCATCATGAAAGATGTGTCTCCTCTGATGAAGACTCTGTATGTCTGGCACTGGGGCACCTCTGCTAACCACAGTGTGCTGACTGTGGGCCTGTTTCCCCATATGGCCATCCTCACTGTTACAGTAGGGATGGTGTGGTTGAAGTGGGGCTGAGGATAGCATGGGGTAAGAACTGAGGGAAACCAGAGAGAAGTCAGCTCCCCGGTCTAGAGTAGAGGCTGATGGGGGGAATTGGGCCCATGTCTCCCGGTGCCATAAGTTCAATGGGAAACTTGGAGGAAGGACTTCCCAAGGACAAAGCATGATATTCAGTTGGAAAGAGGGCCTAAATAAAGACAAATAATGGAGAATATCAATATCCCAGGCTCTTTTAAGTTTCAGAAATATAGCTGGGTGGTGGCACATACTTGTAATCCTAGAAACACGGAAGGTCAAGGCAGGAGGATTGCAACCTTGAAGCCAATTGGGCAACTAAGTGAGGCCCTATTTCAAAAAGAAATAAAAGGGGCTGGAGACATAGCTCAGTGGTAGAGCACCCTGGGTTCAATCCCCACAATAAATAAATAAGTAAACTCATAAATAAATAATAAAAAATAAAAAGTAGTGAAGAAGGAGCTCAGTGATAGAGCATTCCTGGGTTCAGTCCCTGCAATTAAAAAATAATAAATAAATAAATAAATAGACCAGGGACATAATTTAGTGATAGAACACCCTTGAGTTCAATTACCAGTACCTTTAAAAAAAAGTCCAGAAATACCAGGCACTGAGGAGGACACAAAAATGAACAAGATACAGTTAAGGATCAGTTCAGGAAAGATTCTTCTCTTTGGGAAGACAGAATGGTCTTTCCTGGAAGGAGGAGGCAGATGCCTATGGCAGCTGCCCCAGGAATGTTTGTGTTCTGGGGAGTAGCTCTGCCTCCCCATGCATCCTATACTACCTCTTGGGGCATCTGCCAACTAGGTTCAAGCCCTCCCTTGTCACTATCCAAGATGGCAAATGAGAAAGTGTATAGAGAAGGGCCTTCAGATGGGAACTTGTCAGTATCCTTCTCTTCTCTAAGGTGGGGATCCCCATCATGACCCTGGAACCTCCAAGGAATAAGTCCAGGCTGTAGCCTCTTCCCTTTCTAGTTTCCCAGACTCTTGTGACAGATCAGGCAACAGAACCTTATCTTCTGGGGCCTGGCCATGCTAGGCCTCAAGAATCCTACCAGCTTCCTGGAGTCCCTGAGTTTGGGGGCAGGTGAGATGGCAGGGGCCGGAGGATAGTAACTAAGGGACTTTGCTCTATTTGGGATCCTCACCACATGTCTTTCCCACCTGCTGACAGGTCGATAAGGAAGCCTCATCCTGGGAATGATAGGGAAGTGGAAAAGAGAGCAGGAGTCCGAAGCCTTCTCACATTCTGTGACTGTAGTAATCCTATTCCACAAATCACTGTTACCCTGGAGAAAACAGAAATAAGGCAGGGGGTTAGCTTGAGCATCATTAAGCCCTCTGGGGTCTAGAGAAGCGATAACAAAAATTAATGGGACTTGTGGACAGAGTCCTGTTAATTTTAATTTAACTGCTATTAAATATATGTTGACAAGTTACCTTACCTCTGTGAGTCTTAGTTTCCTTAATTCCATAGCATTTTCTCTTCATCTCCAAAGTAGGATAATAATAATATCCTTATTGCAAAGGGCCTTACAGATTTCACACATTTTATTTATCTCAAGTAATCCTGCAAAACATGTGAAGTTTTATAGTCTCCTTAGATGAAGAAATCTAGAAAGATTAAGAGATTCTGTGTGTGTGTGTGTGTGTGTGTGTATATATCACAGTTTCTTTATCCATTCCTCTGTTGAAGGGCACCTGACTGAAGTTCCCTTAGCTGGTACATGAAATAGACTGGGATGACAAATAGTGGCAAAGAAAAATAGATAGGGACTTTTGGAAGGGAGGATAGAGGGGTTAGGGCAGATACCTGCTGTGACCCAGTCATGCCAGGATAACAAATACTTTTCATTTCTTAGGTTTACTCCGTTCGATTGGAAATGGTTTTGCTGTGTTAAGAAAGATTCTGAGGCTCAGTCAGGAAAAGGTACTGTGATGAACTAGTTGGATCAGCTGAGGGGTGGGAATGAGTAGTGATTCATGTGCTATATAGTTACCATCCCTAGCCTAGGATCAACAGGATATGTCATGTCTAAGTCTTTTTTCTATTCTAAACAATTAGTTTAAATTCAAAAGAATCAGTTAAATCTCAAAGGTAATCTCTGCCTTCAAAAAGTTCACAATCTCTTGAGAAGGATAAAGGATGCTCTAGCAAAACGTTCCAGGAATACAGAGATAGACTAAATATTTCTATCTCAGAGCCAGGGGAAGGCTTCACAGCAGAGGAGACTTTGAAACAGACATTTGAAGGATAAAAGGGATTTTAGATGGAAGAAAAGGGGCCTTGAGGAGTTGGGAGGACATTCTAGGTGGAAGGGGGATGCAGGAGCAAAGGCACGGAACAGGCAAGGAGAGTGTGCCCATGTTCTCTTTGGCTAGAAATTGGAGAAGGAGCAAAAGGAGAGGCTGTGAAAAGTGAGGTGGAGTCAGATGGTGAAGGATTCTGAATACTATGTCAAGCCATTTGAGTCTCATCACAAAAACCATGGGAGCCTAATCCTCTAATAGACAAGTCGGAGTGGAGTGATGGGATCAGAGTGTGTTGTACAAAGGTATTGTGGCAGCCAAGGGGCTGGGAGTGAGGAAGGTGAGCCTGGGGTAGTTGAACCATGAGGTCATTGCAACAGTTCAGGTGAAAGAGAATACGAAGCTGATCTAGGGCAGCCTCAAAGACATGGAGAGATACCTGCAAAGGCAGAATTAATAAGATCTAGTGATCAACTGGACAAAGGGCAGAAAGGAAATCAGGGGAGACTCTAAGGTTTTTTTTGTTTGTTTGTTTGTTTTTTTTGAGGTACTGGGGATTGAACCCAGAACCTTGTGCATGTGAGGCAAGCACTCTACCCACAGAGCTGTATCCCCAGCCCATCTCTAAGATTTTGAGCTTGGGTGCTAAAAGGGCACTAACTCTGTGAACAAAAAGGGCAACATGAAAGAGACTGTTGAGGAGAGAGGACATGGGACCGAACATGTTAAAATTGGAAGATCCTAGAAAAAGGGAGCCTGGACATACAGGGCAGAAGTGAGGTGGTGCCGGGTTTCTGTCCCTGTGACTGAGAGGCTCAGGGGTCACTCTAGTTAAACTGGGCTAACTGGGCTGCATGAAATAACCACACAAGAGACACAAATACCTTTTTCTTTGGGGTCGCTGTGACGGCTCCTCTGACCTTAAGGGTCCACAGAAAGAGTGAGCGAGAGCACACGCTGACCCCTTTTATTGAGGAGAAGCTATTCAAATGAGACCAGGGGTCAGGTTTCAGGGGCTGAGTCTATCTTCATGATGTCCACTGTCAGCAGGTGACTGACACCTGGGTAGGCCACACCCAAGGGCACAGTAAGAGGAGGGGACACACACAGGCACTTCCCATGGAAGATTCTATCCTAAACAGGGCAAGGGGTTATATTACAAAGGAACAGGTGAGCGTAGCTGCACCCATGGGGCTGTAGCAAGACACACCCATTTCTGTGACTGAGCGCCTCAGCACCCAGCTGGGGCGTGTAACTCAGTCACCCGTTAGGTTGGCCTCCCACAAGGTGGAATCCATGGGAGTGGTTGAAACAGTTGAAGAAGGGAGGATAGAGGGGTTAGGGCAGATACCTGAGAAAAACCAACATTGATGGGGCAGAGGGGAGACCACAGCAAAACAGACCCATCAAAAGTCAACAGAGGCCAATCTATCATTCCAAGGACTCTCTACATACTTAGTGCTTCCTGACTCATAAAGAGTTCTTCTGTCCATGATCTCATTTAATTTTCCCAACATCTCTGTATTATTAGAACATTTTGTAGATGAAGAAATGGAAATTAAGAGATTTAACTGATTTGTCCCAAATCACAAAGCTAGATTAGCCTTAGCGGTTAATTGAGGTCTACAAAATCAGTGAATTCCCACCTCACTGCAGTAGAAGCCAAATGAGAGCAAGTCAGGAATGGACAGGATGATCTTGGTCACTTAGGAGGCTGAGGCAGGAAGATTGCAAGCTCAAGATCTTGTCTCAAAATAAAAAATAAAAAGGCTAGGGGTGTAGCTCAGTGGTTAAGCACCCAATGATTCAATCACCAGCAACAAGAAGAAGGATGGCGTGACTGGTCATTGGTCTCAAATGCTGCTGTGGATGGATTTAATGATTAGAAGGTCAGCTGTGACCTGAAGTGAGCTTCCTGTTGCTTTACTTGCCACCCAGTGTGGCTGTGTGAATCAAATGCAATTATTCTGAATTTGTACAAGTGCTTTGTAGGCTGCAAAACCCTAGATTCTGAAGGTAGGAGTTACTATTATTTTCATTGTTAGTATTATTTGAATTATTTGATATTACCAATTATGACTTTTTTTTTTTTTTTTGGAATGGGGATTAAACCAGGGACTCATACATGCTAGGCAAGCACTCTACCACTGAGCTACATCCCCAGCCCCTAGACCCATTTATTGTTAACTGGCAATTTCATATGATTCAGCCTAATAGTTAAGGGAGTGGGCTTGGGTGTTGATAGGGGCAGTGATGAGCCTCTGTGGAAGTGGGCAGGCTGCTCAAGCAAAGGCACTCTGTGGGGTTGGGGAGCCCTGCCCCCTTGTGGTAGGGAGGTAACTCTTCAGCTCAAGGAGGAGAGTGGCAGGTAGCTCTGAAGTTTTGAGATTTGTAGGTACTCATACAAATCTCACCACCCTTGCCCTCCATCTGTAGTCCTGACAGTCCTCATGTTGGAAACTCAGCTGAGACAGGGGTTGAGGTGAACTGTCCTGAGGTGCCTTTGTTTGAAAGGGTATTTTTAATATCTAAACTAATTGATTCCTCAATTAGTATCTTTGGAGAGAAGTTGAACCTAGAGACCTCTTATAGAGAACCCCAGGACCTAGACCAGGCCATGATTGATTGCAGAGCCAGGGTAGAGGTGACAAATAAAGGAGAGACCCTAAACAAACATGTTCATTCAATTCTTCTCTAACCCAGCCCAGACCCTCAGATTTTCCCCAATTCCCTGGGAACCTTTTCGACATCTCATGTCTTAACTGATAACAACAGGTTAACAACAACAATAGGAATTATTCCTAAATATGTCACTCCTTCTATCTGAGTCTTAGCACTAGTGAATGATTTTCCTGGCTCTTCAAAGTGAGGAGGATTGGGTTAACATCTCCAAGTAGATGTTCTTCTGAGTGGAAGACCCAGATGGGGCCAGGCTAGCAGGCTCCCAGGATCAGTGGAGCTGGGGCTGAGGATGAAGTGGTACAGCATCTGTCCTCAACTGAACTGTACACAGTGCCAAGCTCCTCACAAAGGACCAAGCCCCCGCAGAGCCCAGGATGTGCAGCCTTCCTGTCCCAGACGATGTTTAGGAGCAGACACCATGACTTGTGGTCACTTAGGGAGAAAGTATGCTGGGGATGCTGTGGATGGTTGGGAGAGCAGGTGCACAAAGAGGCAGTATGCCTCGGAAGTCATCCTCCCACCCATTAGGAGAAAAGGGGGTCCCTAACATGTCACCCTCTGGGCAGTTTTCTGCAAGAACACTTCTCCTCAGAAGGGGACAGAAGGTACTGCCTGGGGATTGGGATGGAGGAAGGGGAATTGGTCCCAATCGGCTTACAATGACAGGCAGGGGTGGTGTCTAAACAGAGGAGAACATCTGACATGGCCCCATCTCTTTGTCCCTCCTTCTCTTGGAATAGAAAACACACAGGGGGGTCAGAAGGGCCAGGCAGAGGTCACAGACTCCCAGGAAATGCTTTGAAGGCTTTTATCCTTTCTTTTGATCAAACTATGAGAACTTTCCAAACGTTGACACAAGGGAAGAAAAGCCTATTCTTTCCTGGCCCAGAGTCTTGGTGTCAGGCTGGGGCCAGAGGATGGGAGGGCCAAGGGGAAGGAGACTGGAGGGTGGGAGACAGAGGCAGCAGTGACCCAGCTGGAAAGTCAGGCCTCTGGACACACACACTGCCCTCTTTTTCCCCACCTCAAGATTTGTGTGCATCTGGCTCCATTTCCATTTGTTTATTTTCCTTGGGGCAGGACAGGAGGGAGATTGATGAATAAAGACATTAAGTTTGAAAAGAACCCCAAACCCAACCCCATTCTTCTTCTAACCTTGAGAGCTTACATAATCCTGTGAGCTTTTCTTATTGTCCTTCCTCTTGTACCCATCTCCTTCCTCTTCACTTCCCCCTTCTCTCATTAAAAACATTTTTTTTAATCACTTTTTTTTTTAAAGAGAGAGAGAGGGACAGAGAGAGAGAGAGAGAGAGAGAGAGAGCATTTTTAACGTTTTATTTTATTTTTTTCTTAGTTCTCGGCGGACACAACATCTTTGTTGGTATGTGGTGCTGAGGATCGAACCCTGGCCGCATGCATGCTAGGCGAGCGCGCTACCGCTTGAGCCACATCCCCAGCCCTCATTAAAAACATTTGGAAGGAGATGGAGATAGAGCTCAGGGTAGAGCTCCTGCCTAGCATGCATGAGGCCCACAGGGTTTAATCCAGTACCACCACTGCCAATTAAAAAAAAACAACAAACACATTTGGAAACCTGGAAATGCATCTTTTCAGTTCCCAGTGCAGCTGATCTCTTTCTGGAGGCTTCAAAAGTCACGATTCAAGTGGGCCTTGGTATCCAAAAAAGATAATACAGTGATGGAAGGTAGATGAGTACTTGTTTCCTCCCTCCACTGAGGCCAGTGGGAAGAATGAGATTGGACCATAGTAGGAAGAAGTGACCTTAGTCATCTTCTAACATAGCACCTCCAAACTGACCCAGCAATGTTTTTTTGGATGAAAGAGGAGAGGGAGCTTGTGTTCTGAAGCTACAGAGACCAGCTGCAGGTGCCATGAATTAGATGCCCTTGAGATTTGTTTTGGTCTTAAGTAATATAAATGTCTCAATCTACTCTGTTGTGCATTCCTTGTTTATATGTATATGTTTTATTTACTTATTTACTTACTTATTTCAGTACTGGGGATGGAACTCAGGGGCACTCTGCCACCACACTATATCCCCAGTCCTTTTGATTTTTTATTTTAAGATAGGGGCTTGCTAAGTTGCCCAGGCTGGACTTGAACTTGTGATCCTCCTGCTTCAGCTTGCCGAGTAGCTGGGATTACAGGTGTGAGTTACTGTGCCTGGCACTTGTATAATTTTTTTTTGCACTTGTATAATATTAAAATATTGTTTTCCCTCAAGATTTTTAACATTGATATCTGAGGAAAATATGCTAGAGTGAATCCTGTGACTCTAGTGCCTCATGTGCAAGGGTGTGTGCTCCAGTTGGAGGGGGAACTGATACAACCCTCTTCCACAGTGAAAACCATGAAGCTGAGAGAAGTAGGGACTTGCCCAAGTTCACAGTGAGTCAGTGGCAGAGTTGAGACTGGCATCTGAGTCTTTTGGTTCCCAGTGCAGTGCACTTTCTTCCTGGCAACACTTGCTGCCCCTTTTTGCTGGGCCTGGTCTTATCCACCCTTGTGCCTGATTGTCTCATTCGTCTCCAGAATGCTATGCATGGACACATACCTGGCTCAATTGTGAGATAAGCGTGGGTTTGGAGACAGCCTAGCCTCCAGTTCTGAGGCTCAAAACCCTTCTGCCTGTGAATAGGACTCTCTAAATACTTAGCACCTGGGTATGATGACTGATTCTGGGACAGAGAGTGAGCTGGTGCTATCTATAATTTTTTTCTCTCTCTCCTTCCTTCCTTCCTTCCTTCCTTCCTTCCTTCCTTCCTTCGTTCCTTCCCTCCTTCCGTCCTTCTTTCCTTCCTTCCTTCCTTCTCTCTTCTACCTCTTTCCCCTCTTGTGCTAGGAATTGAACCCAAGGGTGTTCTGCAACAGAGCTACATCCCCAGCCCTTTTTATTTTTTATTTTTTAGACAGGTTCTCACTAGTTGCCCAGGCTAGGCTTGAACTTGTGATCCTCCTGCCTTAGCCTCCCACAACACCTGGCATAATTCCCTATTTCTATCTACCCAGCAGTGACTGATTCAGAAATACCTTCCAATCTAAAAAAGTTGGATGAGTTAATTACCATAGTGGGCATTACCCCTATTTTCTTGGAAACTGCCTTCTTTTCTGATCCCACTCCCAAATCCTTAAATCTAGAGACCCTTTTCCAGAAAAAAATAGGGATAATGCTCAAGAGGATCCAGCACTTAGAGTATCTCTATTAATGTGGACAAGTAGGTCTTGGGAAATAAGAGAATAGTAGGATAAAGAATTTCAAAATAAGGATTGAGATTTAGCCAGGTGTGGTGACACATGCCTGTAATCCAAGTGACTTGGGAGGCTACAGCAAGATTGCAAGTTTGAGGCCAGTCTGGGCAATTAAGTTAGGCCTTATATCAAAATAAAAAGAGCTGGTGGTATAGCTCAGTGTCAGAGCATCCCTGGGTTTGCTCTCTAGTACCCAAAGTAAGTAAGTAAACAAATAAATAAAAGAGAGAGTTGAGATTAGATGGATAGAATGGCATTATTCCTGCGTATCACCATCTTTAAAAAATCAGACCTCTAGGATGGAGGATGGAGAAATTATAAGAAGGATGATCCAGAAAGATGTGTAGAGAGTAGAAAGACAACATGGAGGGTGAAAAGGAGAACAGAAGGGAGCAAACATTTTAGTAACAGCCAAAATGAAATTAAGATGGGGCAAGTGGGGCAGCATCCATGATAGCAGAAAGGAGAAAAGGAGGATAGCACCAGAGACGGAGATGGGGAAAGAAGATATAGACATGAACTGCCGGGAAGAGCAGCCACAAAGAAAGATTTTTGCTTCTAATCACCAGATGTATCATGCTGGGAATCATTGCTAGGGTTCTTTTTTTTTTTTTCTTTCTTTCTTTCCTCAGTACTGGGGATTGAACCCAGGGAATCTCTACCACTGAGCTATATCCCTAGCCCTTTTCCTTTTTTGTTTCAGTACACAGTCTCGCTAAATTGCTAAGGCTGTCCTCCAACTTGGGATCTTCCTGCCTCAGCCTCCCAAGTAGCTGGGATTACAGGCAAGCACCACCACACCCAGCTACCACTGCTAGTGATTCTTTTTTCTTACCAGTTAGGCTCCTGCCAACCACTTAAGGTCCTCTTCTCCAATTTTGGAATGTTGGATTTGATCATTGAAGGAAAATTCCCTGTAATATTAATCTGAATCTACACTGGAAAAGACTTTGAAATATGATCAGAACCAGGTACAAATCCCAGCCCTGCTACTTAGAAGCTGTGCTCTCTGGCTTTCTGAACCTCAATTTTCTCATCAGTATTTTAAGGTTAGTAGGGTATGCTTTAGGGAATATTGCAATGATGAAATGTGAAGTGTTAGTGTAAAGTAGGCATTCAGTAAATGGCATTGACCCTCATTCCTTCCATATCCCCCAAATAAACATTTGAAAGAGGAAGTACTCCATGGTCAAAAATGAAAGTCACCTAGTGTTTCTGTGAGAGGATGCCCAGCAGCCTTGATTGAGTTCTACAGGGAAAGGGACAAGGGAGCTGTGGTTCCACACCCATGCTGTGGCTGCTGCCCAACCTTAAAAGCATGAAGCAGGCTACAAAGCAGGAGGCTGTTGTGGGATCAGATCACATCATTGTTTTTCCAGTTTGTCTTATTAAGGTCTTTCCTGTGCTGTCCCATACGTCAATCAAATGCCTTCTTATTCCCTGAGTAATCCTGGATTTTCTCAATGTTATATCTTTTCCTCTATGCTGTTTTCATTGTAAGGTCCTTCTCTTTGATCCTCACCTACAAACCTCAATCTTCAAATCTTGCCTATCCTTTAGGCCCAGTCCCAATGTTATCTTTCTTCATGGTCTTCCCTGAGTGTGGCTGTCAGGTTTGGAAGAAAAATCTCAGCGTAAGATTTTACTCACTAAATATATTTCTTGGTCTGAATGGGGACAATAAAATTCTTAAAGGATTCTTTGGGAGAATTATAAGAGTTAACACTAAAAGAGAAAACCAATTGAGTCCAGTGCCTAGGTGCTCAGCTAAGACATATTAGTTACCTCTCCAACCCTGATTCCTTAAGCTCAATGTCACTTTTCTCTTTATGAACTCCCCTTGCTCTTCACTGACACCTCTTCTGTGGCACTCATGACTTCCTTCTTGTTTTATAATCACTTGCTTGATCAGCTTGGAAGGTGTTTAAGGACCGAATCTTATCTGATCCACGTCAATAATTTCAGTGCTATGTTTAGAATCTGGTACTCAGTAGATGCTAAATAATATTTATTGTAATGAATGCATGAAAACACAACTTCAGCTGCGCATGGTGGGCAACATCATCACACAAGAAAACATTTGGTTTGTTTGCATATCTATTAGTGTTTCTAATTAGTTATCTGGGATTTCCATGAGTACATGAAAAAAGAGAAAACATTACAAGAAAAGTCAAGAGAAGATACAAACAGGAAGGGGGAATGAAAAGCTCCAAAGGCTGTAGCACAAAGTGAAGTTTCATCCTTTTTGTCTAGGACAAGAGTTTTCAAGTGTCCTCAGTCCTACTATGAGGTCAGAGTCCCTTCTAGTTCTCCTCTGTTGACCCCTATGTTGGAGGGGTTTGGAGCCCCTTCTTCTCATTCATTCACTCATAAAGTACTTCTTGAGCACTTACTATGTGCTGTACGTTGTGCTAATTGTTAGGATAACCAAGATATATTATTCCTAGAGTCTTCTTTCAATAGGCTTATTTGAAGTAGAAGTCAAATGATGTGACATGCACCAAGAGAAGTGCCTTAAAGGGTATTGATGTGTATAAGTGTTGCATATGTGGAAATCCACAAAGTGGAGCTATAACTTAAAGCTGTGGATATAAGAGAAGGCTTCGTGGAAGAGGGGTCATTTGAACTGGGCTCAGAGGCCAAGAAGATGGAAGAGCATAAACAATCATATGAAGGCAGGAAAGAAGGGAATGGGGAGTTGTTGGTTTCCTCTGATTTGTGCTAAAGGTAAGGAGTGATAGGAAATAAGGCTGGAAAGGAGGTTTCAGATCAGATCACGGAAGGCCCTAGATGCCAGCTTGAGTTTGATCTCTCTTAGGTAGCTAATGAGACATTAAAGTTTTGTTGAGCTAGGGAAAGAACTGAGACCATTATATTGTAAAGAAAAATGGAAGAGTTGGAGAGCCAGAGGACCTGAGCATAAGTCCAGCTCCACCATGCACCCATTCACATCACCTCACTGAGCCTTAGTTTTCCCATTCCTGAAATAGGAACGATGAGCTTAATATCTTCTAGGATAGTCATGAGAATAAAATGCAAAAGTGTTTTGTAAAGTACTAGATAAATGTTCACTGATTTACGATCAGAGGTGTAATGAGGAAGAGTAATCCAGTGGCAAAGTAGGATGGATTTGAGGAGAGAAAGAATGGATATGAGGTGAGTAGGAGGCTAGAAAGAAAGACCAAAAGGAAGTCAACGAAATGAAGGGAAGAGGCACAAGGAATACATCCACAGGATGGAGGAGAGTATGAGATGATCCCAAGACTTTGTAGCTAGCGGGGAGGATAAGGGCATCTTTAATGATTTAGGGAATCAAAAGAGGAGAACAGATAGGAGAAGAAAGAGGATTTGTTCACTTTTGGAAATGATGCATTTAGTATTTGTCTCCCAAGTCTCTTTTCAGTCGAGTTGCTCTTGTTACAGAGAAAACAAATACTACTCTTTCCTTGGGGTCCCTTCTTCCAACCTGACAGGTTTGGGGAGAAGGTGCACAGCTTTTTCCTGCCTTTCTGCTCACTACTCCTGGGAGGGGCTTGATGCATCTTCTCTAGTCACATAATTTAGCATAGTCAACTCCAGCACTCTGCTGCAAAAGGCCACTGACCCAGATGAGGGCTGGCACTGATATCTAGGGGCTTTCTTTCTCCCCCTTTTCAAAAAAGAATTTGTAAGCCTCTGCAGCATTAGTGAAGCCTGTGTAAAGTTGGGTCCCCTCCCACAGAGCCACAGCCACTAGTTATCTCCTGAGAGGTGGACTGAGGCTACAACCCTACTCACTCTGGACAAGCCAAGACTTTTATTCATCCCTCCATTCTGCCTTTCTTAATAAACTACACTTGGTTCTGGGGAAACAGATGCAAGGCAGTCTGTGGCCTTGAATTAAGAGACCACAGAGGGTAAACAAACATTTCAAAGCACTATGGTGTTGTAAAATGGTAATATGCACAAGAGCATGCTTCGTGAACCTATGTCGGGGTGGGTTGGGAGGAAGCCCAGAGAAGATAAATCTATTTCTCTGAGGGCGGGGAAGGCTTCCAAGAGCATCACTAACACTTCAGTTGGGTTTTAAAAGGTAAGCAGATGGTCGTCAGGTAGGCACAGAGCTTGGCAGTATGAAAGTAGGTTCAAAGGTAGAAAGGATCATGGGGTTCTTTATAGAGCTAGAGTGTAGGCATGTGTGCAAGATTACCAAGAGTAAGGTAGACAGAGGACAAATCATTAAGGGCCTTGAATGCTGTGCTAAGAGGCATGAAGTTTACCCTGAAGCAATGGGGATGGGGAGGAGGTTTGGCCAATTTAGTTAGAAAAGTCACAAGAGCCATGTCCTAGATGGACACTGTGTCTCATACCTGTAATCCCAGCAATTTGGGAGGTTGAGGCAGGAGGATTACAGACTTGAAGCAAGCCTGGGCAACTTATTGAGACCTGTTTCAAAAAATAAAAAAGGCTGGAGATAGGGTTCAGTGCCCATGGGTTCAACCCCAGTAGTTAAAAAAAAACAATAACAAAAACAAAATAATAACAACAACAACAACAACAACAAAAAACAACTCAAGATCAGTCCTGCATCCAAGAAAATCTTTGATAAATTCATTCATTCTGGAGAATAAGTGACTTCCAATTAAAATAAATGAGCTTGCAGGTAATAAAACACAGCTCTAGGGAGCTTACAGCACCGAGCAGTATGTGGAACTGGTATTTGTTGAAGGAGTATGCTGGACATTCTTATAGGTGTGACTGGCTTTTGTATTAGGGAAAGAATCATTCGTTTAGTTCTTAGAGGAGGGAGACAGTGGATGAACCTGTTTCTGTCTCTTTCACTGCTCACAGGCTGGTCTTGTCTTGATAATGGGGTCTCTGGTATTTGACTGGGCCTGTTTGGGGGGAAATAGCACCCTCTAGAGGAAGGATGTGTAATTTGGGTGGGGCAGCGACAGAACTTTGGCCTGCTTCCTTCCCCAGGGGCCTTGGCCAGTTTGGGGGTGGAGTGTACTGATTGTTTATCTGCTCTGACTGGGGCCACCCTGGAGAACAAAGCAGCCTGGCTGTGGGAGGTGTCACAGCAGCTGGGAGCAGCAGATCACAGCCGGAGGTGGCAGAAATAAAGGCTGGCAACAGTAGGCATAACATCTGGAGGCGGCAAACACAACAGCCGGGGGCAACAAAGAGGCTAGCCAGTAGCCAAAATCTCCAGTGCCAATTAGCTGATGACCTTAACGCTGGGATCCAGGAGCTCCAGGTTCGGTCTTCTCTGACTCAACTTGTCCTTGGTACAGGGTTACACAGGTACCTTCTGAGAGCATGAGATAAAATGAACCTGGGGTCCACAGAAGCAGTTACTACAATTTCAAGGTTCTGAACCAGGAGACAGAAGACTTGGGTTCAGGTCCCAACTCCATCACTCATCTATTTTGAGGCAAATCTCTCTGAGCCTTAGTTTCTAATGATGTCTTTCCTAACTACTTGGTGTTGTGAGATCAAATTACATATTTTAAAGTAATAAGTAATCATAGGCTATTATTTTAAGAATGATAAACAAGCCTTTCCTTGATCCCTAAGAGCTTCCAATCTCCCCAATATGCAGAATCTTCCCTCAATCCCTGAATGTCACCACAGAAAGTGCAGGGGTAGCCAGGTGTGATGGCGCATATCTGTAATCCCAGGAGCATGATCAGCTCAGGCTAGCTTTGGCAATTTAGTGAGACCCTATCTCAAAATTAAAAAAATAAAAAGGGCTGGGGATGTAGCTCAGTAGTAAAGTGCCCCTGTTTCAGAATCAGGGAGGAGACAGGCATCCTGATCCTCCATGAGTGAAGTCAAAATTAGAGACAATCTTTCAACCCCCATCTTAAACTTTAATCTTCTACATAGGATCTCTGTAAAGTGCCAGTCCAAACTGTCTTTGCACGCTGTCAGGGTCACGTTACCATCCACCTTTCAAGGGACTCTTTACACATTTGGATTGTCCTGATCCTTACAGTGTCCTTTATAATATAAGATTGGAGGTTTTCTCCCTGTAGTTTGAACTCACGGATCTGGTTGTTCCTCTTGGAGCCCAGAAAACTAGACCAAACTTACATTCACATGATAGTCCTTCAAGCCAAATAATGGCACATGTCTGTTACATCCTTACCTTGTCTCTTCTCCTGATTGAATTCCCTTTTCCCTTCAACCATTTGCCATGTGATCTGGCTCTGAATCTTTTCAAATCCTGATTACTCCTTGAGACTCTATTCTGTAGACGTGGGATGAAGGGAGTAGAGTAGAACCAACTACTTTCGTATTCTAGGGACTTTAAAGTAGTTTAAGATTGTATTGCTTTTTTTTTCTCTTTTGGCAAAAGGGAACTTCTGCTAGATTATTTTCTGCTAAAATACTTAATTCTTTTTTTTTTTTTCATGGTACTGCTAGCCAAGTTACATTCATCTTCCTTGTCTTGAACTTGTTCAGGTAATTTTTGAACCCAAGTAAATAATCCAGTGTTAATCCTTTTTGTTACTTTGGCTCACTCATCTGGCTCCTTTGAGATCCTAATTCTGCCCAGCCCTTGTATTTGTAATCCATCCCAGCTTTATGTCATCCACATAATTGATAGCCATGGTGTTCTCTGGTTTTGAATGAAATTAGTCTTTAGAACATGAATAGGCCAAGACAAAAGATAAAGCACTCTGGTACATTAATAGAAAGCTAATTCTAGGCCATGATGGTCCACTCACCAGTACAACTAATTTTCTACTTTTAAGTCACCTAATGGGATTATCCTTCTTTCATTTATCTCTCTTCATCCTCCAGGATAAGACATATGATAGATCTGGTGAAAAAATCTTGCTGAAGCTTAAGTACACTAATTGAATTTCTCTGATTTGTCAATTTAACAACCTTTTTTTTTTTAAATTTTTAATATTTATTTTTCAGTTCTCGGCGGACACAACATCTTTGTTGGTATGTGGTGCTGAGGATTGAACCCGGGCCGCATGCATGCCAGGCGAGCACTCTACCGCTTGAGCCACATCCCCAGCCCTCAATTTAACAACCTTATCATTGAAGGAAATTAAGTTATTTTGATGCAACTTGTTTTTTGTAGACTTACACTGAGTCTTATTGATAACTTTCTTTCTCCCATCCTGCTTAGAATCTTAAAATTTTATTCAAGAATCTTGCCTAGGATCATTATCTTACCTATTTGTCTATGGTTGGCAAAGCATACCTCATTTTTCTTCTTGAAAATTAAAATCATGGACTGGGGTTGTGGCTTAGCGGTTCAGCACTCGCCTAGTATGTACAAGGCCCTGGGTTCGATCCTCAGCACCATATAAAAATAAATAATATAAAGGTATTGTGTCCAACTACAACTAAAAAATAAATATTAAAAAAAAGAAAATCAAAATCATGTTAACCCTTCTCTAACTCTCTGGAAATTCCTCTGTTCTCCAATATTCCTCAGAGTCTCTTATGGAGGTTTTAAAACTTCTTTTCAAGAATTCAAGGATCGGGGCTGGAGATGTGGCTCAGCGGTAGCGCGCTCGTCTGGCATGCGTGCGGCCCGGGTTCGATCCTCAGCACCACATACCAACAAAGATGTTGTGTCCGCCGAGAACTAAAAAATAAATATTAAAAAAAAGTCTCTCTCTCTCTCTCTCTCTCTCTCTCTCTCTCTCTCTCTCTCTCTCCTGTCTCACTCTCTCTTAAAAAAAAAAAAAAAAAAGAGTTCAAGGATCAATCAAATAAGATTTACGTTGAACTCTAAAATGGAACCTATGCATAGGCATTGTGGTGGGGTTTATTATTGTTACCACCACTGAGTACTAAATAGGATTGTCTTTGGGCCCTAAATGGGAATTCTCCAAACTTCAGAGTTTTAGAGTTTTTTGTTTGTTGGTTTGGTGTTGTTTTGTTTTTTGCTTCAAAGTAGCCAAAGACATTGGGCAGTAAATAGCATTCAAATCTGGTTGAGCAGTATTCTTAGGTAAATAAAATTCCAAATGGACTGTGGACTGGTAAATGGGCATTCTAGCTGCCTCTGAACATTCACAATATTCTCATCCATTGGTGATCGCCATTTCAAGTGTTTACCTGGATGGGAATATGAATGGACCAAACTAATTTAGAATTTTCCAGGGACAAGGGAGGGGAGAAATGTGAAGAATGATAAAATGCAACAGCTCAGGCTTTTGAAATGAAGAATGATGACCCTCTATGATCTCCAGAAAGGGTCAAACTCCCTAGAGATCACTCTACTCCTTCCCAGAAGATCCGGTTCATCAAATCCAGAGTCCATGGGCTTAGTGATTGAATTTTTGTCTGCTGGAAAAGTACAAGTTATTCCTTGGGCAGGGATGCCAGGGACCTTGTGAAATAAATTGTCTCCTATTTCAGATCTTTGTTTCACTTTCTATTATCAGGGAAAATAGCAATCCTGAATTTGATCCTGTGCAGACATAGCCACTAATATGCCCTTGTAACTCTCCTGCTTCACTCAGTCAAGACAATTTTGCTACCTACGTTCTGGCCTTCCTACCAATTTTGGGGGTAATGTTCCAAGGATACCAAGAAGCTTCAATATGTTATTTCTCTTGTATCACTGCTTTTTGCTCAAGTCCTGTCTGTGCTCTTCCTGAGACAACTGAGACCTAACAACTGAGACCATAACCCAGACCTGATTTCCCCAGATGACGCAAACATATGATGATAATAATAAATGAAATGGGCTGGATACTTGAAGAGCATCTTGGAGGGCAGAAGAATGGCAGTTTCTGCTATTTCCTTACTCAGATGAGTATTTTAGTATCATAAATGGTTATTAACTTGGAACTAGGAGAGAGAATGGAGAAACTAAGGGCATATGTGTATGTTACGAGGGATTGGCCTAGAAGGATTTCAATGGAATAGCCTTTCTTGCCTTACAATAGATATTTGTGAGGATGGGTTAGGATCCTATTTCAAAATTATATACTTGCTTAGAACTGGTTTTGTGATGAATGGAGATTAGTAGAGCCTTCATTAGTCTTTCCCTACTTTCAAGGAACCATGAATTTACTACTCTTTATTTTCTACCTCGTATTTAAAAATTACAAATATCAGATTGTATTGCAATTATTTGCTTACTGAACTTGTATCTTCCTCTCTAGACTTCAAATTCTTAGAGAGCAAGGGTGATTCTATTTATACCTTTGGTCATCAGCACCTTGCACAATGGCTGCAATATACCAAGTGCTTAATAAATATTTGCTAATAAAAGAACAAATAAGTAGGGCCAAAATGAATGTTAATGCCTCATTCTTATTATGTGATATCTAGGAATTGGCTGGATTTCTACAATAACCTTTCTGCTGTCTTGTCCCCTCCAGATGACATCAGTTGCCAAGGTGTATTACAGCCAGACCACTCAGACAGAAAGCCGGCCCCTAGTGGGCCCACCGATACGACGGCGGAGAGTCCTCACGAAAGATGGCCGCAGCAATGTGAGAATGGAACACATTGCTGACAAGCGCTTCCTCTACCTCAAGGACTTATGGACAACCTTTATCGACATGCAGTGGCGCTACAAGCTCCTGCTCTTCTCTGCAACCTTTGCAGGCACCTGGTTCCTCTTTGGTGTTGTGTGGTATCTGGTGGCTGTGGCCCATGGGGACCTGCTGGAGCTGGGCCCCCCTGCCAACCACACCCCTTGTGTGGTACAGGTGCACACACTCACTGGAGCCTTCCTCTTCTCCCTTGAATCCCAGACCACTATTGGCTATGGCTTCCGCTACATCAGTGAGGAGTGCCCACTGGCCATCGTGCTTCTTATTGCCCAGCTGGTGCTCACCACCATCTTGGAAATCTTTATCACAGGTACTTTCCTGGCAAAGATTGCCCGGCCTAAGAAGCGTGCAGAGACCATCCGTTTCAGCCAGCATGCAGTTGTAGCCTCACACAATGGGAAGCCCTGCCTTATGATCCGGGTTGCCAATATGCGTAAGAGCCTTCTCATTGGCTGCCAGGTGACAGGAAAACTGCTTCAGACTCATCAAACGAAGGAGGGTGAGAACATTCGGCTCAATCAAGTCAATGTTACTTTCCAAGTAGACACAGCCTCGGACAGTCCCTTCCTCATTCTGCCCCTTACCTTCTACCATGTGGTAGATGAGACCAGTCCCTTGAAAGATCTCCCCCTTCGCAGTGGTGAAGGTGACTTTGAGCTGGTGCTGATCCTAAGTGGTACAGTGGAGTCCACAAGTGCCACCTGCCAGGTGCGCACTTCCTACCTGCCGGAGGAGATCCTTTGGGGCTATGAATTCACACCTGCCATCTCACTGTCGGCCAGTGGCAAATACATAGCTGACTTCAGCCTTTTTGACCAGGTTGTGAAAGTGGCCTCTCCTAGTGGCCTCCGTGACAGCACTGTACGCTATGGAGATCCTGAAAAGCTCAAGTTGGAGGAGTCATTAAGGGAGCAAGCTGAGAAGGAGGGCAGTGCCCTAAGCGTGCGCATCAGCAATGTCTGAGGGCCTGTTTCCACCTTCCCAGCCCTCTGGCCTCTTTTCCTCTCTTTTGAAGCCCTGGGCAAGGGATACTACCTGGGGTCACTGGAGAGTTCCAGAAGCATACATCCTCCATTCTCCCTTCTTTAACCCAGAGGCCTTTGGAAGTCTGAACCAACTGGAGTTCAAGTTTTCCTCCCTTTGTCTCCCCCACCTCCCCCTGCTTCTACCCCAATGCACACAACTCCCTTATGCCAGGATGGGTGAAGGAGAGGGAAGATTCGGCTGGAGTGGCTTAAAAGGCCTCAGCCATGCTTGGAGACTTACTTTAGAAGGAACATGTGGTTGGATGGATAGACTGTGCCTTCCTTCTGCCACCATAAGTGTTTGGTGACTCTCCATCTCCATTTCTATGTAGCCAGTTCCTTAAGGAAAGGTTTTCTCTAATGGTCACCTTGTAGTCTGTGCTCAGAAATACAGGAACCTGAAATCAGTATATCTTGGGGATTCTACCAACCCTTGTTGAAAGCAACTAAAATTTGTCATGATGTATCTAATTTTTGTTGGTAACTTCTGGTCATAACCTGGGTCCTTGGATACTACCATTTCCCCCTTTCTATTCTCAAGTGGACATTCTCAGGATAACCAGTTCTCTCATAGCTTCTGTCCCCCAGAGAATCAGTATTAACTGGAGAAACATATAGTCATGACCAACATACTTGCACCCATTCTGGATTCTAAATCTTCAGTTTTGGAGCTGTTGTCCAAAACTTTGAACGCATCCTCCAGGCAGCCCTGGTAAAATTTGTTTCCCTGTGTTCTCTGAATGGGAGGATCCTCGCCAGTATGTTCCCTCAAATAAGTCCAGTGTCCAAGCCTCATGAAAAGGTCTGAAAATGACACTTCAGATTGCACTGTACTTGGCTTCTCTTCTTCCTTTCCTATTTAGCCCAGACTCCTCTTCCTTTAACCCCAACCCTTTAGAGAAAGGAAGAGAAATGTGAGGACTTCCTTCTCTTAACACAGATGCTCAACTGTAGATCCACAGGGTATAGATTCCCCAGGAAAGTTAAGCCAACCACATGGGATGGGCAACTTCTCAGATTTCTAGACTGCTCTACAGAGCCTCTGGGTATTGGTGATGCTTTTGTTAAGGTTTGTGCAGAAGCAGAATTCTCTGGCTAGCAACCACTATTTTGTTACACCTCCTGGTATCTTTCTGAAAAATGACAGTTATTTCACCAGGCAGTACTGGGAGGGGAGGAAATTATACCTCCAGATCAAATACCCATGATCTCCTTTAGCTACTCTGAGATTTGGTATAAAATCATGAAAACCAGTATAATTTCTACTCTCCTCAACCATGGGGCCAGTTTCAGGCAAGTTAAAAAGCCTCTTTAGGAGATGATTCAGGCAATCCCTTGTTCCCTAGTGGGGAGTATGGCAAAGGTCCTGGAAGGGCATATAGACACCAAAATTTCTGTAATGTCCCAAATCCTATGCGTGTTTTCTGGTTTCATTTATGTATGAAGGAACCCCTTGAAAGTTGTTTGGCATAGAATCCCTGTATGAATCAAGTGGCAGTTTATTTAAGATGAACTTGACCAATTGTTATAAGCTACACACTTATACCGAGTGTATACATGCTTCTCTGTGCAGAACCTTGCAGAAAATCTCACTCAGTTTCAAGGCTGGACCTATTCAACTGGCATATTCCTTTCATACTGATCTCTCCTGAACTCAACTAACTTTATCTTGAAAATGAAGACCCTTGAGTCTCCACTTACTGTAAACCACACCATTACTCTCCAGCCCTCATATAAAGAAGAACCAGAAAAACTTGAAAATCTGAAACAAAGAACAGAAGGCAAGGAGCCAGCTTCTGTGCTCTCAACATTATTCAACATTAAACTTATCTGATTTCTTTCAACATATAAGGACAAAATGTACTGCAATGTGTGTGTGTGTGTGTGTGTGTGTGTGTGTGTGTGTTCTTATCTATTTGTTCCCCATCTGGTTTCTTCTGCGCACTGCTGCTTTCCTTCTGAAGGAAGTATTCTCTTCCTGTTCCCCTGCTGTCTTATTCTGAGCCCCACTCTGGCTCTCAGATTCCTGGATAACAAGGTGCAAAGAGAACATTTTCTGATTTAATCTTTTTTGAACCTCCTCTGCTATCCCAGGCTTTGCTTTAAGTTGCACTTTAAATCATACTGTCCTAATAGTGTAATCTGGCATCTTCTCCAATAAGCCCGTTCTTCCCCAACAATTTATCCCACCCTCGACCCTAAATGGTTCTTTAGACTTCAGCCTGTCTCCTCTGTCCTGGAATCCTCTTTCAAGGCTTTAGGATAATCTTTGGAAGTAGCTGGGTGTGGTGAGAAATGGGCCCCATCTACATCAGCCATAGACTTGGAATGTCAGCATAATAGCCATAAATGTTAAGGGGGAGATTTCAGAAGGTGGGTAAAAAACAACTGATGGGAAAGGATACTCAGGGTGTGAAGATAAGAAAGAATGGGGCTGAAGGACTTGGTGAAATCAATGAAACCCTTGAGACTTTCTTGGGCTGGCAAACAAGGGATGGGTAGAGTCTTGGGGACTTAGGATATGATACATATGAAAGGTTTATCTAAGGAGAAAAAAAGAGATAATATATACAGAGAGATATGTATAAAGATGTATATATGCCCAAATATACAGAATGTACAGAAACTAAGTATTCAGAGAACTTAGAAAAGGGGGCAGATATTTTGCTTTGATTGTGGAGTATGACACCCAAAATTTCAGACTTACAGTGACCCTGGTTTCAACATGGAAATGAGATGGTTCATGGATTTCAGATTTGGTGCTGGGAAACAGAGATGAAAGCTTCTTTTCAGAAATAAGGAGGCATCCATTGATGGTTTTGATGAGCTCCTGCTACTGATAGGACCAGGAAGAGGGGGTATAGGAGGAAATGGGTGGGGGAGATACTCTATCCATGCAAATCTAGGAAAATCTACTACTTAAACTATGTACCCCCATCCCTAGCAGAATTCTGCTATTGTAGCACCTTTTTAAATAATGAATAAATAAATAAATAACGCACACAGGCTTCTTTTCCATTTTCCTCTTTCAAAGTAAGCTTTATTTTCCCTTCTTGCACAGGAATGGGAACAACTGCAGCTCCAGTCCCCAGAATTAACCTAAGCTGAAAACCTTTGTATCTGGGAGGGACTAAAGGGAAGCCTCAACCCTAGAATCCAAATGCCAGGACTAAAGAGCGGATGGGCCCAAGATCCTCCCAAGGCAGAGACCCAGCCCTCTATATGGCTGCAAATTGCCTAAAGAGAGTGCCATCCACGCCGGAAGCATCCTAGTCCTGGCACTGGTATGGATGGGGATATTTGGGCTTTTGAAGCTCCTGTATGAAACTGGGGGGATGGGGCTATCATCTCGCTCTAGGGGATGGTACAGTTCCACGAGAGGCTTCTGGAATCTCTACACTATGTTTCACCTCATTTACTCACCCCAGTCCCTGGACTCCAGTCAGCTAATAAGACCATCCAGGGATTTCCCTATGAGGTCTGAGCAGAGGAAGGAAGCCAGTCATACTATTGGCACAAGCCAGGGACACTGTACCCTCTTCAAGGCTGGTACCTTGGTTCTTTACCCCTCCTAGGTAACCTAGTTTATTTGAAGAATAACATACTGCTTGTGCTGCAGTGAGTTGGGCCTCCAGACTTGGTCCATGGCCACTCTACCGAAGAAAAAGTATCTAGGGATGGTTTTTCCCATTTATTGTGTTAAAGAGTAAGCAAGGTTGAATTTACATAGGGAAAAAAAGATGTACGAGAGAGTTTTGGTTTATTTATGACTGTTCAAAACAAGCTACTAAATAAAATGGATAAATCTCTGGTCTTAACTCTAGCTTATTTTAGAAATCTAAACCCATACTGTTATGAAAGCCTCGAAGACGAGGGATGAATTAGATGTGATAGAATTTCTGACCATGTAGCCAGTCCTCTTCTGTTGAATTTCTCTGATTAGTGACATCATTTCTTCCACTCCTTCTATGCACACTCCCTTATTAACTTTAGGATCCTTTAGCAAATACCTTTTAAATTTGCTTTTAAAGGAAGAGATTTAGCTGAAGATGTTGCTCAATGGTAGAATTTGTGAGGCCCTGTGTTCAGAACATACAAACCAAAAGCATAAAGGATAAGATTTAAAAAAAAAAAAAAAGTAAGATCCAGAAATCTGAACATTGGCTCAGCTTAATCCAGGAAGTCAAGTTGCTCTGAATCCCTTCCAGCAGTGACCATGAGTCCAATTTTCCTTCCATGTTACTATGTCGACTTGTTGGCTGGTATTCCTTATATATCCTCAAGGCTCTATAAGGCAATTCCTTAATCATTAGGCATTTCTTCTCCCAAATCTCAAAGAAATGGATTTCTCTTCTACTTATCTATCACTAGCTTGAGAAAGGCTCGGTTGTCATTAACCAGCCCTGAATTCTCTCTGATGAGAAGCAACAGATTCTATAGTCACTGACTCTTGTTCCTTTTGGAGGGATAGTAGTGAGAAAGGAGGGACAAATTAAATTTTTTATTATCCTTAAAAAATCCACAGCATTTAGAAAACACCAGGGGATTAAGACCTATGAAATATATAAGAAATATATAAAATATAGTTCCTAAAAGTCTATAGTTCCTACAAACTTGAGGAAAGAGAAAGAAAATAATGAGTAGTATAAAACAAATATAAATAACAAGGTCAATGACAAATAGCATATGCTAATGCTAGGTTTAGAATTAACATCTAAAAAGAATAAGATTTCTTTGGAAAACATTGACAGGGACAGACTCTAGGCAAGAACTGATATCAGTCTAAGAGATCTGATTTTCCTTTTTGCTTCTCTGCCCTGATGTTACACACCAGAGGGCCCACATCAGGGGGCCCTCACCAGAGGCCAAATACTTAGGCTTCCTGATCTTGAACTTTCAGCCTCTAATACTATGAGGTAAATAGACCTCTTTCTTAAAGGAAAAAAAAAAAAATATATACCAATATGTATTTTAGCCATTTATTTCTTTAATATTAATATCAAAAACTTGTTAAATAAGTGGCTAAAACATTTGAAGCATATTTAAACGATTGTCTATGGTGAGAGGACTTCTGTAAATGTGTTCGTTCATCAGTGCTACTGAACATGTAAAGAAGCTGTGTGAACAAAATAAAGTTTAATAAAACTAACAAGTTTTGAAGCACAAAAAAAAAAAAAACAACAACAAGAAGTCTGGTTAGGACACATTTGACATAAGATTCAAGAAAAGTCAGCAAATACAGAGTTCCTAATGTGTGGACAGTACCATCTGACTAACAAAGAAGTATAAAACATGATTCATGCCATCAAGAGGTAGAGGGTGGGTCACAGTGGCACATGTCTGTAATCCTAATTGTTTGGGAGGCTAAGGCAGGAGGATTTCGAGTTCAAAGCCAACCTCAGCAATTTAGCAAGACCCTAAGCAACTCAGTGAGATCCTGTCTCTAAATAAAATATTAAAAAAGGGACCGGGGGCCGGGAGCTGGGCACAGTGGTGCAAGCCTATAATCACAGCAGCTGAGACAGCAGGATTGCAAGTTCAAAGCCAGCCTCAGCAAAAGCGAGGTGCTAAGCAACTCAGTGAGACCCTGTTTCTAAATAAAAAATACAAAATAGGACTGGGGAATGTGTGAGTGGTCTCTCAGTGGTCGAGTGCCCCCGAGTTCAATCCCCGGTACTTTAAAAATAAAGGTCGGGGGGAGGGGATTGGGGATATGGTTCAGTGGTTAAGCACCCCTAGGTTCAATCCCTAGTACCAAAAAAAAAAAAAAAAAGAAAGAAAGAAAAAAAAAGAAAAGAAAAACCAAACAGGAGATGTGCAGACTTATAGCTTTCCATCTGCTACTTCCTCTCTGGAACTCTCCATACTTCCTGCCAACTTCTGGACTTCTTCACTCTGGCGATGTCCATCTTATATCAAATGAATCTCATGAAAAGCTCCAGTACTAATGACAGCTGCCATTTTACATCACTTGTGGATTTATTCGGTCTATCTTATTCATTAGACTTTAAGTGACACATGGATGGGATTCCTGTCAAGTGTTTGTGGTCACCAGTATAGCTCAGAACCTTGCACAGTGCTTGGCATGAAAGACACTCAATAAATATAGCAAGAAGGAATGAAAGAAAAGAGGACAAAGAACTTGCCTAAAATTCACATGGCTAGTACCCAGTGGAATTGGTATGTCTTGTTAAAAAACCATAAAAGATTAAGATAACACATTTTACAAAGCATAGCATCATTAACTGTTAAAAAATAGAAAAGACAATACACTGTTTGGGGGAGAAAGAGCCTATTTCTACTGGTTAAGGTTTAGGAAGAGTTTACAGAGGAGTAGAGGTTGTGTTTCGCACTGAAGGATCAACAGCATTCAGGTAAGTGAACTGAAATAAGTTTCTCAGCAGACAGTAGAGCACAAGCAGGAGGAAAACACCAGGCATGTTTAGGAGACAGTAAATTCAGAACACAGGGCTTTATAGGTGAATAAGTTGAAAAGTAAGATAAGCCTGATAATGGAGGGATTAAATGTCAAGTTGAAGCATTTATTATTTTTCCTCTGGACAGTTGGGAGCCACTGAAGAAGTCTGAGGGGAAAAAAAATCTAGTTGAAATGCTTTTATGAATGTTAATCTGGCAGTAAAATTGAGACAGGAGACAGGACTCCATCCCTTTTTCATTTCCATAACTATTATCTATATCTCCCACCTTTGACTTCAGTGACACGCTTTCTTTTGATTAACTGTGTTTCCATATCTGCCCAATTATGGTACCTCTTACCTTCTCTACTAAGTTAGCCACATGGGCAAAGACTGGCTGAGGCCTTTCTGTCAAACTACCTAAGATAACCCAGCCAGAAGACCCCTAATTTAGTTAATCCTCAGACATCTCTCTCTATATTCTTCACCTTCTGGGACTCAGCCTCACTTATCTATAATTCATAGAAGAGAAGAATAAATCAAAGATAGAGTCATAGTGACAGAGAATATCAGGATAATTCAAACAAGAGCTTAATGAGAGGAAACAGAGAAGGAAATTGGGATTGTAATCAACATTGCAAGTCAGTCACACAGTGATAAAGATATTCTGGGTCAGATAGAACTGGTTGGAGTTCCAGCTCTGCTACTAGCTGTCTGTATGACTTACGAAAATTACTTATCCTTCATAAGCCTTTATTTTCCTCATTTGTAAAGGTACGAATATCTACCTTATAGGAAAAGTATTTACACAGGGGCTATGGATGTGGCTCAAGTGGTAGTGCGCTGGCCTGGCATGCACTGGGTTCCATCCTCAGCACCACATAAAAATAAATAAAGATATTGTGTCCACCTAAAACAACAACAACAAAAAATAAAATTAAAAAAAATTTTAAAAAGTATTTACACAATGCCTGGTACACTGCAAAAAAGCCTTCAACAAATCCAGCTATTACAAATCATCATCATAATTATAGTTATCTGAATGGTGATGTGCTGCCACTGAATATGTGGCTAATGTACTGCAAGAAAAAAAATGCATAGAAGTAATTATCGATCTAAGGCATACAATTATACCCAAGGCACATTAAAGGACACAAAGATAGCAGAATGTGAATATAGAACATAAAACATTAGCAAGGTTCATTCAAAGAATAATTGTGAACTCTCAAATGGATGAGTGAAGTAGTCCCAAGAGCTCCATGTTCAAAACAGATGGAGTCACCTCCTTTCTTTTAATTAGACTGGAAGACTTCCTCTAGGAAGCAGGCTCCATCTGTAAAATCAAGTCAGTTGGAATTTATTAAACACTGTGTGTGCAGTGTGTGTGTGTGCATACGTGTGGTACTGGGGATAGAACCCAGGGCTTCACATGACTAGGTGAACATTGCATTGCTAAGCAACATCCCCAGCCTTTATTTTATTTTGAAATAGGATTTGACTTGAGTTGCCCAGGCTGGCTCAAATTTGTGATTGTCCTGCCTCAGCCTCCCAAGTAACTGGTGTATACCACATCAGACCAGACTTTTCTGAACATTTACCATGTGTCTAAGACTGCAATGAATTATCCTGATATTACCTGTCACTATGACTCTATCTTTGATTTATTATTTTCCTCTATGAATTATAGATAAGTGAGGAACTAAAATAAATTAAGGATAAGATAATGATTTCTACTCCAAAGACCCCTCTGATCTCACTGAAAGGGTTATAAATACAATCTAAAAGTATCAAATTCTGCAATGCAGACTACAATAGTGCAATATGTGACTGCAGAAGGGAAAAGGCTAATGGGCTGGAGTCCTTGGTGAGTCCTGGACATCAGGTATGAGTGGGGTGGGTGAAGGGCAGACATTGACAAAGGTAAAAGATATTTGAAGGGGAAAAGAGAGCTGAGAGCACTCCAGGAATGCCACTCTAGTAGTCTTCTAGTAGGAGGAATATCTAAATCAATTAACTGTTACTGAAATAACTAATTTGAAGTCAGGTGCTATGTTAGATGTTGAGGTACAGAAAAAAAACAATTTCTGTTCTCAAGCAAATCAGAGTTCTGATGAAATCCAGAAGGAAACAGGTTTACTAAGTAACAAGACAAATGCTGTAATAATAAAATAAACAGGGAGTTTCGGAGCACTGGAATGACAGATACTGGGCAGGATTTTTATCTATAGGGCAGTGCCTTCTCTGTGAATGAATTTTTTGGCGCTTAGAGGGCCTCTGTCCCAGTCCTTCTACTCTCAGACAGATCAAAGGATTGAGAGGACTGGTATCAAAATCATTCTAAGTGATGAGGAAGTGGACTGAGGGCTAGGATACCCCTCTAGGAGTGGATAACTGAGATGAAGCATAAAGGTTTGAGAGGGTGTTTGCCAGAGTGACTGGGGAGAAGGCGGCAACCTTGGTGGAAGGAATAGCAAACACAAAGGTACTGAGACACGAGGGTCTGACACAGTTTAGGAACCTCGGAGACTTCCCGGTCTCCTTTCCTATCCTCTGCACCTAGGGTTGCCTGATGAAATATGGACTGCTTACTGAAATCGGAACTTTAGATAGACAGCTAACAATTTTTAAATATTAAGTATTCCCCCAATACTGCATAGGTCATACCCATTCAGGTCTCATTCAACTCATCCTGGCCCGCTCTATGGGCCCACAGACCCCTAATGGATACCGGAGAGCTGGGGAGGCATGGCACGAGAAACTAGCTTAAGTTTATTTTCCTTTCATTCCTACATTTTCACTCCTGGGGCTCCAGCCAGGCCTGAAGGACGAAGCTTGCGGCTGGCTTGGCGTCAGAGGTCCACGCTCTGCCGACTGGAGTCGGGAGCGAAGGAAGAGCGGTCACTCACAAACATAACTCGCCTCCGGCCAGTACAGCTTTCCTGGCAAGCAGAAGGAGCGCTACCCTACGACCGGAAATCCCGCCTCCGCCAGAGGAAGAAGCCCCAGCAAGACAGCCAATCCAGAGGAAGGCTGGGGCGACGGAGAGCCCGGCGCGGGGCTGGAGACCGGAAGTAGTACGGGGGCGGAGCTCTGCGCCGGAAGTATCCCTCTGTTGTTTCTGGTGGCGCCCTAGCTCGTGGGAGATGCGCCGGCCACCTTAGGCAAGGAACCTAAGCCAGGTTTGGAGAGATACGAACGCAGTTTGGAGCTGGGGCGCCGGGCGGCTGTCTCGGGAAGATCATGGGCTCCACTAAGCCCTGGGGAGAATGGTTCCTGAACCTGAGGGTGCCGCCCGCCGGAGTGTTCGGCGTGGCCTTCCTCGCCCGGGTCGCCCTGGTTTTCTATGGGGTCTTCCAGGACCGGACCTTGCTCTTGAGGTATACGGACGTAGACTACCACGTGTTCACCGATGCCGCGCGTTTCGTCACCCAAGGGCGCTCCCCTTATCTGAGGGCGACCTATCGTTACACCCCGTTGCTGGGTTGGCTCCTCACTCCCAACATCTACCTCAGCGAACTCTTTGGAAAGTTTCTCTTCATCAGCTGTGACCTCCTCACCGCTTTCCTCTTATACCGCCTTCTGCTTCTGAAGGGGCTGGGGCGCCGGCAGGCTTGTGGCTACTGTGTCTTTTGGCTTCTTAACCCCCTGCCTATGGCAGTGTCCAGCCGAGGCAATGCGGACTCCATTGTCGCCTCCCTGGTACTTACGGCCCTGTATCTAATAGAGAGAAGACTCATCGCAGGTGCTGCTGTGTTCTATGGTTTCGCGGTGCATATGAAGATGTATCCAGTGACCTATATCCTGCCCATAACTCTCCACTTACTGCCAGAACGCAGCAACGATGAAGGCCATCGTGAATCCCGGTGTTCTTTCCGCTGTCGTTTGTACGAATTCTTGAAGAGGCTGTGTAATCGGGCAGTGTTGCTCTTTGTAGCCGTAGCTGGACTCACATTTTTTGCGCTGAGCTTCGGTTTCTACTATAAATATGGTTGGGAATTTTTGGAGCATACCTACCTTTATCATCTGACTAGGCGGGATATCCGTCATAACTTTTCTCCATACTTCTACATGCTGTATTTGACTGCAGAGAGCAAGTGGAGTTTTACCTTGGGAATTGCTGCATTCTTGCCACAGTTCATCTTGCTTTCAGCAGTATCTTTCGCCTATTACAGAGACCTTGCCTTTTGTTGTTTCCTTCATACATCCATTTTTGTGACTTTTAACAAAGTCTGCACCTCCCAGTACTTTCTTTGGTATCTCTGTCTTCTGCCCCTTGTGATGCCACTTGTGAGGATACCCTGGAAAAGAGCTGTCCTCCTCCTGATGTTATGGTTTATAGGGCAGGCCTTATGGCTGGCTCCTGCGTATGTCCTTGAGTTTCAAGGAAAGAACACCTTTCTGTTTATTTGGTTAGCTGGCTTGTTCTTCCTTCTCATCAACTGTTGCATCCTGATTCAGATTATTTCCCATTACAAAGAGGAAAACTTGAGAGAGAGAATCAAATATGACTAATGTTTTTTCTAGATCTTCTTCCACTTAAGTTACATTGACTTTTCCGTATGGACCAGAAGAGAGCTTTGGAAACTTTTTTTGAACATTCTAAGCGCTCTAATGAAAGTTGCCTTGTTCCAACAGAAAGTAAAACCAATGTTTGCCTTATTTATAAAGAGGACTCCATAATTGAGGTCCACCCTGTAAAAAATCTTAGGACTTTTTACTTGGGCACAATGGGAAGTAAAGGTTACTTGTTTGAAAATGCAAAGGCTAATGAAACTATCAGATGCTTAAAGTTCTTGTCATTAAGAGACATAAAGTCTAAGCCAGTATTTGTTTCAAGTTTACTGTGCCACTGTCTTAAGCTGTGTCTTATCTTCAACACCCCACTTTTTCTTTATGAAGTTTTTCTGACTGCTGTGAAAACTACAGGGTATTCCTAAAGTGCAGGGTTTTTTGTTGTTGTTGTTTTTAAGATGTGAGGCATTAAATAGTACTACCATGCTTAGTTGGGAAAGTTTTAGTTTCGTGTTAATTGTGGGGGTTTAGAAGATAAGTAACCCAACAAATTTTGTAATCATGTTTCATGTATTTGTTTTGTATAATTTAGTTATAATTTGTTTTATATCTTAGATTGTTGTTTGGTTTTATACAAAAAGAATTAAATTTAAATTCACCCACCTTTAGACTTGAGTGATTACATTTTTTAAAAAACATCCTCTTGCTTTTGATGTTTAAGGCTCTTAAACATACAAACTATTAGGATATTTTAGTATACTCTTATCACTTTAACTAATTTTATATAATTAAATTGTTTTTTTTTTTTTTTTTCTGAGGATTGAACCCAGGGCCTTGTGCCTGCAAGGCAAGCACTCTACCAATTGAGCTATATCCCCAGCCCAGTTAAATTGTTAATAAGGCATTCCCCAGCTTGAAAACACCCACTTACGAAGTGTCCATATGAAAATGGAGAACTTTGAGGGAGACTCCTGCAGAGCCTAAGCCGCATCCCAAGGAACATCCTACTAGACCTGGAAGATCAGGAAAACAAGGCTTTGGAGGGGCAGAGATGTCTCTCTCAACACTGTATTTTTGATGGAAAATGCTTTCTGAATTGTTGGAACAAGCATCCTAAATTTTTTTTCTAAAAAAGCCCATCTATGTTTGGGGCTTCCTAACATTCTAAAATGTTAGGAATGTGAGTATGACTTAGTGATTGTGATTTTAAAAGATGAGTAATTTAAAAATTGGGTTTTTTTATGTCAAACATTAAAAAAACCTGTAAACAAACAAAACCTCTAGAGAAGTAGTATTTTTATGTCAATTTGGGCATTAAGAAGTCTTTGAGAATTAAATGTCTATGAACTAGTCATTAAGAATTCTATTACCATCAACATTTCTTTGGTGGATATCTTTTGGGACCTGGCATTAGAAAGAAGGAAAAAATAGCTGTTCATGGCCTGCTGTATGGATGAAAATAGCAGTCAGTTGTTGAGGACCGTGACTTTTCTTATATAACACCTAGTCCCATAACACATATTAGGTCTTATCTTGAGGGCTCTTTGTATATGACTCTTTAACCAGTGGCCTTCCAACTATGACTTTCTTGCCTATTTTAATTATTATTTTATACTAATAATTTTTAAAGTTATTATTTTGTAATAATAATAAATTTTTTTTATAGAATTGGAAAGGAAGAAATGGGAAATAGAATTCCCTGTCTCTTGCCTTTATTTGTATCCCTGGCTATTTTTTCTTTTTCTTTTTTATGGTAGCAGGGATTGAATCCAGGGGTGCTTAACTGTTGAGCCATATCCCCAGCCCTTTTTATGTTTTATTTTGAACCAGGGTCTCACTAAGTTGCTTAGGGCCTTGCAAAACTGCTGAGGCTGGCTTTGAGCTTGTGATCCCCCTGTCTCAGCCTTCCAAGTTGCTGGGATTACTGGCATGTGCCTCTGTGTCCTGCTCCCTGGCTATTTTTTAAAAGTTCACTTACTTCATTATTATTATTTGCTTTTTATATTTAGCATTGAAATTGCTAAATGATATCCTATCACATGGATGTTCACATTATAAATATGTCATTCTTCAACTGTTAGACCTTTGAGAGTACATCCAACTTTTAATATTCTAAAAAGAACTTTAAACATTTTTCATGTTTTAGATCATTCTCTTAGGATATTGTTAGAAGTCCACAAATTTTTGTTTGGATCTTCAACTCCAGATTCTCCCCTGCCAGAAATTTTTTATCAAAGAAGTGCAGGTGTTCTTAAGTTATTCAGAGGGTATTTTACATTTTATATGCTGCACAACAGTAAGTTAATTTGTAAAGTGATTAATTTTATCTTTGGGGGGATTTAGCTTTTTCATTTGCTTTCCAGTTTTTGTAAATCTCTTTATGGCTTTTTACTTGCAATCCCCCCCTTTTTTTTTAAAGCAACTTATATGTTTAAATTGTTGCATGTTAATTATACAGGATTGGGTTGGAGCTTTCATTGTGGCATTTTGTATATACATAAAAACATAATTATAGTAATCTTATGCCCCACTCCCTCACCTTTCCCTCTTCTCCCTGCCATTTGCAATTCTTTTGGTTTCCTTATTTATTTATTTTTTTAAGGTGGACAAGATATTTTAATTTTATTTTTATGTGGTGCTAAGGATTGAACCCAGTGTCTCATGCATGCCAGGCTAGCGCTCTACCTCTGAGCCACAACCCCAGCCCTGGTTTCCTTATTAATCCTTCAATAATACCTTAAACTTATATGGCAATTTACCTTATTTCTTACATAATTATTTTTGTTCTTATTGCCCCCTCCAATCTAATGGGTATAGGAAGGAACTTGGATTTATGCAAAATAACTTTCTTAACTACCTGTTGTTATAAACTTAATGATTATGATTATGATTATTATCTTATAGTGCTGGGGATTGAACCCAGGTAGCAAGCACTCTGCCACTGAGCTATACCCTTAGCCCAGTTCTTTCTAATCTTGATCTGAGTCTTTGAAAAGATAATAAGTTCTTATATGTGAAGATTTACAGGCAGATTTCTGGTTCAGATAACTGGTTCAGGGGTGACATTTTTTGTGCTTGGATATTCTTGTCACATGTTAGCTGACTTTAAGGGGTGGAGGCTTGGCTTATATCCCTCCCCAGCACTTAAATTCTTCATTGTGTTGAGGGTTCATTCAAAGTTTACAGTGTTCTGTAGATGGAAGCACATGTCTTCTGCCTGGGTCAGAAGTATCACAATCACACAAGCATTTATTCAGCAATCCTCTAGGAGAAGCATTCATTTAGTCAAAACATTTGTATTCATTATCCCAAACAAAAACCAAATTAAATGGGACCATTTCTAGATATTCAGACATTCTGCTAATTGCTATGTATGCTATATAAAATGAAATGACACAGTGACTATTTAAAAGTAATTTGGAGGATGAATATTTGAAGTTCAGTTCATGTAACAAAGGAAAATTTTGGCTTCCTTTGCTCTCCATTCTTTTGGCAATTATTTATAGATGCTAGTCATGTGTCAAGTCCTGTAATAGACAAATCATGAGTTGGGGATGTAACTCAGTGGTAGCGCTTGCCTAACTTGTGCAAGGCTCTGGGATCAGTCCCCAATACTTAGGGGGAAAAAAAGATGAAGTCCATGTTGTTGGCGATTTAGCAGTAAAATAAAACATTCCACTAATAAATTATTATATGAGACCCCATGAGTATACTGATTTGTAAAATGGGGATGAGTAGAAGATGTTACTATTATTTTACAGATAAGATTGAGCTCAGAAACAAGTGGCTTAAGTTGAAAAATTGGTTAGTAGCAAGACCAATGCAGGACCCCAGGGCTTTTGATTCCAATTCTTGATTTTGCAAGTCATGTCATTCTCCCCTACCCTCACAACCAGGGGTTGAACCTAGGGGTGCTTTACCACTGAACTACATTCCCACTCCTTTTTAAAAGTTTTTGTTTTGTGACAGGTTCTCACTGAATTGCTGAGACTGGCCTTGAATTTGCAATCCTCCTATCTCAACTTCCCCAGTTGCTGGGATTATAGGTGTGTGCTACCATGCCTTGCTGCAAGCTCTTTTTTTTTTTTTTTTTTTTTTTTGGTACCAGGAATTGAAGCCATTGTTATTTAGCCACATCCCCAGCCTTTTTCTTTTCTTTTTCTCTATTATGATGGCTGATTACATAGGAATACTTCTTTCGTCCAGCAAATGTTATTGATTTACCAAACTACTAAACACAAGGCTCGGAGCATCTTCTCTGTGTCAGGCATTATTCTAGGCAAAGTAGATGTAGCTGTAAGTGAGGCAGAGCATCTGTAATACAGGATTCTGATGATTGTCACAAAGAAATGGCATGCTACAGAAACAGGGTGATGACAGGTGAGGGGAGTGAGTGCTATTTAAGATGAAGTGGTTTGGAGGATGTGTTAGTTTTCTATCACTACAAGCAAATATTAGAACTAGGACCAAAACTCTAATATGGAGCCAAATTTATTATTCCTTTCTCTTCACTGCCCTTAACATTAAGCTATAGGTAGCCAAAGATGACACACTGGGCTCTAGAAGGTAGGGAAGGCAGGAAAAAGTCATTCATTTGTCTGGTAGGAGCCTACTTTGGGCTAGGTAGGCTGGGGATATAAAGATGTTTAATATAACAGTCCTACTTCCAGAGGAGGTTGATGCTAAGGTGATACTAACTCAGTTATTAGAGGAAAATGGACATAACCAGACAAAGTTGCAGAACCTGAAATTGCACAGGATAAGTACTGGAGACTTTGAAACTTCCCTCCTTGAAATTGCTCAGTGATTAATCATACCGTTGATAATTCTTAATTTAGACCAGGAGACCTTTTATCTTCTGACTCTTCCTCTATTTCATATTCCTTCCAGGAATACCAAATTATACTATCTCTCTCTCACTCTTTTTTTTTTTTTCCTTGTAGTGCTGGGGATTGAACCCAGGGCCTTGTGCATGGGAGGCAGGCACTCTACCAACTGAGCTATATCCCCAGCCCTATCTCTTTGTGCTTTTGTGTCTGCTGTTCCTTTGGCTATAATATCCTTCTCCCCTTGTTTGCTTCACCAGCTCCTGTTTAGTTTAAGGATGACCTTTGTGAAACATTCTCGGATTCAGTATCTCCATTATATAGTGCAGGTCACTTTGCACTGTAGTTCTCATGGGTGTGTCTATGCCAACTAGGTTGTGAGCTCCTCGGGAATAGGGATTATTTCTTATTCATTGGTATTATTTTCCAGGGTTTTCACAGATCCAAGTAAAGACAGGCAGGAGCCACTGTATCATTGAGCTGCTTGGGCATGCCACAGCACTCTCCAAGATCTGTGGAATTGAGTTGTACAAGAGTCTGTCAAGTGGGAGCTGGGGATAGTGGGCTCTCTGCACAGTGTCCATGGTGGAAGCTGGGAAAAACAAAAAGACAGTCACTCGCTGCCTGTCATTTCTAAATGCCATCGGTATCCACCTAATTTTCTAAGCTAGAAGTTTATAAATCACTTCTTGTTCCTTCTTCTCCACTTGGCTACCCTCCCCCCATCTAATCAGTCACTAAATCCTGTCAGTTCTACTTTTTAATGTCCCTGGAGCCTGCTGGCACCTTGCCATTGTCATTGCCAATTCTGTAGTGCAGGCCCTCATTATCTCTCATCTGGAATCGATAGCTCCTGACTGGTCTTGCTTTCCATTCCTCTCGCCCTTCATTCCACCTCTCATTTATCCTCCACACTGCTGCCACAATATGCTTTCAAAAGCAAATCTGATCGTGGCACCATCCTGATGAAAGCATCCTAGGGTACTCCATGACCTGAAAGAAGTCCCAATTCCTTAGCATCCTCCCTCTCGCATCCATTTCTTGCATCTCATCCTCACTCTAGCCCACTAGACAATACAGTTTCCTAAAATTACCATGCTGCAAAGCCCTGGCCAATGCTATTTCGCTGCCTCGTCTGCTTGCTTCTCTCTGGGTCTTCAGATGAACTGCCACCATTTTTCAAGACCCAACTTTATTAAGAGGAGTACATGGTAAGTTTATGGAAAAAGAAAGTTACCATTATGAAAAAAAGAAAAAGAGGGCCAGACTAAAATTGTGCTTGCTGTTTTAAATTGTGCATTGGCCTTTTCCCTCTTAGCGCATTAGCTCCTGGAGGACAAGAAGTGTTTTGTGTGTATGTCTTTACCATACAGCACAAGTATGTGAAAATGTTTGTTAAATAAATGTCATGGGGGGCTGGGATTGAGGCTCAGCAGTAGAGCGATCGATCACCTAGCACGTGTGAGGCCCTGGGTTCGATCCTAAGTACCGCATAAAAATATATTAATAAAGGTATTGTGTCCAACTACAATTAAAAAATAAATATTAAAAAAACCAAATAAATAAATGTAATGGGCATGGGGGAAAGCCAATATTTGTTGGGTACTTATAATAAGCCTGTATGCTTTTTAGACATCATCTCATTTTATTCATTCATTCATTCATTCACTCATTCATTCATTCATATTGGAGAGTGAACCCAGGGGTGTTCTGCTAAGCTATATTCCCAGCCCCTTTTATTCCTTCAGACAGGGTCTCACTAAATTGCCTTGAACTTGCAATCCCCTACTGCCTACTCATCCTCCCGAGTTGGAATTACAGGCGTGTGCCACTATGCCTGGCTCCATCTCATTTCCTTTAATCCTCAGGTTTTAAGGTAAGTACTATTTGTTGACAAGAAAACAGGCTCAGGGGTGAAGTACTGCTCCCAATGTTATGGACTTGTTAGGGTTGGAGCTAGAGTTGGAACCTGGGTCTGTCTTCTCTTGAGCGATTCTTCAGACTGAGCCAATTTCCCCTCCTCCCTGGGCACACTTGGCAGTATCTGGAGATGTTTTGGTTGGCACAACCGGGCTGTGTTGCTGACGTATAGTGACTTACAGTCAGGTATGCTGCTAAATATTCTACAGTGCACAGAGAAGCCCCATAGCAAAGAATTATCTTGCCCAAATAGTGCCAAGTTTGAGTGTTTTAATCTGACAGGGTGCTATAACAAAATGGACATGGTGGCATATAAACAGCAGAAATTTATTTCTCACAGTTCTGGAGACTGGGAAGTCTGAGATGAAGCTTCTGGAAGATTTGGTGTCTGGTAAGGGCCAGTTTCCTGGTTTGGGAATGGCCATCTTTTCACTGTGTCCTCACATAGCAAAAGGGGTGAGGGAACTCTCCAGAATCACTTTTATAAGGACACTCATCTTCATGAGGGGTCTACTCTCATGACCTACCTAATCACTTCCCAATACCCCTACCTCCTATCACCACACATGGGGGTTAGGTTTCAACATATGATTTTAGGAAGGAAACAAACATTTAGTCTATTGCTTTGGAACTCTGCTCTAAACCATGTTGACTCTAATGCAAAGCAAGTAATCAAACAAAATAAATGCATCCACGAGCCCTCAGGGAGTCAGACTGAGCTGAATATGTCTTGTGAGCCACTGGCATTGGTGGGGAAAAAATGGACTATTCTGTCCAGTTGTTGACCTGTCTTCAATTTTATGCCTTTTTTTTTTTTTTTAACCCTATCCACCCAGTCTTTCTTCTTTCCATCTTTGTTCTCTTTCCTCTTTCTCTTCCCCTGAAGACTCTAATTTAGCTTGGGGAAGGCAAGCCAGAAACCTCCAACATTTTCCAACCTCTTTTCTAATTAGAAGGTAGAGATAGTACACAAGAAGCTGCTGGTTTCCAATTGACATCTGTAGAATCTGGGAACAAGGCCAAAAATGTCACCCTCTGAAATTGACAACAAAAAGGAGATGAGATTAATCACTATGATAATCTTCCCACCTGAGAAATTCTTGGGACGGGTACTGCTGATAGGCCCTGCTGTTTTTTATCTCAACAGAGAGTCCAAGAATGCCTCCTCATAAAACCTGTGCAAGGTGAGCTAATCTAGGAAATTAGGAAGTGTTTGTCCTGGGGAAGTGTCCTAATAGGGGAAGTGTTTAATGACTCCTACTTGTAACTGCCTCTAATTGTTGGGGATGCTTTGTGTTTTTCTTTCTCTCAGCAAAATGAACCCTAGGAGGGAGGAATGAGGTTCATTTTATCAATGTCTCTGAGTAGGGGCTTGGAGGAGTTATTGGCAGAAAAGGGTGAGAATTAATGGTGGTGTCTGCATGGGAGGGCGAGTGGTCACAGAAGTGCTATGGTTTGAATGTTGTTTGTCCTTCACCCCCAAAGGTTCATGTCTTGGAGGCTTGGTCCTCAGTGTAGTAATGAGAGGTGGTGGGCCCTTAGGAATTGGAGCCTAGTGAAGGGTTCTTAGATCACTGGGAGCTTGTCTTTGGGAGGGTCTGTGGCACCCACAGCCCCTCTGGCTTTTCTGTCATCTCCCTCTCTCAGCACCAAAAGGGTCCTTACCAGACTGAGGCAAGGCTAACACAATGCTCTGAGAGCTAAATAAACCTCTTTTCTTTATAAAGTTAGCCTGCCTCTGTTATTTTGTTACAATAATGAAAAATAAGCTAATACACTCAGTTAAATGATTCTTAATCAGAAGGCCAAGAACCCTGGTTTTATGCAAATTTTTTTTTTTTTTGTGTGTGTGTGTGTGTGTGTACATCTTTTTCCTATGGGAAAGAGCCTGTAGCCTTCATCAAAGGGATCTTTGACCTCCAAAATTGTTGCTCTTTCCCTGATGAGTAGATACAGCTACCTAGGATAATGAAATAGAAGAAAACCCAAGAAAGACAACGGAAGTAAGCTCCTTCTAGGTGAAAGAGGATTCCTTTTCAGAGCTCAGATTTATTGATGGTGCATGTACAGGACCCCTTCGTGTTTGCAGATATAATTCACTATTTTCTCATAAAAATTGGGAGCCTGGCATATTGGTGGAAACATGTACTGTGAACAAACATCAAGGTAGAACAGAAATCCAGCCTGAAGATACTGGAGAAAAGTACAAGAGACTTAGAATGCAGGGGGTGGGGGGAGAGGAGAAAAGTGTGTTTGTGCATGTGCTTAGATGCACGTGTGCGTGTGTGCATATTAAATTGCCCCAAGTATACCAACATCAATGTTGAATTGAGATCCACAGATACCCCGGAATAGTCAACAGACCTCAGTGAGAGTTCATGGGTCTGAGTTCTAGGAGGACAACCAGGTAATTAAGATGAACCTCTTTTTAAGTTTTTTTTTCAGTCACAAGTTACAGAAACCAATTTTAGCTAAAGAACTAATTTAAAGAATATTGGATAGTTCATAAACTCCAAAAAAGGAGCTGACCAGGGGGATCTGGCGAGGCAAGAAATCGGGCAGTTTGAGGAATTCCACAACAGGTGACTTCTGGTCTCTGGGTTTTAAATTTCCAAGAGGAAGTTAACTGTTGAAACTAGTCCCAGGGAAGAGGAACTCATGAGCCATAGAATCACTTCAGTTGATTTTGACCACAGTCATTATTATTATTGGTTTAGCACATGTGTCCTATTTTGAAAATAGTGGGAGATAAGTACCCTGGCCCCAAGTCTTCAGTTGCCTGTTACACCCTGCATGCTCTCAATGTGTTTTCTTAATTTCTTACTATTTTTAAAACCAATTAACAGAGTTGAGATAGGAGAATAGCCAGGAACCTTTCAGACAGAGGAAACAAAGTGCAGCGGATCTCAGAGAAGATGAACTTGGCCTCCCAGAAACAGAAAAAAGACCCTTGAGGCTAGAGAGCAATTTGCAAGGAGTGAGGAGTAGTTTTGTTGTTATTGTTTTTCTATGTGCAATAGAAAGCCACTGGAAAGAGAAAATACACTTTTAAAAAATTGCACATAGATTATCCTTTTAAGAAATACTCTGGGGCTGGGGGTTTAGCTCAGTTGGTAGAGTGCTTGCCTCAAACGCACAAGGACATGGGTTCAATCCCCAGCACCACCAAAAAAAAAAAAAAAAAAAAAAAAGGTATTAAAAAATACTCTGGAAGCTCAGTAGGTGGCTTAAATCTGAGTAATAGTAGTAGAGATGGTAATAAGTGAGTGAATTCAGCAATATATTTTTGTATTTTGGAGAGGGAACTGACTTGCTGATGGATTTGGTGTGAGGCAGAAAAAAAAGAAAATCCAAAATGAATCCTAGGCTTTTGGCTCAGGCAACTAGATGGATAATAATGTCCATCACTGCACTTTGAGGACTGATAGAAGGAGTAGATTAGTGGAGGAATATAGAGTTTGGAATTGATCCTGTCAAGCTTGAAATGTTAGCTATCTTAGTACACATCTGGGAGTCACCAAATTATAGATGTCACTCTAAAGCAAGGGCCTGGCTGAGATTGCTTGGGATGACACCTAAGTCTGAGCTCTGGACAATCCAACATTAGGAAGTCTCTCTGGGCAGTAAAGGACAAATTTGTAATTTCTCATTTTAATGTGAGATGTATAATTTCTATATGTTGTACTTAGCTTATTTTGAACATTTGCATTCTTGTTTATGAATGTGCTCCCAGCTTCATGTAGTAAATGCCACACCTTTTGCAGATCTAGACTTCCTTGCTTACATCATTGGCAAAATCTTTTTGGCTTCTCTTTCTGTGTATTTGAGGGGTTGGCAGGAATTCACTGTTAACTGAGCCTGGAGGGAAGGCCAAGTCTGCCAATAAATCTCTTTGGGCTTATAAATATTTGTATAAGATCAGTTAAGTATATTAAGTGGCCATGGATAAAACCAGGTTCTTAGAGCCTACTCTAATAAACCCCATGCAGAGAATCCACCTTGTGGATTATTTGTCATAAAAATTTAATTTTGAGTAGTGTTAAACTAAAGCCTGCTTCAGCTCTCTTATGGCATTTTGCATATTTCTGGAGTGGTTCTCTTCATGAGCATTTAACATATGAATTCATTTTAAAAGCAGTCTGAGCAAAACACAAGTAGAAAGGGAGGCCTGCTAATTGCATACCATGTACGAATTTCCCTATGAATTCTACCTAGTTCCACCTAATAAGGCTACATAACTATAGTAATCAATTAGTACTTGAGGACTTTATTTTTCAAGTAAAAATAAAAATTTCCCTTTTGTTATCAAAACAATAAATCCATTATGAAAAAAGAAAAATTTTAAAAAGGAAATTTGAAGCACATTAACTGTAAGTCCACAATCCAGAGACACTGTCACCATACCTCCGAGTATAGCTTTCCAGACTCATACAGACACATAAAGATCACATACACTGTAGAATTTGGAGTCATTCATTTTAATTTAAAATAAACTTTTTTAAAAAACCTTAGCAATATATTGTGAATATTTTTCAATAAGTCTTCAAGATTTTCTTCAGACTTTAAATGACTGCCAAGAATTTCACAGGAAGAATGTATTAGTTTGGCTAATTATCTCTCAGTATTTGCCTTGTTTCCAGTTTTTTGTTTTTGTTTTTATGTTCTGCTGGTATATCAATAACATCGTGGCAACTGAATTTTTGTATATATTTTTATTTCCTTAGACTAAACCTTTAGAAATAGACCTGCTGAATCAAAGGGTTCTGACAAACATTGGCAAATTGTTCTACAGATTGTGTTATACTCTTACCATCAAGAAATGCATTTGTGTGGCTGGGCGCAGTGGCCCATACCTGTAATCCTGGTGACTCTGGAGGCCAAGGCAAGAGGATCAACCTCAGCAATTCAGCCAGGCGCTAAGCAACTCAGTGAGACCCTGTCTCTAATAAAATACAAAATAGGGCTGAGGATGTGGGTTGAGTACCCCTGAGTTCAATCAAAAGAGAGAGAGAGAGACAGAGAGAGAGAGAGAGAGAGAGAGAGAAGGAAGGAAGGAAGAAGAAATGCATTTGTTAACATCAGACCTGAAAAATAATCTTAAAAAAAAAATCTTCTTCTAGTTAACAGGGAAAATTTTGTTTGGATTTCTTTCCTTCGCTGTGAGGTTGAACAGTATAATCATTGGTCGTTGGCATTTCTTATTTTGTGACTGGCTTTGCTACCTCCTGTACTCAATATTCACTGGAGATGATTTTATTGATTTTTAAGACCATTTTCTGGATATAAGGGACATTAACCCTAATTGTTTTAAATATTTTATGTAAATATTTTTCCTAGCCTGCCGTTAGGCTTTTATATTTTGACTTCAAAGAGCTAAAAAATGTATAATTAAGATCAGTTTTTCCTTTTATGATTTCTGTATTTTTTGGGGGGTGGGGGAGACTCCTCAGGCTCAGGGGCAGTTGACCTCTGAGCCACATCCCCAGCCCTATTTTGTATTTTATTTAGAGACAGGGTCTCACTGAGTTGCTTAGTGCCTCATTTTTGCTGAGGCTGGCTTTGAACTCTCCATCCTCCCACCTCAGCCTCCCAAACCACTGGGATTACAGGTGTGCGCCACTGCCACCTCGCCTGGCCTCTTGTCATTTTTAAACAGCATTTCCTAACCCAAGATTATGTAAATATTTATAGATACATATGTATTTTTTTCTAAAACTTGTTTAATTTCATTTCTTACATTTAAATCTTTATCTGTGGACTTTATTGGATATGATACCATGTAGGAATTTAGTTTTATTTCTTTCAAACAACCCACTATTCAAAAGTTAACTAATTTTGCTTCATTTTGCATTTCTCTGCATTATATTTGCAGATTAGCTATATAGTAAAGTACATGTCATGAAGTACTGATCAAAAGCTACACCCTGGAGGCCCATGGCCGTTTCTAGCCTATGAATATATTTGATTCAAGTAATTTTTGAATTGGTTGCTTATAAAAATCAGGAAATTTTATACAAAAAATCTAGTTTTAGAAGTCCTTTTGAAAAATCAGGCTACCCGGCAACTGGGTCACAATCCTAGTTGATAAAAATGTGCAGGAGTTGGGAACCGGTTGCTTCCAAAAGTCCAGAGAATGCCCCCACCCATGTACTTCATGCATTTTAATTGTCTGCCTGCACCCCCCCTCCACCCCCCAGGCTTTTAAGGTCAAAACCATTGCTGTTATGTTTTATGTATTCATATTGCAGCTGGACACATTATGAGATTTCTCTAATTAATAATGACTGTTTTGGCATTAGTTTTCCTGAGTTTTCTTAATCATATTATTATTTTTTTTTAATTCTTTCTTGTTTTGGATTGGGGGATCAAACCCAGGACTTTGTGAATATGAGGCAAATGCTTTGCTGCTGATTCACATCCCAGCCCTTCCCTGAGTTTTCAAGTAACTGTATCATCATGCAGAAATTATAAACCTGTCCTCTCTTTTTCAATTTGTACACTTCCTCATTCTTTTTTTCTTGTCTTATTACACTTGGCTAAAGATTCCTAATCACTTTGAATAATGGTCATGCTAGTAGACACCTTGATATTGTACCTTATTTTAATAGAAATCCCCTTGTGTTTGGCTTTTGAGTATGAAATAAGCATTTTTCATTGTGTCAAAAACTTATGCTTGTTATAGTTCACTGATATTTTTTGAAATTAATATCATTAATATATTGAGTTTGATCAGGTCAAATGACTTCAATATAATGATACTATAATTTTTCTTTAAATTTCAAACTTATTTTTTTTTATATTTTATTTGTTCTTTTTAGATATACATGACAGTAGAGTTTATTTTGACATTATACACACATGGACTATAACTTATTCCAATTAGAATCCATTTTTGTGGTTGTACATGATGTGGATCAAACTTTATAATAAAGAGATTTTCTAATGCTAAGCCACATGTATATTTTTATAATAAATCCTAATAATGCCTACATTACTTAATCTACACTATTAATCTAATTTTCTTTTAAAAACAGGAAATTTGGGGGCTGGGGATGTGGCTCAAGCAGTAGCGCGCTCACCTGGCATGTGTGCCACCAGGGTTTGATCCTCAGCACCACATACAAACAAAGATGTTGTGTCTGCCGAAAACTAAAATGTAAATAAAATATTTTTTTAAAAAAACAGGAAATTTGCATCTCTTTCTGTAAGTGAGGTGTGTTTATTGTAATTTCCCCCCTACGTATTGTGTTTTGCCATTTTTTTCTTGAATATACTTCATCTAAAATTCTTGCTTAATTTATGTTTATTTTTTTAACTGTATTAGCCGGTACATTCTTTAAAAAGTTAATTTATACATATAATATTTTGTGTGTATAATATTATAATCCTCATGATAAATATCATATAATGTATGTATATTGTAATTCTCATTATTTCCAGAAGATGAGTATTTGAATCAATAGACTAAGATCCTCCTTTCAGTGTGGCAGGCATTGTCCAATTTATTGAGGGTCTGAATGGGAAAAAAAAGTGGAGACAGGGTAAATCCGTTTTCTCTCATGAGCTGGGTGTCTCATCCTAAAAGAAAAAGGGTAAAGTGGGCTGAGGCTGGGACTCAGCGGTAGTGCACGTGCCTGGCCTGTGTGAGGCACTGGGTTCAATTCTCAGCAGCGCATGAATAAATAAAAACAAAGGTCTATCAACAACTTAAAAAATAAAAAAAAAAAAAGAAAGAAAGAAAGCGGGGGAAGTAAAACCCCATGTCTCTGAATGCTTCCTTTTCTTTCCATTCCCCAAAGCCTAGCCAGATCAAGGGAACACTGAGAACAAGCATGGGCTGCAAAGTCCAGATACATATTGTCTTGGAGGACACTGGCTTTCTCCTATGCATACTGGAAACTAGGGCAAGTTAGTGTTACCTGTAGAAAGCTACTTTCTTGCATGTGTACTGGGATAGTTGCTCCTTGGGATGCTGGTCACACAAGCCAGCTATGCCAGCTAATGCTAATGATGTCACTATTGCTATAGCCTGATGTATAAAACCCCTCTCAGTGGTGACTGGAGCAGAACTGAGGGCACTGTGGGAAGGACATGTGTCACTATTCAGTTAGCACCCACTGGGCAAAATTACATGGAAGAGACGAGGAGGCACTGCTTGGCCAAGCACATGGAGGGATAGAAGTGCTATCTGCTCAGTCTATTGCCACTAGACTTTTTCCATAAGCATTTCTCAAAAAGGCCTTTTCCCTCATATGCAATCTCTGGGTATTTTCTTTAGTCTCTTGGAAGCCTCACCCACTGCCCTGGCACAACTGAGCTGTGGGCCTGATGCTGGAGCACCTGTGTTCTCCTGCCCTTCTGCATCAGCACTCTTGGTTCTCTGGCATTTTGACTCAGACTGAGACTTGTGCCATTGGCTCTCCTAGTTCTCAGGCCGTTAAGATTTTGATCAGTACATCAGTGGCTTTCCTGGGCCTCCAGCTTGCAGAAGGCAGGTTGTAGAATTTCTCCAACTCCATAATTGTGTGAACCAATTCCTCATAATAAATCTCTTTTTGTATATCTATATCCTCTTGGCTCTGAGTCGCTGGAGAACTCTAATAGATATTATTTTATTTATTTTCTACTTGAATTTAAAAACAATTTTAATATGAAACATTATGTTTATAAAATAGCTTATGATATTGAAGCCAGATTTAAAGATAGGTAGTTAGTGTAGTTAGGTAAATCAGGTCTAATATCGAGTACGATAAAGAAGATGGAGTCCATATGGAAAATGGAGTCCATGAAGAAGATGGAGTCGGATCCCAGCAGAGAAAACAGAACAGCAACTGGGGAAATTGAAATGTTAATGTCCCCAAGGCCCCCTGGCCCATCCTAAAGAACTGTTAATGCAGTAGCTCCCAGCAAAACAGGGAAGTGCCAATCAAACCACCCCAGGCCCTTCCTGCCCAGATCACATTAGAGAAGCACACCAAGGCAAGCAGGGTTTATTTAAAAAGGGGTAACAGACTTCTCCCAGGAGGGAGAAGGGGGCCATAGTTGGTACCCCAAGAGGCGAGCAGGATAGTGCAGAAGTGGACACATTAATTAACTTTATAGCTCTCTTCAGGGAGTGGCAACTCTCGGGTACGGTTACCTTAGCAACAGGTTCGAGCTGGGGCTGCTTCTCATAAGGGTGGAGGAAGGGCTCTGAAGGAATTAACATTTCAATCTCTCAGGGGACAGTCTCCAATTTAGCCTGACTCAAAATTGGCCTGACTTATCTGACCTGACTGGATTTACCTATCTATACTGACTCCCCTTCTAATTCTGGCTTCACAAGTACTTCACCACTGAGCTACAGCCCCAACCTGTATATGTGTTTTTATGAAATTTCTTTTGCCAATATCATATGCACACTATTCATGCTGATGCATGCAACTCAGTCACACTCATTTTCACTGCTGTATCATTTTCCATTGCATAGATTTATCATCTGTTTGACATTTAAGGTTGCAGGGGAGAACCCTGCCATTTCTCAGTGTAAACAGTTTATTTTGTTTTGTTTTCCACCTGAGTGGCTCTAGGCCATTGTTGAAAAAGATCTTTGCCATACAATGTTTTCTAGAATAAATTCAGATGAATTGGTCTGGGGATATAGCTCAGTGGTAGATTGCTTTTCTCCCATGCACAAAGCCCTGGGTTCAATTCCTAGCAACACACACACACACACACACACACACACACACACACACAAAATTCAGACGAATCTTACTAAGTTTGTCAGACACTCTCACATCATCCCCTTTATTTCTTGATCTGGTCATTTTCTCATCCTTAACAATGGAAAGTCGGTACTTGTCCAACACAAGAATGGATGGAGATTCTCTTAGAGATTATGTATAGCTGTGGAAATCTTTTAATCTTGGAAATGAGTTTTCTATTTTCTTCACTGTAATTAGAAGTGTTGGGTAGGTGACCTCACCTCTGGTTGCAGGGCTCCCTCTGTGGCTGTCATAGCTGCCCACCAAGCAGCAGTCCCCCTCTGGAGGCCATGACAGCTCTTGCCAAGAACACACCTCATGGGTTTCTCTGCTCACTCTCCATGCTTTCAATGCTGTGAACAAGTCTTGAGCAGGCCTGGGACCACCTGGTCCTCCTTGAGAACTCCAGCACCTGTCACCTACCTTATCAAGACAACGTTAGGGTTTGAACTTGGCCCTACCCTCCACAAAATGAGGGTCACCTCCTTGTGACCCACACTCATCTCTCGTCCCTGTCACACTGAAGCGTGGAGAGTTTGTCCTCTACTATCTCATAGGTCATGTTAGCTGGGAATCATGAAAGGAAAGTGTTAAATGCATTGACTCAGATTGCCACTTTGGGCTGAAAATATGATCTATTTAAATTACTTTGACTCTCAAATTGGAGAGTGGGTCTAGTGTGCATTCATGCTGTCTCTCAGAGTCTGGCGAGGAAGGAAGAAATAGAAATAGATGGGCAGCTTCTGTTTCCCAGTTCCTATCTTGAGAAAATCCCAGACGACTTGGTTGGTTGCAAGGGAAATTACCTGAATGCTACCTGGGATTTATAATCATCTGGGGGACAAGCACTTATTTCTGATGTCGAATAAGACAATCTTTTCCTCTTACCCTCTGGACAACAGAAAGGGAGGCTGGCCATTTTCCAAGTATGTTGTCGAAGGGAAAATACATCAGATGTGTGGTTGAACAATGTCCTTAATGTCCTCTCTTTCTAGAAATCCTGAGACTGGTGTTTTCTTTTGCTGCTAAGGGGAGTATATCTCTCTAATCCTGAAGTCCTGAAATATGTGCCATTTGTTCAATGTCATCTAAAGCTTTTGAGTCAGTGTTTCAAGGATGGGACTGTCCTAGGATCATAAAGATATTTTTTATTGTCTTAAGGGCCTGACAAATCAGGAATGTCTTTCCTTTTGGGAAATCTCTAGTTAAGTTCCCCCTTAATGGACCTGAAGTCTCCTTAAATACAAAGGATGCCAAGTTAAGATTTTTTCCTTTCTCCTGGGAAACAAAAGAGATTAGCAGATCGTAACTTTGCTTATTGTCCTTAAGTAAATTGCAGTTGTATGTACCTTTCCAAGAGAAGATAAATTATACATATTACAGGAGGGGAAGAAAAGACATAGTGATTTTGAAATTCCTCTGAGAAAGACTCTTTGTTCTTTGCTTGCCACGTGATGTACCTATCAAGAGCAGACCTGTCTTTGCAGTAGGTCTAAGATGGCCAGTGAATTATGATTGAGAGTTTCAAGCTCATCATCCTTATTATTGGGAGGAGAATTGGAAGGTCTGGAGGCTTTTCCTTTGAGAGTTAATCAATCATGCCCTTGGGACTTGACTGTGATCTGAGGTGGCTTCTGTCTTAGGGACAGAGCGGGGTAGGGTAGGGTAGGAAAGGTGGTCTTACAATAATCAAATATTTGAAAAGAAAGTTTTGTCTTCAGTCAGATCTGAAAACCGTTCACATTACAATCAAGTGTTTCTTGGACTTTTTTAGATGGAGAAAAAAGGGAACAGTAAAAGAACTCTTTGATTCTTTTAAGCCTGCTGGAGTCTTGAAACTCCCATCACTTTGCCAATACACCACCCAATCTGGGCTCAATCTGAGCAGAAGGACACCTCTGATTTAATAACGTTTTAAATATTGGGTTTTGAAACTTTTGGTTGCAATAAGACAGATTGTGCAGGATGCTAAGAAACAGAGATAGGTGGAAAGAACTTGGCTCTATTTCCTTTTCTTTATTACACACAGTGCTAGACAATATTTAGGCACTGCCCACACTACTTCTGGCTCTGTATAGAAGGTGGGATTCTTCAATTGCCAAAATAGTACCTTGAGGGTAAAAGATAGACTTTGGAGCTATTAGGTACTGTGTGTGTGTGTGTGTGTGTGTGTGTGTGTGTGTGTGTGTGTTACATCCCCAGCTAACCTGCCTGGATTGGCCTCAAATTTGTGGTCCTCCAGCTTCAGTCTGTCAAACCACTGGGATTACACGCGTGTTCCACTAGGCCAGGCTTTGATTCTCTCTTGTATCTTCTCCCAGGGCAGAAAGTTTGAATCTGCTAACTTGGTCAATCGCAACATCCTTAATTATTTAGAAACCCCTGTGCCTCATTTTCCTCCTCTGTAAAATGTTGATAAAATAGAACACACTTGCCAGGAATGTTGTGAGGATTAAATAAGCTGTTAGAATAGTTTCAGGGCCAGAGAAAGTGCTTAATCAATACTAATAATTCACGAAATTATAATTATTACCTTATTCAGATCATTGAGGAGCGTATTTTCCCTTATTTTTAAAAGATCAGACAACCTGATATCTTCCTTCCTTCTTTTTCTTTTTTGTGGCTCTGGGGATCGAACCCAGGGACACACTCTTATCACTGAGCTACATCCACAGCCCCCCAGCCCCCCTTTTAAGTTTGGAGACAATCTTATTAAGTTACCCAGGCTGCCCTTGAACTTGCAATTGTTTTGCCTTATCCTCCCACATTACTGAGATTATAGGCACGTGCCTCCACGGCCAGCTCAGGCAACTTGATTTCTAAGTGGAGATGAACTTTTAATGGGACATTTGTAGCTATCTTATATGTCTTCCAGGTTGGAGATGTGTAACATATTTTCTGGGCTAGGACACCAGAGCCTTATATACTTTGTTTAAGTGCAACAGATGATACTCAAAAGAGTCTCTTAATCTCATTCAATTCCTATGAGGAGCGACACTGTTACAGTGATGACAGTAGATCTCTGCTCCATCATGACTTCTTCCCAAGAGACTCCTGAAACACTAGTTCTATAGCAAAGATGCCTTCAGTAAGATGGACTATAAAAAGAATTTTCTTTCCCATTGGCTTGTATTATAAAATTGGAGATATGTTCTCATAAAAAAAAAAACCTCACAATTGATTGGACAAAAATGCTTAGTTAAGAAATGAGTAGATGAGGGGGCTGAGGATATAGCGCAGTTGGCAAAGTGCTTGCCTTGCATACACAAAGCCCTGGGTTCAATCCCCAACACCACACTTACACACACACACACACACACACACACACACACACACACACACAAAAAAAAGAAAGATATGGCTGGTCATATCTGTACATATTGATACTATGCTGTGGAATTCTTTTTGAAAACAGGATATTATTCAAAAATTTTGTTCAGGAAAAGAGTCAAAGAGATATAGTGAATGTGCTGGTGTGAAGAGGAACCACACCCTATAGCCCAGATTCTCTTGCAGAACTCTGCAAGTAGCCTTAGTGCTTTCAGGGACACAACTGTAAAGCCTCTGAGATGGCATGATCCTGTGTGAAATAAGATGAGGCTCCTGAGACTGAATGACTTACCCAAGTCTAGACAGCTAATTGTGGTAAAATCAGGACTGGGAATGAGACTTCCAACTGCACTGGGAGATTCCAAGATCTCCCTTTTGCTTTCTCTGTCTGAAAACATTTTTTTCTCATTTTTACTTATACCAGAGACTACTAGTAGAATTCGGCACCGACCAGCTTTTTATTTCCTACCAAAGGATGTTTGTTGCAATATCACATTTTACCAGTAGATGTCACTGTATGCCATATTATTGTGCATACGATCTACTCGGTAAATTTTACTTTAATTTTTAAATTTGGGGTCTACAGATTCTTGGAAAACTCTGGATCTGTTTGGTAGATCCAAGGTAACAATGAGACTTTTTAAAAAAAATTGTGTTATACTCTTGATTTAAAAAATTGAAAAAAATTATTTGACCATTCAAAAAGGCAAATTTCAGTTGATTTTTTTTTTTTTTTTTTGTACTTGGGAATGAACCCAGAGGCGTTTTACCACTGAGTCACATTCCTAGCCATTTTTATATTTAATTTTGAGACAGGGCCTCAGCCTTCGGAGTTGCTGGGACCATAGGATTGTACCATTGTGCCTGGCTAAAAATTCATTTTTAAAAAATATTTATTTATGTATCTTTAGTTTCAGGTGGACACATTATTTTGTTTTTATGTGGTGCTGAGGATCCAACCCAGTGCCTCATGCATGCTAGGCGAACATTCTACCATGAAGCCACAACCCCAGCTGAAATTCATTTTTAATTAAAAAAAAATTGTACATTTTCCAAACTGAGCTCTTTGGATGAGAAGTGGATTTGAGGCTCTCAGGAGCACCCACCTTTTCAGTCAGCAAAATCTCCTTCTCTGAGAAGCAGAGAGGACTTTGCAGATTGAAGCACATAAGAGTTGAAGTTCAATAGAACTGAGTTTGAATTCGGTTCACTCTTTATCTTGGGTGGTCTTGGGTCTGTTATTTAGCTTCCTCTTCCCTTGACAAAACTGCAACATAAGGACACTAATCATGCAGTGTTGTGAAAATGAAATGATATGTAAAAATACAAAGATTAGGGCTGGGGATGTGGCTCAAGTGGTAGCGTGCTCGCCTGGCATGCGTGCGGCCCAGGTTCGATCCTCAGCACCACATACCAACAAAGATGTTGTGTCCGCCAAGAACTAAAAAATAAATATTAAAAATTCTCTCTCTCTCTCTCTCTCCTCTCTCACTCTCTCTTTAAAAAAAAATACAAAGATTAACTGTTATCATTTACTAAGATTGTTTCACTTGATAAAAGTATTTTTATAGCTAAAAATGACCAAGTCCAAGCTTTCATTTTTAAAAAATGTGGGAACTGGGACTTAAGAGGCCAGCTGGTTTGATTCTCTGATTAAGTTTCACAGTTTCAAAAACAATACAATTATTTATGTAAAACAAGACATGCTTGTTCTAATCTTTTGCAGGTGTATCCCTCCCCACTGGAGGAAACTTGATATGTTTCTATTTGAGTTTATCAAACTAAGGAAATACAAAACAATCCTTCTCTTTATAATTTAACATACCAAATAGTTCATTTATTTTTCAATTTAAAATTTATCTGTTCTATTTACTAAAGTAAGCCGGAACAAATTTGTAAAATTTCAATGGATGTGCTTAAGTGACGATTGTATTAGTGCACTTGAAACATAATTTAATTAGTAAATATAGATGATTTCATAAATTTTCAGCCACAGAGTTAATGCTTTATTTAATCTTTACTTAATAGATTTGTTGATTAGGCAAATATTTTGGTTGGAAGCATTTACCTTTGCTGAATAGCTGTATTGGCTTCAATGAAATGAGAATCCACTGATATGTGGCCTTATAATGTGGATTGCTTTGGTAAATTATTAGCTGAAAGAATCATTCAAGGTGTTGCGGGCCCACCCACGCTCATTTAGTTTTACCTTTATGCTGAAATCCCACCTGTGTGCAAATTATAACTTCTATTTCCCTGAATTCCTGAGATTCCCAGATTGTTATTTTTAGGAAATGCAATTTGATGAAGATTGCAACTACATGTGCTCAAATATCCGGGACCTGAGAAAAACCTTTGGATCCTGGAACCAACAATTCGAGGATGATGGATTAGACCCAGGGTGTTCTGCTTATTTTGAAGGTTGTCCATGGTCATCGGGGGCAAAGAAGCAGCTATCAAAATCTCTCAAGCCTCTTGTCTTTTTTTTTTTTTTTTTAAATAACCCAGGCTTTACCCAGATGGTACCTGGGGTATCTGTTGCTGCTGCCGCCGGCAGAGGGCGCAGGCTTTGGTACCGGCATGAAATAGGTTTGCGGGGTCCTGAGCCCTGTGGTGCTGGGTGAGTCACACCCGGGCCACACACCTTGGCACAGGAAGCACTGAGGGACAGGATGCTTTGGGGGGGGGCATGAAAATGTTTTAAGTTCTTTTGGAGTTAAAAACATACACGAAACTGAGAATAATGAGAATGTATTCATGAACCCAGCCTGTATTACATTTGTCTATATACGGGCAGCTGTAAAATAGATTTCTTTTTTCTTTTTAAATAAAGGAATGAGTTCTTGAAGGCCAACGTGTCTCAGGCCCATGAACATCAGAATGAAACCCCCAGGGAGGGAGGCTGGACTGGGGGGGAACGGTGCGACGATTCTGACCACCACCAGGTGGCACTAGGTGGCAGACCAGCAGCCCTTCCCATTCAGTGCTAGATCCCTGTGGGCTACCGTGGGGAGGCAGGGCTAGGAGGCTCTGCCTCAGGATCTTTGATGCCAAGTTGTCACCTGACCCCAGAGAGAGGAACCCCAGAGGAGCAGTAGGTTGAGGGGGCATAAGGCTAAGCATCATTCCTGACAGCTGGGGGCAACCGTGAGCCTGGGTCTAGGAACACATTGTGGAGTAGAAGTGGAAGGAGGTGGCAGATGGGTCTATCCACCAAGACGGTAGTGAGAATGAGCATGTGTCCACCCACTTCTTGGAGAACAGACGTCATCCATTATGTTAAATTAAGCTCCTGGGATTAAAGCTTTGGTTATTTAACTGCTGGGTGCCCCGAGCCCTGGGGACAGTAAGGCGGTCCTTATCCTCTGGCCTGAGGGTCAGTCCCTTCACCGGGCTGACTCTAGTAGGCTGTGGCGGCAGGTGTTATTATGACATCATTCTATGTTCATTTATGGTTTCCTCTTTCAGTCTGTGTGGAGCCAGGCCTGGGGACCATATATTTATGGTCTCCGCCTTCAAGGAACTCAAAGTCTGGTAGGAGACACGGAAAGCAAACAGACCATTGGCACACAGTGACAAATGCTGGGCCAGAGGTATGCGGCAGCAGCTGGACTGGTATGTGCAGGGGCTGGGCAGGCCTTGAGCAGAAGGTGAGTCTTGAAGGGCATGCAGGAGTTAGCCAAGGAGAGGTCAGGAAAGGACGCATACAACACACAGTGCTCAGGACTATGGGTGGGAACTTAAGGGACAGAATGAGCAATGAGAAAAATAAGAATGGAGAGGTGGGGTGGGAAGTAGCTCAGTGGCGAAGTGCTTGCCTCATATTGGCAAAACCTGGGGTTTGATCCCCAGTTCCAAAAAAAAAAAAAGGAATGGAGAGGGCTGGAGGTACTGCTTAGTGGTGGAATGCTTGCCTATCATATGCAAGGCCTTATGTTCAACCCCCAGAATCAAAACCAAAACAACAGCAACCCCAAAACAAAACAAAACAAACAAACAAACAACAAAAAAAAAAAAAACAGAGAGAAGCAGGCTGCAGGTTAGGCCCAACGGTCAGACTTCCTCCACTAAAAACTGAGGAGTTATTGCAAGATTTCCTTAAAGGAGGGGGGTAGAGGCTTACATACATGCATGCATGTGTGCATGCATACACACACAATTGTGAAGGTCTGTAAATAAGTCAAAAATAACACCTGGTATTTTGCCAGAGAAATGTTAGAGTTCGTAAACAAATCTGGATGGTGCCTGGCAAAATGTCAGAGGGAGTGGTTTGAGAAGTAACAAAAGTGAGCCATTAAGTGTGGAGATTCCTTATTGGTTGACTGATGTATCTAGTTTATGCTAATTAAGATAAGCTGTGCAAAATGTATAAATAGCTCTGTTGCCCTACAATAAACGGCTCCCATTCCTGCTGTATCAACGTACACAAGTTATTCATCACCCCCCAGCTATTTTGCTACCCCGGCACACAATAAGATCTGAACTATACAAAGACTGAGTCTGGGAGACGGAGACGGAGGCAAGGAGATCTGTGAGAAGGCAGTTGCCAGCCGGACTGGGTGCAGTGATGCAAGCCTGTAATCCCAGTTACTGGGGAGGCTGAGGCAGGAGAATCCCAAGTTTGAAACCAGTCTCAGCAATTTAACGAGGTCCTAAGCAAATTAGCGAGACCCTGCCTTAAAACAAAAATATTTAAATTTTTTTGTTGTTGTTGTCAATGGACCTTTATTTAATGATTTTATTTATATGTGGTGCTGAGAATCGAACCCAATGCCTCACATATGCTAGGCGAACGCTTTACCACTGAGCCACAACCCCCAGCCCCCAAACAAAAATATTTTTAAAGGCGTGAGGATGTGGCTTATGGTTAAAACCCACTGGGTTCAATCCTTGGTACCAAAAAAAAAAAAAAAAAAGGCAGTTACTAGTGGGTAGTGATAAGAACCTAAGTTGGTCAATGTTGAAGCCTTTCAGCTTCTCACCTACCTCTTGGGCTGACAGTCTTGGAGATTCCAGGTGTCTGGGGGCTCAAGAATGGAGGGGCTTACCAATTCCTTTTGCTCTTCCAGTGAGCTGGCTAGGTACCCCTAGATTGAGGACATTCAAGGGGTGGGGAAGGAGCAGAGAAAGCCTAAAGTAGGGCTGAAAATCTGGAGCAATAAAGGAATGGGAATGACATTACAGCAACTTAGGACAGAAGGCAGGAAACTTAGGACTTGAGTGCTTCCCCAACTGGGGATCTCCTGGAGAACAGAACTGGAAGGCCCTGCTTACTCAGCTCCGGAAGTGACCTAAAACTCTTCCTGTGGTCTCAACACCAGCCAATGGAAGGGATGAGGAAACCACCGATTTCATCGTGTTTACTGAAGGACCCAGCTCTCGGGAAATCAAGCTCTGTAGGGAAGAGAGAAGAAGATCAGCCACTTTTCTCCTGGAAATGCGGTTGGGGCCGGCAAGTTCTCCTTGGGTCTGGATTAGTATCCCCTACGTTGCTGCTGTGCAACCAGGAAGAGCAGGCCCTTATGGGGCCTACTGAGGTTGTAAGAGGCCACCAAAGGCCACACAGCTTGATCCTGTGAACACTGAAGATGTGGGTACCACACAGCCCTGATTTCCCTGTGACCTCTTGTACCTCCCAGGGCCATATCCTCCAAGCCTTGGTTGAGTGGGGGCCAGAAGCCTGGCTGCTCCAGATCCTTTTCATGTCCCTGTGGCTCTGGGCATCCTAAAGAGATGGTCACCATAGCACTATTTTCCTTTAAAAGTCTGTGTCCTTCAATTCTGTAAGATTTTACCTGGGCCCCTGCTGACCATCTGGACTGGTATTATGAAGAAACCCTGGGGACCCCATCAGCCTATTTGTCAGGGACAAAAGAGGATATGAGGAGCTTCCCAGAGGCTAAGAAGAGAAGATTAAGGAGTCACATCCTGGTCACAGCTCTGAAAGCCCCACTGGAGCTGATTCCTAATACTTTGCAGGAAAAATGTCTTCCCCTTCCACTTTTCTATGAACTCAGCTTAAACCAGTGACTTCCCTGCAGATATTGTCTCAATTAAATGAAGGAAAAAGAAAAAAAAAAGCCAATTCCATGTGGTCCCTGCAAGGCATGTGCCACATTTTTTAAAGCAATTTTTAGAGGTGTATCCCTGTTAGTCTTCACCTGGGACCTAGGGTGGGGGGCGGCTGGGTTGAAAACCAGGAGGGGCAAGGAGGGGATGGGATGAGGCCTTTGGTCCTGGGGCAGCAGGGTAGGCAAGAGTAGTTCTGTCTGGGAGAGGCTTCCCATGGTTTTCCTAGGGTTATGCCCCCATGAACCTGTACATATTGCAAGAGCAAAGTTCAGAAATTCTCTCTTGCAGAACCTAGAGATCAGCTGGTTAGGATAGGTAGCCTGGGATGGATGAGCACTCTTCTGAGAGGTAGAGACCTCTACTGCTACTTCCCAGCAGTGTGACCTTGAGGAAGAGACTTGACTCTTCTGGATTTTCTTCTTGTGAAATGGAGTTATGACCCATGTGTGGTTGTGGGATCTTGCTCCAAAATCACACACCCACCACGGGTGGCTGGTTGTGAAAAGTCACTGAGATAAACCAAGTGTGGTGGTGCATGCTTATAATCCCAGCTGCTTGGGAGACTGAGGCAGGAGGATCACAAGGTCAAGACCAGCCTGGGCAATTTAGTGAGACTGTCTCAGAAATAAATAAATAAATAAAGAATAAATAAATAAATAGATAAATAGGTAGATAGGGCTGAGGATGTCACTCAGTGGGCCTCAGTATCATAAATAAGCAAAACAAAAAGTACGGAGATAATAAATGGAACGTATCAAGCACAGAATCTGGGTTATGGTAGATGCTTAAGAAAATGTTAATTCCTTCCCATGTCACTTAAATTTCAAACCCAACTCCCCTCAATTTCCTCCACATGCCCCTGTATACCTTCAAAATTGTTCCTTCTCCTGGCTCCTTTTCAGCAGTGAATGGTACCTAGAAGCTGCCCAGCCCAGAAATTGGAGGTCTTCTCTCCTTCTGCCCCACATTCTCTCAGTGCTTTGGAAATAACATGATGCTATTAAAATCGATGATAAAAACAAAGTGATCGTGTTATCATTGCTATCATACTTCATTTTCCTGTGTGTGTGTGTGTGTGTGTGTGTGTGTTTCCTGGTTAGTAAATGTTCTTTTCCTAGCAGACTTTTCAACCTCTTGGATTATACTATTAGTTAAATTGTGTGGTTACACACAGTGTCGTTTCACAAATGTTCTGCCTACCTGACAGAGAAATTCTCCCCTAGACTGATAATAATCCACAAAAGAAATCATCCACATGATCAAGTGAAATTAATTGGGAATTGATTGGAATCACCCTCAGTCAGGTAGCTTCACTGAAAATTGGTCAATCTGGTGTAAACCTCTCCTTGGGCTGAGAGCTTTCTCAACAAATCTAGGCACATTGTCTGCCTGCTTCTGAGGCCACCAGCGTCTGCCTCTCTCAAGGTGGAGAAGGTTTTGCATTATAATCATTTATGAATTGAATACTTTCCATGCAGAATGTATTGAATATGAAAACAGCTCTAGCTCTGAGTTATTTGCAATTTTTCTTCAGAGACAGACAAGGCTGGGGTTGGGATGGATGGTTCAGATTCATGCACCCGTGGCTTCATATTTCAAGTTGACACTCACTATGGTCTTGTTCTAGTGGGACCGGAAGTGGCGAGTTCAATGTTCAGACCATTCAAACATCTGCACACCTCTCCCTTCACTGACACCCCCGAGACTACTTCCTGGTGCTTGGGATTCTTAGTCATCCGTCAATTCTGATTTCAGAGACCTCGGTATTTTCCATCCAGTGGGGAAAAGCTGCTGAGGCTGTGCAGTTGGCCTCTGTTGCTCTCCTCTTTAAAGGAATATCATACTGCAGGGGTTAAATGACTCCCTGACCTAGGCTTAAGTGATCATTTCTTCAATTCAATTACACTAACAAAAATGTAACTCTCTCCTTTTTTTCTCTCTGCTTGTCCCCCAACAGCTTCCCAGAGCCTCGTCTCAATGAGGAGGAGCACTCCGAAAAGAACTTCATCTTCTAGGCATTCTTAATATAGTCTCTCCTGCCAATTAACCACTCATTCTGCTATTTCTTGGGCAGATTCTCTCTAAATTCACAATAAATAGAGAACTTAGCCAATGTCATCTGCAAAGACGTTATTTTCAAATTAGGGCACATTCTGAGGTTCCTTCTTGACATGAGTTTTGGAGGATCACCATTCAACCTACCTACATTCTTCCGCCAGAGTGTGTACATCTCCTACATATTTGATCTCAATCTAAGAGCCTATGGTCCTTTTTTATATTTTATGTAGATAAATGGCTGACATAAATATTCTTGGAAAACTAAACATGGAGATTGATAGGTTTTATCAAATTTTATCTCTAGTTAAAATTCATGGGCTATGAATCTGGCCAAACGTCTAACAGTTTGATTGAACACCACTGAAAAGCTATCCATGGTATAAATCCAGGAAATACATGGTGTAAATCCAAGATAGACTTCATCCACATTTGGAACCTAAGTCTCAGTGTTGCACATTAGTAAAGAGTTGCTTTTTTATTTCATCTTTTCCCATTGACATCTTTGACATACATACCTAAGATTTTAATGGTAGCTGTTTATAAACCTGCTTTTTCTTCTAAGTTTATCTATGAGAACTGGGGTGAAAGAGACAGATAAAGTGAAAGGTATTTACATTTGACTTGTAAAATTTTGTAGCAAAGAATGATTTGTTGTTGTTGTTGTTGTTGTTACACCTCCTTGCTTCAAAAACAGTTTTCCATAAATGTAAAATTAATATGTACTCATTTTGAAAGACTTGGAGAAAAACCATATCAGCACAAAGAAATCCAATCAGAATAAACTGTTGTTAATATTTTGGAGCCTTTTTTCCCCCTAACCATATGCATATGTAAATAGGAAGTATAAAGGAAAAGAGATCTATATTTTCTCCCCTCCCGGCCCCCCACCCCTCAGGATTGTAGCTGCTTCTGCCTTTCAGAGGACATTAGAATTTAGAAACATTCCTAGAGGTCCTCAGAAAGTATGAATGGTGGATACCTCTTGCTCCTACCCCTTTCCAGGGCATGGAAAGAGGAGGCCAAACTAAAATAGTAATAAAATACTCCTCACAGAAGCAGGAGGAAACTTTAAATTAATTGCTGGCTGCTCAAAAGATGGGGGCAGATGAGGGCCAGGAGGCAGGGAGGTGAGACTTGAGAAGGTGAGAGGAGAAGAATTTCTGGGACACGGAAAAGGGCCGAGTCCCTGGAGGAGCACAATAGGAGGGAGCTGTGGTGGCAGGGGATGTCTGATGTTAAGTGCGAGGTGGTTTCCTGCCCTGTGCTGTAATTATACTCCACCCCTCAGCCCTTCCACGAGAGTTTGCTATTAACGAGGTCCTTGAGTTGCTGTCGGACTTGCTGGAAGAAAGTTTGGAATAAAGTAGAGTCGGGAGCAGCGGAATATGAGAATATGCCATGGACACATAACTTAGTAGTGAATGTTATCATTTAGCAAAATAATATTAGTGGCATGTCCCCATGTCACAAGATGTTCCTGCACAGCAGCATGGTACTCAGCCTTCTAGCACTTTTTCAAATACTGAAAGTGTCAGTAGGGCAGCTGAAGGATTAAGACTCAAGACAGCATTAAATAAATCAGCAATAATTAAGGGGCCATAGCTAGTAGTAAAATAGTGTCTATGGCTTCTCTGCCTCCTGAGTAGGGACTCTGGTGGCAGAGAGGAGGGGGCTGCTCCCAGGTTATACATAGGCACTGCAATAAAGACCCTTGTACATGTGATGCTCGTATATCTAATTGTCTCCTTTAAAATCCTACAAATGGAACTATAAAGGACAGTGACACGTTTAGAACATTTCTCCGGCATTATCAATTGTCTTTCCCCAAAGTGATAGCAATTTCACATCAACCAGCCAAATGTCTTTCTGAGACTGAATAATTTAATCATTTCACAGCTTTCAGTTTACAGTTTAAAAAAATAGAATTTGATCATTTTATCTTAATTTCTGAGTCCTGACTTGTGAGGTTGAACACTGCCCCCACCCTTTTTTTAGGAACTGGGGTTTGAATCCAGGGTCTCTCTACTACTGGGCTAGATCTTTAGCCTGTTTTTATTATTATTTTTTTAATTTTGAGACAGGCTTTCACTAAGTTTCTGAGACTATCCTTGAACTTGTGATCCTCTTGTCTCAGCCCCCCAAATTGCTGGGATTACAGGTGTACACAATGCCCAGCTTGTCTAAGTGTTCTTTTTTTGGTGTCATAGTTTAAAATAGATTTCCAAACCCAAGATTTTATATTTTTGACTAGTTCATTTATTATTACTTTTTTACATTCAACTCTTTAATCTTCTGGGTTTTTTTTTTTTTTTTTTTTTTTTGGTGGTGGTCCTGTGGGTTGGAACCCAGGACCCTCAGGCAAATTAGGCAAGCACTCTATCATCAAAAATGGGTTGAATCAGGCTGAGGATATAGCTCAGTTGGTAGGGTGCTTGCCTTGCATGCACAAGGCCCTGAGTTCAATCCCTAGCACTTCAAATGACTTGAGGCTATTCTGATGACAGAAATCTGGGTTACAACTCTATTGCATTACTTTATTTTTTAGTTGTTCTTATTTTTGATTGATATTAAGAGACTGAATATACTAATAGGCAATGCCAGACCATATATGACTATAGGGTTACCACCAACAAGCTTTGTGGTAAACAGCTCAGGAAATCAAACCAGTACCTCTGCGGTGGTCACTAGCCCAGAAAAGTCAGGACTTTGTTAATGATGGCCAGGTTCCCAATTTTTGCCCCTGCTTCCAATTCAGGAACAACCAGAGAAAGTCAGATATGCTCCTCAAATCAATCACACAGGATACTTCTAGTTAGCCCATCTCCAGCTACCCCATGAGAGCAATCTATCAGAGTGTTTTCCTTCAGGGGTTTTAACAAAGTACCATACGAGGTGGCTCACAATCAAAAGAAATTTATTTCTCATCCAGAGATCAGAGGTCTGAGACAGGATGCCATCACAGTTGGGCTCTGTCTGGTTTTGGACTGCTGACTTCTATCCTCACTTGGCAGAAGGAGGCTAAGGGAAGACTTTGGCCTCACCTAAGAGCACCAGTATCATTCACAAGGGCTCCATCCTCATTTTCTAGTTACTTCTCAAAGGCTCCACTTCAAACACCATCTCACTGTGATTAGAGTCTCAACCTATGAAATCTGGAGAGAGGGGGGTACAAACATTCAGTATATTGCAGACAGCACACGTAAAATCTTTCCCACCCTAACACCCCTCTATAAATCTTCCCTCCTCACAGTGTGCCTCACACTGCCAAATGCAAGTGATGATGGCAGATCCCCTGCTACTAGCAAGCTCAGACTGGATGTTCTGTTTTCCTTTAGTTTGGTCTTTGTTTATTTTTACAATATTCTTGGATTTTAAAGATAGGCAATTGTGTCAACTGCAATTAATACTTTTTTTTTCCTGATAGCTTTACATTTATCCTGATAGGAGTACATAATTTGTATTTCTATTATATTCTTAGCTATACATTTCTGTCTTATTGTTGAGCACTAAAACAATTGTGACAATATTATATAACAGTGGCAGTAGTGACCATTTGTATCTTATTCCTTCCTTTACTGCAAATATCTCTAAAGTCTTCCTTTAAATACAAATTGTTGCCTATATTGCCTATTGGTTTGAGGTGGGTGTTCCTTCTCATATTAAGTAAGTATATTTTCATCTCCCGATTATTTAGGTTTTTCTTTCTTAAAACATTGTTAGTGTCTCTTAAGTTATTCTTTTTCTTCTTGTGGGTGATATCATATTAATAGAAATTCTAATTTTGGTTCTTACTTGTGTTCTTATAAAAATAAACCTACTTGATCACAGTGCATTATTCTTTTATCACACTGCTGCATTTAATTGGCTAATATTTTATTCAAGATTTTTGCATCTATATTCATAAGTCAGGTTGGTCTGTAATTTTCTTTTTTTGGTGCTATTTTAGTCAGATTTATGACTTGGAAATCTATTTTAATCTACTATTAATATTAGAGAGTCTCCATTTTTGTTAGCTTTAACAACTGGCTGTTGGCTTGAAAAAAAATACACATATATGAAATCTTTGGAGAATGCAATTCTTTGTCAATGGATTCCAATTTATCCCAAACCTTCTATGTTTTCTTGAATCAATTTTGATATTTGTGTTTTCCTATATCTTTACATTTTATTAAGATTTTTCCTATAAGTTGGTATAAGGTTTTCTTTTTAAATTTTTTTTTTTTGTTGTTGTTGTAGATGGACCAATACCTTTATTTTTATTTATTTATTTTGATGTGGTGCTGAGGATCAAACCCAATGTTTCACACATGCCAGGCTCTACCACAGAGCCACAACCCCAGCCCCATAAAGTTTTCTTACATAGAAATATTAACAAAATTTAATCTTTATACATGCAGTTTTAGTCCCCTGAGATAAGGATTTGAGTTCCAGTGGTTAATTTGGTTGGTGCAGGAGGAACGCAGGGAGGTGATCTAGGGGTTGGAAGACAGCTTCCACTGTGGGGATTGGGACCGGACCCTGGAAGCTACTGGGGAATAAAACATGGCTCAGAGTAGTCTCCCGCAGGGGATGAGAAGTGGGTAATTATACACCACTCCTGCCTGACACCACAGGTTGGCAGTTACGGAACAAGGAGGTAAATGGAGTTCAGAGCATCCGGGTGTTCATTCCCTGGCACTTAAAACCTGTGGTAGGCACAGCAGAAGGGACTCCCACAGCCTGAGAAAAAGGAATTGTACAAAAAAGAAACAAAAAAATTGCATATTGACACTAGAATTCTTTTGGAAGATGACAAAGTGATGAGGGATTCCACAGCTTCTGCCACATTACATCCTCTGGGGTTTATCAGTTTTCTTTTGATGGAGTTCAATTGGTTTTATCTTTTTAACTTTATAAATGTGTTTCTTCTCCTTTTGAAGCTTTAATTTAATGATGCTCTTTTTTAACTTTTTCAGTTAAAGGCTTACTTTATAATATTTGCATGGCTTTTAATTTGATAATAATAACTAAAGCAGTTCAGGTGGGTTGTGGAGACTGAGAAACTACTGATAAAAAGTGCTCGCACTGTGTCTGAAACACTATGAGTGCTCCACAAATGTTAATTACTATTTTGATTGAACACTTCGAGGTTGCTTCTGATTATAGATTCCACTGTCTCCTTGTGATGTTGATATGTGGTATTTTCATTATTATTGTTGTCCTAGTCTTCTGCAAATTGCAGTTTTGGATTCCTTTTTGATCCATGGATTATTCTGAAAAGTGTTTTCAAACCAAGTAGTTGGACACATTTCATATGTGTGTGTGTGTGTGTGTGTGTGTGTGTGTGTGTGTGTGTGTGTATGTGTGTGTGTTTATACATATATCCATTTATGGACTTACTGCATTGTGGTATACAGTGTAGTCATGTGCAATTTCTGGATTTAAAATACATTTAATGTATTTTTTTCTTTTTTGGGGGGGACATGGGGGGAATGCTGGGGATGGAACCCAGAATGCTTTGCCATGAGATACATCCTCAGACCATTTTTATTTCTTTATTTTGAGACAGGGTCTCATTAAATTGCCTAGGCTGGCCTTGAATTTGCAATCCTCCTGCCTCAATCTCCTGAGTCATTGAGATTACATGCATGCACCATATGCCTGGTATTAATTTTGTTCAATGGTTTAGGATTTTAATTCTTGCCTGATTAATATGCTTTTACCCATTTTTTAAATTTAATTTAATTTTTGGTGCTTGGGATCAAACCCAGGTCCTTGCACATGCTAAGTACATGTTCTACCATTGAGCTACACCCTAGCCTCATCTTTTTATTATTATTATTTTTTTTACTTTTTGGTGGCCCTGTGGTCTCATACATGCTAAGCAAGAGCTAAATCCCTAACCATTAAAAGCTGTTTTTATTTCATTTTGAGGCAGGGTCTTGCTAGGTTGCCCAGGTTGGCCTTGAACTTGTAATCTTCTTGAACTGGGAACCCTCCCAAGTAGCATTAAATGCATGTGCTATCTATCACACAGGGCCATTTAAAAAATTTTTAAACATACTGAGTCACTTTGTTTTAGATATGCCTCTTATGGAAACTATAGTTGGATCAAATATGAAACTGTCATTTAATACAGGAATATAACATTTAGATATATTATCACAGTGATTACATTTGACTTTCTGATGAATCTGTCTGGATCTGTTGGTGTGATATAATGAAAAAAAATTTTTTTTGTCTTTGTCCCCAGTTCCTGTACAAAGTTCCTAAAACACATGGGCTTTTCTGAGTGATGGGAACAAATTTTGTTCTTTTGGTCATATCTGTATTTATGCTAAAGGCAGTGACTTTTGGCAGGGACCCCTAGATTGTTTCGGTATAGTGGCTGGTCACCAGAAAGACCAAGCCTTGAATAAAAGCCTGGAATTGTCAGTTCCAGTTCCCACCGCCAACCTCCAGGGAGGAAAGAGGGGCTGGAGATTTAGGTTCATCACCAATAGCCAATGATTTCATCCATCATGCCTATATAATGAAACCTACTCTAAAAATCCTTATATAATGGGGTCAAAGAGCTTCCAAGTTGGTGAACACATTCATGAGCCAGGAGGGTGATACATCTGAACACCATGGGGACAGCAGTGCCTGTGTTCAGGACCTTTCTGGACTTTACCTCATAGACCTCTTCATTTGCTTGTTCATTTGTATCTTCATAAGATACAATTGAGGAAACTCTAACTTTGTAGACAACTCACACAAAAGTGTGTATCATCTGGGGACCTAATACTTGACAGTGTCTGAAGGGAGGGCAGTCTTGTGGGACTGAACCCTTAACCCTGGGGAATCTGACACCAACTCTGGCTAGTTCATGCCAGAATTGAATTATAGAATACCCAGCTGGAATAGGAGAATTGGAGATGTGGGTGAAAACCCTTATACTTAGAAAAGATGGAAATTTGCTTTTAGTATGTTTGCAAATACTTTAAAAATTATTTGCTATTTAGCCTGTGGGGATTGGACCAGACCAGTTCCAACCCAACCTCGTTGATGGTGGTGCCATATAGAAATTAAAGATGAGTCATGTTGTGTTGGAACAAGGTCCTTTATTGTCACTGCTACCTTGGGTCAGTACAGGCTCCTGCAGTGGGCCTTTTCTGCCCAGTTTCTCATGAAGCCTGCTATGCTGCTGTGTTGAAAAAGTTTCCATCTGGATCCTTTCCACACTGCCCTAAGGCCTGCCTTTGCCACCAGAGGCAAATTGGGGATGTCTCAGACTCTGTCTTCTAAGGTTGTCACTGCAGAGCTAGGGGAAGATGGAAAATCAAGCTTCCTCGAGGATGAGAGATGAAAATCACACTGGAGTTTATTCATTAGCCTAGTCCCAGCTGAATGTCATCTAGCCAATGACACGGAAGTTTCTGGCATGTGGTTGGCACTCTGCTTTGGACATTGGCTATAACATAATTTTCAAAAAGGTAAAAGTATGATTCTCATGCAAATACAAAATAAACCATATCAAAATTTTATTCAATAACTCATTCATTAGTATGGGAACTTGTAAGAGCACTTGAAAAATAGAATATATAACAAATAGATATACGCAATTTAATAAATAAATGTTACTTTAAGATTGCTGGGTTAGCAGCGAACAGAGGTGCACACCAGTAACCCCAGGGACTTGGGAAGCATGGCAGGTGGGAGGATTGAAAGTTCAAGGCCAGCCTGGGCAACTTGGTGAGATCTGGTTGAAGTGTTATGGGTGTTATGGGTGATAGACTGCAGACTGTAACCTTTGAGGTTATCTGTTCCATTGGGAAGACATTATTTATATCTTTATTGAAGAAAAAGCTACAAGTTTAAAAGATACTTGTGTTTCTACACTATTGTAAAACAACCTAGACTGTAAAAATCAAGCCCAGCATTTCACTGAAAAAACATACATGATAACTGGATCTGGTGGTGCAGATCTGTAATCTCAGCTGCTGGGGAGGCTGAGGCAGGAGAATCACAACTTTGAGGTCAGCCTGGGAAACTTTTGGGGGGGACCCTGTTTCAAAAGAAAAACGAAAAAGGGTTTGGGTTGTTGCTAATTGGTTACAGCACCCCTGGGTCCAATCCCCAGTACCACAGAAGGAAAAAAAAAGTGTAGAAATCTCCTGCCTAGTTCCAACTCTCAAATCATTTTTTGGTGACACATCTAGGCTGATCTCACTTAGTACGAATTATTGTTCTTTTTGTGGACCAGAGGTAGAGAATCTGTCCCCAATCCTTTTGTTGCCATCTTTTAAACAGAGACTAAAAGAAGAAGTATTTATGCTCTGTTGCAGCTAACTTGGAGACAGGAACTTGGGGCTGGAGAAAAGGAAAAAATGGAATTTCAAGAGAAGTGCCCCCCCCAAAAAAACCGTTGAAATGCGCAGGAAACGCCCAAGTTACCTCTTCTGATCAACCCCCCCCCCCACCTTGGCCAACACCTTTGCCTGCAGAAATTAAGGAGAGGGCCAATCACTCCTGCAGAGAAATAGGGTAACTCCGTCCTGGCTCCACCTCTAGGCCTGCCCCTAGCAACCCTCCCTCTGTAAATATTAACCCCACCCCTGCTAACGCCTTGCTGTCTCTCCCTCTGGAGATGCCTCCCATTCATTTTTGAAATGCCTCTGCTTGTCTGTGTCATGGTGCTGAAATGATTTTCCATCTCCTTAAAGCCAAAAACTCACTTTGTCCTGAATCAAGAACCCCACTTGTCCTGAGTCAAGGGTCCCCTCTCTGGGAGCTCCTCGGACCTCCAATGTCAACTGCTGAGAGAATTTTTCATTTCTCTTATCGATGAACTTAATATATATATATATATATATTCTTGGCTAAACTACACACACATATTGTTTTCCTTTTTTGTACTGAGTACTTGACAACTGTACATGCCCAGTCCTTTTGTGGTCGTTTTTAAATTTTGAGACAGGGTCTTGCTAAATTGCTTAAGGCAAGCCTCAGACTTTCAATCCTCCTGCTTTATTGTCCCAAGTCACTGAGATTACAGGTGAGTGCCATGTGTCTGACTTAAACTAGATATATTAAAGAAGAAGCTTCCTCAACATTTATTACAAATGTCTTATTAATTTAAAAATGCAAACACAAAAAATCAAATAAGGAAGAATTACCTATTTGTTCGACTTAAGTAAACCCAATTATATGCTTAACAAGAGGATATTTTAAATAGTAAGGGATTTCCCTCCTGTCATTCTTTTCAATGAGTATATATTACAGAATGTGGGTGAGAGGGAGACACAAATCTGCTTTCATTTTCAGAAATCTCAGTTTTCTTGTGTGATATCTTGATATGCTGGGTGTGAGTCTAATGTTTAAAAACACATGTAGTTTTGAACCACATGGTCCCTCAATGAAAGCCACCTACTTCAACTGGTACCATACGCTCTAATCTAGAAGAAAGAGCCCAGCTGTGTTGGACTGGCAATGTCAGCTTCCCCGGGAATTTCATGGGTAATTTTAACATTATGTTTAATTTGCCTCGTGCCATGCCTTGCCTTTTAGATGTTGTATTAGTTTTCCACCACTGCATGACAACTTACCACACATGGAGCCGTTTACAACGAAACACACACTTAACTTGCAGTTTCACCGGGTCAGGAGTCTGGGAGAGGCTTGGTGACTTCTCTGCTTAGGTTTCTGCAGGGCTTCATTTACACCAGGAGGCTTCCACTGGGGGAAACTGTGTTTCCCAGCTCATTCAGATGGTTGGCCAGATTCATTTCCTCGTGGGTGTGTGACTGAGAGCTCCACTGCTTTGCCTGATGTCAGCTGAAGGCTGTTCCCAGGTCTTTGAGGACATGCTCAGTTCTTTGGCCCCAGGGCCTCCTCAAAAGGGCTGCCACTTCCTCAAGCCAGCAAGGAGAATCTCTTGGACCTCAGAGAGGGCCTGCTTCTCCTTTAGGAATTTTCACCTGATTACGTCAGGCTTTGTCCCAGATAATTTTCCATTTTATAAACTCAGAGTCAACTAACTGCTTTGGGACCTTCGTTATGTCTGCAAAGTCCCTTCCTCTTTGCCACATTTTGTGTGTTGGAATCAAGTCACAGGTCTTGCCTCCACTCAAACGGAGGGGACTGTAGGGGGCAGGGACACCAAGGGACAGGAATTATGAGGGTCACCCTGAGTGTCTGTGCATCACGGGAGGGGCTCCACAGAACTCAGGTCTCTGAGGAGGGGGCTACCTGGCTGGTGTGGGTACGTCCCAGAAGTAGCTCATTCTGGGAGAGCCGACAGAAGCTGCTGACAGAAACCAATCTGCCTCAGGGATGAAGGGCCACGTCCCCGCCTATCTGCCAGGAGAAGCAGGTTTGAAGACTCTTCTCCCTCCTCCACCTCGCCTTTCTCTAGCATCTCTCTTGGCAGAATTCAACCACAAGCAAGCTGGCAATGGAGAATCATGCTCTGCAGAGTCTTTGTTTTGGGAGGCCACTCGACCAGTGAGCCACATCCCCAGCCCTATTTTGTATTTTATTTAGAGACAGGGTCTCACTGAGTTGCTTAGCACCTTGCTTTTGCTGAGGCTGGCTTTGAACTCACCATCCTCCTGCCTCAGTCTCCTGAGCCACTGGGATTACAGGCATGAGCCACAACACATGGCTTGCAGAGTCTTAAAGACAGCCTTCTAAAACAGAATAAAAGGGTAGAGTTGGATCCTAGGGAGATCAGCTTAACCAGCTCTTCACAGCTATCTTCACGAGGTACAGCTGCTGAAACCTGGGTCCGGCAGAAAACCTTGGACATGACCTTCCTGTGTCTGATAATGGTAATGCTGAGATTTTTAGGGCATCAATGAAGCACCTCTTTCTTCCCTGCTTGAATTCTAAACTAACCAAGCGAGAGTCTCAAAAGTTAGAAGATGGCTGTAAAAATATCAGCTTTCTTACTGTTTTAGTTAGCTTTTTTGTTGCTGTGAACAGAACACCTGGGGCTGGGGATGTGGCTCAAGCTGTGGCGCGCTCGCCTGGCATGCGTGCGGCCCGGGTTCGATCCTCAGCACCACATACCAACAAAGATGTTGTGTCTGCCGATAACTAAAAAATAAATATTAAAATTCTCTCTCTCTCTCATTCTCTCTCTCACTCTCTCTCTAAAAAAAACAAAACAAAACAAAACAAAAAAACAGAACACCTGACTTAGAGGAGGGAAAGTTTATTTTGAGGTTCATGATTTCAGAGGTCTCAGTCCATAGGTGAATGGCCCCATTGCTGTGTGCACAGGTGAGGGAAGGGCCCAGGGAAGGAAAGCTGCTCAGCTCATGGAAACAGAGAGAGAGAGAGAGAGAGAGAGAGAGAGAGAGAGAGAGAGAGAGAGAGAAGTACAAGGGGAAGGGGCACCCTTGCATGTCCACTGACCCATCTCCTCCACCCACCCCTCAACTCCTGCAGTAACCACCAAGTCAGTTCATTCAAACTAGGATGGACTGACTGGGTCAGGTATCGTGGGATGGCCAGCACATCACCAAGGAATTCTTGCCTGCTTGGAGGGATAAGCCTCCTGGGAAATGAAAGTCTAGAATAATTAGTGAAGAACAAAAGACAAAGTCAGAAAGATAGTTTCAAAAAGGTGGAACCCTGAGAGATCCAGTCCGCACAGAAGCTGGAGCTAGAAATTAGAAAATGGCTATATTAAAGGCAGGGGTAAGGTTTCAAGGGTGGAGTGTTGCTTCCTGATGTCTTGCAGTCAGCAGGTTGATTGGCATCTTGGCTGGTCACACCCATCTCAGAGGGCTGTGTGGCAGCAGCAGGTCACCCCATCTTGGGTGCTGAGTGGGACATGGAAGACCTTGGATAGGGCTCACAATGTCTCTGGGCAGTCAACCAGAGGAAATGTCCACTGGAAGTTCCCAGACACCAGATTTCCCTATTCAATTAGGCTGCGATGCATGACAGTCCACACACAGCCCACGGATTGCTTGAGACAGTCCTCTCATAATCCAATCATTCCACCTCTGAACATTCCTGCATTAATACAGGAGTCTTTGGGGTACTCCTCATATCCAAACCATAACACTTACTAACAGCGTCTCTGCTGTCAGGTGTGTAGCCAAATGTGCTCACCTTGCTGACCTCCCTTGGTCTAAACTTCTTGCCCCAAGGTGCAGACGTTCTCTGTGGGTGATGGGTGGCAGCAGACCGCCATGGCCCAGAGACCAAGTGAAAATACATCTCTCAGGCTGCCCCAGGTTCTAAGGAGAGGCAAGGAGATAGCTGAATAAAGCCCACCTGGGGTGAGAAAGGTCCAGAGGAGTGGAGAGAAGCCAGGAGGGTCTCCCTAGTGGAGGTGAGGAGTGGGGGATGAGTTTTCTCCAACTAGCAGTCTTGAAAACATATTTGGTCTCAACCTGGCTCTGGTTGGCGATATTATAAAGCATGAATTTTCTTTTTTAATTGGAGGTCCTTTTGTGAAAAAAAGATTGTGATAAAATACACATAATGAGATTTACCCTTTCAGCCATTTCTAAGTGTATATTTTAGCAGCCCTGACCCCATCCACAGGGTGATCGGACATCTCCACTCCCACGTCCAGAACTCTTTTCATTTGCCCATTAAATTTTGTGCCCATTAAACAATAAGTCACCATGCCCGCCCCCTTAGCCTACCCCCTGGCAACCTCTGAACTACTTTGTGTCTCTAAAAATTTGACTACTTGAGGTACCTCATCAAAGAGAAGTTATATAGTATTTGTTCTTTTGTGCCGGGCTTTGTCAATTCACATGATGTCCTTGAGGTCCTGTGGCATGTGTTCGAATTTCCTTCCCTTTTAAGGAAACATGTTCCACTGTGTATATACACCACATTTTGTTTCCATGGCCCGTTTGGGTTGCAGCACCTTTGGGCTATTTTGAATAACGCCGTATAAACATGGGTATACAAATATCCAAGTTCCTAACTTCAATTCTTTTGGGTGCACATCCGGAAGTGGAATTGCTGGATTTAGATGGCAAATCTATTTTAAATTAGAAACACAGATTTTGATGGGCATTGTGGGGAATATCCAGAGGTAGATGCTGAGAACTTTATTCCGACTGGAAGCCTCTGAGGTACTGTTATCGTTTTGATTTTGAGGTGTCCCCCAAAGCTCCTGTGATAACGCAGGATTGGATTGTGAGAGCTGCAACCCAGTCACTCCATCCTAGTTTGAATGGACTGACTGGGAGGTGACTGTGGGCAGATGGGGAGTGGCTAGAGGAGGTGGGTAACAGGGGCCTACCCCCCATCCCCCACCCCCCACCCCCGTGCCCTAGAAGCATTCATTTTTCCTGCAGCCACTTCCCCCTACCCTCTCTCTTTGTGCTTCCTGACCCCACCATGAGGTGTGCAGCTTTCTTCCACTGGGTCCTTCTCTCATGATTTGATGCATCACCTTAGGCCCCGGAACAATGGAGTCGGTCATCTATGGATGACCTCTGAAACCATGAGCCTCAAATAAACTTTTCCTTCTTTAAATGGTTCTCGACAGGTGTTTTAGTTGCAGTGAGGTTTTAATTAAAGGAAAAAAGTTAATTAAAACAGGTGCTATTTGCCCTGAGGAACCTCAGGATGGCACCTATTCTCCTGCTCTTCCTGCCTCTTGAGGCCAACAAATGGGCTTCTCACTGGGAGGCGCGGGGTGGTGAGCTCCACCCTCAAAAATAAAGGCAGTAGAAATGGGCATGGTGGTGTACCCGTGTAATCCCAGCGGCTCGGGAGACTGAGGCAGGAGGATCGCGAGTTCCAATCCAGCCTTAGCAATTTAGGAAGGCCCTAAGCAACTCGTGAGACCCTGTCTCTAAATAAAATATAAATAGAGTCCAATGACCTGAGTTCAACCCCCGGTACCTGCCCCCCCCCCCAAAAAAAAATGAATAAAGGCAGTGGTCCAGGTTCATGTCTGTCTCCCTAGGCCAGGGCCTGTCATCATGAAATCTGGGCACTATTCTGGAACTCTCAAAGTTTGCCCAGCCTTGTCACTTCTGCTGTCCTTTGAATCCGTTTCAGTAGAATCTTTTGTAAAGACTGTGCTTGTGTGTGTCTTCAGGGAAAATTAGGGGAGAGGAGCTGAGAGGCTTTTTTTTAATGGCCCAAGGCCACTTTTGCAGAGACTAGATGGGCAGGGCCAAAGAAGAAATTAAAACAGGCTGAGCTCCTGATGCTCCTGATGCCCAACACCCAGCCTGTGCACAGCTTCCAGACAAAATTAAATGTCCTATTTCAAAGTGTCACAAAAATAGTGGATGACTCTTGAGCACTGTGGCAGATTGCTGGGCAATTGTTTTGGGGGCAGATGGCAGGGATTAAAAGAATGAATTGTCTATGGCATAGAAGGCCCAGGTGCCTGATGAGTCTGGATGCAGGAGTTTGGTGCACTGAACCCTCTGGATACTTAAAAGAGAAGGAAAGCGATGACTTCCTTCCGGTTGGTGCAGGGACTGTACTGTGATTGAGGTAACTGAATTTCTTCTCTAGGTTTAGTTGTATCTGTCAGTGAATAATTCAGGATGCTTCCAGAAATGGGCCTTGGACAACATCATAGAAACACCTGGAAGAGGAGCCGGTGAGTGCTAGGGCCCTGAGTAAAGAAGTTAGTGTGTGAGGCCAAACCAAAAAACAACAGACAGACAGACAAACAAAATCCCAAAGACGAAGATAATTAGAGTGTGACGAGAGAATCTACAGAATGGTAAAAAGAAATCTATGCTAGCTTCTACCGACAGAGGATTAATACCCAGAATACAAAAAGAAGTAAATAAACAAACAAAACCCACAAAACTGAAAAAAAAAAAAAAACCCAACCAAAACCAAAAAGCCCAGTCAATAAGTGGACTAATGAATTAAACAGGAAGAAATAAAAATGGCCAACAAATATATGAAAAAATGTTCAACATTTTTAGCACTTAAGGAAATGCTAATTAAAACTACACTGAGTTTTATTTCGCTCCAGTTAAAATGACAGCCATCAAGAATAGAAATGGTGGAGAGGGAATGGGGGGAAAGAAACACTCTTCCATTCCTGATGTGATTGTAAATTAGTACAACCACTATGTACATCAATATGGAGCTTCCTCAAAAGACTAGGAATGAGACCACCATGTGACATAGCTATCCCATTCCTCAATATTTATTAAGTTGTAGGATTTGTACTTATATATTTATACAGGCACACACTATAACAATATAGTTTGGTTTATGTCAAATTAAAGTCAGCATACTATATATAGTGACAAAAGTAGACCCATGTTTTTTTAAGCAGCTCAGTTCACAATAGCCCAATTACGGAACCAGCCTAGGTGTCCATCAACAGATAAATGGATAAAGCAAATGTGGTACGTATGCACAATGGAATTTTACTCAGCCATAAAGAAGAATGGCATTAAGTCATTTGCAGGAAAACGGATGGAACTTGGGAGCACTATTTTAAACAAAATAAGCCAAACTCAGGAAATCAAGGGTCATATATTTTCCTTCATAAGCTGAAGCTAGAGAGGCAAAAAAAAAAAAAAAGGTGTGTATGTGGGATCTCATGAAAATAGAGGTGAAATCGGTGGAGTAGAGGAAGGGGACCAAGTAGAGGGAGGAAGGGAGGGAAAGAGAGGTACTGGGGAAGGAAATTGGCCAAATCACACTGTCATATTGTGTGCATATACAAATGTGTGACCATGAATCTCATTGTCATATATAATTATAGAACACCAACAAAAATCGAAACAAGAAGTCAGTGTGTTATGCCACTCTTGGAACACATACCCACTTGTCTCCATTCTGCTTCATTCAGCAAGTAGTCAGAGATCCAAGGAGCTCCGCCTAATAGAAAATGATGTGGGTCATATACATGATTTTAACTTTTTTAGTAACCACATTTAATAAAAGGAAACAGGTTTAATTTAATTTTAATAATATACTCTATTTAATCAGATACATCCAAAATATCATTTCAACTTGTAATCAATATTAAAGTTACTGAACTATTTCACCTTTTTTTTTTTTTTTTTGGCCAAGGGTATTAGGAATCTATAAAGAAGTTGAACCAATCGGTGTATTTGGAAACCACCTTTGGTTTGGTGCAGATTTGGTGCAGACTGATTCATGAATCACTGTTTGCTCAAATAAACTCTTAAAAATTAAAAAAAAAAAGAAGTCGAACCAATAGAATGTGTATATAATTATAAGAGCGATTAAACAGGTTGGATTACAGGTTGATCAGAGACTGGACAGTCCCACAGTGACTGGTGGCCGACTTGAGAGGTGGGGGGAACCAGTTGCTGCTCAGTCCAAGAAATTGTAACCTCAGGACAAGAGGAATCAATGATGCCACCGAAGGCCTGGAAACCCCCCCAGAGAATCGCTGATGCATGCACACATTCAAGGGCTAAATAATCTGGAGATTGGAGAACTCTGGTGTGGCATCAGCAAAAGCTGCACCCACTAGAATAATAGAGCATGTGCAGGAGTCCAGGCTCCCTCCCACTTTTTGGCCCATTCAGGTCCCCAGCCTATTGGCTGGTGAGGCCCACATTCCAGGTGAGTAACTCCTGCTCAGATTGCTGAGCCACGTGCCAATCTGCTCTGGAAACACCCTCACCAACACACCGGGAAGTGTGATTTACCAAATTTCTAGGTGTCTTTCAATCCAGTCAAGTTGACAACTGATATTAACCATCATAGTCAACCTTCAAAATGTGGTGTGGATTTTATATTGACAGCATATCTCAACTCAGAAGAATCGCATTTCAACCATTTAATAGTCATATTGAACGGTGCACTTCTAAGAGATGCAAGGATAATAGTGAACATTTATTGCATGATTACGATCACACATATTACATCATTCAATCCTCCCAGCAATCCTCAATGCCAGCTGTTATCTGCTGAAGAGTGTAAGTATGTTCCATGGTTTATGACCACCATCCTTTATCTTTAAGAAGCATCTTCCGTCCCTGGCTCTGCTGTCATCATGTGGCTGCATTCAAATAGCCTCTCATAGGGCTTTTGTGATTACATCGGGCCCACCCCAATAATCCAGCATCATCTCCCCATCTCAAAATCCTTAAAGAATCACATGCAAAAGGTTTCTTTTGCCTCATAACATAACATTCAGAGCTAGTGGGAATTAGGAGGTGGATGTCTTGGAGAGCCGTTGTTCAGACTGCACAGAAGATGACATTGTTTTCACCATAATGCAAGGAAAACTGAAGAGAGACTGCAGCTCTTTTGCTTCCTTTTTGAAACTTTTGTGCAGTGCAGCTTGCTCCACTCTTAGGGAAGAACATCTCCTTTTTCTATCCCATCTGGAGCGCTGGAGGCTGCTTAAGAGGTGTGAGTGGTCTTTCTGCTCCTGGCCTCACTTTTCCTTCCCCATTCCCTGTTCCTGGCTGCCGGGCATGACCGTGTGGAGAATAACATGTGTCTCTTTCCCTCGGGAGTTAGACATTTTCAAGGAAGCCTTCTTCCTGATTTTTGTTTCTCATTTGGAGAAGAGAGAAGGGAAAGCCAGAACTATCGACAAGAAGAGGCAACTCTGTCCTCATAGAAGGAACCCGAAAGTTCAGCTGGTCCCCCCACCCCATCCCTGGCTGGATCAACTGTGTTCTACTGGCCAACAATGACCTTCAACCTAAGCTTGATCTCTCAAGCAAGTCGTTCCCGTCTCAACAGTGATCTTTCAAGTTAACTCATTAAGCTCTTTTAGTTATTTACGGATAATGATGGAAGCCAACAAGAATTATCTGAAGAAAAAGATCCAAGAGTGGGCAGGAGACTTTTCCTTATGGAGACCTGATTTTTTTTTCTTTTCTTAGTGACTGTATGATTCCTTCCCTAGTGTCCCCCTTAGACACCCAACACACAGTCAATGACTCCAGTCCAGGGCTTCTCAGATACCAGTCCTATGTGCCTGACTCCATCCACTCCAGAGATGAAGAGTCACAGACTGGTGATAAGACCATGGAGAAAGATTCTGGACCTGGGGGTGAAGTGATAAGGGAGTTCACAACTGACTAAGATATTGGCATACAAGCTAGAAAAACTTTAATGTTGTTACATTTCACACACGTGCATGTGTACATATGCATACATAAGTGCACACAGAGATAAAATCACACAAAGTTGGAGCACCTAGTAGGCACCATGTACTCAGTCAGCTAGGGTTGAGAATACAGATGACTTCATTCCTACCCTAAAGTTTTTCCTAAGAGACAAAGAATTGCTGGGAAGTTTGATAAATGTCATAAGGGAGGTTAGTTCAAAAATAGCACAAAGGAAGACATGATTTCCTCGACTTGGATGTGTGTCTGCTTGGGTGCCTTAGAGTGTGACTGTATTCAGGTACAAACATTCTAAGAGGTGGTATGTTAGTCAGCTTTGTCACTGTGGCAAAATACCTGATACCAATAACGGAGAGGAGGAAAGTTTTACTTTGGCTCATGTTTTGAGAGGCTCAGTCTATGGTTGGTTAGCTCCAAGGCAGAAACAGCATGGTGGAAGGGCACAGTGGAGAAAAGTTTCTCAGTTCATGGCAACTGGGAAGGAGGGGGCGAGGAGGAAGGGGCCAGAGAGAAGTAAACCCTTGCAGAGCACCCCCCTAAGTAACCCACTTCCTCCAACTAGGTCTCACTTCCCAGTAGTCCATTCAGTTACCGATGGATTAACTTATCAAGTGGATTAATTCACTGATGAGGTCAGAATCCTCATGATTCAATCAAAGCCCCACCTCTGGACCCTACAGTATTGGGGACCATGCTTCCAACAAATGAGCTTTGGAGGGACACTTCATCCAAACCATAACAGATACAGTTACAATGGGGCCATTCGGGTGGACCTGAATCTGATCGAATTGGTATCCTAAAGGAGGAAATTGGGACACAAGGAGACATTGAGACACACACACACACAGAGCAAAGACCAGGTGAGCACGCAGGGAGAAGAGAACCATCTATAAGCCAAGGAGAGAGGACTCAGAAGAGACCAACCCTATTGATACCTCATCTTGGACTTCCAGCCTCCAAAACTGTGAAAAATAAAATCCCATTGTTGAAGTTTCCTAGTTTGTGCTGGATGTGGTGGGGCACACCTGTAATCCTAGTGGTTTGGGAGGCTGAGGCAGGAAGATCAAAAGTTTGAGGCCAGCCTCAGCAACTTAACAAGGTCTTAGTGAGACCCTGTGGTAAAATAAAAAATAAAAAGGGTTGGGAATGTAGTTCAGTGGTAAAGCATCACTGGGTTCTATCCCCATACCCACTTAAAAAGTTTCCCAGTTTGTGCTATTTTTTGCAACTCCTACATCTATGAAGCCTGTAGTATGCCCAAGAAGAATGGAGGAGGATGTCCTGCCCCAGGAAAACTTTATGAAGATGGGAACATTTAAAGTAGATCTCAGTGTGTGTGTGTGTGTGTGTGTGTGTGTGTGTGTGTGTGTGTGTGTAAAGGGTGCTGGGGAATGGGAGATCATTTCCATGAAGAAGGAGTTATCTGGCCATAGGCCTTTATGTGAAATAGCACTGGAATTTCAAAAAGTGCAGAGTTCCATATGGTGATCCAGAGGGAGCGAGCTTGGTGTGGGGCATTTAAGAGCAGACAGTTGAGCACAGACTAAATGTGGACTTTGACCAGACATCCTGGAAAGAGTGAAAGCAGAGTGCGACAAGATCAAATCTGAATTCAAGAAGGAGAGTTTTAACCTTGGGGAGGAGGGATTGGATGAAGGGAGATTGTGGAAGCCAGATCACTTAAGAGAAGCAGAGACCAAGACAAAACTAGACGTACGTGAGCTTCCCTGGGGGAAGTACCACACTTGTGAGGGACAGATGATCACGCAAGACTAGATGAGGAAAGCCTTCGGGTCACAGTGCAGTTGTGACACCTGTGGAAGGAGAAGGAGCAGTAAGGAGAGCTGCTGGGAACCTCAGACTGCAGTACACCCCTGAGAAAGCCTGGGTAGGCTGAAGGGGTGTTCCAGAACAGAGAGCGCCTGTCACCAAAGCCCCTTGCTAGACAGCAGTGGCATTTCCCGGAGCACCCAGCTGTGCTCCATTGTTGGTTGGGAGCAAGCTGGGTGGTACTGCGTCCGTCCGTGGGATCGCCAGACACGTCCAACCTTGGCGTCCCTTATCCCCTGTCTGTTACCTCATGGCTACCTCTATTCTCTCTCAATGTGACCAGGGATGCCAAGGTTGGCCAAGGAGGCTGGGGGACATAGCCTAGGGGAAGAGTGATCACAGGGGAAAGAGTGCTGAGCCGGATAAGAAGGCAAGTCGTCCTGACTGGAGTCGATCCAAGGATTCAGCTCATTATAGAGATGCCAGTGGCCCGGGAGCCGGTCCTGGGAGTGCACTTGAGAATCACTTTTCTTTCAAGTGTCGAGGAATCAGAGCTCAGCAGTGGAAATAATGGAAAAGGGAGGGAGACACTTGTGGCGGGTTGGTCCTAAACTCATTTGTTTTGATCTTACTCTGAGGGTTCCAATCTACTCTCCCACCCTCGTTTTCCACCAATTCCCTAATCCTATCCTTTGCTCCATCCAGATTTGAAGGTTCCTAAGACACCTTATGGTTTCCCACCTCTGTGCCCTTGTTCATGCCGGTCTCTTCATGTGCAATTCATATTCTCACGGCTGTCTCTGAATCCCCTCTCCAACTAGATGGACCACCCTCTGTCCTTGATCCTGACACTTTTTGTCTCCATGCGTGTTTTGTCCTGCATGGCTTGGCTGTTTGGGGACAAGAACTACTTTATGCATCTTTGTGTCCCCAGTTTTACCCAGCACAGTCCCTTACATGAAGCAGAATTAGATAAATCTAGCTGGGCATGGTGGCATATGCCTGTAATCGCAATAACTCCGGAGACTATGGGGAAGGGTCACAAATTTGAGGCCAGCCTCAGCAACTTAGTGAGACCCTGTCTCAAAATAAAGCAAAGACCTTGTCTCAAAATAAAGGAAAAAGGGCTGGGATGTAGCTCAATGGTAGAGCACCCCTGGGGGGTCAATTTTCTATACCAAAAAAAAAAAATCAGATAAATCTTTATTGAGTAGGAATGAAGATTTCCTATGTTATTTTCTCTGGGTCATTCATGGTAAAAGTGCCTTAAGGAGATCTCTTTCAGTTAAGAAAATATTTTTTGACTACCATACTCTTAACTCCTGCCTTTTGAAGCTCAGTTTGATTTAAACCTCTTTGCTTTAAATGCTTAAGTCTGCACATTTACCAAAATGAGCTCATTGCCTCATCAAAGCCTCCTTCACAAGGAGATTTACATTTTCCTGAACATTTATGAACATCTTAGAACAGTTTCTAAACACAGCCACGAGGCTGTTTCCTCTTATCTTCCTTGCAGTATTTGCATATTAAAAGAAGAACTTGGGAAGGTAGAGACGACCAAAATGAGATCAATGGAATTTTATGTAGGGGCTGGGTGGGTCCTAGAGAGATGTGATTCTGAGGGGCTTTTCTAGAACAATGAACCCTGACACCTAGGGAGCCCTCTACTCTTCCTGTTTTGTAGCCGGTACTGCAACTTCCTCCTACCCATACCAATTTAGCAGTTTTCTGCCCATATCGGTGCTAAGTGAACCATAAACCTGGAAAAATGAACATAACCAAATTGAAATTAAATGAAAGAATACCGACAACATTGATGAGACATATTTAGTTGCATGTAAGGCCAATGATGTGCCTCGTGATAAATGAACATAAATGGACTCCCCTCTCCTCTCTACCAAAACAAAATCTATATTTTCACACATTCAAACTAAATATTTCTAGGATCAATGTTTTAGTTAGCTTTCGGGTCACTGTGACCAAAATACCCAATAAGAACAACTTAGAGGAGGAAAAGTTTGGGGGTCATGGTTTCAGAGGTCTCAGTCCATAGATGGCTGGCTCTATTGCTCTGGGCCCAAGGTGAGGCCGCACATCATGGTGGAAGGCTCCAGCAGAGAAAAGATACTCAATTCATGGCAAGCTCAGGAAGCAGAAAGAGAGAAGGGGGAAGAGGCCATAAGGAAGATGAATCCTTTCAGGACATGGCCCCAGTGACTCACCCAATCCAGCCACGTCCTACCTACAGTTACCACTCTATCAGTCCATTCCAACTAGGATGGACCGATCAGGTTACAGCTTTCATAATCTAATCATTTTACCTCTGAGTAGTCCTGCATTAACATGAGCTTTCGGGAATATATCATGTCCAAACCATAATATTTGGCTTGGGGGAAAAATGATATGGAGAGAGAGAAGCCCTGCTTCCTGCAATAGAGTGCTGGTTGCTGTTCAGTCTGTATTATATAGTTGCTCCTCAGTATCTATGGGGATACTGGATACCAAAATCTCCAGGTGTTCAAGTTCCTCATATAAAATGGCATAGTATTTGCATATAACGCTCGTGCATCATCCCACAGAGTTTAAATAATATATATGTTACTTATACCTAAAATGATGTAAATACCATGTAAATACTTACTGTACTATGTTGTTTAGGAAATAACAACAGTGAAAGAGTCTGTACATGTTCAGTACAGTGGAAACATCTTTTCAAATATTTTTCATCTGCAGTTGGTTGGGTCCACAGATGCGGACACTGTGGACATAGGTGGTCAACGACGAGGCCCTTTTTCCTAGTAACAAAACTAAAGTTGGGGGCCTTAACAAGGACCTGCTGGTGGAGTGGGGTGCCTGGACCACACAGATCTGAGGTTCTCTTTGTTTTTGAGGTTTGCCTTCCCTCGAGTCTCTTCATTAGCATTGCTGATGTCTACCATGCTGGACTTTGGGGAGCTCTGCTTCCTTCCCCTTGGACCACAGGTGAGAGGCTGGAACATTTAGACCAGTCTTCACTAGAGACTAAGGGAAGCAAGAGCAAAGCAAGCAAATAAAAAGGACACCAGGAGTCTGTCTCACAAGGTGTTGTCTGTGCATCTTTACCTGCCTGCTTCTTACTTCTTGGTCTGTGTGGATTCCCTCCTAGCCCTGTCATCCAGGGGACTCTAATTGTTCATCTGCCTCCTTTGAGTTGGAGCCAGGCCCCTCAGAGATCAGGAATTCTTCCTGCCTTCCTGGAATCACCTCATCAGATCTAGCGTCCTATTTACAGACCCACTTTTCCCCAATAATTGACACAAAGATCAAGTTGTCCTTTATGGAAGTTCCCCACTCTCCCTCTGCCCCCACCTCTGGGTCTTTTCCTGCCTGCTTCTTACAGGACAAGGCGGTTTTTAACTTAAGTGCCATTTGGCCCCCTTTCTTTGTTCCTTCTGATACAAGGTGGAAGGAAGTGGGGAGAGTCATGCCATGGGCCGGCTCCATGGAGACCCCAAAGCCAGGGTGTCCAGATGCCACGTAGAACTGTTCCCATAGGGCGTGTCAGGAACCGTGACTAGGTGGAGCAGTGGAGGAGGGGGGCCTGGTGATCTCCCATCAGTGTAGGAAGAAGAATTAGGGGAGGTCGCAGATCCTCCTGTATGCACCATTTCCATGTTTAACCACTCCTTCCACCAGGAAACCTCAATGATGTAATCCAGTCCTCTCACTTTTCTCTATTTCTGGTTCCCCTGAAGGGGAGTGTGATGAGCTCTTGATTTCATGCTCCTCGGTGTCTCTGCATGTATGCCTGTGTTCCTGTCCCATTCCGACCACCCAGGCTGTTTGGAAATACCTGAAGGAACAGCTGTCTGCAGGAGGGCCTACAACATTTGACTATGTCAGTCAATAAGGCTGGCACCATATTATTACAATTATTATTATTATTCTCTGCCCTGGGGAGTGAATCCAGGGTCTCTCTACCACTGAGCCACTTCGCCAGTCCTTTTTAATTTTAATTTGAGATAGGGTCTCACTAAGTTGCCCAGGTTGGCCTCGAATTTGTGCTCTTCCTGCCTCGACCTCTCCGGTAGCTGGAATTACAGATGTGTGCCAACGAGCCCAGCGAGGCGGGTTCTATCCTATTAAGCTCAGGTTTTTGTGCCTGATTGTACTGTCTACCTTTTTATTTTGGAATTTTTATATGCATATGCAAATATATGTGTGTGTGTGTGAATATGTGTATGCATTTCTTTGTATAGTGCACAAATGGGGATGCACTATACACACAATTCCACCTGCTGTTTTAAATGTTTTCATTAACCCTTCATTTTGAGGGCTCATTCCATATTTATGGATCTGCCTCTTTCTTTCTCATGGCTACACAAGAGAACACATCTCATGGCTACACATGAAAACACAGCTGGACCACAATTTAATTGATTAATATTATTTTACTTTGAGGTAGGCCCTATTTCTATTATAAACCACACAGACATATAACATATATATATATATATATATATATATATATATATATATATGAAGCTGGGGTTGTAGCTCAGTGATAGAGCTCTTGCCTAGCATGCATGAGGCACTGGGTTCCATCCTCAGCACCACATAAAAATAAATAAATAAGATAAAGGTATTGTGTTCATTTACGACTAAATATATATATATATATATATATATATATATATATATATATATATAGAGAGAGAGAGAGAGAGAGAGAGAGAGAGTGCTGGATGTAGTGGGGCATGTCCATAATCCCAGGGATTTGGGAGATTGAGGCAGGAGGATCACAAGTTTAACATTAGCTTCAGTAACTTAACTTGTCTCAAAATAAAAATAGAAAGGTCTGGGGATGTGGCTTAGTGGCAGAGTGCTTTGGTATTCAGTCCCTAGTAGTGGATGAAAAAAAAAGCAAAAGATTAAAGACACACACACACACTCACACCACTCTGCGCTCCATTCTTGAGTTCCAGAGTGCTATCCCACACATTTGGCTTCAAACACCACCAGAAGTTAATAACTCACAAACCTATGTCTCCAATCCAGAATAGATACTTAAGTTACATGCAGACTCTATAAACTGATGGAAATCTCCGGGTGGCCATGCCCAAAACACCTCATCTTAAGATGGGCACATTTTAATCCTTCACATTTTCCCACAAATCAGCTCCTTCCCCTCCTTACTTTCCTACCATCCTCAGCCCCTCACTCTCCTTTTTCCCCCCGCTCCCATCAGATCGTCCAGTCTATATCATTAAGTCTCACCTACACCATCTCTTGGCAAGGCTCACATCCATCCTTTCCGCCTCATTGACATTGTCTCAGTGGATACCCTCCTGTCTCACCCAGGCAATTGCAATGATCTTACTGTCTTTTCAATTTTATTTCTTGCCCCCCTCTGATCCTTTCTCACACGGAAGCCATGGGATCTCGAATGCAAATGTAATTATTTTACTCCCCAAATGCACATTCTTCCTGTTCTTTCCCATTGTTTTGGCATAGTTTCAATTTCTGGTTGCTGCCTCTCCAGCCTTACACGTCAGCACTACCCTTCTTATAGTCCTCCTCTATCAGTTCCAAGAATTCTCTTGGCTGTGCCCTTGCATGTGAGGCCACATCTACTTCTTCCTTCTACTAATACATTTTTCAAGATAAGATCAAGGTACCTCACCTGTTTGGATCTCCTCCCAAGGTAGAACAGGCCAAATCTTCTCTGTGTCCTCACTTGTAAAACTTTCTCTCTCTCTCTCTCTCTTCTCTCTCTCTCTCTCTCTCTCTCTCTCTCCTACTAGACCATTAATAAGCATGTGCCTTAGTTGGGCGTGGTGGCATACACCTATAATCCCACCTATTCTGGATACTGAGGCAGGAGGATCACAAGTTTGAGACCAACATGAGCCACTTAGCAAGATCCTGTCTCAAAATAAAAAAACAAAAAGGGCTGGGGATGTAGCTCATGGTAGAGTTCTGCTGAGTTCAATCCCAATACCAGGAAAAAATATCTAAGTGTATATACACATACACATATCTGAGTGTTTGGCATGTAGAAGGTGCTTCAATGAATATTTGAGGGATGAATAAGTAAATGGATTCATTAATGATAAATCTAAGTGAATCAATTAATGATAAATAAATTGTATCTCTGCCTCCTATTGAATTGGTCCTTTGGTCAAAAAGGAGAATCTGTGACATACGTATGGGTACCCAGATTTCCAGGGACTTATTTATGTAACTTCTTGGGAAGAAAGTTCAAACCACTGCTTGGGAAAGTGTTCTGTGGCTAGTGCTGAAAGAGGGACCAGGTTTGAGAACTGGGTTTGCGCTTAGTGACCCTGTGGGCCTCATCTGTTCCAACAGTGATGTCAGGTGTGCTATGGTCCAGGAAGAGGCTGATTGCACTTGTATTCATCTTTCTTAGAGATGAGATGAGACCCTTCTATGAATCAATCCTCTTTCTACAATTATTCATGAAGGTCCTCAGGTTCAACTCCCAAACATGGGCTTTGCCTCTTGAGGCTACCTGGGACCTGTGGGTCTTGATTTGTGGGAGATTTAAAGCCAAGGGAGAGACCCTTCTGTCCTGTGCATCAGGACAAAAGACTCAGGTTCGGAATGGGAACAAGAGTTGCCTGACTGGAACGGAGAGAGAATCCCTGGTGGCGATGGGCATTGGTGTGGGGACATGGATGGAGTCTGGGCCTAGGCCTGGGAGAGCATCTGACGAGGGACAAGAGGGAGCCAGATCAGGCCCCCTGTCCTGGAATTCTTAGGGGGTCTGACCTGATACCAGAGGGTGGGGGCTGTTGTGTCCCTGGACTTGGGACACGTGGAGTATGAACAAATGTGAATCTTTGCAGGAGGAATAAGCCGGCTACCTGATGGGAGTGATTCCAGCAGGAAGCAAACATGTTAGTGAGGAGTTACCCGGTATATGGTAAGGTCAGAGAGAGAGGAAATGGGAAAAGGTAAGAGAAGAAGAGAAGAGAAAGAGGAAGGAGGAGAAGGGGAAGGAGGAGAAGGAAAAGGAGGAGGTGAGGTAAAGGGAAGCAGAGGTCCTGCTCTGTCCAGGGGAGGACCAAAGACGAAGCTGTGAGGGGTTCTCCAGGAGTCTCCATCCCCAGTGGGGGGTCTTATGCTGGGGACAGAGGGAGAACTGAACTGATGGGACCTGCAGCTTTGTGGCTGATCCTAGTCCTGTGTCTCACCGCTTGGTTGCGCCTTGAATTCCTGCCAACCCTGTGTTTGAAGGAGATGCCCTTACCCTGACGTGCCAAGGATGGAGGCCCACAGCACTGTCCCAGGTGCAGTTCTACACACGTGGATAATTCTTTCCTTATTCTAAAGTGGAAAGCGGTGGTCAGTACGGCTGCACTGGGCAGATGATGTTTATTATATCTTGGTTCACAAACACCTGTAGCTACCAAGGTCAGATCCGAAGTGAGTTACCACCTTAGAGGGGCTGATGGGGGCCACTCTGGGATCCAGTCTCTAGAGATCAGTAGCTCTCTGGGCAGGAGTCCTCCATCCAGAGAGATCTGGATGCCCCTGATGTTTTAGGCCAGGGCATAGGGTCCCTAGCGTCCATGATGCTGGATCAATATTTCCTCCCAACCCACATGGGGCATGTTTGGAGCCAGGGGAAGGAGGAGGTATTGGGAAGAGCCCTGAGTCAGCCTCGTCACTCACCTTTCTTCCTTGTGGACCAGATGACTGCTAAGGGACCTCTGGCTCTGACTCCTGGGATTCCAGAGGGTCTTGGCTATGTGGGAGTTATGTGGGTGAGGACAAAGGGACAGGTCCTGGGGATGGAACTGTCTCCCGTGTGGGTCAAGGAGCTGCAGCCCGGGCTGTACTGAAGCTCAGTCCTTGGCCTCCAGGGCTTCATTGTCCAGGACTCCCCTCCTGAGCCCTGGGCCTGTGTCTTCCCAGAGCTGTCCCTGCCTCCTGTGCTGAGTGCCATCCCCTCTCCTGAACCTGTGAGGACAGCCCATTGACCCCGAGATGTCAGATGAAGCTGCGGCCCCAGCTCCTTTTCCTTCATAAGAGTGGCCACACCTTATGAAGGACAGGAGCCACCACCCAGAGCTCTGCATCCCAGGAGTCAAGGAGAGGGACACTGGGCTTTGCTGGTGTGATGTGGCCTTTGAGGGTTGCTGGGTCCAGAAACAGAGCCCTCGGTTGGAGACCAGGGTGCAAGGTAAATGAGCAAGGAAGGGGAGGCACTCCCCAGGGTTCTAGGCATCAGGCAATAGGACCCCCTGGTAGTGGGACAGTGGCCCCCTAGGGTGGAGTGACCCTGGATCCTGGACAGTCAGGCTGACTCTTCCACCATATGTGCTGTCCCAGTTCCTGTGTCCCATCTTCTTCTCACTCTGCCGCACAGGGCTGCTGGCTCTGCAGTGGGGGACATGGTGGAGCCCCTCTGTGAGGCTCAGAGGGGCTCCTCTCTGACCCTGCACTTATTCTACCTTGACAAGGAGATCCCGGGGACACATCCAGTTCCCTATGGCAGGGCTGCTGTCCTCCTCTTCCTAGTGAAGTCAGAGCAAGATGCTGGGAACTGCTACTTCAAGACCAAGAGCCATGTCTCCAGGGAGAAACTCTCCGTGGTTGGTGCATCCTATCCTGCATCCAGATGATGATGTGGACCTGAGCCACAGGGGCTGGGAAACACCTGATCATCCTGGCACCCTCCCCAGCCTGGCAGAAGACAGGGAGTCTGGACAGATAGACAGGTGGAATGAGAGGAATCTCAATCTCATGCAAATATGACTAAGGGCATCAGGACCTAAGCTGTGAGATGGACCCCCTTCTTACAACCCCAGAAGTTGTGATTCCTTCTGGAGAACCTATTTCCTGAGATCTCACCAACTCTAAGCCATCTAGATCTTGACCTAAGACATAGGGAACTTCTCTCTTACAGCTGGGCTGGGTGGAGGATGGAGGGGTGGTGCAGGAGGAGGGAGATAGTCAGAGGCACTCTCAACACATGGGCAGAGAGAGGCAGAGGGGCAGGTCCTGTGTGCAGGTGGGCTTGGTAGATCTGCAGAAGCCTTGCAGCCTCAGCTGCACCTTCATTACCAAGGTCACAGATGCCTCTCCTCGGTGCTGGCCACATTCCCCACTTCCTTTGTTGGTTGGGTGGGGCACCAACATAGTTCTGTATGTCTTTTTGCAGAGGGGACCCTGTGGCCTCACATATATACAGGGATGTGTGTATGTGTGTGTGTGTGTGTGTGTGTGTGTGTGTGTTGGGAACCACCGGATGTTGAGGGTTTTTTCCTAAGAGCTACAGAAGATTCATGAGCAGAGCTCTGAGGCTTTGAAGTCTTGGTATCAACTATGACTTTGACACAACGTCCTTCCCAAATGGTCCTACAAACCTGTCAGGACTCTCAACTCTCAACTTCTCCTGCATATGTGTCCATCCTAACCTAATAAGTGAGATGATAGAATGAACCAGATTCCTGTCTCAACCTGTGTCTGCATCTCTGGGCCTTCCTGGGTCCCAGTGCTGGTCCCCTTCCCAAACCTATGGAACCACGAGCAGTATAACAGCTCACAGAGGGACTCAATAACTGTGGACAGAGTTCCAGCTACAGGCCCTCCCTTGATTTCTGCCCCAGAGTCCTTGAATCCTAGAAGTGTCACTGTCAATGAAGAGCAGTGGTCTTATACAGGTGTATGCGCAGGTGTATGATTTGGTTTGATGGTCTGTTCCTTCCTTCTGGTCATCTTGTCCTAAAGATGAATTTTACATGTTGGGTAATGAAGATGAGTCTAGCCTTTGTCCTCAGCTACCAGGAGGTGATTTCTAGGTCCTTGCTGTGTCATGTCTAGGAGGAGTGTCTGTTTGCCTAGGGGCCTTGGCCAGCAGACAATCCGATATGATTTATGATGGAGACTTTGAGTCAAGCTGTATTATTTCTACCTTTAGAGAAACTGGAGACCAAGGATATCAGCCCAACCTTTGGAAGGGCTGGGAGCTCAAGGTTAGCCACGTGGGCAGCATGTGTTCTAGCCCCAGTGAAAATTCCAAGGCTCTGGTGAACTTTTATAGTTGGCAATTCCAATGTGTATTGTCACATGCTGACGCCGGGAGAGTGGCACTGTTCTCACTCCATGCGAATTGATGTGCTGAGTACTTCTCTGGACTCCTATGCCCTCTTCCTTGCAGGGCTAATTTTTAATCTGTATATTTCCCCTGTAATAAACCATAACCATGAATATAACAGCTTAGAATGTGTTCTGTGAGTCCTTCTAGCAAATGGTGGAAACGGGATGGTTTGCAGTTGGTGTCAGAAGTGGGGCTGTTTTCTCTAATTGTATATTTGCCTAGACTCTCCCATGTGTCCTACAAATTGTAATACAATGCAGCAAGATAAAAATGCCAATCAGCTAGGAAAAGGAGGTTTGAAGAAAGTAGAGTAGGAAAATAAGTTGCAGCAAGGAACAAGGTCAATATCTAAAATGTATTCCTTAGTGTTCTATACCTGGCCACGGGAAAGCTCCAAATGTGACTGTGCTTTCTAGCAGCAACTGCTAAGGGGTCATGAAGTCTTCTACAAAGATCACAGGGGAAGCAGGGCATAGTGATGCACAACTGTAATTCCAGCAACGCTGGAGGCTGAGGCAAGAGGATTGCAAGTTTAATGCCAGCCTCAGCAACTTAGCCAGATCCTGTATCAAAATAAAAATTAAAAACAGTAGTAGAGTGCCTCTGAGTTTGATCTCTGATGATTTGGGCAGGGATAGGGGTAGGGGTAGGGAAAATCAAAGGACTGCTCAAGGAAATGCTGTTCCTGCCACTGGGAAGCATTTTTCCTAAGAGGACACTGTGTGATGATAATGAATAGCATCTTTAGTCACATATTTTCCATAGCATCCTTAAGGTTTTCTAACACCCTGTATACAAGCTCTGGGTAGTGCAATAAAGCATTTCAGTAGGACAAGCCACTTGATGTGGCTTGGGTTTAATATTTCTTATAACTTAGTTTATCCCAGATGAATGGTTTACAGTAGGGGCATCCTTGAAACTTTGAAGAGTCTTGGCCAGAGCAAGCCATGACCATATATAGGAATATATGGCCTTCTTCTCTGGTTTTAAGGCCATAAAAACGGTGCTAAACACAATTAGATTTTGAGTGTAGTGGGGGGAGTGTTTTTAAGGGAAGTTCCTTCCAACACACAGGAAATATTTTTCAAAAGCCCAATATGTAAATAGATAAGGTTTCAGGTTTTTTGGTTGAAATGGAGGTGGAAATTCTGGAATTCCAAGTGCAAATGCTGTCCATCTGCAACCCCTGAGCAGAGGGGCTCTGTAGGATCCTTTGGGCTCCAAAGAGTTACCCTGGGATTTCACAGAAGTGCTGAGAAGAGTTATACCCTTCAGCTTCCACTAGAATAGTTCAATTTGTGTTTCTTATAATATTTCCGTTGAAGAAAAATTGCATGGATAATTTTTTTGTTGTTGTTGTTTACCAGGGATTGAACTCAGGGGCACTCAACCACTGAGCTACAACCCCAACCCTATTTTGTATTTTATTTAGATACAAGGTCTCACCAAGTTGCTTAGGGCCTTGTTTTTGCTGAGGCTGGCTTTGAACTCGAGATCCTCCTGCCTCAGTCTAGAGCCACTGGGAATATAGGCATGTGCTACTGTGCCGGGCTGCATGGATCATTTTTAAAGTTCAGCAACCAGTGTTGTAGAGGAAGGTCTGAGCTGCATTGTCTTTATTTTATTTTTGAGAGAGAGAGAGAGAGAGAGAGAGAGAGAGAGAGAGAGAGAGAGAGAGAATTTTTAATATTTTTATTTTTTAGTTATTGGCGGACACAACATCTTTGTTTGTATGTGGTGCTGAGGATTGAACCCTGGGCCGCACGCATGCCAGGCGAGTGCGCTACCGCTTGAGCCACATCCCCAGCCCAAAAGCTGCATTGTCTTTAGATACCACTTCATCAGATAAGCTTTTGAAAAGTAGAGAGTTAGGGACTAGACCCTTCTCCCCTTCCTCCACTTCCCAATGCAATCATTGCAAGTTGGCTATCCCTAGTGCCAAGAAATGTCAATCCTAGGAAAATTCTGCCCTCTACCTCCTCTCCCTCCTGGTTGGAATTGCTGCCCCCTAAATCTTCCACTCCTCCTCTGTCCCTCTATTTCCTCTTCTAGTAGTTTGTTGGGGGAATCCCCAAGGCCTTCCCTACTTCTTAACTATTTCTGCAGATTTGGAGAAAAAGTCTCCATTGTTGGTGTACCATTAGCTAGTTGGCTCTCCCCTTGGAAAAAGGGAACCCCTTTGATCCAGAAAAATCTTGTCTTACAATGTTCTGTCCTAAACTCCAAGCCACCTTCATTGGTCCAAAGTCAGGCTCCCAGACAACCCTTTTCACCGCTGAAAGAAGGATTTGATCCAGAGGGTATGGTGTATCAGGAAGTTATTGTATGTGATAAGTTCTTTGGAAAACTTGATAGGGAAGACAAGGCATTTTGTACATATTAATGGAGGAGCAGCAGCCTTTATCAAGAAAGTATTAATGGAGTTAGGGGGAAAGAGAAGGAAAACCTTGGAAAAGGAGATAATAAAATTGCCTTCTGAACCCCGAAGCATAGAATCCATACTCAGTGGATCAGAGATGAGACATGCAAATTGACCCTCAAGAAACAAAAGACCCAATGAAGGGACATTATTAGAAAAACGAGAAGGGAAGATGTGAACAAATTGCCAAAGGAGAGTCACAGAAGTGGATACTCTAATTGTGCCCATCCAAGTTCTGTCTGGGGCCAGACCACAGTATGTGGGAACTTGACAGGAGAAACCACACGATAGAAATGAACATGATAGATTGTCATTGAATTGTTGAATCTTAGATCATCTCCTTCCCTCTAGCTAGCGCCATGCTCCCTTCTGATGGTAACTCCTGGTGTTAACTGTAGAAATGTCGGGGCAATGGAGCACAACCAATGTTGTGACTTGAACACTGAACCAAAGGCTATTTCTTGCCCCCATTCCTGTTTATTCCTTTATTCTGTTTGTTTTTGTCCTCATAGGACTTTATCACTCGATGTTTTACATTTGTTGCATATGGCTCACCTCTCCCCAGCCTGGTCCTCAGTGATAACATAAGCTCCATCTTTCCCCTTCACATCTGTATTTTGCATTAGGACAGTACCTTGCTTTTGATTGAAGCTTAATAAATATTTGTGAGAGATATAGCTAATTGTACGTCTGTTAACGACAGCTCTGATAAAATGAGACAGCATCCCAGATTCGGATCAACTCCGGGACATTCATGAGTTAGCTTACTGTGGACACTTGAACTGTGCTGAATTAACTAAAGTTGAAAACTACTGTCACATGCAGACCTGTCTGGGTGGCCAGCGGGCTTTCCCCCAGCCACTTGCCTGTGCTTCTCTCCTGCTTGCTTTGCCAGCTCCCAGTCTCAAGAACAAGTCAATGACAAATGACACCAACAATAACAATGACATTTACTAAGGGCTTTCCATGTGCCAGATTGTAGTTGTGTTAAATCTCAAGTTCATCAAGTAAAATCCCACCAACAAGATACCAGAAGACCAGAGTTTTGGTCCCAGCTTTGACATTAACTTTGACACAGAACTTTAAGAAATTCTTCCACTTTCTGCGACTCTGGGGGTTTTTATTTTACTTTTACGTTTGTTTTTAATTTATAAAATAAGGGGTTGGGGAAGCTCGGTAGATTCTAAATTTTTTTTTTCTTTTAGCAATAGCACCTTATTTTCAAACAAATCCTGCTTCAGGGGTCACATACGTAAGAAGGTAAAAGCTGTGTCCGGGTGACACCTGTGGCTTTGCACCTGTCTCTCCCCAGCAGTCTAGGAGACAGCTCTTCAGAGAGCTCAGGAAAACCGATTAAAAGCCTGTGGAGCCCCTCTCCTGTTCTCCAAAGCCTGGTCCAAGAAGAAAACATCACTTCATGGCTTTGCTCAGGGGAAAAAAAAAAGAAAAAAACACCTTTTGTAACTGAAGACAAAAGATATCACTGGCTGGGGAACTTCCTCCCTGCTCCAACAGAACAGAAGAGCAGACAAAGTGTGCAACTCCTCAACTCAGCTTACAGTGGAATCATCTGGGACTTTGGTTGATGAGCAGAGGGGTTCCTAAACCCCATCCTCCACTCCTCTTCCCATTCTGACTCAGTGGGTTCAGAGCCAAAGGCATCAACATTTTAACTATCCCTCCTCAGGGTCCTAACGCAGGTGTACACATCCTGTCTTGACAGCAATCATAAGGGAATTAAAGGATACATAACCCAGAGGAACATACCAGTTCATTTTGGAAAGAAAGACAGACAAGTTAAAATATGGACAGGTGATACCTAGGAGGCAAGCAATGAATTGTTGAGGAGTTTGCTTGAAGGGGATCAGCCTAGTATGTCACACCTCTGCATACCTAAGAGCTGGTCTAGTGAACAGGCAGCTGACATGAAAAACACTGAGCTGGGCTGTGCACCCTGGCATCAGTATCCTCTGTCTCCTCAAACCAGGCTGATTAGCGCTGCTGGCTGAGGTTCTCGAATAAACCCATTCACGTGTTAGAGACTTTCTGCATGTTCTCTTCAATAACCACAGACCCTGGCCTTTTACCAGGAGGCTCCAAGCTTTCATAATGCCAAAGCCCATGAACTTCAAACTTAGCTAACTTGCAGTAATTAATAACCCCAACTCATATTCATTAGGTTCCACAATATGCCAAGCTCTGCATTAAGTGCTTTATAGGAGTTAGCTCATTTGATTTTCCCAGTTATCTTATAAAGTAGGTCTTGAGACTCCATTATGCAAATAATGGAAGCAAAGCAGTTTGCTTTCAAATACTTTCTATTATCTACTGTTTCCCTCCAGACCTTCAGGGCATTGGTTGCCCAAGTTAGGGGTGGCTTTTGACTCTTACAAGTTCAGCCACCTGTGTTAGTCAGTTTTTTTTTTAATTGCTGTGCAAAATACCTGCTAGGAACAACTTAGAGGAGGAAAAGTTTATGTGGAGTTCACAGTTTGAGAGGTTCCGTCCATGGTCAGCTGACTCCATTGCTCTGGGTTTGAGGTAAGCCATGGGACAGAGAGGGTGTTGTCCCCACTGTCCTACTTCCTCAAGCCACACACTTGCTTATAATTATTACCCAGTAATACATTCAAATTATTCACTGATGAAGTTATGGCTCTCACCATTATCTTCTTCTTCTTCTTTTTTTTTTTTTTTGGTGCTGGGGATTGAACCCAGGGCCTTGTGCTTGCAAGACAAGGCACTCTACCAACTGAGCTACACCCCTAGCCCTGCTCTTGCCATTATCTAAAAGGTCCACTTCTGAACATTTCTGCATTGGGGATCATGCTTTCAAAAAATGAACATCGGGGGGTGTGCATTTCTAAATCCAAACCACAATACTACCTCACTATGATTCCTTTAATAAAATTTTGCACTTGTTCTAGGATAACCAAATAATTCATCCTCCAAATCAGGACACTTTCTGTGAGTAAAAGAAGGTAGTATTAACCATTAGGCAAGAACATCATGCCTAAACTGGGACTATCCCAAGAAACCTCAAAATACAATTTTCTCATCTGTTACAAACTGTTTCTGCTCTCTGGAAATACCTGCATTTCATTTAAACCTTTGGCTTCAGCAGACAATTTTGTCTGCTATGCAGGGAAAATTGAAATCACCAGACAGCATTCTCCAGAACTTTTTTTTTTTTTTTTTTTTTGGTACTGAAGATTTAACCCAAGTGTACTTTACCACTGAGCCATATCCCCAGACCCTTTTATTTTTTAATTTTGAAACAGGATCTCACTAAGTTGCTTAGGGCCTTGCTAAGTTGCTGTGGCTGGTGTTGAACTTGTGATCCTCCTATCTCAGCCTCCTGAGCGGCTGGGTTAACAGATGTGTGCCACAATGCCTGGCTTCTCTGAACAACTTCCTCCTCCTCCTCCTCTTCCTCCTTCTTCTTTCTCTTCTCCTTCTTCTTTCTCTTCTTCTTTTAAACATTTTTGTTAGTTGTTGACGAACCTTTATTTTATTTATTTATATGTGGTGCTCAGAATTGAACCCAGTGCCTCACACGTGCCGGGCTGGTGCTCTACCACTGAGCCACAACTCCAGCCCCTCCCTTGAACTTCTTGACACATACAAATCTACCAGTACCTTTGCCCATATTTTCTGATTATAGTGGGAGACCATCTTGTAATCTAAAACTAGCTCCTCTTTCTGGACTCTGAATCCCAGCTCCCTCACACCTCCTGGGGGTGAGAGATGGGTGGAGGAGATGGCTTGTCTGCATCTTCAAACCTCTTCCCTGCTGGCTCCTCTCTTCAGCATTTAAATACGTTCATATCTTTCCTATCTGAAGATCATCTGCGCTGGGCCTATGGCCCATGTCTGTAATCCTAGCGGCTCGGGAGGCTGAGGCAGGAAGATTGCAAGTTTGAGACCCATCTCAGCAATATGGCAAGATCCTAAGGATTTAGCAAGGCCCCATCTCAAAACAAAACATAAAAGAAGGGCTGGGGATGTGGTTCAGGGGTTAACTGACCCTGGGTTCAATCTCGGATACCAAAAAAACCTTTCCCTCTACCATGTGTTTTCCTTTTTTTTTTGCTGGGGTGGGGGGTACCAGGGATTGAACTCAGGGGCACTCAACTACTGAGCCACATCCCCAGCCCTATTTAGTATTTTATTTAGAGATGGGTGTCTCACTGAGTTGCTTAGTGCCTTGTTTTGCTGAGGCTGGCTTTGAACTCATGATCCTCCTGCCTCCGCCTCCCAAGCTGCTGGGATTACAGGTGTGTGCCGCTGCACCTGGCTTATGTTTTCCCTTTTCTCTCTCATCATGTATTTCCCCTCTCCTTCAAAAACAATTTTTTTTTGAGAGAATATGACTTATAAGCTCTTGAAGAGGTCTACAAGGCCTGGTAAGCTGTCTCCTGTCCATCTTTCTATCCTCGTGTCAAATCTTCTCCATTTCCCTCTCCAGGTTCCCTCTTGGTGGATGCCCTCTGTGCCTCAGCACACACCGCAAGGCTTTGCCCGAGCTGGCCCCACTGCAAAGAACAGTCTTTTCTCCTCCGTTTCATAAAGAGTCCTTTGGGTGCAGTTCAATAATTTGCAGACCATTTCATTTCTCTCCAGCCACCTTCATGGTTCAATTGAACAATTACCCTTTTAGCATGGAACCCTGGAAGAGGTAAAGGAAAAGGAAAAGCATATATCAAGTGCCCAGTCTTGTCCCAGACAGAGTACGCACACAAACCTCAACGTGCTTTGACTGGGGAGGGGGGCGTCATGTAGTTGGAACTCACTTACTGGCTCCTCCAGAACTGTGGGTCTGCCCTATGGGTCCCCATCTTTCCAGATCCAAAGAGAACCTGAAAAAAAATTTTTTTGAGCAAAGGCTTGGACCTTTATTATCTTCCTTCATCCTCTCCAACAGAGCAGAATCAAATTTTCACCTCTCCCTCTTTTTCAAAGTTTTATATCAGAATTGGGGCAGGGAACTTTTTTTTTTTTTTTTTTTACTTTTAAAGATCCGGGCAGAAGAGAAGGAGGTCTACATTTTGCTGATGCAACCACTTTGTCGTATATAATGTTTTACTGTGCCCCACCCCAACACACCCTTAGAAAAGGGTGGAGGAAATCTCTCTGGGAGATGATCCAAGAAGGAGGAATGAGGAAAATGGATGGAGAAGGGAGAAAAGTTAATAAAAGATGTGCCAGCTGATGACTGCTGAGGACAATAGGAGCTCAGACCTTCTGAAGAACCATGAAGAACAGGCATCAGAATAGTCCAGAGAACATTGATCCACTGACTGGTCCCTTCATTGGCTGGTGCACAAAGCTCCAGTTGCACCTGTGCTTAGGCTGGGTGGCCTCCTATGTTTGCAGAAAAAGCCAAGAAGTGGAAAAACAGAACCTGTCCAGAGTATAAACTTCAAGTAGGACTCAGTCATAAAACTGCCCATCACAGAGGTGAATAGGCTGGGCCATAGAGAAATTTAAGTATGTGCTATAAGCAAGATGTTAGAATGGATGTCTTCTTGCTTGATTATTTGGAGCTAACAGTGTGACAGGTGTCAGGAGATTAAAGGAAGTGTCAGGGATAGCTCCCCTTGCAGAATTTACAGGGTGGGGGATTAAGGAGAAATGGTGTTGTTGTTCTTGGAGGCCCCTCACCCATGGCTGGAAAATTGCAAATAGTTGTTACCTCTGGACATAAGCCAGGTGAGGGGGACTTCAAGAAGAAGAGAGAACTATGAGAAGTACGTCCTACCAGTGAGAGTCCTAGGGGACAGCAGCCGAAGATAAGCCCTGGAGAGTAAAAACTGTGAATTAAGATCTGACTCCCAAGAAGGAGCCAGGATTGTGGAGCCATGTCCTAGATCCTGGAGGGAATCTGTCATGGCAGGAATGTTTATGATGGATAACTGAGGGCACCCTTAACAGACAGGCTGCTTGGTTGGCCTGGATGCTGCACAAGAGAGGCATTTGGTGGGGTAAGAGAGGAGAATGGAGGTGTGTGGCCAGATGTCCAGGGACTGAGGAAGGAGTTGCAAGTGATCACCCAGAATAGAGGTGCCTCCACTCCTGACCAAGGGTGGAAGAAAGGGAGCCATAATTGTCTCCCAAGAGAAAACAGTTCCTCTTCATCATTTGCTAGACATGCAAAGCCACTCAGCCAGGTAAGAACTCCCAATCCTTCCCCATCTTTCTGGAGAGGGAAACAGTTTTGGGGAGACAGTTGAGAGAGTATATCAGTCAGGAGTGCAGCAGGGAGAGGTAAGCTGAGAGTGAGAAGAGAGCTTTTTCCTGCCCTTTCCCATCTCAGGCTCCTAGTCCAAACAAATCCAAGCCAGGAAAAGCAGGGATTATTTGATTATAATTTAGGTTTGGAGTTTTCTATATGACATGGGACAGGAAGTTTCCCTCTCTTTCAATTTCTCTCTCTGTCCTGTACTGGGATGCTCTATCTCTGAACTACATCCCCAGTTTTTAAATTTTGAGACAGAATATTGCTAAGTTGCCAATGCTGCCCTGGAACTGTGGTTCCCCCGCCTTGGACTTCCTGGTAGCTGAGATGACAGATGTGTGCCATCGCACCCAGCTGGAAACTCTCATTCTGAACTGAAACCAGAAACCAAGCCCACATTCTCAGGGCAGGGGAACACTACCCCAGTGACTAAGAGTGAAGAAACCGTGGGAGACAGAAATGAAGTTGCATGTGGATCACAATCCCTGAGCTAGAAGGGGAATCGGACTGGAGAATCCACTCTGAGAAGCCACTTTCTCTACATTCAACTGGGAGGGCTCAGTGAAGACTGGAGGTAGATAGGTTTAATGGATTGTTTATGATTATTTAGGGAGACAGGTTTAATAAACCTGAATACAGTTACCTTCTGGCTATCAGCATACTCGCTGTAGCAGCCAGGAAGGTGCCCCTCACTCTCCCTTCAAGAGAAAACTTATCTTCAGCTGCAAGGAGTACCGGGAACTGATAGCCTCTGGCTGTAGCACTGTCAGGATCCTGGGCAGCCCGGCCAATAGCTACACACCGTATTGGCACTTGGACATTCTTGCACGGTGAGTGTACGTGGACACTCCTGCCCAACACAGGTCCCCTTTACTGTGCAACCTTTGTTCCAGACCTCACTGTTGAGCTAGCAGAGACTGCGAGAACTGCTTCATGGCCTGAAGATCTCCCTACTCCATCTGCTCCTTCCCTCTTTGATCTTTTCCAGGCAGTAACCCCCACTAAGCCTCTTTTACTCCTAATTCCAGCATCTGCTTCTCAAAGAACCTAACAGATATACTCACTGAACTTTAAACTCTGAACATTATGCACCATGACCTGGTTTTTGTTTTTTTTTTTTTTTTGCTTCTTGCTTTAATCTTATTTGAAAGATTTTTCATTTTGTGTTTTTAGTTGACAAAAATTTGTGTCTACACTTGTCACGTACACCACGCTGTCACGTGACATTGTAAAATGGCTAGATCTAGCTATAATACATGGATTACTTCACATACTTGGTTTTTGTGATGTGTACATTTAAAATCTGCTCTCTTATCAACTTCCAAGAATACTATGATTGTTATAAATCTTAGTAACCATTTTGTGCAATAGATCTCTTGAACTTGTATTTCCTGACCAACTGAAATTATGTATCCTATGACCAACATCTCTCTACCTACCCACCCACCCCTAACCCCTGGAAACTACCATTCTACTCTTTATTTATGTGAGTTTAGCTTTTTAAGATCCTATGTATAAGTGAGATCATGTGGTATTTGTCTTTCTGTACCAGACTTCTCTCACCTTAACACAATGTCCTCTGGTTCATCTATGTTGTTACAAATGACATAATTTCTTTCTTTTTAAAAGCTGAGTAGGATACCATGGTGGTATTGCCCACATTCCCTTAACCATCCATTCTTTGATGGACACTTAGATTGTTTCCATATCCTGGTCATAGTGAATATTACAACAGTAAACTGGAGTGCCAACTTCAACATACTGATTTATTTTTCTTTGGATACAGGTCAAATATTGAAATTGCTCTATATTATTTTATCTTTTAAATAGGTGGGAAGACTAATAAAACAAAGTTTCATACTCAGGCCCAAATCAGATCTACCTTTATTTTAAAAAATCCTATCCCCTGAGGCTTGGTGCTCATAAACTTTAAGAACTAACCATTTCTTCTCTTTACTTAGCAGATTCTATTCATCCTTGAGATCTTAGCCCAAATATCATTTCTCTTCCATAGCTTTTTCTCAATCCTCTTGACTCCAACTTTCCTAAGTGACCTTATTATAGGTTCTTCTAATTTATTTATTTATTTATTTATTTATTTATTTATTTATTTATTTATTTATTTTGATACTGGGGATTGAACTCAGGGGCACTCTACCACTAGCTCTACCACTAAGCCACACCCTCATCACTATTTTATATTTTATTTGGATACAGGGTCTCATTGAGTTGCTTTACACCTCACCTTGCTGAGTTCCTTAGCACCATGCCAATGCTAAAGCTGGCTTTGAACCTTCAAACCTCCTGCCTCAGCCTCTGAAGCCTCTGGGATTACAGGTGTGTGCCACCTTACCCTGCAGATTCTTCCAGTTTTTGCTTTGGCAGGATATGTCAAATTTGTAGTTGCTTGTCCAAGATCAGTTGTGAGCCTAGGGGTCCCATTGTCACAAATCTAAACTATTGGTTATTGCTAATTGCCCAGCACTGAGGACAAGTGGGTGGATCATAGAAGCTGCTCAATAAACACTTGATTAAGGGTTGAATTTACTGAACTAGAGATGTGAAATGTTGGTACAGGACTAGAATTGAATATATGTACACCTTCATTGTGTCTGTGGACTTGAGACACCATTTTTGCTTCCTCATTACAGCACAAATTCATAGACTTGAGTGTTTTTAGAAGAAGCTTAAAGATTATTCAATCTGAGGATCCATCTGATGTCAGAGACACTACAGAACATTCAAGCACACGGTGGTCCAGTCTTAGCTTGAATACTGGGGACAGAAACTGCCTCTCAAGGCCACCCACCCGTTGCCTCCTGGACAGCCCCAACTCTCAGAAAGTCTGTTCTTACCCCGATGTTCTGATAATCTATTCCTGAATCTGGCTATAGTCTTCCTATAGCTTTGATCAACAATGCGTTCATACAGAGTGATTTTAAAGCCTTTACATAACAATATCAATAACCCAGATCCACTTTGGTCCAAACTGCTTTTGAGCAAAGGAGCAAATTTCCCCCTCTGAATAGTATCTCAAGTAGGAACAAAACTGGCTTTAAATAGAAAGAGTTCCTTCACGTGTCCATTCTGAAGACAGCGATTGAGTGCTAATGTGTGACTCGGGGTGTGTGTGTGTGGGGTGCGGGCAGCAAGGCTGAGACATACAGAGGGAACCCAAGATGGAGTCCTTCTGGGGGAGATCATGATATTTATAAGATCACATGACCACAGCGACATAGGAACTACTGATGGCTGGGTCAAATGACAGGCTCGGGAGAGTTTGGGGCATGTGGTATCTATGGGGGATCTGGGCACCCAGAGGGTAAGAAGTCTAGAAAGCATTCATTGGGAAGTAGGATTTGAGCTGAGTTTGGTGAATGGACATGAGTTAGTGGACAAACCATCTGACGATCAGGCCCAGAGAGAGAAGTCTTTCTGGGAGGGCTAGGGAGGGGCTCAGTGAGAATGGAGGAAGTTAGAGGAAGAATTATTTCCCTTTCCTCAGGACTGCCAACCAGTCTGGTCCACAGCTTGTCTTGTCCACATCCTGGGGGCCGGACCAAGTCACTGCTGACATGGGCGCTCTTCCTTGGCTGCTTCTTTTCCTGCTACTCCAGGGCGGTGAGTGACTGTCTCTTCTTCTCCACTCAGTTCTCCTGTTCTGCTAGTGAGACCCTTTGGGGGAGTTGTCTGTGTCAGGTTTTTCTGGGAGTACAAGGAGCAGGGTGTGGCTTCAAGGCAGGATCAAAAGAGAAGGACATCTGGGAACACACAAGGGGGAGAAGTCCCAGGGTGGCAAAAGAGAAGTTAAATCTGAAGAGTGAAAAGTCAGAGGGAAGCTCACCCTGGTGGGTTCTACTCGGGAGCAATGGAGCCTACAGCCAGAAAAGGTCGGATTGAGAAGTTTCTCGACTGTGATGGAGCCACAGCTCCTGAGGCCAAGCTCCGCAGCCCAGAGAAACCAGCTGGGCCATTTCCATCCCTTTTCTTCCTACTTCTGCAGCCACAGGGAACTCTGGAGATGATGCGGATACGGAGGAAGTAGTTGCGATCCTTCAGGAGTCCATCAGCCTCCCCCTGGAAATCCCACCGGATGAAGAGGTTGAGAACATCATCTGGTCCTCTCAGAGAAGGCTGGCCACGGTGACGCCAGGGAAAGAGGGACAGCCAGCGACCATCACCGTGATTGACCCTCACTACCAGGGTCGAGTGAGCTTCCTGGAGCCCAGCTACTCTCTGTACATCAGCAATGTGAGCTGGAAGGACGCAGGGTGTTACGAAGCCGAAGTCAACATGAGGACAGCTCAGCTGTCAACCACCCAGCTATACAATCTACGCGTCTACCGTGAGTTCAGACTGGGGACCGACTGGGGACCGCAAAACTGTCGCTGACTTATGCTCTCCCGAGCTTCCCAGGCTATAGAGTTAGGGGTCTCAGGACTCAGGGTTTGGGTCTGAGGGGACAGGATGAGAGGGCAAACCCCTTCCAGTGTGCCCAGCTCCAGTATCTGAGCTGCAGCAACAGGTGGGTGAGCTAGAGAAATAAAGGATGGGGCACTCTAAAGGGTGTCCCCACGCAGGGGTGAGGGGCTTTGGGTACACACCCTCTCAGGGTCTTTTCTCTCCCAGTGAGATTGTGTGTCAAAGGGATGAACACCACTTCTATTCTTGAACACTAGTAATCCCCACTGTGCAGTTTGAGGGGTCTTATCAATGTCTTCCATTTACTTGAACCCAAGTTTCTATTTTTTTGTGCTGGTCACTCTGAATCTACTTAAATCTTGGAGAGACAAGGGTTAAAATACAAGTGCCATTGGGAGAGGTGATAATATTTTGTAGAATCAAAGAAGCAGAAGAGGGTTTGGAGAAAGGTGGGATGTAAAAGATAGAAAGAGGGCTGGGGAGGTGGCTCAAGAGGTAGCGCGCTCACCTGGCATGCGTGCGGCCCGGGTTCGATCCTCAGAACCACATACAAAAACAAAGATGTTGTGTCCACTGAAGACTAAAAAATAAATATTAAAAAAAATTCTCTCTCTCTCTCTCTTTAAGAAAATAAATAAATAAAAGTTAAAAAGAAGAACCAGGCATGGTGGCACATGCCTGTAATCCCAGTGATTCTGGAGGCTGAGGCAGGAGGATGACAAATTCAAAGTCAGCCTGGGAAACTTAGCAAGACCTTTTCTTAAAAAAAAAAAAAAATATATATATATATATAATATATATATATATAAATATATATATATATATATATATTATTTATTTATTTATTTTATGTGGTGCTGAGGATCAAACGCAGGGCCTCGCACATGTTAGATGAGTGCTCTATCTCTGAGCCACAACCCCAGCCCCTTAGCAAGACCTTTTCTCAAAGTAAAAAATTAAAAGCATTGGGGATGTGACTCAGTGGTAGAACACCCTTGGGTTTAAAAATCTTTAATCCCAGCTGGGTGCAGTGGCACATGCCTGTAATTCCAGTGGATGGGGAGGCTGAGGCAGGAGGATCGTGAGTTCAAAGCTAGCCTCAGCAAAAGCGAGGCACTCAGCAACTCAGTGAGACCCTGTATCTAAATAAAATACAAAATAGGGTTGGGGATGTGGCTCAGTGATTGAATGTTCCTGAGTTTAATCCCCGGTACAGCTCCACCCCCCAAAATCTTTAATCCCAGTACCAAAAAAAAAAAAAAAAAGTAAAAGAGAAGGCATAAAGAGGAGGTAGAAGGTAGAAGACACTAACGTCAGCTCGGTCTACCTTAGCAGTTACCTGGGGACCCTGGAACCATAAGTGTTATGGAGGTTTTTTTTTTTTTTTTAATGTTGATGGACCTTTATTTTATTCATTCATTTCTATGGGGTGCTGAGAATCGAGCCCAGTGCCTCACACATGTCAGGCAAGTGCTCTACCACTGAGCCACGACCCCATCCCTGGAGGTTATTTTTTGTTTGGTTTTGTTTATTTGTTATTTAGGTGAATGGGCTCTCCAAGCAGCATCCATACCCCAAGGATGAGGAGCTTCGAAAAATAGATTCAATTCTGATTGTTCAGTGAGTCTTTGTGTTTTTTTTTTTTTTTCTTTTCTTTCTCTTCTAGAACGGCTGTTGAAGCCCAGAATCACTGTGAACTTTGAGATCTCTGGGGAAGGTTCCTGTAATATGTCCCTGACATGCTTTGTGGAGAGAGGAGGCATGGATGTGACCTACAGCTGGCTCTCCTGGGGGGACAGTGCTGGCACAGCCCACGAAGGCCCCATCCTCAGAACATCCTGGAGGCCTGGGGACAGTGCTCTTTCCTATACCTGCAGGGTCAGCAACCCCATCAGCAACACCAGCTCCCATCCTATCCCTGCTGGGTCTTTCTGTGCAGGTATAAGGACCCCAGAGACAATCCCTAAGCTCATGCAAGACCCATGCCTCCAGGCCCCATCTCTCCCCATCCTGCTTCTTCTTAAGAGCACACAGATTCCAGAATCTACATCCCTCCTATTAGCAGCTTGATACCGGAACTGGGGAGTATGATGCTCCCAACTTCCAAAGATCTCTTCTCCACTTGAATTGAGATTGCTCCCCAGAGCTCAGTTCCTGAGCTTCTGTGCATGGAATAGACATTTCCAGAGCTACTTGCAAAGAGACATAAACTGATTGTAAACCTGAGACCCCTTCTTGTGGAACTTGGGGCGGCTGCCTCCTAATCTTGCTCTTCTCGCTGATGAGCCCCTTTCCCTCCTGTCTTCTATCCCAGATCCTGGCTATCCTGAGAAGTCTTCAACAGTCTTCTGCCTCCTGGCTAAGGGACTGCTGCTCCTCTTGCTCTTGGTAATTCTAGTGGTGAGCCTCTGGGTCATCAGAGTCTACAAAATGCCAAGGATGAGGTATCTCAAGAGAAACAGAATGAGACTGAGGAAAAGGGGGAAGGCTGGCCCCATCCCAGCCTGACCTGGGTCTTGACTCTGGCTTTTCTTTCCGGCTCTGGGGATCTTATGGCCTGGTGGGCAGAGGGGAAGCAGGGGTTCTCAGGGGTGGATACTCAAAGGACTATATTTTCCAAGAGAAGACCACCTGGCAATAAAATCAAATTAAGTACCCACTGCTTCTGGGGGAGCCTTGTTTGGTCCTTTTGTCCTCATTGGTTGCTCTAGCAAAAACCACTTTCTCTTTTTCTTTGCATCCTAGATCCTTCTCCAAGCCCACAAGCTTTTCCCCTGCCCTTGGGGACTGAGTTGGAAGACCCACTCAATGTGAGGTGTTGTTTGCTTTTACTTTGCCCATCCCATTTCCACCAACACACATGCTTTAAGGAAGACAAGTGAGAGAGTCCTTTTTACCTAACTGAACCCGTGACTCCTAAATAGGAGAATTCCAGCACCTTACAATCCTGAATAAAAGTGGAATTATTTCTGCTGATTCTTCTTCTCTTCTGTCCCCATTCTCATCCTGACAAATAGATTTACTATGACTCCACCTACCCTGCTCTCATCCAGAAGCCATCCCACAGGGGGATGGGAAGGACCTCGGTTCAGTCCTATCTGGTTTGGAGTTGAGCTGGGCGCCCTCTTTTGTTTCCCTGATGCCAGCTGCTCTGGACCTCTAATGCCTTCCTCATAGAGGTGAGCGTTCTGTTGGATTAAGAGCCGAGTTCTTGGACCACTGACTTCTATTTGTGGCTGGCACCACTGTCTGTCTGTTCCTTCCTTATTGATCTCCATGTCTCTTCTCTATGGAGTCTTCTTTGGGTTATTGCCTACTTTCCACCCCCTGCTCTTTCCCTAACCCAGGTATCAGTTTGAATTCTTCCCCTAAGCTTGAGGTGCCACTCTTTGTCTCCATCATTCCTCAGATCAGATCTTGTGGATCTTGTCTATGCAACTGCCAGACTTTGGTAGGAGGTGGTGAGGTTGAAAAACCAGTCCCCAAAGAGCTCCTAACATTTTTAAACGGATCCACTCTGCTGTCCAAGGGCAAGAACCCTTGTCCTTCTGGAAGGCAGTCTTTGGTCTGAGGCCAGTCTTCTGTGCCTCCCTTAGGTCCTGAGCCCGCTTGATTCCCCAAAGCTCTGCAACCCCAAATACTTCTGGCTCCTTTCTTATCTATCCTAGTAGATGCCATTATAGGGTTGGAGACTACCTGGAAAAAATCACCTGGAGTCCATCAGGCACACAGAGAGCCAGTCCAATTCTCATGTATATCAGAATCTGGCACACAGAAAGTCAATAAAGGAATGAATGGTCCCTGGATGGGCTGGCCCAGGGATCTCCCTGGAGTTGGTAAAGTCTGTTCTTCTCACATCTAGTCTCTGAATGGAGAGGGATGAGACCCTCACACTTCCTGGAACACCTGGAAAAGGAACACAGAGACACACACAAAAAAGAATTGAATATAAGCTCAGAGAGGTCCAGGCCTCTTCCTTTGCTAGAAGCTTGGATAATTATCACTTGATATCACTTTATAGTTTGCAAATCTTCCTCACCATTTGAAATAGGTGAAAGCAAACTTGGGGAAGGGAGTATCTAAGCACCTACTAAGTGTCAGGGACTTGAGCTAGCACTGGTGAGTCAGAAGAGACTCTGTTTTCCCACAAAGAACTTGTGTAAGGATATGAGAGGTGCCAAGGGACCTGGGGAAGATGCAGAATGGTGGGAGGAGCCACCATTCTGGAGGTTAACAGGGCAACAGAATTTTTGACTTGTGATTAGCAGTGAGTCCGGGGAAGGGAGAAAAAGGTCATTTTAGCTAGAGAGAAGGTAAGTGCTAAAACACTGACACATGAAAGAAGAGCACAGAGACACTGTGGACTTCGAGGCTGCACACTCTGATAAAGGGGTAGGTGACAGACCAGGCTGAAGAGCGGGCAGGGGCTCTTTTAATAGACTCTGGGTACTTCTGGAGCTTAGAGTCTCAATGGATCAAGAGACACACACATACAAAGTTAATGACAAGTTTGGGAAACCTTCTTTTCTCGTACAGTGAGAGGACCGGTGCTCATGGGCATGTGATTAACAGCATCCCTCGAATCACCATTTTCTCATATTCTTGTAGCAAACTGAAAATATGTGTGTTGGTTGATACTAAGATCAGGTGGAATCCTAGTAGGCTGAATAAACTTTCCCAGAGAATTATGACAATGAATCAAGCACAAGCTAGAGGAAAAACTTTACTTTTTAACTTAAGAGACTGTTTTTTAAAATTTATCTTTAATTTTAATTTTTATCCACTTTCACTTCTAGGGTAGTGAGGGAACAGGGAACAAGTTATAGGGCTAGGTTCCTTTTCTTACTAAAAAACTTTACAATATACATTATATTCAAATGAAAATGATGACAATAAAACTCACAAAATAAGCTCCCAGAAAAACATGAGCATCTCATAAACTTTTTAAACAATTCAAAATATTACTTTAAGAAAGTTATTTTAATGTCCAAATGACATGAATTTATCCTCCAAAAACTACTGGAAATAGCAGAAATGAAACTTTGGGACCAGAGAAGCTGATTTAGTGTGGGGGAGGAAGATGGTTCTTGCTAGTTGGTGAGGAGCCAAGAAGGCAAAAAGCCTTCTAGTGACCATCTTTTCTGCCCTTACTTTCTTGTAAAACATTAACACATTTTCATTATAGTCTTACAAAATGGTAGGGCAGTCCATTACAATGTAAAGTAATGTTGCAAAGCTGCTACTTTAGGAGTCTTTGCAGAAAGGATGGAAGAGACCATGCCCAGTCTTCTTCTCCCCCAAGTACACTTCCATCTCTGTGGCAAAAAGCACCCAGACAGTTACACTTGGAAGAATGTTCCAGCAGTCAGAGCTCACTGAAGACAGAATGCATACCACAGCAATGTTGAACTTCCTGGCCTGGGATGTGAACAGATTGGGGTTGGCTGGGATGATTTGGTAGGGAGTCTGTTGCAAAACAGCCTTAACAGGTCAACAGTCCAAAAACAGTCCATCCTACTGGTTCTCTACTGATCTTCCAGCCATAGTTCTATGAATCAGCTATCTCAGTTTCAGTCTAGTATTTCAGACTGGGGTGAGATAAGTGTGTGTCTGAGGGTGAAGGCTCCAAAGGGGTGGGTTTAACGAAGTCCAGGTTGGGTCTGAACACAACTCTGCCTATACTTAGGTAAGAAGCATTTTTTCTGGTTGAGTCTGTTTTCTCCTTAGTCAAGTAGTTCTATACTTACTTCACAGCGTTTCTGTGCAGATTACGTGAGTTATAAAGTATCTAGTCCCAGGGTCTGGCACCCTACAAGGATTCAGTAGGAGAGCCTTTATTTCATTCCTCCCCTTTCAATCTCTATCGTCAGAATGCCTGTCATTTCTTCCCCCTGGGCCTGATTCTTTGGGTCACTGGTGTTGGAAGCTGCTTGCAGAGCTGACTTGGCAACCCCAAGCTCGGAGCGCAGCCTGCCCTCCCGCAGCTGCACACATGGGAGGCGCCCGGGCAACATCTGGGAGCTCGCCAGTGCAGACAGGTATTTCCAGTCTGGCAAGAGAGGAAATAGGTGGAGGTGGGGATGGGAATGGGGGAGGAAATCGGATGAGCCCGGGACTTGGGTGGATCCCCTGGGAGAAGGGCGGGCAGTCGTTCTCCCCGCCTGGTGCTCCCGTCCCCAGGCTCAGATTTCCACTTTGTTGCCTCTGTGGCTCGCGGGTTCGGAGTCGGGAGAGGGTAGAAGGTAGGTTACAAAGGAAGCTGGGCATGCAGGGAGGCTGCAAAGGCTCAGTCTCCCCAGGGGCACCGGCCTATCCAGATCGCCCCTCTGGCTCTCTGCGGGAAGCGGCCACCCGCCTTCCCACTCTTGGTTGTAGAGAGCTCCACGAGGGGGCGACCTGAGCCCACGTGCCATTGAGTCCTCTCCAGAAACTACAACTCCCAGGCGGCTCAGGGGTCCCGCCCGCCTAGCCTGGCCTCTGTTGGCTCCAATTGGCCACCGCGGGAGGGGGGGGATTGGCGGTCTCCAGGGCGACGGGAGGCGCTCCGGGCATCCGAGGCGGGGAGGCGGGTCCGCCCCCTATTGTGTGGCTGCGAGAGCGGAGCTGAGCGGTGCAGAGCAGGTGAGGGCGGGGGTGTCCTGGGGGATAGAAGTGGGGTGCCGGCGGGGGCACGGGGAACGGTGCAGAGTTAGGGGGAAGCGGGGGAGCTCTGGAGAGAAGTGGAATTCTTTGGGGAAGCAGAAGTAGGGGAGTTCTGGGGAGTAAAGTGGAATTCTTGTTGCATGGGTAGGGGTTCCCCGGAACTGGAGGAGTTCTGGAGATAATGTGGGGGAGTGCTGGGTGGGTTCCAAAAGAAAAGAAGAGTTCTAGGGGGCCGGAGAATGTGAGGGAGAAGGGAATTATTGAGCACGGAGTATCCGAAGTGTGTTGTGGGCTGAAGCAGGAGATTTCCAGGGAGGGGAATTCCTAGGAAAAGATAAGTGGGTGGCCGAATGGGGATTTTGGAGACCATCAGGGAGTATTTTGAATCGCAGAAGACCTCCTGCAATTGGAGATCAGGTGTGAGAAACTGGAATTTCGAGGGGACTGTGAGAAGTAGGAATGACTGGGATGGGAGTTCCTGGGAGAATGAGGGAGTACCAGGTGGGGAGACCCAGAAGGAGAGGAAATGGGGGCCAGTGGAGTTGGAAAGGTCCCAGGAAAAATGAGGAATTCTGGGGATGCCTGGGTTACAAGGTTCTTGGCAAACTGTACCAGGAGAGAGCTGGGGGTTCCCATACCATACCCTTGGAAAAAAAGCCTTTTTCAGGGAAGTGTGGGAGAGCAGGCGAAGGGCGGTGGGAGAGAGGGTAAGTGGTGTGGTGAACTGCCAGGAGCTAGACGCACACGGGCATTATGTAGAGGTAAGGATGAGACGGCCATAGGAAACATTTTTTTTAGAACCAGCATGGAACTGTGAGGCCAAGAATGGGATGAAGGCCCTGGAGCAGAGTCCACTTGGATTTATCAGGCCTCCAGCAGGGCCCCCTGGCTCACTGTGACTGTCCTAAGATGGTCAAGAGTTCCTACTCATTTTGTATACCCTAGGGACTAAGGCATTTTTGGCTTCTTGTGGATCATGCCCCCAAGGGTTTGGGAAGGGAGTACCTGGCAAACCCTGGCACCCTGAGAATACTGGAGAGGTGTGAGTGGGAGGAATCGGGGTGAGGCACTTGAAGAAGGGCTGCTTGGCAGCATCATAAAGAGCAAGTGGCGCCAGCTTCAAGCCCTGGGACCTGCCCAGACCTGGAGGATTCTGCCTGGGCCTCTAATACCAGCGGGGGGTGGGGTGGGGGTGGGGGGAGGCAGCTCCTCCTCTCCCAGTGCCTGATTTACTGTCAAAGCCCTGGCTGAGTGGATAAAGATGCCATGGGGTTCCCCAGCCTCCGGGGCTCTTCATAGAGGCTGGGAGAAGGGGCAAGGGATTATTTAGGGGTATCCTGAAGGGCACTTTCTTTGGAGGTAAGTGGTCTAGATCTTAATTTAGGATTGGTCCCACACTAGCTATCTTGCTCCTGGTCACAGATCCTTGGGGTCCTTATTTGTCACAGTTGGGTGTGGGGGCATTAATACTGTTTGTTTTGCTATCTGCTACCTTGTTAGCGTCAAGAGTGGGGAAAGAGAAGGGAGGTGAGTCTCCCATATTTCCCTGAAAACTTTTTCCCCAGGGTAATAGAAACTCCCAGTTCTCTCCTGGCTCAGCCTGCTGAGAACATCGTAAACCAGATAGTCTCAGAATTCCTCTGCTTTTCCTAATATCTTTCCAACTGTGCTTACCCCTGACACTTCCTTACCTGTGTCATCTCTTTGCCCAGCACACCCTCATCCTCTTTGAATTCCCACTGCAGCTAATTCCCAGGGCTTCAAGATCTCTGGTCTTGGAGCTTGGGATGTAGTTCAGTGGTACGATGCTTGCCTAGCATGCATGAGGCCTTGGGTTTGATCCCCAGTGTGGGGGAGGGGGAGGACAAATTAGGCTGGGTCCAGACATGGTAGTGCACACCTGTAATGCCAACTACTAAAGAGGCTGAGGAAGAAGGATCACAAATTCAAGGACAGCCTGGGCAATGTAGCAAGACCTTGTCTCCAAATAAAAAGGGCTGGAGATACAGCTCAGTGGTAAAGTACTTGCTTAGAATATGTGAGGCTCTGGGTTTGATCCCCGGACAGCAAAAAAGAAAAAAAAAAATCTATCTCTTTGGTCTGTTCCCAGGTACCTACCATTCACCACTTCTCTGCTCTCCTTTCTCCTTCTTAAGTGTCTTTCTCTGACTGTGGGTTTCTTCTGGGCTCCACTACTGACCAAACTCTGCATGTTACCTTGCATTTTGCTTTTTAGATCGGGTGGTTCTCCAGAGAACAGCTTCCTTAGGTGTTACCTGAGCTAAGCCCTAACTTCAGAAGAGAGCTGAAACCTGTTACTTGAGGCTGATCAGAAGGATTGACCCCGGGTGGTGGACCTCCCTCGGCCCCTCCATCTGGGCTCCTGTGGCTAGGAGGGGCCGGGTGAGCAGGCCAGCTGGGCTATGGTTTGGTGCCTCAGTCTGGCCATCCTCAGCCTGATCATCAGCCAGGGGGCTGACGGTGAGCTGGACCCCTGGAACTCAAGAACTCTCTGTTAGTCGTGGGGTCTAGGGTGTGGGGGTGGTTCCCAAGGGGTTCTTTGAGCATGGGAGGGCAGGGGAAGGGTAGGTCTGGGAGTTCCTCCAGTCACCCAAAGTCCAGAGAAACCTACAGAGATACTGACGGGAGCTCCCTTCCCAGCTCTCACCCTGGTCGCCTGCTGTGTCCTCATGCCACCCACCATGTAGGTCGCAGGAAGCCTGAGGTGGTCTCTGTGGTGGGCCAGGCTGGCGAGAGTGCAGTGCTGGGCTGCGACCTGCTGCCCCCAGCTGGCCGACCCCCTCTGCATGTCATCGAGTGGCTGCGATTTGGATTTCTGCTTCCCATCTTCATCCAGTTTGGCCTCTACTCTCCCCGAATTGACCCTGATTACGTGGGTAAGCACTCACCCCAGATGGGAGGGAGGGACAGATGACCCATAAAGATGAACTGGGGTGGGCAAGGCCTCTTCTGAACTGCTCTGTCCCTGCCCAGTCTCATTTCCAGCTCCACTGCCTTCATTCTACTTAACAAGAGAGCTCTGCTCCCAAGCACTGTTAATTCATTGAAGGATTCATTCCCCCCCCCCCCACACACACACACATACACAGTGCACATACTCTACAGTTATGCTATTGAGCATTCCACATGGTCTGTTCCAAAGGTTCATTCTTCTGTAATCACTATTCCTAGATCTCATGATGAAACCTAGATTCGGGCTGGGAATGTACCCCAGTGGTAGAGTGCTTGCTTAGCATGAGTGAGGCCCTGGTTTTCATCCCCAGCCACACACACCGCCAAAAAAAGAAGAAAAAAGAACTCCCTCAGACTCCACTCTGACCTAGTCCCTGGCTCTACTGTCTGCTAGCTCCCTTCCCCCTCCCTCTCTCTCCAAAATACTAATTTGAGGATTGCAGGTTTCTAGGGAGTCATGGGCCCGCAGGGTGGGTGGGGCTCTGACCTCTCTGCTTCTGGAGTGTGGGCTTGGCCTGATCCTATAGAGAAGAGCATGTTGGGGTTGGGGAGGTCCTTTGTTCCCCAAAGTCAGTGAATGGATGGGGCTGACTGGGTTGCTGCTTCTGGTGGCCCCCTGTATAGAATAGTGTGTGGCCTCTCTGGAGCCTTCTGCTCTCTCCCAGCTGACTCCCCAAAATGACTTCTTCCTAATCCTGGATGGAGCTTAAATCGGAACAGTTGAGTGGGCATATGGGGAGGTCTTAAGGGTCCGGGCTGTTGGGTAAGAGAGGGCTGTTATGTCTGCGGAGCCTTCATGTGAAATAGACCAGGAAAGGCTACCTGGGAGCAGGCTGATGGGGGGACCCCACCTTTTCCCTCTTTGGTTTGAATCCTGAGGGAAGCCCGGGGATTGGCTGGGCTCTTGCCACAGGGCGGGCTGAAGCAGAGTGGGGAGGCAGGGCAGGCAGGTGCCGCACACAGAAGGGCAGAGTTTATTTTCAAACTGGGGGCAGTGACTGGCAAACAGCCTGGTGGGAGCGTATGTGTCTACACCAGCCCTGTGGGACTTGATGAAAGGGACCCCCAATTAGCACAAGTGGAGGACAAAACGCTGTGCTCACCAGCCCGCCCTCCCTGTCTCTGCCTGCCAGGGGCTGGGGTTGGGGGGTGGGGGCTGTCTGGCTGAGAATGTGGTCTGACTAAGGGCAAGGCCAGGGGGAGGTGGAGGAGAGGTGGGAGAAGGGCTTTCCCTGGGACTCCTCCAGGTAGACATGAAATGCTTCTCCTTCTTGCCAGCTTCTCTCCTTTCTTGGGGTACCAGGCAGAGAAGCCACTGGATGGCTAGCAACCCTGCCTACCTGTGGGGGTGCCTTCTGTCCCTCTGCTGCTCCTTGAGCTGCAAGGGCCCTAGGCAGTGACTTTGGGGGCTTCCCTGCCTTTGTTCCTACCCCTGCCAGTGACCAGTCTGGAGCTCCCAGTCAGCCAGAGCTGGTCCCTGGGAGTCGGGACCCCAGAGGGAGGCCCCTGAGCCCATTAACCCTTTTACTGCCTCCCAGTGTGGAAGGGGCCTCTCGGCCTTTGTGTAGGGGACTTGGAACTGCAGTTGCTAAGCAACAGGAGGTGGAGGTTGCTAAGAACAATGCTGTTCTGTCATAAACCCTCTGGACAAGCGGAGAGGAGATGGGCCTGGGACTGTGCGTGAGGTTGTTGGCCTAGAATGTGTGAGGAACCACGGGAGACCAGAGCTTCGGGGATCATGCTGAAGGGAGAGCTTCTGATCTTGGGGGTTCTAGGCACCATTTAGCAGAGGAAACCAGATTTATAAACTAGTACAAAAGTAGTAAAAGAGCCGTATAAAACGAGCGAGGATTAATAGTAGGATTAAATTGGTCATTATGTCTGCGGAGCATGCATGTGAAAGAGACCAGGCACCAGGGCAAAGGCAGGCTGGGCTTCTTGGGCTTGGTCTACACCAGCTTTCCTAGGATGGATCTTAGATCAGCTTTTCCAATTTGTGGGATGGGCTTTTGACTTTTGTGCCTTTTTTTTTTTTTGTGGGCGGGGGAGTTTCAAGAAATTTCACAGCAGAGGGGACATGGGTTTTCTTACTATTGAGTTTTTTTTTTTTTTGATAAAAATCAGAAATTTTATCAGGTGCAGTGGTACAGATCTATAACCACAGTGGCCTGGGAAACTGAAGCAAGAGGATTGCAAATTCAAAGCCAGGCCCCAGCAATTTAGTGAGGTCCTAAGCCATAGAGTGAGACCCAGTCTCAAAATAAAAAATGAAAAGGACAGGGGATGTGGCTCAGTGGTTGGTCACCTCTGGGTTCAATCCTGGAAACTAACATACATACATACATAAATTAATTAATTAAATTAAATTTTAAATACAAAAAATAAAAAATAAATAAAAAGGGTTGGGGGTGTGGCTCAGAGATTAAGTGCCCTTGGATTCAATTACCAGTATGTTTTAAAAAAAATTTAAAATCACAACTTAGACTCAGTCTCAAAATAAAAAATAAAAATACCCCAAAAATAGCCAAGTTCAGTGGCTCAGGAGGGCGAGGCAGGAGGATCATGAGTTCAAAGGTAGCCTCAGCAGTTTAGCAAGGTCCTAAGCAACTCAGAGAGACTCTGTCTCTAAGTAAAATACAAAATGGGCTGGGGATGTGGCTCAGTGGTTGAGAACCCCTGGGTTCAATCCCTGGTACCAAATAAATAGATAGATAGATAGATAGATAGATAGATAGATAGATAGATAAATAAATAGGGTTGGAGATGTAGCTCAGTGGTTAAGGGCCCCTGAATTCAATCCTGGTACTGAAAAGATAAAAACGGTATTTCATTCTCCATTTAGAACTCCTGTCCCCTTTAGTCCCTCCCTTTCCTACCTTTTATCCTTCAAAACCCTCTGCTATATTCCATCTTCCTTACTCCTCTTGCTTCCTAGCTCAATGGCTGGGCAGAGTTGAGGCATTCTGTGGATTTCTGTATGATTGGACCTGCACCTGCCCATGTTCATGAGTGTGGGTTTCTTGCCTTCTGAGAGCCCGAGAGAACAGAGACTGTGCCCCTGTCTCCTTCACACCCCTGTGTATGGGGGAATCTGAAGTCCATCAGGTTTGGCCCTGTGCGTGGACAGCAGACCTCAGAGAGGTGGGCCCAGGACTCGGGAGTTCCAGGATTGCTTCCCCTGGCCATCTTCCTGCCCTGTGCATCTCTGCAGGGTGAGCAGTCCCATCTCCCAGGAAAGTTAGGACCTATATATGCTGCATGGATATTCTGGTTAACAGACATTTGGGGCTGTAGGCTATTGGATCCTAACATTTCCCAAGTGAGAACATATAGATTATGCAACACGATCCTAACACCAGTGGAAAGCACACTGGAGACAGAGGATTGGCTTTGTCCCTTACTAGCCGTGAGGTTTTGGAAAGAAAGCTAACATGGGTTCCTTCTTCTACATTGGAATTCTCAGGAGGATTAAATATGGTGACAGTGCCATTGTTACACGGTCGGTCCATATTCAACACTCAGTCCTTTCCCCTCTTCTGCAGGAGCTCAGAGATGGCCATAATGAAGAGCTTCCATCACTTGGGGCAAAGGGGCCCCAGGCTGCTGGTCCATAGTGCTTAGTGACCAGGCAGATGAGGGTTACTGAGGAATCTGCTGGTGGGTGGAAGGGTATGATTATGTTAAATATTTACCTGCTAGGCTTTGTCTTATCTCCTGGGTGGAGATTTAAATACCTAGCCCTTTAAGCGGGTCCACCCTTCCTGGAGGATCCACACCCCAGGAACTCATTCTTGGAAGGAAAAAGACGTGGCCTAAGATCACAAGCCAGCCTCAACTTGAAGTCTCTTCCTGTGGCATCAAGGGCACTGCAGGTGGAGCTTCTGTTTTAGTCTGGTCACTCTAGAAGTGGAATGGAAACAGACTGGAGGGGGTGGGTGCACTAATAGCTTCAGGGTTTCTATTAAGAAGGCTAGGATGGTGCAATTCTTGTCTTGGAGCTGCATTTACATACCCCAGGAAATTTACAACATTTGGGCTAGGGTTCAGCTTCGTGATAGAATGCTTGTCTAGCATGTACAAGGCCCAGGTGTTTGAACCCCAGCATTGCAAAACAAACAAGAAAACATTTCTCCACATCGGAGGTGAAAATGGGCAGCTGGGGAGTGAGTGTAGGGGAGTAGCCTGGAGGACCCAGGAGAGTGATACTGCAGACCTTCAGATGAAGATGATAGAGAAGGAAATGAAGTAGTAGGATTTGGAGGATTTAACGAACAAGCGCATGTTAGGGGTGATAGAAGAATCTAGGTTAGACTGGATTTCTGGTAGAGTGACTTGGCATACCGTGGCACACAGTTCCGTGATGTGGGAGAGAAAAATGAGATGATGTGTTATCAGGTAGAGATAGGGCCAGGACTGAGGGCAGGGTTCCGATTTCAAATCTGGAGCTTGTTCATTTGTTAAACACCCTTTATTTGAGCAACAGGTACTGTGCTGGCTGCTTTCCTTTCAGAGGATTGGCTTTTCCTTCCATCCACCCCATTTTTTTTTTTTTTTTACTTTGTCATTTTTACATATGAGGAAATTGAAATTGGCAGAGGTTAAGCAACTTGCCCCAAGGAGTATGCAGCACTGGGCTTGTGTCTAGCTCTCTCTCTGGCTCCCAAGCGTGTGCCTATCGCCCTGGGCTATACTGCAGGGCCCCATGAATCTGTCTGGAGTGCAGGCGTCCATCAGGAGAGGGTGCTGAAGGACTGGGTGGGCACTGAGCCATGGATGCTTACTCGGGGTGGGAATGAAGTATCTGCTTGTGCTGTGGTGTGTGGCTTTATGGAACTACATGTGGTCAGTCAGCCAGGGTTGCAGTGCCCTGGGGCATGGACATGATGGGGTGAGGGGGCTGCTGACTTTGCTGCCTGGCTGGGCTGGACTCTGGCCACCCTAAGGCGCTTAGGCAGCTGATAATAGCCCTGAGGGATTAGGGGCTTTGGCAGGCAAGGCCTGGGTCCATGCTAGGGCCCCAGATACCACTGGGGTTTCCAGGGACAGAGTCCTCTGAAAGGAAGAGTATCCTTGGGAGCCCAGGCCTTCCCCCTTCAAAAAGTGCTCAGGGATGGGACCATCCTATAGAAATCCAGAGCAGACCCAGTGCTGCCTCTTTAAACTCCATTTCCCAACAGTCCTGGGAGCTGGGTCTAGTTCCGTGGAACATTCTGTCCACCAGCCACCCCTCTGGCTTTCACTTTGTCTGGACTGGGTACCAGCTATTGACAGACAGGAGTCGTCAGAAGTTGAACAAAGGGACCTGCCCTCATGACCCTAATCCCATCTGTGCCTCTGCAGACCCTGCTCTCTCAGAGTGTCAGAGAGACAGACTGTTCTTGACCTCTGGAAATGGCCAGTGTGACTAGGGTTTGGGGGCTCCTGTGGGGTCTCTTCAACAACTTGATTCAGGGCTTTTCCCCAGGACGAGTCCGACTGCAGACAGGAGCATCTCTCCGGATCGAGGGGCTCCGAGTGGAGGACCAGGGCTGGTACGAGTGCCGCGTGCTCTTCCTGGATCAGCACAGCCCTGAAGAGGATTTTGCCAACGGCTCCTGGGTGCACCTGACAGTCAATTGTATGAAGCTGGGGAGCAGGTGGTGGAGATGGGAGGGGAGGAGAACGATGGGGACCCTAGATGATGTTAGAAGGGGAAGAGGGACGTGCGTGCTTGCGGCTCCAGTGCCCCACCCTGTCTGGCGCTCCTTATTTGTTCACTTAATGGTTGCATCTTATCCCCCTCCTCATTCCTGCCCTTTCAGTTCTTCAAATCTAAATCCAATCAGCCTCTTAGGCTCAACGTCAGGAACTTCCACTTCCTCTTCCTTCCTTATGCATCTCTGGCCAGGATAGTGGATGGGGGAGAGGGCAGTATTAGGTCCTGAGTTAAACAGCTCACTTACATATAGCATTTGATGTTTTCAAAACCTCATTACACCTAGGGCCTCATTAATTCTCCTTCACCCCTAAAAAGGAAGAGCTTAGGATCATTTCTGTTTCATAGGTGAGACTTGGACCAAGAAATGGGTGATGCCACTGGTTATTATCTGAGCTGAGTCTAGGACCCAAGATTGACTCCCAGAACATTTAGCTCTCCCCCTGGCCCTGGGCATTCAGTCTGTGCTCAGCCCAGGCCAGTTTGAGGATGGCCTGGTACAATCCTTACCTGGTCCCCAGTGCAGCAGATAGGGTGACCTGGAGCTGGGATTCCCATGAAGCTGGGTGGGCTGAGGGCTGCTGTCCTGAGTAGTCTTGTTTCCCTGGGCGTAGACACTGCTCTCTGGGCTGATAACCCCTCTGGCAGCTCCTGATGCCTTTCTTCCCCACAGCACCCCCTCAATTCCAGGAGACACCTCCTCCCGTGCTGGAAGTGCAGGAATTGGAGCCAGTTACCCTGCACTGTGTGGCCCAGGGAAGCCCCCAACCTCAAGTGACTTGGAAGCTCCGAGGAGAGGACCTTGGTCAGGGCCGAGGTCAGGTGCAAGTGAGTACCTGGGCTGGCAGAGTGGGCCAGCTGGAGTGTGAGGGGAAGGTGGGAGCAGAGCTGGAGGACAGAGGGGGGCCAAAGTTGGGCTGGAAGATGGGCTCCCAGGAGGGTTTGGTATTGGCTTCACTGAGCCTGAAGCTCTGCCTCCCTCTGCTGGCCATCCTGGGAAGTGCAGGCTCTGAGGCTGGCCCAGCAGGAAGGGAACTTTCTCCCTCCCTCCCTAGGTGCACAACGGAACACTGTGGATCCAGAGGGTAGAGCGGGGCAGCTCTGGAGTTTACACCTGCGAAGCTTCCAGCACTGAGGGCAGCATCACCCACTCCACCCAGCTGCTGGTGCTAGGTGCTCTGATGGGAGGGCTGGGGACCAGGGACACCTAGGTGACCTATGGCTAGGAAGGCACATAGCAGGACGGGAGGAGGATTCTGCCTGAGGGAGGATCTGTGCAGGGCGAGAGGGCTCCAAATATAGGTTGTTACTCTAAAACAAGCATCTTAATTTTAACTGGATCAGTGAATGGACAAATAAATACTTAGTGTTCATTAATGTGTTAAATAGTAGAAAGGACCTGGGTGCCCGTGTCAAACTGTGAACCAGGTGACCCTCTTGAGCCCCAGTTTTCTCATCTCAATAAGGCACAATGATACACACTTGTGATCCAGCTACTCAGAAGGTTGAGGCAGGAGGACTGCCAGTTCAAGGCCAGCCTCTGCAAATTGGCACAACCCTTTTTCAAAATAAAAATAAAAAGGGCTGGGGATGTAGCTCAGTGGTAGTTCATATCCACTGCTCAGGACTGTGACAAGAATTCAGTTAGGTTCAGCGGAGAACATAGTAAATCCTGGCTAAGACCTTCCCTTTAGAAGGAAAGCTGGGAAATGTGAAGTCTGGAGTCTGCCTTCAGAGTGACTTTTATCTACATGGGGAAAAATAAGACTAACCTGAGGGATTGTGGGAGTATTGCTTTCCATGGTACCACGAGAAAGGCAGTGCCGGGTAATAGTTAAGGGCATAGTCTCTGGCTTCAGGAAATCCTGAATATGAATCTTGACTCCCTTGGGACCTGGGGCAAGTCACTTCACAATCTCTTTGCCTCTGAACCTTTATTTCTTCCAGCTACAAAAGGGAAACAGGGGCACACACTTTGTTCTTTGAGAGGCTGAGGCAGGAGGATTGCAAATTTGAGGCCAGCCTGGACAACTCAGTGAGACCCTGTCTCCAAAGAAAAAAGAAAAAGGGCTGTGGATGGTAGCTCAGTGGTAGCGTATCCCCAGGTTCAATCCTCAGAATTAAATAATATTATAATAGTGATAAAAATTATGCTAAAAAGGGGGGACAGTAATTTCTACTGCAAAGGTTCTTGTGAGAGTTCAGTAAGCTGAACAGGCAAAGTGCTAGGCACTTAGTGCTGGCCTGCAGCAGGTGCTCTCTATGCATGGACTGCTATCGTTACCTCTTGTTACTGTCTGTCTATGCAGTGGGGCCAAGGAAGGGTAGCGACAGCAGGCTGCAGCAGTCAGAGACAGTTCTGTAAGAGGTATACGGATGAACCAGGCCCTAGGAGTTCAGAGAGCAGAGGCAGATGGGAGTGAGCCCGGTGAGGTGTCACCTTGACCTGACCTGATGATGGTTTTTAGGGCTGATGTATGAAAAGGTGGGTGGCCAGGTTGGGAGTGCTTAGATCATGGGACCCACAGGACTAGGTCAAGAAAGGTGAGCTCAGTGTGGTAGGGATCAGGGGCTGCTGTGGGTTCTGGAGCAGAAGCCTTCTGTGGCTGAAGGGGGCCTTTCTGTATGAGTGGCCATTGGCGTGGCGATGACGGGAGAACCTGGAGTCAGGTGGCTGCGGCCTCTTGGGGTGAGCTATGGGGTGTCTGGACTAGGGTAGGAGACATGGATGTGACTTAAGATGTGATGGGTAGGGAAAGAAAGGGTAAATGAACAGTTCAGACGGACTCTTCCCACACCCTGACACTCAGGTGGATGAAGTTACCCCTGGGGGAAGAGGGAGAATTTGGGAAGAGGAACTGGGCTCAGAGAGAGGTTTTTGTTATGCACGGGGGAAGTTTCCCTTTCAGATCTCCAGAGCCCTCTGTTTCAGAGGATGGAGTCAAGGAAGAGTAACAGAATAAGAGTCTGGGAAGACTGTGGGCCGAGACCACCTCTCTCCTCCTGTGTTCCCTGCAGGACCCCCTGTCATCGTGCTGCCCCCCAAGAACAGCACAGTCAATGCCTCTCAGGATGTTTCCTTGGCCTGCCAGGCGGAGGCGTACCCCGCCAACCTCACCTACAGCTGGTTCCTGGATGGCGTTAATGTCTTTCACCTTAGGTGAGCTGACCCACCTTTGGGGCAGTGGAGGTGGGGAGCTGGCGAGCAGTCTTTGAGGGGCCCCTTGGCTGGGCGAGGCCTAGGCCCTTCCTCACACGTGTCACCTTGCAGCCACCTGCAATCCCGAGTGCGGATCCTGGTGGATGGGAGCCTGCGACTGCAGGCTGCCCAGCCCGATGATGCTGGTCACTACACCTGTGTGCCCAGCAATGGCCTCCCGCATCCGCCCTCGGCCTCTGCCTACCTCACTGTGCTCTGTAAGTCTGACCTCCACTTCCTTCCCAAGGCTGCTCCCCTCCCCTGGGCCAGGCCAAAGCCCTTTCCCAACTTGTCACTGCTTCCCCCAGACCCAGCCCAGGTGACAATGATGCCTCCAGAGACACCCCTGCCCATCGGCATGCGGGGGGTGATCCGGTGCCCGGTTCGTGCCAACCCCCCACTGCTCTTTGTCAGCTGGTCAAAGGATGGACAAGCCCTGCAGCTGGACAAGGTACAGGCTTGGGATGGGGGGACTTGGTGTGATCCTGGTCAGAAGGCCAAATGGAATGGAGTCAGCTCAGTTTGATTCAGTCCCGTGAACCTAAACTTCTTACTGGGTGCTGTGCAGGTGTTGGGTGGGGAACGGCAGCAAATCCTGAAGGAAGGCACTGTCTTGGGAAGTGGGACAGCAATAGGGCCCGGGATGCAGTTAAGTACCTTCCCCTTAGGCCTGGTTGAGGATAGATCAGCCAGGGATTCTGGGACTTCAGTGATGGGCCTTGGAGATGGGATGGTCATTCCATGTAGAAACCAAAGGCTTGATGGTTTAGCGCATTTATGAAATAATGAATTGGGCAGTTTGGTGGTGGCTGCAATACCTGTAGGGACATGCATGGTGCAGAGACACCTGGAAAGACAGGTTGGGGCCAAAAGGAAAAACTGCACATGCCCTTGATATTACCTCATCCCAGGGTGATTGGATCTTTTGTTTGTCTGCAGAGACTGTAAATTCCTTGCATCTTTTAATCACGACGTCAGGGTTTGTACAATAGTACTACTCAATACATTGTTGGTTTTTTTTTTTTTTTTTAAGTCTTAAGGTAGTGGGAGCCAGTGAAGTTGTTTTTTTCAGTAATAATGGGAGATAGCATTGAAGCCGAGATTAGGAGTTGAGTTTGTCTGACGGAGTGGAAGGGAGAGGGGTTGTGAGGCTGTAGAAATGGTTCAGGTAAGAGATTACGGAGTTGGAGCTGGAGGACAGGAAGATGGATGGGCCCTCAGGCTCACACAAAAGGATGACAGTTAATTTTTTGGGATGGGGGGGTGCGGGAAAGTGAGGGGTCACATTTTACTGAGGAGGTTGGCGGTGGGGTGCTTTATGCTGAAGTGAGTGGTGGAGCTTAGGGAAGACAGGGAGATGAGATTATAGCAGGCAGGGAGCGCGGGGTAACTCACCTCCGGGGGTTCATTCTCATTGTCTTCTGTGGCATCCCTGGAGCTGTGAGTCACAGCCTCCTCTCCATTGGCAGGGGTCCTTCTGTGGCAGAGGAATGGAGGTTTGGAATTCAGAGAGAAGTTGGGGCTACACTTAGAGCCGTGGGGTCCCTCTCCAGGGTATTACCTCACCATCCCCACCTTGCCTGTGCTGAATTTCTTTCTGAAATTGTCATCTCTTCTTCCCTCCAGTTCCCTGGCTGGTCCCAGGGCACAGAAGGTTCACTGATCATTGCGCTTGGGAATGAGGACGCCCTGGGAGAATACTCCTGTACCCCCTACAACAGCCTTGGTACTGCTGGGCCCTCTCCTGTGACCCGTGTGCTGCTCAAGGTGAGGCCCAGGGTAGATCCCCAGAGCCTGCAGCAGGAGTGGCTCAGGTAGCTGAAGATGTGAGTGAAGGCCAGGCTGATGGGATGGGAGGTAGGGCAGATATGTGGGAAGGGGCTTTCAAGTCCCTGTTTCCCGGGTGGCCACAGCAGCAGTGGTCAGATGCAACCCACAGGTTTTTGCAAAATGGTGCTGGGAAGTGGTCCATCAACTTTGCACCACATTCACAAAATGAGATATCTGTCTGCTCCACCTTTCACCCATCTTAACCAGGCTGCCTCCCTTTCCAGAGCTGCAGGGCCCTCCCTGCAGGGGTTTGTACGTCTCCAGAGAGTCTTGCCTGGCCACCAGTCCTTATCTATCACACCATTTCCCCTCAACCCTACCTGCTGGGGAACACAGAGAGAGTGAGAGAGAGAGAAAGAGTGAATGTGTGTGTGTGTGTGCTAGACAGAAATTGAGAGGTGGAGAAGGAATGAGATGGAGATGGAGATAGGGCGTGGCAGGGAACCTGGAGGCAGGGAGTACCTAACCTCAGACCTATGGAAGAGAAATCCCTCCTAATATAGATCTGGCCTGCAGGCTCCCCCAGCTTTTATAGAACGCCCCAAGGAAGAATATTTCCAAGAAGTTGGGCGGGAGCTCCTCATTCCCTGCTCTGCTAGAGGAGACCCTCCTCCTACTGTCTCTTGGGTTAAGGTAAGGCTCCTGACTCTTGCTTTTCCTGGATTCCCCTGCCTCTGTGCCCCTGGACATTTTGTGGGAGGGAGCTGGCTGTCAGAGGCAGGGTGGGGAGGACACAAGCAGCCTAGAGAGATGAGTGGCCCCTTTGGCTGCGTGTGTCCTCAGGGCTGACCAGTGGTTCTGTAGGTGGGCCGGGGACTACGGGGCCAGGCCCAGGTGGACCGCAATAGCAGCCTCATTCTTCGACCACTGACCAAGGAGGCCCACGGGCGCTGGGAATGTAGTGCCAGCAATTCTGTAGCACGAGTGGCTGCTACCACCAATGTCTACGTGCTGGGTTAGTGGTGGAATGGGCTGGAGCTGGGGGGAAACTATGTGGAAGGGGAGACAGGGGAGTCATTTTTTTGAGGCTCAGATGGGGGATGGTGGGTGGGGGACCCTTGAAATGATGGGTGGGGGTTCAAAGGAGCCTCCCCCAAGCTTTTCACGCTCTTTGAAGATCCTGACCATCCTCCCTCTCCAGGCACCAGCCCCCACGTTGTCACCAATGTTTCTGTGGTGCCTTTGCCCAAGGGTGCCAATGTCTCCTGGGAGCCTGGTTTTGATGGTGGCTATCTGCAGAGATTCAGCGTCTGGTATACCCCATTGTAAGTGAACTACAACGGCCTACACCCTACCTCTGTTTGCTTTTTCTCCCATTCTTCTGTCCCTGGTTATGAACTAGCTCTGCTGATCCTGTTTCCAGTGACTCTTGGGTGTTTGGGGCCCCGGTCTTCAGACCTTGAATATTTGAAGTGAGGGTGGAGGTCAGATCTCTGGACCCCAAACCTTCCTGGACTTCCTAGTTCATGAGATGCTCCCCATGTCCCCTTGTGCCCCAGGGCCAAGCGTCCTGACCGAGCCCATCACGACTGGCTGTCCCTGGCAGTCCCTGTGGGGGAGGCCCACCTCCTCGTGCCTGGCCTGCAGCCCTACACCCAGTACCAGTTCAGCGTCCTGGCTCAGAACAAGCTGGGGAGTGGGCCTTTCAGTGAGATCGTCTTGTCTGCTCCAGAAGGTGAGAGAGCTCACGTTCCAGAGTAGCGGAGACTACGGTGGAGAAGGGCTGGGAGGGAAAACCAAGACATGGAAGGGACCTGGGGATGGGGAGGCAGCAAAGGTGGTGTTGGGAAGTTTGGGGTCTGGAGTGGGGTGTGGAAGGGCTCAGGCAGAATGGTCGGGTATCTTAAGGCTGTGGAAGGCCAGGGCAGGGGCAGGATGAGGGATGCTGGGAATCCTATCCCTGAACTGCCTATCTGCCCCAATCAGGGCTTCCTACCACACCGGCTGCCCCCAGGCCGCCCCCGACAGAGATGCTGCCTCCCCTGTCCCCTCCCCGAAGTCTGGTGGCAGTGAGGACACCCCGAGGGGTACTCCTGCATTGGGATCCCCCGGAATTGGTCCCCAAGAGACTGGACGGCTATGTCCTGGAAGGACGGCAAGGCTCCCAGGGCTGGGAGGTGCTGGACCGAGCTGTGGCAGGCACGGAGATGCAGCTGCTGGTGCCAGGCCTCATCAAGGTATGTGCTGGATGGTACAGTGAGGGTCCTCCCAGGGGCTGGCCAGTGTCCTGCTCCATCCCCCAACTTCTTATCTTACCTTATATGACCATCTTCACCTCTCTTCCTCACCTCATCCTTACCCCCCCCCCCAACTGCAAAGTCTTTACCAATGGGGCTGAAGTGGGTGATCCGGGGCCTGATCCGCCTCCTGGCACCCCATCCCCACCCCCAGGATGTTCTCTATGAGTTCCGCCTCGTGGCCTTTGCCGGTAGCTATGTCAGCGATCCCAGCAACACTGCCAACGTCTCCACTTCAGGTGAGAACCTGCCGGGGGAGAAGGGAGCTGGGGGGTTGCAGGAACTCGGAGCTCACTGACCCTCCCTCTTGGCTCTTCACCCAGGCCTGGAGGTATACCCATCTCGCACGCAACTGCCAGGCCTGCTGCCCCAACCTGTGCTGGCGGGTGTGGTGGGTGGGGTCTGCTTCCTGGGCGTGGCCGTCCTGGTGAGCATCCTGGCTGCCTGCCTCATGAACCGGCGCAGGGCTGCCCGCCGCAGACGCAAACGCCTCCGTCAGGGTAGGTACCCTCCACCCTCAGTCTTGTGGGTGCAGAGCACTTGGCCACTTGAAGTTCAGCCCACCTGAAGGGCCTGCCCCTCCCGAAGTCCTTCCCACCAGGAGGACAACCCCTCCCCATGCATTCCCATAACCCTGCACCCCGTCTTGCCTGCTCTTTTCCTGCTAGATGGGGTTGGGTTGGGCGACTGGTGTTGGGTGAGAGGGTCAGCACCTGGGGCCCCGGAGGGGCTTGTGTTTTGCCTGTATCACCTCCTGTTCTCACACCCTTACAGATCCACCTCTTATCTTCTCTCCGCCCAGAAAGTCAGCCCCACAGTAAGTTCCTCCACTCATTGACTTCCCTTTGTCTTCTCCTTGTACTGGACAGTATCCTCTGCTTCCTCTTTTGTATCTTTGGGAGAGATGGGAGGACCCGGAGCAGAAGTTGGAGGGAGGTGACGACAGGAATGCAGAAGCCCCAGCCTGGAGGCGGGTCCAGTGTTGCCTGGGCCTTCCCTCCACCCCTCCACCATGTTGGTCCTTTCCTCACTTGCTCTCCCTAGCTCTGCTTTGTTGTGCACCAAACCTCTCAAGACCAGACCCTGATCTCCTGTCCTTCCCCAGCTCTGCTCCAGGCTCCAGCAGCCCTGACAGCGTGGCCAAGCTGAAGCTCCAGGGCTCCCCTCTCTCTAGCCTGCGCCAGAGTCTGCTCTGGGGAGAGCCTGCCCGGCCCCCCAGCCCCCATCCGGATCCTCCACCCAACCGGGGACCCTTACCCCTGGAACCCATTTGCCGGGGCCCAGATGGGCGCTTTGTGATGGGACCCACTGTGGGGGCCCCCCAAGAAAGGTCAGACCTGGAGCGGGCAGAACCTAGGACCTCAGCCCAGCGTCTGGCTCGGTCCTTTGACTGTAGTAGCAGCAGCCCCAGTGGGGCACCCCAGCCCCTCTGTATTGCAGACATCAGCCCCGTGGGGTCTCCTCCAGCAGCTCCCCCAAGTCCCCTGCCAGGTCCTGGACCCCTTCTCCAGTACCTGAGCCTGCCCTTCTTCCGGGAGATGAATGTGGATGGGGACTGGCCCCCTCTTGAGGAGCCTGTCCCTGTGCCACCCCCAGATTACGTGGATACGCGGCCCTGCCACACCGCGTCTTTCCTTCGCACTCCAGACTCCCCTACTGTATCCTCCAGGGCAGCACTTCCCGGGGCTCTGGTAGGAGTTGGGGCCACTTCAGAGTCCCCTTACACAACTGACTGGACACTGAGAGAGCGGTTACTTCCAGGCCTTTTCCCTGCTGCCCCTCGGGGCAGCTTGACCAGCCAGAGCAGTGGGCGGGGCAGTGCTTCCTTCCTCCGGCCTCCCTCCACAGCCCCCTCTGCAGGGGGCAGCTACCTCAGCCCAGCTCCAGGAGACACCAGCAGCTGGGCCAGTGGACCTGAGAGGTGGCCCCGAAGGGAGCATGTGGTGACCGTCAGCAAGAGGTGAGGGAGGTTCCTGCCCATCCTTGCCCTGACCGCAGTCCTGTCCTCTTGTCCCACATTTCCCCCCACCCAATACCCTATGCCTTCCCTGCTCCACTCCACTCTGGGACCAGGAGAACCTGTCTCCTTTCAGAACCTCTTTCTGAGGTCCAGGGATTTGCAGAGAAAACCTATGGCCCAACCTGAGTTTGGGGACCCTGGGTTTAGACATTTTTGGATACCCACTGTTACTCCACCCTACCACATGTTTGTCCCTTTTAACAGGAGGAACACATCTGTGGATGAGAACTATGAGTGGGACTCAGAGTACCCTGGAGACATGGAATTGCTGGAGACTTTGCACCTTGGGCTGGCCAGCTCCCGGCCACAACCTGAAGCTGAGCCAGAGCTTGGTGTGTGGATCTCCAGAAAGATAGGCCTTCAGCACTGTCCCACATTGCCCCTGCCGCCTTAGGACTCGTCTGCACAGACAGGCCCTGTATCCCAGGCTCCTCTGCCACAGACTGTGTCTTTGCTTCCTTGACTCATCTGCACCAAAAGGCCCTTTAGAGCTCCACATCTGGCCCTTCCTCCACTGAACCTCAAGGCCTCTTGTCTCATTGTCTTGCCCCTTATCTTCTCTTGCAGGTGGAAAGACTCCAGAGGAGGGCTGCCTCCTGAACACTGCCCAAGTTCCTGGCCCTGAAGCCCGCTGTGCTGCCCTGCGGGAGGAATTCCTAGCCTTCCGCCGCCGCCGAGATGCCACTAGGGCCCGGCTACCAGCCTTTCGACAGCCAGTTGCCCACCCTGAACAGGCCACTCTGCTGTGAACACCACTCATATGAGGCTGGACAAAAAGCCTATGGACCTGCAAAGGAGGCCCCCAATGAGACCTAGCTCCAAACACGGGCACCTTCCCTGCCCCTTTGGTGCTCGGGCACTGACCCTGATGAGGGGCTTGGGGGAGCTTTGTATGAGATGTATGTGCTAACCCCCTAGGTGAATCCTGGGATTGAAGCAGGGATCTTAGTCTGCCCTCGTGTGTGTGTGTGTGTGTGTGTGTGTGTGTGTGTTTTATTTGTGGTGTGAATGAAGTTTTTTACAGATGAATAAAGAAAATCTGAAAAATGTTTTGATGTTATTTCACTTTCAATCTAAGATTGAAATTCCTGAACCCTCAAAGAAAAAGGGACTCTCTCTGAATGAATGGGGTACATTCAGCTACTAAGGTTAGCCACTAAAGACTAGCCATTAAGTTAGAAGCTGTGAGAAAATACAAAGTTTCCTGAAGAGGAGGCTTTGCCCTTGGGGAGTTCTTTCCACCCAGGGAGGCAAACAAGTCAAGAAATAGTTACAGTATGATGTGATAAGTTCTGTGATAAAACTATGTGTTGCTTATTATGTAGAACAAAGAAATGAGTTCAGTTGGAGTTGACATTTAGAGAAAGCTCACAGTGTGTTCCGGGACAAATGCTACATATGGGGGAGTTTGGGGATCCTTGCAGAAGGTGGTAATAGTGATAATAGCATTCACTGTGTGCTGGGCACCGCTCTAAGCTTTTCACAAGCACTGCTTAATCCTTTACAGCTCTGTGAGTCAGGTAGCACAGTTAGCTTGTTTCCCAGATAGGGAACAGAAGCATAGAGTGCTTTAGTAATTTTCTCAAAAGTCACACAGCAGGTAAGGGGCCAGAGCAGGAGAGATGACAATCGGGGAAGGAAAAGCATCCCAAGCAGAGGCATAGCCTTTGTAAAGGCACAAGGAATGAAAACTCTCCCACTCCATGAATCTGGGCAGAACAGGGAGGGGATAGAGAACAGAAAGGTCGAGGGGATGTCTTTGGTGGTTGTAGATGTCTTTGAATTTCAGGCTTAACAGGGGACTCTACCGTAGGTGAAGAAGTCCACTGGGCTGGGAGTGTGGTGCTTGCCTATCATCTGCAAGGGCCTGTTTTTCCATCCCCAGCATTGCAAAAACAAAAACCGAAAAATACTCTACTGGTAATTGTAAGCAGGAAAGTGTACCCAGGGGTACTTAGCTCAATAGGATCCTGAAAGAGTGGGAGGTAATCTTTGGATCCCTAAACCATGCCGCCCTTCAGCCTAAGAGACAGAGGAGCCCTTTGCCAACCTCCTCCACTGAGCCCTCTCCTAGTTTCTTCAGGATTTAGGAAGAGATACAAAAAACAATCATAGAGGAGGAGCTGAAAGAGTGAGAGAGATGAGGTCCGAATCCAGGTCTCAGTTCGGACCACACCCCTTGGGCCCCAGGCAAGGAGTGACCTCACTGTTAGTCTCTGCCCAGGCTTGAAGCAGGTGGCAAGCAAGACCACGTGGGGATGCTGTCCTAGCCTGCAAGCCTGTCTTGTCACACCCTAGTCAGTTGGGCGCAGTGTGGGGGTCTTGTGCCTCCATTTACCTTGCCAAGTCTCTTTAAAACAGGAGGCTTCTTTCCCCCATAAAGACGCCGCCAGTCTTAAACTAATATGGGCAGGTCTCCTACTGGGACTCAAGTCTATAGGTTCCTGGGTGGAAATGCAGTGTTTCATGGGTGGAGACCACGACAGCTACACCCTAGATTCTCCAGATCCTTTAACTCTCCATCAAGCCCACTGCTGGTCTCTTTCTCAAGCATTTCTCTTGGCTAGTTCGCTGTGGCGCCTTTAAACCCTCTTGGCCCTTGCCCCGCCCCCGGTCCGCCCCGTCTGAGGCGGGACCCTCCAGAAAAACCTCTGGCCAGCCAGCCCTGGCGCACCACTCGCCGCTGCAGCCCCTGCCGTGCGTGTCGTTATCCCGCCCTCTTGGACGGTGAGCAGGACCCGGGGACCAAGGCGGGGGGCACTAGATACGTGGTATCTAGAAAGCAACAAGCCAGAACCTATAACTTGCTCCAGGGATCTTGGGGATCTCGGGTTGGAGCCCAGGCAGGGTCCGAAGACTGCTCTGCCCCGCCCCGCGCTGTCAGGTCCCCGTGTCCTGACCGGGCATTGCTGGGCGATGAGATCAGGCGAGATATGCTAGTGCTTAGACGGGGCGTCCGCCTGGAGCCGGGGCTCAGGCACCAAGCCCCACCCTCTGGCTCCCGCGCCGCGTCCGGGTTGGGAGGATGCAACGAGGGCGTCGGATGTTCGCTGGCTGGCCGCGGCCGGCGGAGCGTCCAGGCTCTGGCGCTCACCTCGCTCTAGCTCAGCGCTCCCGGGTCTTCACGCGTGACCCTTCACTTCCTGGTTCCTGGAGCACGTGTGGCCACTGCCTGCCCACGGCGACCTCAGGCCATCTTTCCTGTACCTGTTGCTGACTCGCTTTTCTGGGGACTCGGAGCATGGGTTGGGGCCGGGGGGTCTCGGCGCGTGGGTCCCAGTGGCCTCGCCATCTGTGAAGCTCCAGTCGTCTCCAGGAGACTTCTTCGACCTCAGGCAATTTGGGGGGTGCTGCCCTGATGGCGCCCCTGAGTGCCCTGACTTTTTGGGGGGGGGCGGTGTGGGAGAATGGCTGCTCTCCAGGCCCTCCGAGCCTGGCCTGAGTCCAACCGCCGCCCCCTCCCCTGCCCCCTGCTGCTGGGAAAGCCGGTGGTAGCCGCGGGCTGCGGGCGGGCTTCCCAGACCACTGCGTCACCCCAGTGGCGGGCCGGGCGGTGGGTGACTCATCCTCAGTAACGGCCCAGGGTGTGGCTGTGGGGGTGGGGGCGGCGGCTGCAAGGGGCTGGACCTATAGGACCGGAAGTGGCATGCTACCTTCCCCAACTCCGCAGGCCTCCAGGAGACTGTACCCGGAGGTTCTGGGGGATCACGGCATCAAGTGGGGCAAAAAGAAACGGGGATCGAATGTGGAGATGCGGTGCTGGAGGAGACCTTTGGTGTGGATGGGTTCCCCCCGGTTCTGCCTGTGACTCAGAGCACCAGTCAGGGACATCTCCCCATCTCCAACCTCCAATCCCCCTCCCAATTTCTCATTACTTAACCCGCAAACCTCAAACTGCTGAGGAGGCCAAGGTAGGGCGGGGCCAGCAGAACGCTACCATTTCAGAACCAACAAGTAGTCTTTGTCCATGCGCCCCCCCCCACCATGGCCTCTGCCCCCCTGGGGATTGGCCTCTAATCCTTTCTTCATTCCATTCCTTTGCATTCCAGGATTTTCAACTATGGGGGCTATCTCAGAACTCACCTTGCCTCCCCTGTATGGTTCTTCTGAATTACCTTGAACCTGCTTCTCTATCCCAAACTGGTGACTTGCCATCTCCAAATGCTCTCTACACCCTCTGCAGCCACCTTCTTGAGGAGTCCCTGGCATCTAACTGTCCCCAAGAGCTGCTGAGAAGATCCCACTTTGTGCCCCTGTGCTCAAGAGTCTCTTCACCATGAAGTCTGTGGAGTGGGTGTTCCTGGTGCCCCCACCCTGCCTCCAGTGTTTGGTACACAGAAACCATAGCAACGGCCTAGCCTCTACCTCCTCCCCTCCTCTGGAGCAAGCCTGTGGCTTCCTGTTTGTATAACTTCAGCTTTCTCTTCTGCTTAGGACTCTAGGTGGTGAGGGGGCTGCCCCTTGGGTTGGGGGTTGCCCTAAAGCTGCCCTTTAACCACAGTCCTCCCACTGTCTTTCTGTGGCATCTCTCTTTCGGAATAGTCCCAACCCCAAATCTGAGCTGGGAAGTTCCTTGGTATTCCATCTGTGCAGTCAATGGAGAGTCCCTTTGTCTTCCCAATTTAACGCCCCAGTCGGAAACTCTGAAATCCCCCCCCCACCCCAGACCAGGAAGGTGTTCCCCTTTCCTTCAGCCTTGGCCTTTAGTAGGGTGAGGTGAGCTCCAAGCCCTGGGGTTCTGGGTGGGACTGGGGCTGGGGCTGGCTTGCCTTTGGTGGCCCTTCTCAGTTTCCCCACTATTGTAACATTGTGGGTGGGTGGGGGGAGAGTTGTTGCCACGGCTGCAGTCAGCTCTATAGGGACTCACTGTCCACCCACTGCCCAAGTTGTTCAGCTGTTGCCTTCCTTTTCCCCAGCTCTGGGTATCTCCATACCTGGCTTCCAGCTGGGCCTCTCTCTTCTCCGCCCTGATGGGAGACTTGATGTTTTCCCTTCTTTTGAGAGAGGGCACAGGTAGGTCCCCGGGGTGTCCCTACCTAGGGTGGGCCTCTTCAGCGGCAGCAGCCGCAGCCCATCAGCTGCTGCCTGTCTAAGTAGGGTGGGGAAGAGGAACAGCTGCTGGCCTGGCTGGGCCTAGCTGGGACTTCTCCTTCCCAAAACTCTACCCTGTGGCTCTGGCACCCCGGGGCTATAGGGCAATGGACCCAGAGTGGAGCAGAGACACTACAGCTGGAGCCCGGGACCCCGCCAGCTGTGTCCAGGCCCCAGAATTAGGGAGGGGCCCTAAACATTCACCCTTCACCCTGAGGTAGGTCTGGGTGGCTATGTTTTGGGGGACACCGGAAGGTTTGGGGTCCTTCTCTTCCCTCTTAACTCTGATGTCCGGGTTAATGATTCTCCTGCCCTTTATGTACCTGTGCTAAAGTGCTCTCTGAACCTCAGGTTGATTGGCTCTCTAGAAACAGCCCTGAGAGCCAGGTGACCTAGAGAAGCTGCCCCCCCCAAAAAAAAGAGGTCTGGAAGTTGGACTGGGAAAAGGGGGTTTGCTAATGATAGTAACCCTTAGCCCCCTCCTCTCCCTACAGTCTTCCAGCTCCTCCTCTGTGGACACAAGTTACAGGCTTTTAGAGACCGAGTGGTGGCTGAGCAGCTGGGCTGGGCTGGGCTGGGTGGTGGGAATCTTGTCTCTTCCTCTTGAGACCCAGCCATGCCACCCGCCTGCCTTCCCTCAGCTGATTGTGTGTAGGGCTCTGGTGGTGTGGGTTAAGACCCAGACTGACATTTATCTGGCCCAGCTTGCAGGCCGGGGGAAGTGGGGGCTGGGTCACTCTTAATGAGGTTTAAAAATAACTGATTTATGGGGAGGATTTCTGCCGGAAATGTGCAGCTCGATAAGCTGGAGTAGAAGGGAGCAGCCATACTGTTAGGTGGGGGAAGGGTCCGTCCTGAGACGCACAACCTCTGGGGCTGAGGGGTAGAAGCTCTCTGAGGCAGCCTGGCTCCTTGTTCTTCATCAGAGCCCCGAGGCCCATTGAGGGGGTGGCGGGATTATTTAACCTGGGGGTGCTTCAGAGAGGGAGCCAGGATGACTTCATTCCTTCAGTCTGACCTGGCCTGGAGCCAAATGTGGGAAGAAGGGGTGGCTCCCTTTCCTGTGCTTGAGCACAGGTACCTACTTGTCCTGGGGATCCCCTTTTGTGAGCAACCAACCAGCTCCATTTCAGAGGAAAGTGGATCCCCTCTAGGGAGGTGCTGGGGCAGGAAATGGGGGGTCTGTGTCTATTTCCTATTTCTGGTTCCCCTTGGCATCAGCAGCACCACCAGGATTTGCTCAGCAAGCCCCTGGGTGAGGGACCTCAGCAGTGAAGTGGTGGTAGAAGGCAGGCTGCCCACTGCAAGGTGCTTCCACCTCAGGCCAGTGGTCAGAAACCACGTCGTACTTGCTAACCAAGGTCCTCAAAGTTCAAGAAACCCTTCTGTGTGCTTCCCCATTCTTCCCCCTCTTCCCATGTTTTCCGGAAAATACCACCCAAGGCTCCTGCAGTACTGTCCTGTCGCTACTGTAACAAACTACGACAAACTTAGTGACAAACATGTAGTATCTTTAGAAACCCCAACAGGAATCTTACTAAGATCCAGGGGTAGCAAGGCTGCATTCTTTCTGAGGGGATGAGGGTAGATTCAGTTTCCTTACCTTTTCTGGCTTCTAGCCACCACCTGCATTGCATATTCATGACCCTGCCTCTTTCACTTACTAAAGATCCTTGTTTATGACATTGGGTTCACTGGGATGATCTAGAATAATCTCCCCATCCCAAGATCCACAAGTACTGAGAATTAGGACATGGACACCCTTTGGGAGTCATTATTCGGCCCACCACAGCTCCTGGAAGGGAAAGGAGAATTTGTTTTGATTGCATGGTTTCTCAGGATGATCCCTTTGCCTGCTAAAATCTGCCTCCCTCTTTCAGCAAGCCCTCCCAGACTGCTTCTGCCCATCATCTTCTGTTAATTCCTAATACATGTGATCTGAATTGTGCAGTTTGCTTTTGCAAAAGCTGACCATCCCAAATGAGGATCTGTACCTCCCAATCGTTTACCCCATATTCTATTCCAGTGGGTCTTATGCTTCATTCCAGTAAGAGAACCGTTTGTTCAAATGAAATTGAGTGGCAATGCTCAATATAATAGACAGACTGCTTATCGTGGTCTGGGGGGAATCCAGAGATTGTCCATGAGGCCCCACATTTCCCAGAGTTCTGAGAAGTTCTACTCTAGCCCACATCTACGTCTAGGGGTCAAGGTGAAGCTTCCTTTATAAGGCAGCAGTTCTATTTCTCAACCATGGGCTCCCCCTGGAGACTAGGGTGTCTGTCTCCTCAGGCAGAATCCTCCACCGTGTGTGTGTGTGTGTGTGTGTACACAGTATTGACCACGGGCCTGCTTTTGTCCTTTTACTAGCTTCCTGTAGCCACCACAGCTGTTCAGAATGGCCAACAGGGGACCTACATATGGCCTGAGCCGGGAGGTGCAGCAGAAGATAGAGAAACAGTACGACGCTGACCTGGAGCAGATCCTGATCCAGTGGATCACCAGCCAGTGCCGCAAGGACGTGGGTCGACCCCAGCCTGGACGTGAAAACTTCCAGATCTGGCTCAAGGATGGCACGGTGAGAGCTGTGCCCTACTGGATTGGAGATGCAGGGAGAGCAGGACGGGGTCTCGGGGGATTTAGGATTAAGAAACCGAAGAAGGAAAGAATGAGGGCATGCAGGCCCAAGGTCTTCCTTGGCCTGAATATTTTTTATCAAGGATGAGAGGACCCACGCTTTCTTCCCTCTACACAGAGGGAAGATAAAGAGTGTATGTGCCTCCTCCACCCTGAAGAAGGCTGTATGTAGGTGACATCAAGGAAGAATAGCACTGAGAAAGAACTGTGGGAGGGTAGGCTCTAGGCAGTGATACTGGCGTAACAAGGAAAGACTAGACACTAGCCATACACTCTGGGCTGCGAGGCAGTGTGCTGGGCAAGAGGGACCCTGAGGCTTGCTCCAGGTGAAGGAACCTCTCTGGCTCACTCTCTCTAGTGCCGAGGGTTGTACCTGCTGATCTGAAGTTGGCGTATCCTCACCTCTGGATACCTGCTGTCCCCACTCAGGTGCTGTGTGAGCTTATTAATGGACTATACCCAGAAGGGCAGGCCCCCGTGAAGAAGATCCAGGCCTCCACCATGGCCTTCAAGCAGATGGAGCAGATCTCTCAGTTCCTGCAGGCAGCCGAGCGCTATGGAATCAACACCACTGACATCTTCCAAACGGTGGACCTCTGGGAAGGTGGGCGAGGGCCTGGGGGCTGTCCTCCAGGACATTTCAACCAGAGAGAAGGAACAAATTTTGAGCTTTTTGAAGACAAAGAAGGGTTTGTGTGTGTGTGTGTGGGTGGGTGGGTGTGCGCATAAGTGTGCGTATGTGTTTCATGGAGGAGTTGGCCATGTTGGGGCTTGGAATGGGAACAAAGAGTAAAACGAGTTTGGAAGCCAGGCCTGGCTTAGTGAGCGAGGAGGAACCCTGTCATCCAGGATCTCAGCCCTGCTGAGCCAATATGTTCATCTTTCCAGGAAAGAACATGGCGTGTGTGCAGCGGACGCTGATGAACCTGGGTGGGCTGGCGGTAGCCCGGGATGATGGGTTCTTTGCTGGGGATCCCAATTGGTTTCCTAAGTAAGTATTGCTAAGGGAGCCGTAGAGCCCTGCCCCTTCCTTTTCCTAGGAAATATTTGATGGCTCTGTGGCAGCAAGATTGCAAGTTGGAGGCTAGCTCCTGCCACTTTGAGACCCTGCCTCAAAATAAAAAACAATCAAGAGGGCTGGTTTCTCAGTGATGGAGCGCCCCTGGATTCAATCCCTAGTCCTCAAAAAGTAGCCACAAAACCAAAACAACAAAGCACTTTCCTATCTTACTCCATCCTTACAGCTCCCTGGGGTGGTAAGTGACTGTCCCTTTGGAGAGGTGAGCAGGTGGCTTCGGGCAGCTCAAGGACCTCAAGGGCAGAGTCAGTGCCAGCCCTTGAGCCCACTCCGGGGCCTGCGCTCTCTGTTCAGGGAAGAGCTGTACTGGGGCAGCCTCTGGCTTCCTTCCAACCAGCATTCCCCTCCCCATCCAGGAAATCCAAGGAGAACCCTCGGAACTTCTCGGACAACCAGCTGCAAGAGGGCAAGAACGTGATTGGGTTACAGATGGGTACCAACCGTGGGGCATCTCAGGCAGGCATGACCGGCTACGGAATGCCACGCCAGATCCTCTGATCCCACCCTGTTCCTGTCCTCCTGTGAACCGTTAATATATATGTATTTGTATATTTTAGCAGTGACATTCCTCGAGAGCCCCTGGAGACCTTCAGCTCCTCTCTGCCAGGGTGGGGATCCAACCTGTCCTGTTGGCTGCCTCTCTTCCTGCGCTTACTAATACACTCCTTCCCCATCCCCATCAAAACTGGATCGACTTCTCCCTGGGACCAAATTCTGGGGGCGGGGGTAAATCTCCCTCTCCCCGCTAGGCCTCTCCTCCTTGCCTCTGACCTCTCCTGACCCTGAGTTCTGCCCTCTCAGTCCGTTCCTTGGCTGGAAGTCAGGGATGCTGCCCTCTGGCCCGACGCTGGACTGGCCATCCTTCCACAAGTATGCTTCTCCCACAGCTGTGGCTGCGGGGACTTAATTTATAGGGAGGGGCCTGCGGCCACTGCCACCCGAGCCACAGCTGGGCTGTACTCATGGCACATCTGGGGCAGCCTTCTTTAGCAGAGGTCCTCTTGGCTTTTTATTTTCCACTCCCCTCTATGTGGCCGAGGGGTGGGGTTGAAGGGACAGAGGAGGGAGGGCTGCCCACCATGGGGTGGGGCTTGAGAAATACGAGTTGGCTGATTTAAATAAAGAATCCCAGTGTTTTTTGGATGGACTCTGGCTGTGTCTAGGGCCATTGTGCCCACTGTGGGGAAGGGAGGAATACTGGGCAATGTGCAGAGAATGGTACAGGGGAGAGGGCAGAGATAAAAGACTGCTGTGCTGAGCTCTATCTACAGGTGCCTCCCCCATCCTCTTTTGTTCTTGGTTAGGGACAGGCGGGCTGGGATTGAGAAGGGATAGGACCTCACAGCTGTCCTTGGGCTGAGAGCCATAATGCAGAATTCACAGGAATGGGCAGTATTCACAGGAAGGTGAGGCCCGCCCAACTGATGAACTGGGCAGTCCTTCCTGGTGCCTCCAGCTGGGCCCACCCCTGCAGCCCGATCAGCTTCTGAGCCCCTGCAGGAAGGTGTAGGGGGTTGGCGCAGCCCTTGAGTCCTGGCCAGTGCAGCTGTCTCCAGGTGGGAGGCCCCTCAGGCAGCCTCGGGGTTCAGGTGGCCTGGGTTGGAGTAGGTCACCGCCAGGTTGGAGGCTAAGGTGGGGGCTGCAGCCATGAAGGGGAAGTGGAGCTGGGAAATGAACAAGAATGAATTGGTGGTGGTGGCTAATGGGAAGAGACCTTGATCTATCCCAGGCAGCCACCTGTGAGCTACGTTCTGGGGAAAGCCTAGTCAGGTGGCCTCGGACCCAGATAATCAACTTTGGGTCAAACTTGCCTCCAGTCCTCAGTTCCACCTGGGCAAGAATGTTGCACGCACAGTTTCAATCCCCAAGTGTTACCTTACCCCCGAGCTATGCTCATCAGACCTGCTGTCTTCCCAGGGAGAACTTGAGGGACCCTGGGTTGGGCTCTTGTATTAGGGCCCCCCCCCTCCATCAGCCAGCCTCAGGGACCTGCCCACCCTCATCCTTTTCCCCTGCCCTGTTTTGGGTATTTCTCTCTCCTTGGAGGAGAAAGACACAACATGGTGCCTGAGCATGATAGATTTTGCAGGGTTCGTAAGCAGAGAATTTGTATTCTCCACCCCACCCACACACTCCCCTGCCTCACTGTGGCTACCTCTTCTGAGTAGCACCTACTATGTGCTACCATACCACGGTCCTTGGATCTCAGCCTTCTCCTGACACCACACTGTGGGAAAGTTGGTATGTGCTTGCTTGCTGCTCTCCCATGGGCTGTGGCACAGATAAGATAGGCTGCAGCCTGTGTGCAAATTCCCAGGGGATTAGCTATCACTCCACCCCTTTATCTCCCATTTAGGAAGGCCTCAGGGAATGCCAGTGGGAGAGAGGGATGTCATTGCAGAGAAAACACTGAACTCACTGATATTTATCCCCCCTCCCCAAGTTTCAACTTTCTCTGATTTAACTGTTTATAGCTGTACATTTATTGGTCACACACTTAACAGTTTTCTGACGTGGTATGTCCCAGTGCTAACCCTTAGCCATCTCTTAGCAGATTCTCACAAAAGTGTGAGGTGGATGTCACCATATTATTATTGCCCCTATTTTATCCCCAGATGAAGACATAGGTCTCAGAGAGGACAAGAAACTTGCCAAAGACCACACCGCAATTAAGCAGAGAATCAGGAATTTATCCCAGGCCCACCTGACGGAAGGTCCAGCTGGACCTGTGCAATTCCAGGCTTAGCCAGAAGTGGAGCTTTGGAGGGACTGGGGGATGAAAGGTGTTGGAGTGGGGTTCATCTGTAAACTAAAGAAAATAATGCCTCAAAAACCTGCCGTGAAAATCACATGCAATCCGTGTGGCCAGCACTTTGAATAGTGAATGCTAGCACGTAATAAGTGCTCAAGAAGCATGGGGGAATAAAGGTGGGGTTTGTGTGGACAGTCAGCTGGGAGAGAGCTGATGCCAGGACCTATCACCCCTGCTGTACTGAATGGGGTCAAAGATGCTTTGAGTAGCCCTAGCTACACTCCTACAATAACATTTTCAAGGCAAACTGGCTTTCGGAGGTACTTATCTCCCTTCTGGCTGCAACCGCTATCTACCTGCCAAGTTTTGCGAAGAATCTTCATGCCTCCTCTTGATACATACGGTGGGTTCTGTAACTTTCTTTTGGAACTGACTTTCATTTGGCCTCTCCAAGTTTTTGTGTTGTTTTGTTTACTTTTTAGCAAAAAAAAACTGTGAAACCTGAGGTCACAGTTTCATCTATGATTTGACCTCCTTACTTCTCGAGCTACTCCTTCAGGCCCTGGAGCCCAGACTCGGTCCCGGCAGTGTGAATAGGAGAAAGAGCTCTCTGTATAGCATCCCCTCTTCTTGCCATCTCCTAGCACCCCATTCTCCTTGGCTTTCCACACTGGCGTTTGATAATACTGCACTTATTGGCCTGCCCCAGCTAACTAGAACAGTCTCCTCCAGGTCTCACCATGGCTCACTCCTTTATCTCCTTCAAATGTCCTAATCACCCTATTTAAAATTGCATACTCCACCCTTAGCCTGTATCCTATCCTCTTCCCCTGATTTCATTTATTACCTGACACCAAATATGTTTTATTTATTTTCTGTCTCCACCCATAGAATGTACACTGCACAGAAGCAGATTTTTGTTGGTTTTGTTCTTGTAGTGATTGGCATGTTGAAGGTGCTGAATAAATATTTGTTGAATGAATGGATGAATGTCACATCACCCTCCTGTTTGTGATTCCCCTAGACGAGTAACACTGTGCCCAATCAACCCAGAGTCCCAACCACCCAGCTTGTCACTGGATCTGAGCTGAAACTCAACTCATCTCTCAGGTCTCATGCTTCCCTATCGCTCAGTTCCAAACAATAAAAACCCAAGAACCCTCACTCTCTGCAGCCAGGGGAGTGGAGTCTGAGAAGGGAATAGAGGGTGGTGTGTGTGCTCTGGACAAACGGAAGGCACATTGAGGAATTGGGGGGTGGGAGACCAGGGAAGGAGAAAGAGGTAGAAGCCAACTTGGGTTCATGTACTGTTTGCCTCCAGCCTTGAAATGGAAAATCACTGTGGGGGTGGAGAGAAAAGTAGGATTGGCTCATGGTGGCCAATGGGAAGGAGAGTTGGGGAAGGGAGCTGGGGAGGAGGAGGAAGAAGAGGGCTTCTGACGCTCCGCCCAGTTTGGCTCACCTGTAGGTAAAAAGCTGTACAGTCTGTTTGTATGCAAGTGAGTGTTCACCCAGGTGTATGGGAATTCAGTGTACTAGGACTTCAGGTGGCAGGAGCTGAGTCTGTGGCTTGTGAAGCGGCTTCCTAGGCGTATGTGTTTAGTCAGGATTGAGGATCATGCACAGAGGTGTTGGTCCTTTGTGCGTAGGCATCCGTGTTTGTACATGATTTCATAGAGAACAAAATGTCCCATTCCTTCTTCTACAGCTGAAGGAACCCTTTGAGAACTTGGCAAAAGGCCCAAGGAGCAGTGAAACAAGGAAAGGTCTGGACAATAGGACCCCAGAGAGGGAACAATAAGGGGCCTGGGATTAATTTTTTTGAAGAAAAGGCTAAAAGAGTGAATTAGTAACTGTCTCCTTGCAAAGAAATGGGTTTTAGTCCCAGTGGTCAGGGAGGTAGATTAGAAGAAAATGCCCTGAAATTGCATCTAGATAAATGTAGGTTAGACAAGGAAAAATGATCCTCTTGACTCTGAAGTTCATTAGCTTCTGGAATCTCTGAAGGGTCAGGGGGAATGTCTTCAATAATCGGTAAAAATCTCATCTCCTACTGGAGGAACATGGGCGGTTCTGCCTGGGAATGCTCATTTTTTTTTTCATTCATAAATGCATTCAACAAGCACTGAGATTCTACTCTGTATCAGACCTTATGGGGAATGGGTCACTGATACATGATCTCTGCCTGAAGTGTTTGGTGTCCTGTAGGGAGATAAAACATGGACAGGGGCCGTGATGACTCAACAAGACAGTGACCTGTGCCTTTGGAGGAATGCAGGTAGGGCTCTCTGGGAGGCTTTCTTGTGAACACTCCCACTCCAAGCTCTGGAATTCCCAAAAGCCTTGGGGGACCTTAGGGATTATCTCCCCTGATCTGCCCAGGGAAATGGGAGAGCTTGCTGGGATTGCTTCTCCAGAAAAAGGAGCAGTCACTGGCTCTGTGCTTAGAGGTCAAGTTTCAGTGTGGGGCTATGGAGAGGGGCTATTCCTTTCCTTCTTTGGCAAGAAGAAAATGAAGCTCAAGTTATTTGGTGCTCTCTCTCTGTAAAGGAGAGGGAGAGGGGTCAAGAAAGACATCCTTTGGTTTCAGCAATGCAACAGGATAGGAAATTCAGGAGAAGTGGGTACTATCACAAAATATCAAACCAATAGTCCCAGGTTTCAATTTTGTGAATATTTCAATGAAATTAACACAGGTGCATTAAAATAGGTTGGAAATCATAATCTAGAGCTTATGTATATTATTAATTGATATTTTAATTACTATATTACAGTATAATTATTATATCAATAATATAATAATATAAATGTAACAATGAATATCATATTACAATAATACAATAACATATTATTGCTATAATATAGTTCTCTTTATATCATATAATTATATATTAAAGGGTTTTTTTGGATACTGAATATTGAGCCCAGGGGTGTTTTACCACATCCCCAGTCCTTTTTATTTTTTGAGATCCTCTTGCCTCAGTCTCTGGGTTACAGGTGTATGCTACCACAGCTGGCTGGATTTAAGTTTTTCTAGGTGTTCCACATCTATGGGAGAAAATGAGTTAATTTCTTCCATTTTACTGATGAACACACTGAGGCTGGAGTAGAGTAACTCTCTGAGCTCAGCTAGTGGACAAAATGTTGAGACTTAACGTTTTAGGAACAGAAGTTCAAGCTATTGCTCACCCTCTCCTGGTGCTCGCCTGTGAGATGGCTGACCCAGGGGCAGGGTTCAGTCTGTGGCTGGTTTGAGCTGCGGTTTTCCTGTGAGTGGAGACCGGGGCTCAGTGGGGGAAGGGAGAGGTCACGCTTGGCAAGGAGTACCGGAAGTTCAGCTTTGCCTCAGACACCTCTGCAGTCCAAGGAGATGTGGCTGCTTTAGGTGGGAACTAGAGAGAGTGTCTGCGGCTTAAGCCCTGGATCCTGCTGCCTGAGTTTCTATTCTCAAGGATCCTTGACCTTCTTAGCCCTCCATTAGACAACCCCACTTTTACCTCCAGCAAGAAAAACTACCACCAGGACAATACCCCAGAGTGGATCATTCAAGACCCTTGCATATCTGTTAGTCCCAAGGAGGCTTGTTACCTCCTGGTAATGCTTTAGTATTTCCATGCTCTTTGTTTTGTTTTGGGTTTTTCCTGTAGTGATAGGGATTGAACCCAGGGCCTTGGGCATGTGAGGCAAGCACTCTACCAACTGTATATCCCCAGCCCCAAGAAATGAGAGAGGCACCGCTGGGTGTTGATGGACAACATTCATTTATTTATATGTGGTGCTGACAATCAAACCCAGTGCCTCAAACATGTGAGGCCAGAGCTCCACCACTGAGCCAGATCCTAGCCCTCCATGCTCTTTGCAGAGAAGAGAAAAACTGCAGCCTAGAAACTAGGTAATTTGCCCAGGGATCCAGGGTACTTGAGAATCGAAAGCATGCCTTCGGTGCCTTCTTATGGCTTCTTTTCTTAGGGCCCAGGAGGTTTTTAAGGACTCAGGAGGAACTCAAAGTTCATGGTCTTGAATTGGTTTGGCATGTACTAGAAGCCAGGTCTCCGGATTCTTGGTCACCCACTTGATGTTGAAAATACCCAAAGCTGGCCGAGCGTGGTGGTGAACACCTGTGATCCAAGTACCTGAGAGGATTATAAATTCAAGGCCAGCCTGGGCAGTTGAGTGAGACCCTGTCTCAAAATAAAAAATAAAAAGGTCTGGGTGGGGATGTAGCTCAGTAGTAGAGGGCTCCTCTCTCTCTCTCTCTCTCTCTCTCTCTCTCTCTCTCTCTGACACACACACACACACACACACACACACACACACACACACACGAAAGAACAAAAGAAAAAAAAATATCCAGAGTCAAGCAGTCCTGGAGATGGGGTTGCTACAGACCCCAGGAGACATAGGATGATGGGGGTTATCCAGGCCCCACCTTGTATTTTCTCCTAAACCGTCAAAAGGAGTCCCAACTTCTTGAAACCCACCCTGTTCTCTGAGTGAAGTCCTAGGACTGCCAGTGTCAGAATCATCGGGAATGCTAGTCAGAAATGCAGATTCCAGTTAGACCTATTTCCAGACACAGAACCTGGGGTGAAGCTGGGAGGGGTCGGTGTCTTGGATTTGCTTTTTAAACAGGCTTCCTCCACCATCCTTAGGCTGCACAGTCCTAGGAGATGGGAGAGAAGTTTCTGCAACCAGAAAATTGAGGTCTGGGAGGGCTCTCGTCCAAGCTAGGAACTGGGAGTTGTCCTTCCCCCTCCTCCTCACCGACCCTGCACTGTTTGGTGACTGTGGTGGGGTTGCCAGGGGAACCAGGCTTTGTAACTTCCTGACTTTGGCGGTTTTCCCCTCCTTGGCCTTATCTCAGCATCCGCCACCCAGTCCACGGCCCATGCTGGTCACGTAGGAGGGAAGGTTGGTGCCAGGCATGTGGAGGCGTGTCCAGGGCACTGGGGTAACGCCAGTCCAAGGACCTGGGCAGGCAGGAGGGTGGAGATGTTCAAGAAGGGAGAGAGGCTGCTGATTTGTTGATGTCTTTCGCTTTGGCCTGGGAGGGTGTGTGCCTCGGGAATGTGAGGAAGAGTGTTGGTGACCAGGAGGGGCTCTCTCTGTCCTTACCCTGGTGTTTCCTCTGTACCTATAGGGCAATGGGGACAGGTCCAGAGGGAAGGAGGGAGGCCTATCCTGGGCAACTCTCTGTATGACCTGACCCCTCCTGGAAAGGTACCAATGTCCCTGTGTCCTCTGGCCTGTGCCCTCCTGACCTCCTTTCCCTCTCCCTTCTCTAGACTTAGGGCCTCCAGCCCCAAACACCTTCCAGCAGTCCTCCTGCCCCAGCCCCTACTCTTTCTCCCTCATTTCAAATTTCTTCCTGCTTTTCAGATCCTCCTGTCCCTCTGCCCCAGAGAGTCTCCTGAGCTGGAGCAGGAAAACCTACTAGTCTTTAAGGACAGGGGAGAGAAAGGGAATTTTAAAGAAGGGAAGGCAAGAAACAGAATAAAATAGTTCGTGCATTTGAGTATTTATTTATGTTTTGAGACTTACTTTCATTTAGAAAGAATGTAGGGCAGTTTGGAGAGTTCAAGTGTTCCCGGAAGAAGGGGGACAGTAAAACAGCCTCTTTAGCATCCAGGCAGAGATTTATGATCTGTTTCCTGATGACGAGTGGTGTTTATGCTGCACTGAAGACAAAGACACCCCGCACCACCACCATATTGCCTTGCACACGGGAGAGAAAGGGGGAAGAAAACTGCAGGGTGCTGTGCAAAGCAACTTTTCTTCAAGCCTGGCCTTATCTTTGTAGCATCTCTCTTTGGGGCTATTACCCATCTCGTAGATGAGGAAACCAGGTCCAGGCCAGGGTTCAAACCTTGTTGATCTGACTCTCACTGCATCCCCCCCAGGGAACACAGTATGGGGAGACTTCCTCCAGGAGATCCTGGATGATATTATGACAAGGTAGAAGAAACAGTGTGTAACTGAGGACCAAATGGGCACTCCTACAATGGGAACAGAGGCTGTGTAGGGCAATGGGGAAGGTCCAGAGGGAAGGAGGGAGGGCCCTATCCTGGGCAACTCTCAGGACTTAGCAAAGAAGTTTCGAGAAAATGTGGGGGGAAAAAAACAACAACAACAAAACATTACCACTAACCAAAACCCACATGTGCATAACACATACTCTACTCCACACAGGAACGTGGAGACCCCATCTCATTCTAAATCAATGGCCTGGCCACCCTGCCCAACTTCCTGACCTTCTTTATTCTCATCCAGCTTTGACATCTAGAATCCTAGTGTTGGTAAGTGCAGGTTCCTAAATGTATTTCACTGCGGGGGGGGGGGGGGTTCAGGGAGGGGACAGAGAGCTAGAAGCAGGGAGCCGGGCTCCCTTCTCATTGCTCTTAGACAGGCAGGACACATGCTTAAGCGAGAAGCCAGACTTTTCATTTCAGCCAACTGCCGCTGCTGGACCTTGTTTCCCAGGCTCCTCCCATTTCAATATGCTGATTCATCACAGAATTGAACTTCCTATGTCTCCTGCGCTGGCCAGTGTAGGGAGCATCTGGGGTGTGGTGGGGGGGGCGGGGTGTAGCAGGGTGGGAGTCAGTGCACCCAGCAAGGCTCCAAGGCGCAGTAGGAGGTGGGGAGTCAATGCCAGGGCCAAGTCCAGCACGAGACTGCTGGGCTCTGATCAGGCTCCTCCGCTCCTGGCTCCTCAGGACTCAGCTTCTCTCCTGGCTCCTGGCTCCTGCCGGCTGGCATTCAGGCTTTATTGTGACACTTCTCCAGGAGTGCTGGCTCGGCCGGTAGGAGGGGCAGGCAGCCAGGGGTGGAGTCAGGGTTGAGCCCAGAACCTGGACCTGCCCTTTTCCTCTGGCATCTTTAACCTCTTATCCTTCCCCACTGTTCTTACCCCTTGGCTTGCTGGGCAGGGAGAATAGGATGAACAGGGGACAGGGGACAGGAGGAGAATGAAATGAAAGCTTGGGGACCTAAGTAGACGGAAAAGGATTCCAGAGATAAAAGTAGAAATGAGATGAGAAAAAGGAGGGAAAGATGGGAAAGAAATAGTGATGGGAGGAGTGGGCAGAATTGGCTGGGGGTGGCAGGGGAGAGCAAGGGCACTTACCCCAGACCCACGGGATGTGGCTGCGCTTCAAGCCAAGTTTTCCAGGGAAGGGAACAGTAGCCTCCCTGCTTATCAGGGCTGGAATCTGGTTTTATAGGGCCTGGAGTTTTGGAAAAGCAATGCCCAAATTATTAATACAAAATTAGTTACAGCAATTAATGTTTAGAATAATAATATAAATCACAACAAATTATAAACTTAAAGGCTGGCAAATTCTATAAACATTATAACATGTAGAAGAGCAACCTAAGATTTATATGAATTAACTACCTAAAGCAACTCAAAAAAGCTCTTTTTAAATCCCTGTCTTTTTGATTGCATATTCTTTGTTTCTTCGTCTGGCAATGATTTTATCGTATTAATTTTAATAGAGAGAATAGAAAGGTAATTCATTCTTTCCCCTGACGAGGATTGATCAACACTTTTATTATTATTAATAGATTAGAATGTTTCATTTCACAATTTGTTGTGGGTAAAATCATGTCGATTTTTATGATGGTTGTCAAATTTGGGAAAATCTGCCCTAAATTTCTTTTTTATGTGAGTTGTAGGATTTCAGAGCATTGTTCAGTAATTAATCTTAACTGTTCTTTGAATTGATGGCACTCATTAATCAGTTTGTCATAAGTCTCATTCTAGTGTACTAATATGAGTTTCACGTACTTTCCATCCACGCCAATGCTTTCTGTTAAATCAACGAGAAATTTCATATTCTCCCAGTTGTTCAAGTGATTTTCTTCTCCTTGTTAACTGGATTACAAAGCCATCTAAGTGCTTACTTACTCTATTCCATTCCATTCCATTCTTATTCTATTACTTACTTACTCTATTCATAATTTGTCTATTCCTCTTATTGAATTACCTTTTTGGAATGATCTGAAATTTATGTGATAATTTGCTTTTGAATTTCAAAATAATTTCTACTGATTTCATGGCTTGTCTTTATCACTTTTGTTTTCATGAATCATTGATTTAAAGTCAATTTCATGTTCTTTTTTTTTTTTTTTTTTTTTTTTGTAGTGCTGGGGATTGAACCCAGAGCCTTGTACCTGCGAGGGAAGCACTCTACCATCTGAGCTATATCCCCAGCCCTCATGTTCTTTAATATATAAATTCATAGGTGACAAAGGCAAAAAATATACTGTTGATATACATCCAAGTCAGAAATCTGTTAATTTTCACTTGTATTATTGAAATCTTCAAAGAGACTTCCCCAAATGCAGTTTCAAATGGCAGATTCAAGTTGTATCAACTTTTTAAATAAATGGCTTACATTTTGTTTCTCTTTCAAGTCTTTGAAATATCCTTAAAATATCCTTGTACTGTTGCAAGGTGTGATAGGCAGGTCAAGGTATTTCCCCTGCCACCCTAATTCCAGTGCCCAAATGTCCACCCCTTAATCCCTAGTATTAGTGAATATTTACCTTATATGGCAAAAAGGATTTTGCAGATAAGATAAAGTTAAGGAGCCTGAGATGGGGAGATTATCTTTGATTTTCCAGGTAGGCAGAACCTAATCTTCTGAGTCCTTAAAATCAGAGCAGAGAGACATGACTACGAAAGGTCAGAGAAAGGCATAGATCCTGGCTTTGCAGACGGAGGAAGGGGGCTATCAGCCAAGGAATACAGGAAGCCTTTAGATGCACTAGAGTCTACAGAAGGAAGGCAGCCCTGTTGATTGCTTGATTTTAGCCTAGTGAGACTGGGGTCAAACTCTAGAGCTGTATAAATGCATGTTGTTTTAAGTTGCTAAATTTGTAGTCATTTGTTACAGCAGCAGCATAAAACTAATACACAAGACATGAATAGTTTTAAAATGGAAAGACCATCTCATTATATTTAGAAAAGTTCAAGTAGGTATGTGTGTTTAAAATACTCTATTGAAGAGAGGAATACAAAAAGAAAACATCAAGTGCTGGAAAAACAATAGTCAACTCATTTATGTGCTCTGAAGGCAGCTTTTTCTCTGTATAATGTATAATTATATATGCTGCATGACCCTGTCTCTTCCTGGCCCGAGGAGGCATTGATAAGAACACAATTTTAAATTAAAATTTTACTTAAAGTTTTACTCCACTGATGGTTAGAATGATTTTTTTTTTTTCACAGACTGGCTTCTGAATTTGTACATTTTAAACCTGTTTCTCTTTCACTTTGCTGATGCTTTTTGTGTCAGACTTCATAGCACACAGTCATATGAAGAATATGGCCAGTATACTGCTGTTGGGACATCCAGTGAAAGGCTGTTCCAGGAAGCCTTTCCCACACCGGGACAACAGATAGTAACTTAACTATAATGCAAGTGATGGAATCCACACAAACGTTTTTTCACCAAATCCAAAATACATGTATCCCTAAGTTGATTACTTTCGCAAGGTTACAGAAATACATGCCTAAAGTGACATAGCTTAGGGCCCTGCTGTGAATTTTAGTGAGTCTTCCTGCGAACAGGAAGTCTGGAGTTTGTTTGCTTTGAGGTCAATTCAAATATCACCTCTGAAGGTGATTTCCTTAAGCTGTACTCTGCCATCTCCTCCTGCCTGCCTCAACTTTATTCCTTTGCTTCAAAAGAGCCAGGCTGCTAGGTGTGGTGGCACATGCCTGTACTCTTAGGATTGTAGTGAAGACCAGACCCTGTCTCAAAAGAAAGTAAAAAACTGGGCTGGAGATGTAGCTCAGAGGTAGAGCACACCTGTGTTAAATACCTAGTAACTAACACACACACACACACACACACACACACACACACACGACAGTCTGGGTGGAGAAAAGAACACAGTCTTTGTTTGGACGGTTATCTCTCTTGGCCTCTGTGGTTACGGGGACAATTACTACCTCTTTGGTTATGGGGACAATTATTACCTCAGAGGAATGTGGCAGAAAATTGAGTAAAAACCCTTCTGGAAGCATCTGATCCCCAGTGGGGGTGACTTGTTCTCCTGGGCTGCAGGAAAGGGGGTTCTAATACCAAGGCAGGGCGAGAAAGTTGCCAGAAACAGAAGAGTTCCTTCCTTCCCTCCCAAGCCACTCAAGGACTGTGTCATTCTTTTAAGTTTCCCCCTCCCCTCTTGGATCTAAAACTCCGTGGGGCTTCCGGGAGAAAGGAGTGCCAATTTTATACTCTTGAGGATCCCACAGGAGATAAGGGCTAGGAAATCTAGGGAAGGAATGTGAAGCTTGTTGGAATAAGTTCTTCAGAAGCTGCAGCAGGTGGCCCTGTCTTGCTTCCTCCGTTCCCCAAGGGGCTTTCCATGCTTAAGTTGGAGTAAGGTTCAGAAAGACTGCTGCTAGGGTTTGGAGAGGTTTGGGAGTGAGGCAGGGGTCGCAGAATTGCAGAGTTACTTCCTCAGCTAATCAACACCTGAAGAAGGAAAAACATCGTGGCTGGTGGGAAGGCTTTGTGAGGCTTGGAGCATGTAGGCTGTCCAGGGCCATTTATTTCTGCCCCTGAAGGTTGGGAGGTAAAAGGGAAAAATCAAATTGAGAATATTATTAAATTCCTCAAAACATACAAATGAAAAAGTGTAAAGAGCAGGTTCCCAACCTGTTGTATGGGGTATGCTTAATGAGATTCCTGTCTCAAAAGAAAAAAAAAATTAAAAAGGGCTGAGGATGAAGCTCAATAATAGAGCAACCCTGGGCTATCTTTTCAGTACCGGGGGTGGGGTGGGGGAAGCTCCCCAAAGCTAGTTTCAGAGATTTTTTATTCCCTCATCCCTCCAGTACTGGGGCTTGAACCCTGTGGTGCACTACCACTGAGCTGCATTCCCAGTCCTTTTTGAGACAGGGTCTCACTTAGTTGCCCAGGCTGGCCTCGAACTTGCGAACCTCCTGTCTCAACCCCGAGTCCCTGGGGTTACAGGCGTGTGCCAGAGCGCCCAAGCTTTTACTTTTATTTTTTAATAAGCTCTCCCAGACTTTGGAGAGGGAAGTCTGAGGCACGCCTTTGAAGAAACTGCTCCTGAGATGGCAAGCACAGATCCAAAGCCGGAAGTTTTTTCTTTGGTCTAATGGACTCCCCTTCCTATTGTGAAATTTATATTTGGTCTAAGGCTGCTGGCTTCGCAGGAGGCGGACCAAACTCCGGAGGATCACGTTTGGCTAGGCGCCTCCCGCGCACTGGGGGCAACGGTAACCATGGTAACCCCGGGGGAGGAGGGGGTCTGGGGAAAAACTTGACCCCGGCTAGGCCTAGCTCTTGGGGCAGCTAGGTGGCAGTGAGTCGCCCCTGGGTCTTTACGGCTCGAGTCCGGTCTAAGACAATTGTATAATGCCACTCCTTTCAGCCAAAGGAGGGCGCATCCCGTCGGCTCAACCCTTTGCAGCCACTGTTCCCGCTCTGGAGCCGGGAGGGGAAGGTCGGAGGGAGGAGCTCCGGTTCCAAAACTAGCCGCACGCTGGGACCGCCCTCCGGAACTGGGAGGGGCGGGGCCTGGGGCGGGGCCAGGCCGGGGAGCGCGGGCTTCTGGTTGCCGTGGGAACGCGTCCACATCAAGTGCCCTGAGGCAGTGCGGGCTGCGGAGGAGGCCGCAGAGATGGTGAGGCTCCGGGCCGCGGTAGCTCAGGTGTCCTGAACTGGGTTAGGGGGTAAAGTGGGGGCTGGCAAGGGCAGAAGTTGGGTCTGGGTCTGAGGCCCAGGAAGGTCTGGGGGTGGGTAGAACAACCTTGGAAAAAGCAAAGGAAGACCACGGAGGGGTTCAAAAGAGGAATTAAGGGCGGAGTCGGTAGGGGTTGTCAACGTGCTATGGTGCTAAGTGGTGCCTATCAAGTGGTGCCGCCAAAGAGGGGGATTGTGGGATGTGCTGTGGAGAAAAATACTGGTGAGGAGGCCAGGTAATGGGTTTTAGTACCTGTTATGCCATTAACAAGCAATAGGGTGATTTTGGGTAGGTCACCTCATGTTCTTGAGCCTCATTTTCTCTTCTGTTAGCAGGGCTTTGGATCATTCATTGGGCGTCAATAGACATTCATTCATTTATGAATGAACAGGAATGGTCCCCTTTCGCCAGGCCCTGAAGAGAGATTGGGATAGGTCTGGCAGGCTTGAAATTTGCATAGGGTCATGAACGTAGAAAAGGACAAGATATGGGAGGAGCTATGAGGAAGACACTTACTTGTGCTTGAGTGTATTGGCCCTGGAAGGGTTGGGGGAGGCACACTGACTCATTTCAATAATTATTGAAACTCACTGTAGAATGTCTGGCATACCAGTGCTAAAGGTGGCTACTTAGGTGTAATTTTGAAGACATTTCAGGCTTAGAGGCTGTGTTGCTCTTCTGGGACTTAATGGATTTTTGAAGAACTTTGTTAATTGTGAAATAAAAACGTCTTCAATAAAGAGCAATTCCCAACTTTTGAGGACTCTCTGAAATTAAGTCCCCTTTCAGTTATGCATCTTATTTGATTCAGTGTCTCCCCTTCCCTTGGCACAGGGTATATATTATGTATGTGAGGCTCTAGCATCACACCTGGCATGTCCTTAAATGTCTGTTTGTTCTTGCATACAGTAATGGAACTCTCATTTTCTCCTGTTTAAAAGTTTTCTATTTCCAAGCCCTCATGAATTAGTAAGTTGCAACTGGACAAGACTTGTGGATCACAGGCTCAGGGATTCCCTACCCTAGGGCCACTCAGGGAAGGTGTTTGGCCAGCTGAGTGAGCCCTTCTAAAATCCTCAGACAAGATTGGTATATGGACATCTTGGAGAAGTAGTGAGTCAAAGTGATTGCTGGCAGATAGTGTGTGTACGTGTGTGTGTGTGTGTGTGTGTGTGTGTATGCACGTGTGGTGCTACTCTCTAGCTTTTTAAAAATTTTTGGCAGTACTGGGGATCAAACCCAGGGATGTTCTACCACTGAGCTACATCCCCAATCCTTTATATTTTGTATTTTGAGACAGGGTCTTGCTAGGCTGGCTTTGAACTTGTGATCATATGGCCTCCTGAGTGGCTGGGCTTACTTAGATGTTTCACCATGTTTTGTTTCTCACTAGCTTGTTTTATTTCTTTTTTTAAATTTTGGAATACTGGGGATTGAATTCAGGGGCACTCAACCGCTGAGCCACATCCCCAGCCCTAGTTTGTATTTTTTTTTTTTTTTTAATTTAGAGACAAGGACACACTGAAGTGCTTAGCACCTCACTGTTGCTGAGGCTGGCTTTGAACTTGTGATCCTCCTGCCTCAGCCTCCCAAGCTGCTAGATTGACAGGCGTGTGCTATTACGCCCAGCCTACTCACTAGCTTTTGAGAGGGTGAGGAGGAGTGAAAAGAGGTGGCAGGGTGGGGCGGTTTAGGGTTGGACAGACCCACAGGACTCTTACAAAGGTTATGATTAATAACATCCTCCAGAAAGAAGGTCAGGGACCTCAGTACAGATAGGCAACCTGATCCATTTGAAGAAAGAGGATAACTGAATGGATCATTCAGAATAAAAGGCAAGGGTCCTTGGGTGTGAGCATACCCATCTTCTTGGTAACCAAAATCTACACAAAGGGAAGTGAGGCCAAGCTAAGAGTCTAAAGTCTGAATTTGCCAGCCTGTGGTAATTCTATATACAAAAGAGGAACAAGATCCCAGGGTGCAGAGGACATGTAGGAAAGGACATGCCTTTGTCTTTTTTCAGTTGACAGGTGTTGCAATGACGTCAGGGAAACTCCACACTGACTCATTCCAGTCCTGCTCCAGCTTTGTCTTGTTAAATTTGCATTACACATCCTGGATCCCAGCATGTACAGTGCTGTGGTTTATATGGGCTCCATACTCTTGCCATCAGAGTCAGGGCTCCAAGCCCACGGTTACACTTTATTTTCAACTAAAAATAGTTTTATTATTTTTCCTGGTCATAAAAATAGTTACCTACTTTGGGGAAAAAAACTATTTAATACAAGAAATTGTCTTATGACAGTAAAGCTTATTTGAAATTACTGTTAAGCGTCTTTGTGAAGATGCTTTAGTGACACATTTTGTGTGTACATCCTCCATACAAACATTTTTGCAGGAATACCTATATACTTCTCAGAATGCATTTTCTTTAAAACTAACTATGTTTTGAACTGGGTGTGGTGGCACACCCCTGTAATCCCAGCTACTTGGCAGGTGGAGGCAGGAGGATCATCAGCTTGAGGCCAGCCTGGGCAATTTGGTGAGACCCTGTCTCAAAAATAAAAAGGGCTGGGAACGTAGCTCAGTAGTAGAGCAACCTGGGTTCAATCCCCAGTACCTGCCCCCCCCCAAATATATGTGTTATGAAGATCACCCTATATCAATAAGTATAAATCAATATCCATTTAACAGCTAATCTTCCTGCATCTGTCTCAAAGAGCCCCCTAGCTCTGGTCACATTTTTATTTGTTTATTTTTGGTACTGGAGATTGAACCCAGGGCACTTCATCACAGAGCTTTTAATTTTATCCCCAGTCCTTTTCATTTTTTATTTTGAGACAGGGTCTTGCTAAGTTGCTGAGGGTCTCCATAAGTTGCTGAGGCTGGCCTTGAACTTGGCATCCTCCTCCGCTTATCTAACTGGGTTTGCATGCTCCTGGGAGGATATGGTGTATGGAGAGTAAGCTGAGTCATTAAGATGAACATATCCAAGCAGGGGTGGCATCTTTATCAATCCTCATCTTTCCCAATCCCCCCTTGCCTCCTTAGCTATTGGGAGCTGGGGAGTGCTACCTTCCTTTCAAGAACTGTCCCCCCTCACTCCAAGCAGGACTAGTTGGGCTTCTCTCTGGCCACTGCTCAGCTTCTTGGAGATATTTATTTTGTCATGCAAGATGTAAAATCAGCACTTCACCTCCTAAAAGAACCTCTTGGCTATTGCTTCCAGCCCAGAGGGATCCAACTTTCCATTTCTGCTTGGTTTTTCATTTTTTTTTTTTCTAGTACTTTTACATAGTGACCTCCTGAATCCTTCTTGTTACTCTTGGCAAAACTGATTATTCTAACCCTGGGGTAAGGCTTGTGGCTTCCAACTCAGCAGTTCTCAAATGAGGTTTTCTCAGACACCCAATCCTAGAGCTCAGGGCTTCCCTTTGTCCTGCCCAGTGGCCACTTTTCTGTGGTCATCTGTTCTCCTTCCTCTGCTCTGACTTTTAAACGCGGGCAATCAATTATTTCCTGTGGTTACTGCCCTGGACCATGGCACTAAGAACACAGGAAGGAGAAGGTGCAGCTTGAGCCCTCGAGGGAACTAGAGCCTGGTAGACCCGACACACAAAGAGAAAACCTGTAGAAGCCCTTGAAAAGAAACAGGAAAACAAATGCAAAACAATAATAATACTTTCCATCTGTACTCCAAAGCCCTTTCACATACATTATTATCCACAATGCAGACCACATACGTGATCTGGAAAACGTGGACTGGTGGAGTGGCTTGGAGCAGGGCAGATGTGTTTCCCCAAAGCACCCATCTCTATGTGGTCTGCATGCCTTGAGAGTCATCTTGCTCAGCCTCATTCACTGCTCTTCAACAAATGCATATTGGGTTCCCACGGTGTGTCAGGCACATTCTTAATTAGGTACAGAACTCAGACCATCCCTCATGATCCAAAGCCTCTTCCATCTTTTCCAGTTATTCCCAATGTTCGGTCTCAATCCCACCTACTGCAGTTTCTGTTCATTTCCTCTTATTCTATTTTTGGTGGAAAGGGGAGCAGTCGCTCACCACCCACCATATAATAACCCTTCAGAGGCTGTTATTAGGCATCCTCAGGGCTGCTATATTTACCTTTTAATAAATCCAAGCTTTTCTGCTCTGCTGTATTGGGGCTGCCTGAGGATGTAAAGGGAGGTTCCCTCTAAAGCTTTTTGCTGGCTGTGCCAGGCGGCAAGGGAGAGGCACACACAGCAGTGCTCATTGTTCGGAACAGAGCCAGCTGGAGAATAATTGCCCAATTTAGTGTGAAAACCTTGATACAGGTGGAACAGGTGCTTGGGGGGGTCTGGTTGGTAATGGCAGATCAGAGAGCTTTCAAAACACTGCCCGGTGTTCAGTGACCTGGAATGCATGGTTTATTTCTGTTTACCCTGTCCTCTTGATGGCTGCTGATTCCCAGGCTTGGAGGGACCCAATATGTCTAGCCCATTCCCCCAAGGTAGCCCAGCTTATAGAGCTGTGTTGTGTGTATATGTGTGTGTGTGTGCGGGGGGGGGGTGGGGTGTGTGTGTGTGTGTGTGTGTGTGTGTGCATGCGTGCGTTCGGGGGTAGGTGGGCATGTGGGCTTCTCCAAAGACAGATTTGAATCAGTTTTAGATTAAGCCTGGAGTTGGGTGTGGTGGTACATCCTGGTAACCCCAGGGACTTGGGCAGGAGATGGGATAGGCTGAGGCAGGAGGACCACAGGTTTGAGGCTAGTCTTGGCAACTTTGTGAGACTGGGTCTCAAAATAGATGAAAAGGGCTGGAAATGTTGCTCAGTGGTAGAGTGTCCCTGGGTTCAATTCCCAGTACAGGGGAAAAAAAAATTCCTTGTACAAGCTGCCTCCTAGAGATTGGATTGATCAATCCTCCTGCAGTTGGATTGACCTTGTGGAATGAAGGGTGTTGAATTGGAATTCTTGATTATAAGTAACATAGCAAGACTCTAAAGTAGAAGGGAATGTGTTGAGAGGATTTTTGGAGAGCTCACTGATTTGACACCCAAGCTGGGAAACTAGGCTTAGAAAATAGGAACAAACAGATGGCTGGAACCAAGGCCCAAATCAGAAGTAGAAAGGGTCTCATAACACCCTTTGGTACACCATTGTCCCCTAACACTGTCATCTTGGATTGCAGGATGCTGCTACCTGTGTCCTTACCAGTGTTACCCTTGACTCTGGGTATGGCTGCCCATGCTGCCTCTGTCAGAAAGACTTTCTTGATTCTGCTTCTTGCATTAGTAATTTCCCTAGGCATTGTCAGCTTGGGGTGATTTCATTGGCTAAGCCTAGCTTCCTTGCCCAAGTAGGAAGACAAACACCTGGTGTTTTCTGTTTCTGTCGTCGGAGATGGGCCCTGATTCCCACAATGATTACAATGGAAAGTTGGCAAACACAAGAAGATCCTGGGGCTTAAATGACTAATGTACACTAAAGGAGTTCTGGGAGGGAAAAGCCACATAGTGGATATTAGGAACTGGTTAACTGGTTTGCCTTTCTGTAGCTGGTGATCATTCATCTTTCATCTATAGCCTAAAGTGTATGAAAATGTCGACCACATGCTCAGTAGTGGGGGAAGTGCTTCTCCATCCTTTATATCCTCTGATCCCTGCCATGACCTTGTGAGATTGCAAGGCATGGAGGAGAGGTCAATTAATATGTCATTTGTGAGGGGGGCCTGGAGCTGAAGCTGAGAAGACTGGAGGCAAAGAAAACTCTTTACATTTCTGGGGCGTAGCTTGAATTGCCTCATGAGAGGTTGTTCATACGGGACACTGGAAGCACATGAGTAATGAGTTGAAGTGTCACTCCTTTCCTGCCACCTCTGTTTCCTTTATCCTTTCTTTCATACTGCATGACCAATTTGGCCTTCTTCAGCCGCAGGGGCTACCGACATGCTCCTTCTCATGGAGCCAGGGTGCCTTGTCTCTGCCAAGGGACTCCCCTGCTTCTGTGAGGATGCTGTCTAGCTATTGCTATTTGTCCCTCATGTTTCAGGGCTCACACCAGTGCTCTCCTTAACTTTCCTCACATGCCTACCCTCTGTTCCCAACATGGGCTGACAGTGTTTTCTGCCCAGAGTCTGAATGCCACTCAGTTACGATGACCCCAATTTTTTTTTTCTTTTTCCAGCCGTTAAGCACAACTGGCATCTTGAGCTCCTCTTCTTCAGCTTCCAACAGGTCACGAAACAGGACTCGCTATCGGACCAAAGCTATGAGCTCTGAAGTAGACGAGAGCCTCTTTGGAGGAGGGGTCAAGGTAACCCTCAGAACTGGGTGCAGTGGTGCATGCCTGTCATCCCAGTGATTTGGGAGGCTGAAGCAGGAGGACTGCAAGTTTGAGGGCAGCCTGGGAAGTCTGACTTAGTGAGACTCGGTTTCAAAATAAAAACTAAAAAGGGCTAGGGATGTAGCTCAGTGGTATAGCACTCTTGAATTCAATATCCAGTACCAGAAAGAAAAAAAAAGTAGCCTTCAGCAAGTCCCTCCATGTGTCTGTCACCTGGGCAGTGACCCAGACCAGTGTCGCACAGGTCAAAGTCATCACCCTTTGTTAGATAAATCTCAGACAGAGAACAGAGGGGAATCCTGAGACCTGTTCATCTCTGATCTCTAGTGTGGCCTCTAGCATGGCCTGTGTAGACGGGGCTGCCTGGCTTCTTCCCTCTCAGCATTTAAGATCTGGTGTGATGTCAAAGGGAGGCTCAGCCACAGAGAGCTCCGCCGTCGCTCAGTGAAAGCCTCAGGATGAACCAACCGAGGGCTGGTGGGCACAGCTTGAAGAGCGTAGAGGAACTTCTTCCCTTTCCACCAAAGAAGAGCATCAGAGTACAGCACAAATGACCTCCTTTCTCACTTGCTCAACTGAAACAATTACTTAGGTTTGAGAAATGGGAAGGTTTTTATTTGCAAGCCTCGTCCAGACTACAAGGTTGACAATCCCTTTAGTCAAGAAAGGGAGAGGTAGAGAATTCCTCTGAAACAGTTCCATAGGTGAGAAGGAAGGAGAAATAGAGAAATGAGACACGGAGAGTGGGATCGTGAAAGATTAAGAGAAAGAGAAGAGAGAGAAGAAAGAGCTGTGAGCTGGATGTGGTGGCGCATGCACGTAATCCCAGTGAATCAAGAAACTGAGGCAGGCAGACTGCAAATTTGAAGACTGCCTGTCTCAAAAATTAAAAGGGCTGAGGATGAGGCTCAGTGGTAGAGTTCCTGGGTTCAATCCCCAGTTCCAAGGGCGGGCGGTGGGGGGGGGGATGGTAGGTGGTGTGAATACCTGTGGCAGCTGAGGAGGTTGTAGAGAGGAGCAGACTTTCCAGAAGTTTCCAGATGGGCATTTTTTTTTCCATTTAGAAGACTCCCACTCTGCCACAATTTTCCTATTTTTAAGGGAAAGAATCAAAGGAATGCAATTTCACTTACTTTTGGTTTTTGTTTATTTCGGGTCCATATGGAGTTTTCTAGTAATAGCAAAGAGAGGTGTGGAAGTGGCCAAGTGCTCCAGGAGCAGTTGTGCTGGCTAATAAAAAGAAAAAATTCTGACCCCATCCCAGTTTCTTTGGCCTTAAGGGAGGGTGGGAGTCCAGGAAGTCTCTCAGCGGGCAGTAGGGGGCAGAAGTGGCCTGTGGCTTGACCGAGTGGTGCTCGCCTGGAAGCGGAGATGGGCACCAGGTGGCAGCAGGGCTCGGGACTGTGTGGAAAGTTCTTAGGATAGGCAAGGCCACACCCCGCCGCCCGTCAGGGTCCCACTTGATGCACTAATGACAAATGAATTCTCTCCTGTGTTTAGTCATTCCCAGAAATAAGCATTTTTTTGTTATCTGAACCTGTCACAGTCAGAAGTTTAAAAAAAATCATAATCTAATCTGTATTAATTTTTGCTAAATTCTAACTCCTTGATTTTTTTCACCATCTTGATTTTAAGAGCGCATCTCTGGCCAATTAGTTATGTGTAACTCCTTCAGTATGGCTTTTATTTATTTATTTATTTTTGGTTTGACACAAATTAATTATTAGAAAGTGTTCAAAGGGATTCATTATTAGAAAGAAAAATTACTACTATCATAGACTGTATTAGTCTATAACAAATTGTATTGCTTCAAAATCGCAATGTAATCCAGGAGAGATAAGAATTCCTTCTTTGATGGAGGAGAATCTTTTATGAAGAGAGGAGAACCTAGAGACCAAAAATTTATTTGTCATTCCTGATGATTTTAAAGTCGGGGCTAGATACACACTAGCAACTCCTCTCCTCCCCTCTTGTTGCTACTGTCCCTGACCATGCTGTGCTGAGAACAGGAGGCCTAGCTCTCAGAAAAGTCGGTCAGTACCGAGCATCCAGCGCTGCTTTCCCAGTACTCAAGGTGGTCCTGCTGTCTGGGACAGCAAGCCTCCCCTGCCCCTGGGTGGGGTGGAAAGCGCAGGAGAGAGGAAGGCTACATGTGAAGTTAGGACTAAACAGCAGGAAGTGGGGTGACCAGCTTCTAAAGATGTCTTTCTGACTTCACAGCCCCTGGCCCAGGGCCAGAGCGACAGCCCCATTGTGCTGCTCCGAGATAAGCATACCATCCGGAAAACTCTCACGGCCCTGGGCCTGGATCACAAGCCAGAGACCATCCAGCTCATCACCCGGGACATGGTCCGAGAACTCATGTGAGCCCCCACAGTCTCCCTCACTCAGCCTGTGCTACCTCTGAAGAATTTTGCAGGGAGACGGGGAAACTCACCAGGTTTCCTTCTGCCGGCCCAATCCCTGCTTCTTTCCTATTCATGTCCCCCTTTAGTTTCATCCGGGCCTCTCATGTTTCTCCCTGGCTGTGTCTACTCTGGCCCATCATTCCCAGCTGCTTTTCCTCTCTCTCTTCTGCTGGCTAAAGGATCTAAGGAACTGGGAGAGGGGAGGCGCTTAGTGGGTCCTCTCTAAGTCTCTATTAGCAAACCTGGTAAAGGGAAGTGATCCAGATGAGTCACTTCCTTTGGGCTGCATTAAGAATCTGAAGCGAAGGGAAACTGACCAGATGCCTCATTAGCCTTCCCAGATTCTGAGGCTATCTGAGGAGCTCCTTGGGTTCCTTTGGGATTAGCTCAGCCTTGCTTCCCGACTGGAGCTCAGCCTTGCTTCCCGACTGGAGCGCAGCCATTGCATGGATCCCTCCTACGTACGGGTTCAAGCCAAGCTCAGAAAAAAAGCAAGGAGCCAACATGACGCTCAGTGGTTTAGCTCTCCTATTAGTGCTTCACTCTCTGTAACTGTTCTTCCTACTCTGGCTCTACCCGCTAAGAACTTGAATTCCCAGAAAATGCTGACTGAGGCATAAGCTGGGGAAGAACAGCTGGTACATAGAGTAGGAGCCGGGCCTGACCACAGCCCCTTATTGAGCTTGGTCTGGCCAGCCCCAGCATCCAACAGCCAGATGTGGTCAGCATCCTGTGCAGGCAGGCCTGGGGTCCTGAGAAAGGCTTCCTTCTTTGGAGTGGTCTTGTGCTGAAGATGCACTGGGAATCAAGCGCTGGTCCTTTTTCTATACTGTGGTCTTAGATTCAGATCTGTCACTTAGGAAGTCACTCCAGATCCACGCTGGGCAATGTCACCTGGCTGAGTCCTACAGACACTCACTCATTTGGTCTCCCTCTTGAATACTCCCTCCCCCGACACACACACTGGTTTTATTAGATGAGATTTCACTTCCTGGTTTATACCGTCTGCGTCTTATGGCTTTGTACCTGTTAAATTGCTTCACCCAGAAGCAGCTTTAATTCCTACCCCCCAGCCGTTCCCTCCCCCATCTTTAATGTCTGTCATTTGTCTGTAATCATTATAATTAGCTATAGATTTGTTGAATGCGTTGGGCAGCTACCAGGAGAGGTCTATAGACATGTCTCCAGCAGTTGTTGATCAGAGATTTTAATTAATATTTAGGGTTCAAAGCTTCTCTGTAAGCTGGATGGACAGGGATATTTACATTTCTCACCAGCATCTATTTCAACCTTGTCTGGCGTCCCCTTGCCCTTTATATGTCATCAGGAATAATCTATTTTTAAGGTTCAGTTCCACAGCTTGGTTTGGAGTGCTCACTCGGTACCAGTCACTGTGCCAGAGACCAGGCCATCAGTATTGTCAGGACAGAGTCTGCATTCCTTTGGCCAGGATGTAGGCACGAAGAACAGGGTGTGGTGGGGGCTCAGAGGAGGAGGTGATCTATGGGGCCCGGTGGCAGGGTGGGTATGGGTCTTGGGCAGCTGAACAGAGAAGGTAGCCTATGAGCTGGACCTTAGAGAAAAAGAACTTAAAATGTGTCTTTTCAGTGTACACTGCTTACCTAAGGCCCTTTCCTCCAATGACTGTGCAGTTGCAGTCTCCCCTGTGACTGACTGAGTCCGTGCTGGAGGGTTGGCAGGGCGCAGGGAGGGTGAGAGAGTCTGGAGCAGGGTGCCCGGGGCTTTGGCTCTCTCTCCCCTAACTCCATTCATTCCTGTGTCAGTGTCCCATCGAAGGACTCCTCTGGAGAATCCCTAATCATCAGCCCCGAGGAGTTTGAGCGAATCAAAGGGGCATCCCACGTCCCGACCACAGAAGAAATGGAGGCCAGGGAGCAGGCCTTCAAGAAGGAGAAGGAAGCCATTGTGGTAGCTGACTTCCCTAAACCTTGATCTCTGCAGATGGGGGGCAGAATAGAAGTGTTCAGGGGATCCGGGCAGGGTGGCACACACCTATAATCCCAGCAAAACTCAGGAGGCCGAGGCCGGAGAGTTCGTTGGCCAGCCTAGGCAGTTTAGCGAAACCCTGTCTCAAAAAGGAAAACAGAAAGGGCTGGGGATTTGGCTTAGTGGTAAAGAACCCTGCCACTCTGGGTTCCATCTCCAATACCACATAGAAAAGAAAAAAAAGTTCTGGGGAGAGGATAGCGTCTCCAGATAGTGAGAACTGACCCACTTTGAGGGTCCTGAAATGAGGGGTGAATGTGTCCTTAGTTAGAAACGTTGCAGCCGGACTGGGGTTACGGCTCAGTGGTACAGCGCTTGCCTAACACCTGTGAAGCCCTGGGTTCCACCCTCAGCACCACGTAAAAATAAGTAAAATCAAGGTATTTTGTCCATCCCCAGCTTAAAAAAAAAAAGAAATGTTGCAGAATGGCCATCAGAGAAATTCCTGGAAGGGAATGGGGGCTACTTGGGCCAAGGAAGGGGCGGAGCATAAAGCCAGGTTGTGCAAATGCCCAGTTCTGATGGTGTGATGGGCTGAGGCACGGAGCACAGGGGGACAACCCCTCCACCGATCCAGACTCACCTCCTTTAGGATGCAGTGGCGACTCGCAAGAAGATCATGAAACAGAAGGAGATGGTGTGGAGGAGCAACAGGAAGCTCAGTGAGCTGGAAGAGGTGGCCAAGGAGCGGGCCCAGAACCTCCTGCAGAGGGCCGACAAGCTGCGGATGGAGCAGGAGGAGGAGCTCAAGGACATGAGTAAGGTGGGTGCCTCATCTCACCGCCACCCTCTACTTCCCCGTGAATTCACGCACAGGGCAAGGTGAGGAAGCAGTGGGTGCGAGGTGGTGGGGGTGAGCTGGGGAGTGGGGGAAAGGTATACCTGTCAAGGTAGTCCTTGTCATCAGAGAGGACCGACTCTGCTGCCTGCTTGCTGTGTGACCTTGAGCAAGCCCTCTTGTCCTCTCTGAGCCTCACTTCCTTCATTTGTAAAATGAGGACGGTAGCACTACTTGGCAGAATTATTGGCAGGATCAAATAAGCTAAGATGTAGGAGATCCTTTCTGAACCATGATTCATAAACAAATGGGAGGATATTGCTTTTTATTTTTATCCTGCTAGTTCAATTCTGGCCACAGAGGGTGGTTGAGGCAATGGGATTTGTTTTGAGTACTCAGAGTGCATCCTTTAGCTGAGAGCATAAAGACCAGGGACTCGTTTGAAATTCTATTTTCTAATTCCTTTTGCATGCGGTTCATTTCCTGACCAAATGAAAAATGCCGATTCCCCAACACCTTCATCTCTGATTTCTGTCTTCCAGGTCAATCTTTTTTACGTATCCCTCCTTTTATTTCCCAAGGCTTTTACATCTTGGTTTTTATGGACGGACCCAGGTTTTTCATCCCTTTTTGTATCATGTTGGGCTCTTCCAGCTTGTTATGCTTCTAGTGGCCTGATCTCATTAGACTGTTTTAACTTCACTGAGCTTAACTTGGGGCTCATGGGTCCCAAAGGACAATTCATTAACCCCCAAACACTATAACACTTTGAAAGAAGCTATTCTGGATCTGTCTTTGCACAGACCCTAGCACCTAGAAGGAACCCAGGAATTTATAAGGGGGAAAGCAAATACCAGAGTGTTCTTGCTTCTCTGAATTTGTGATCAGCCATGCACAATGCCAGGACACTTCAAGATATTCTGCTTCCATTTCTCCCCCTTACACTTCCTCAGACCCACAGGGCATCCCTTCCTGTCCTTGCCCCCAGGTCTAGTGCCACACTTTGGTCTCCATTCTCTAGATTATTCTCAATGCCAAGTGCCATGCCATCCGGGATGCCCAGATCCTAGAGAAGCAGCAGATACAAAAAGAACTGGATGCAGAGGAGAAGCGGTTGAATCAGATGATGGAAGTGGAGCGGCAGAAGTCCATTCAAAGGCAGGAGGAACTGGACAGGAAGAGGAGAGAAGAAAGAGTACGGTAAGGATGTGGCTTGGGCATTTCTGCGCTAAGTCATTTCCATACCTCTTGAGGTCCATGTCGCTTTGAAAAGAGGGAGGAGGTGAGGCCTGGTGGTCATCATCATCTATTACCCCTATGGAACGAGGCAGAGAATCCTAGAAGTTTTACAGCCTGTTTCCAAGATCATAACAGGTACTTCTCAATCTGGCCACAATTCAGGCTCCTTGTCACAGGTTCACAATTTTTTATTTTTCAGTACTGGGGATTGAACCCAGGGGTGCTCTACCACTCAGCTACACCCTTAACTCTTCTAATTTTTTTTTTTTTTTTTTTTTGAGACAGGCTCTCATTAAGTTGCCCAGGCTGACCTTGAACTTGTGAGCCTCCTGCCTCAGCCTCCTGGGTAGCTGGGATTACAGGCATGTGCCATTACAAGTGGCTGCAATTTTCATGACTTTTGTTGTTCCCTCTTTTTTGACTGACTACCCTTCTTTTTCTTTTCCCTCCTGGAAAAGGAAAAATGGGAGAAGACAAGATCAGGATAAAAATCAAGGGAAGCAACATGAGATTCCCATTCTGGTGGAGCACTTGAATGGCTTCACTCTTCAGATGAAATAAGCAGGAGCAGTGAGCGAAAGATCTTCTTGGGGATCTTTTTCTTTCTGTAGTATGTAACTTTGCTGTCACCTCCCCTGATAACCCTCCCTCACTTCACCAGGCAGGCTTAGTGCCTTCCTTGTCTGTACCCTGCCATGCTGTATTTATACTCTCAGGTGCCACTTCTTGTGCTGTGGCTCCCTGGTCCTCGCTAGACTGGGAGCTTATTGAGCACAGAGGTCCTGCCATTCATTTCTGAAGCTCCTGGGCCTTGCAGGGTGTTCAGCCTGGAATAGGTACTTCATTCACATCAGGATGCATAAATGCATTTTCCCTTTTTTCATTTTGCAGAAAAGGGAAAGTCCTAGGGAAGGTAAATTACAGAATCAAAGTGTCCTAGAGTTAGAATACGAACCATATGATACATGAATTACTTCTATGAGCAGTTTTCATGCCACGTTGGAGAGCAGTTTTATCTAAAGAGAATTGTGCTTTGTAAGCTCTTGAACCATTCATCTCTGTGCTTCTAGTAGCTACCCAGTAGACCATCTTAGGCTCCCAGTTAAACTTATTTTAGTGGCTAAGTGGCTGTTTACCTTCTGCATAAATAGCTCCGATAAAGGGAAAACTTCTGCCTCATTAGGCAAAGCCAATGATTTGACCTGGCTGAGCCCAGTCCGGCTTCCATGTAGATCTTTCGCTCACTGCTCCTGCTTATTTCATCTGAGGTGTGAAGCCATTCAAGTGCTCCATCAGAATGGGAATCTCATACTGCTGCCCTTGATTTCTATTCTGATCTGGTCTTCTCCCATTCTCCCAGGCTTGACTCATGATGTGGGGTCTGCATGCTTCCAAGTTCATTGACATCCCAGTACACACAGGGATCCCTGCAAGTGCTGATTGTAGACCCACTCTCTCTGCTTCTGACTGTTGAGCTTGGGCTTTGCCCAGTGGAGAGACTTCATCAGACTCAGCCCCGTCTACCGGCAGCCGAGGGTCTCAAACGTGAGGGAGAAAGTAAAAAAGACAGTTGTCACACTAGGCGTGGAAGACAAGATAAACTGGGTGATAGCAGAAGCACTAGAGGAATTAGACTTTTAAATTCTGTGAGGCTAGCATACCATGCTAGCTTCCCATACACTGAGAAGACTTGGGAAGAACAGGATTCCAGTAACTAGTTACATATATGAAAATGAGAAGCTGTATTAAGCCGTCGGGTGACTCCTGGGCAAACAGAGTGGAGAGGAATCTCAGGAAGGATGGGTCCCCAGAGCCAGGAGCTGAGAAAAGAGGGACCGATCCCCCAGGACATGCTGGGGAAGGACTTTGGTCTGGATCCATCAAGCCTATCCAGGTTGAGGGGCATGTGTCAAATTGTCCCTGAAACTGCCTGTCTTGGGGATTATTTGGATGGAGGTCAGAGCAGAGAGACCTGGACCCGTGGTTCCTGAGACACTGTGGTGCTGTTCCCTCCTAGGGGAAGGCGGCACATTGTGAAGCAGATAGAAAGGAACCGGGAAGAGCGATCTCTGCTTTCGGAGCAGCGGGAGCAGGAGAAGGAACAGATGCTGGAGTACTTGGAACAGCTCCAGGAGGAAGACCTTCGGGTAACAGGGCTAGACAGGTCATGCCAAGTTTCCCCCAGCAACCACAACAAAGTACTCCAAGATCTGGGGATTCAGGGTGTGGACTGATTTCTGTTAGGCACATGCTCATTTCACAACATCGTCACCATCAACCTTTTAATGCCATGTTAAACATTTATTTGGCCATGGTGCCATGCTGGGGGATGAGCAGTGATTTGGACAGGCACTGTCCCTGTCTCCTGGGGACTTTGGGTCTCAGTGACCTATCCATGTGAACAGACACATAAAGGAAATATACTGGCTGCATGCTTTGCACAAATAAACACAGGGACGTTTTACAGTCTTCCCTCAATTATCTAGGTCTATTATCTAGTTTGTATGAACACAGTAGCAGTGTCTTAGTTCCAGGCTCCCCGCTGTTACCTCATTCAAAGTGCAGAGCATCCCATGGTCATTAATTGTGTGGTGGAGCCAACCCTTTTCTTCCTGTTAGCCCAAATAAAATTAGTAGGAATATCTATTGCAAAACCAAACCGAACCAAACAAAAAACTGATGAAATACCTGCCCAAACTAAATAGACTTAAAAACTCCACTTTTATTTGCCTTATCTGATCTGTTTCAGTAAACAAAAGCACAGTGAGAGGGGACACAGCAGGGATTTGGAGCATTGATTTTTTTTTTTTTTTATTCAAAATATTTCACACAGAAAAGGTGAGAACACTGTATCACACCCATCAATTTTTCATTTAGATCTAATGATTGCTAACAATTTGTTTTAGTGGCTTGTTTCTTTGTTTCTTTTTCAGTACTGGGCATTGGATCCAGAGAGCTGTACCCCGAGCTACACTCCTGGCTCTTTTTTTTTTCATTTTGTATTTTGAGGCAGGGTCTCTCTAAGTTGCCCAGGCTGAACTCAAACCTGAGATCCTTCTGTCTCGACCTCCTGATTAGCTGGGATTACAGGTGTGGGCCACTTCTCCCAGCCGTGGCTTGTTTCTTTCTAGGTGTACATACATATTTTGCTAATTGTTAATCTAGTTTAAATTACAGACACCTTGACATGTAGTCACCAATTGTATCAGCCTGCATTTCTGAAGAACCAGGGCACTCTGACATGCCAACAGTACCATTTATCACGTCCTCCACCAAAAACTCTAATCCAGTGATTCCCTCTTATCACCTAATACAAAATTCATATTCAGGTGTCTTCAGTTGTTCAAAAATGTACTTTCAACTCTTTTCTTCTTTTCAAAACAGGCTCCAATCAAGGTTTGTACATTACAGCTGGTTAAGTCTCTTTAGTACGTTTTGATTTAGAAGAGTTTCCTCATTTGCTGATTGATTTATTGTTTAAAATGTATTTTTAATCGACACAGTAATTGTGCATCTTTATGGAGCACATTGCATATCGTATACATTGCATGTGTACAATGTATAATGGCCAGATCAGAGAAACTAGCCCATCCATCATTTTAGACACTTATTATTTCTTTGTGTTGGGAACATTGAAAATCTTCCTTACTAGCTATTTTGAAATGTTCAATTAATTGTTGTCAGCTGTAATCATCCCTCCGTGCTACAGAACATAGAAATGATTCCTGCTATTCACTGTGTCCCTGTACCCATTAAACGTCTTATCCCCCCATCCTCCTCACCACGCATTAATTTTGAAGCATACAGGTCATATGCCTTAGGCTAGCTTTTTTCTTTTTCTCTTTTGGTAGTTCTGGGGATTGGACCCAGGGTCTGGCCTATGCTAGGCTAGTGTTCTACCACTGAGCCCTACCCAGCCCCAGGCCGTGTGCCTTAAAAATGTCCTGCATTGGTTTGTCTGATTCTTTTTCTTCATGGTACCATTTAACTTGTGGAGCACATTTTTTTTTTTTTTTTGCCCCTCTCCCATGTTTGCAGTTGATAAACATCCATAAATGTCGACCAGAGCATTCCATAGTGGTGAGTGACTGGGGACTGTAAGGAGTCCCACAGTCGGGCAGACTTCAAATTATGAAGGTCCTGCAGAGTGAGTTCCCATTGTGAAGGGAGGGAGGAAGATTACCTGGATAGTTGGAGAAGCCGAGGGCACACGGTTTGGTGAGGTGCTTGAGAAGGAGACTGAGGGGGTCAAGAAGACAGAAAGACCTGGCCAAGTTACTTCAGTTCCTGGTGAAGAGAGAGGGGGTGAGAGAGGGTCAGGAAGGAGAGGTGTGGGGCAAACATGCAGAGAAGGGAGAAACAAAACTGGAAAACCCAACTAGATGGTGGGAATCGGGACTTGGTGGCCACACTAGAAATTCCAGGAATCAGTGAGTCAACACCATCACATTGACGTTGTGTCATTGTCCTTTGGATGTCCCTCCAATAGGCACTCCCTGAGTCTCCAGGAAGTATTATTAGGCAACTTCAGGGCAGATCCCTGTGCCTGCCCAGCTTTAGAGCGGCCGGTGTCATCTCAGGGGGTGCAAGGGCAGCTTTCCCACCTTGCTAGCAAGATGGAGAGAGAGTGCAGGGAGTTTCTCTGGGCTGCTTTGAAGGTCTTCAAAGATGAGAAACAGGGAAAGTCATTCTGTTCCTCGGAAATGAAATGAACCGACCAAACCAGCAAACCAGAGAGTGCATAAATAGGTAAAGAAGTAAGCCAACAAATACCCGATTGCATGTGTGTTCTGGATCAGAGATCAGCAGCTTCCTTGGCCTTGAGTGTCAATGAGATTAAATAAGGCATGGGGTGGCAACAGGCTCGGCTCGAAACTGGAGAAGGAGAAGAGTGGAACGAGCAGAGGAGGACAGAGAGAGTGGGGGAATGTGCACCACGTGAGCTTGGAGGAGATGGTTGCTGTGCTTCCCTGGCTCAGAGGTTTCATGGAGGAGGGAGGCCCGAATTGGGCTGCGAGCCAAGCCCTGGAGGAGGACACACAGGCAGGGTTGCACGGCTTGAGTGTATCAGGGCATAAGCGGAGCCGAGGAGGAGCTGGAAGGCCCGGAAGGATTTAGTCTTTGAAGAAATGTAGGGAGCTGTAAATAGTATGGGGGGGTGGGGTGAGCTGGTGGGTAGAAGAGTTTGAAGCCAGGAGGAGTCTGAGACTGATCAGAGGTGCTGGCTTGTGGGCCGCTGCACAAGATTGCAGTGCCCTTTTGCTCTGTGACCTCAGAACGTGCCTGGGCTCAGAACATCTGATCATGGAGAGATTTTGGAGGCTCAGGGCTGGAAAAGGCAGGGGGTTCTTTCCTTAGAAAGGATTTTATCCCTCAGGGTCAGGTTGGTACTCTGCTCTCCATTGCTCAGAAACACATTTCTGTGTCTAAGAGCCCCACCCCCCACCTCATGTACCACTCTCTGTAGTTCTCATTTATCAAGAGTTTAAGTATTGCTTGAATTGAGCGAGATACTTTTGGTGAAGAAAGGGGATGTGACACAGGTCCCTGTCCTCTAGCTGGGACACAGTGAGCACCTATGAAATGAACAGGACTCTACAAGGTCGTGTATGATCAACTCTCAAGAAATGTGGCATCACCTCGGTGCAGAGGGAATTCATAAATGGAGAGAGAACAGAAAGTTGGAATAATCCAGGGGGATTTCTGTAGGAGGGTAAAACTTTAATTCAGACAGCAGGTTTCAAAATTCTGGCCGTAGGGTATATTAGCTGTGTGGTCTTGGGAATGTCAGTTAACATTTGGTTTCAGTTTCTTCACCTACACAAGGCCTGCCTTTCCTAGTTTTTGGATAGATTTAGGTATTAAAGATAGCCCATACTGCCAGGCACAGTGGTGCACGCCTGTCATCCCAGTGGCTCAGGAGGCTGAGACAGGAGGATGGCCAATTCAAAGCCAGCCTCAGGAAAAGCGAGGCACTAAGCAACTCAGTGAGACCCTGTCTCTAAATAAAATACCAAATATAGGGCTGGGGATGTGACTCAGTGGTCAAGTGCCCCTGAGTTCAATCCCTGATACCAAAAAAAAAAAAAAAAGATAGTCTATACAAAGTGACCCAATGAATAGAAATAGAAAGTACTCACTTAGGGGAACACACACGCACACACACACACACAACACATACACGTACATACATTTTTTAAAAATTTAATTTTTTTTCAGTACTGGGGATTGAATCTACACCAAGCTACATCCCCAGACCTCTTTATTTATTTTTTTCCTGTTAGGATCTTACTAAATTTGCCCATGCTGGCCTTGAACTTGTGGTTCTTCTGCCTCAGCCTCCCCGGTGGCTGGGATTACAGGCCTGCACCACTGCACCCCACGGGGCAATATTTATTTTCTTAGTTATTACTGCTGAATGGAAATTAAAAGTTTGTGCTTATCAGTCAAAAATAAGTGAAAAAAGAAAAAAAATCGAGTTTAAAAATAGAAGGAAATTGAAGGCAGGAGGACGGCACAGGAGGAAAGCCACATGACTAGGATTCATAGAATATGTGGGGGCCACAGAGTGGAAGTTTAAGAGCCTCCACTTCCTAAAAGTGTCTGGCGACCAGCAGTGTCAGAGGCCATGGCAAACTCAAGGTGGGTGAAGACGGTGAAGAGGCCATTGGTAGCAGTCTGCACCGTCAGCCCTTGAAAGAACAGGTTTGGGCTGCAGGCGGCACATCTGTGTCAGAGAGACAGGAGCTTTTTTTACTGTCGGGAAGACAGGAGCTTCTTCTTGCCTCTTTGAACTCCAAGGCTTTCTTGCTTGCACCGGCAGGACCTGGAACGAAGGCATCAGGAGAAAGTGCAGATGCAAGCTGAGATCAAGCGCATCAACGACGAGAACCAGAGAAAGAAAGCAGAGCTGCTGGCTCAGGAAAACTTGGCCGACCAGATGGTGATGGAGTTCACCAAGAAGAAGATGGTAAGGACCTGGTTTCAGATGACTGGGGCCTCTGAGCCGGAATGGCATGTCTGTAACCAGGAGAGGGGATTCCTACAGAAGGTAGCCACGTCGGCACTTTAAAAATGTACATCCTTTGTTCAAGGACCTGGCACCACCCTTCTCCTTGGCCTGACTTGTTCATTAACAGAATATCCTAGAAAGGACATCCAAATCAGTGTGTGATTATCCTCATTAGAAGTTGGTCTTTGGGTCATGTGTAGGAATGAAAGTAAATGAAAATGATTAGTGAAAATGAAGTTTTTGTTGATTCCTCATGACTTGGTAACCCTGTAAATTTCTTGTAAAAATTCCCATGTTGAGCATCCTATATTGGGAGCTAGACTTCTCCCTCCCCTTGCAAAGACAACCAGTGCCGAAGTCTGGCTGGGCACAAATCACGAGCCACTCAAGCAGGAACAAACTTTATTTCTGAACTCCACCAGCACACTCCACACACGCTCCCCAGGAACCTCTCTCCAACGCCACCCACGTGGCTCCTCCAGGCACACACCACACCAACCGGGTTTAACTCTTCTTTGGATATCCCATCCTTTTTCCTGTACCTTGTATAATGGGTCCGAAGGTATTCCCACAAGCAAGCCCCAAGGTTTTTTACATTTGAAATAGGCTTTAATTGTGTTCATTATTCATTAGCCTCCAGGTGTGGGAGAACCACTGTTGCAGATGTAAGGATATCAGCTGTGATGGATTTGAGCTAAGTCATCTTCTTTTTGGTCTGTAGAAATTGCTTTAGTTAGTCTCTCTGGAATCCAAATCGGCTGCTGTTCTGCCTGTGGAAACACACAAACAGAACCCTGACTCCAGACAATCACTGGGTCAGGACCTTTCCATTGTCCTGTTAAAATATCCTTCCAAAGTACCTTAGGCTTATGTACATTTTTTGGATACATATGCCTTTCTGCAGCAGTAAGCCCTGATGAATCCAAATTTAAAAAGTTTAGAGTAAAAAGGGTTATTTTAAGTTTATCTTCGGGGATATATACCCCTTTCCAATTCCCTATTTTTGCTTTAATAAGTACATTTTAATAGTTTGATGAGCTCTTTCAACTATGCCTTGTCCCTGTGGATTATATGGGATTCCTGATATAAGTAAGCCAAATGATGAGCAAAATTGTTTAAAAGAGGTAGAAGTATAATCAGGACCATTATCTGTTTTTAACTGTTTTGGAATGCCCACAGTGGCAAAATTTTGTAAGCAATGAGCTATAATATCTTTAGTTTTTTCTCCGGCATGAAGGGGGCCCATCAAAAATCCAGAAGAAGTATCAACTGTAACATGCAAATATTTTAATTTTCCAAATTCTGGCAAGTGTGTGACGTCCATCTGCCAAATTTGGTTAGGTATCAGTCCTCTAGGATTGACTCCAAGATTAACTTGTGGTAAAAAGATCACACAATTTTGACATTGTTTTATTATTTGTCTAGCTTGTTATTTGTCTAGTTATTTTAAAATGCTTTTGTAAAGTATTAGCATTGACATGGAACCTTTTATGAAAATTTGTAACTTCTTCTATTGTAGAGAAAATATGTATGTCATGTGTAGTTTTATCTGCTAAATCATTGCCCAAACTAAGGGCTCCAGGCAATCCTGTATGTGCCCTGATATGTCCTATAAAGAATGGATCTTTTCTGTCCCAGATTAGACTTTGTATAGTGGAAAACAAAGAGAAAACAGTAGAGGAAGGGGAAATCCTACCAGCATCTTCAAGGGATACTATAGCATTAACTATATACTGACTATCAGAAAATAAATTAAATACAGAATCTTTAAACATCACAAAAGCTTGTAATACTGCATTAAGCTCTACCTTTTGAGCTGATTGTTTGGGTACTAAAAATGTAAAAGTTTGATCAGGGGTAACTACTGCTACTGTACCATTATTTGACCCATCAGTGAATATATTTGGAGCATTCATGATAGGTGTTTTTCTTGTCATTTTTGGAAAAACTATAGGATGAGAAGACCAAAAAGACAACAACAAAGGGTTAGATGGTAAGTGGTTATCAAATGAAACATTAGATTTACACATGATTATTGCCCAAGTATTTAACTCATTAGCTAACTCATCAATTTGATCCATAGTATATGGAATAATAATTTTATTGGGAGAAATTCCAAACACTCCCTTTGCTGCTTTTATTCCTTTGAGTATTAATTGTCCTACAGCTTCAGGATACCTAGTAAGAATAGTGTTAGGAGAATAAGATAAATGTATCCACAATAATGGACCTTCTTGCCAAAATACTCCTGTAGGAATATTTTTGTTGGTAGTACAATAAATAATAAAGGCAAACTTATATCAATTCTATCTAAATGCATATTTTCCATATATGTTTCAATGATTTTTAATGCCTTTCTTGCTTCAGGCGTTAACATGCGGGGTAAATTTGGATCTGATGGGCCTTTTAGGATATCAAATAAAGGTCCCAACTCTCCTGTTGGTATGCCTAGATAAGGCCTTATCCCATTTATGTACTACTGTATCTGGCCTGTGTTTATAATTTGGAAAGGCATACTTGGTATGCCCATTTATGCTGAATACAAAATCACAGCAAATGAAAGTCAGGAAATCTCTGTTATTTTTTTAATTTGCTTTAATTACTTATACATGATAGTACATACATGTTACTTAGGTCATGTAATCATATATGCACATAGGGTAATAATGTCAGATTCATTCTACTTTATTCCTACCCCCATCCCCTCTCCCCTTCCTTCTCTCCTCTCTGTTTAGTCCAAAATACCACTATCTCCACAACCCCTATGGGAATTAGCATCCATATATCAGAGAAAACATTTGGCCTTTGATTCTTTGGGATTGGCTTATTTCACTTAGTGAAATATTCTCCAGTTCCGCCCATTTACTTGCAAATGTCATAATTTCATTCTTCTTTATTTAAGGCTTTGTAATATTCCATTGTGAATGTACACCACTGATTTTTTTATCCATTCATCTGTTAAAGGGCACCTAGGTTGGTTCTGTAGTTTAGCTATTGTGAATTGAGCTGCTATAAACATTGATGTGGCTACACCACTATAGTATGCTGATTTTAAGTCCTTTGGGTATAAACCTAGGAGTGGGATGACTGGGTCAAATGGTGGTTCCATTCCAAGTTTTCTTAGGAATCTCCATGCTGCTTTCCATAATGGTTGCACCATTTTGCAGTCCCACCAGCAGTGTATGAGTGTACCTTTTCCCCCACATCCTCATCAACATTCATTGTTGCCTATATTCTTGATGATTGCCATTCTGACTGGAGTGAGATGGAATCTCAGTGTAGTTTTGATTTGCATTTCTCTAATTGCTAGAGATGTTGAACATTTAGGAAAACTCATTTTTTTGGCTTCAGTTTTCTTACTGGATTTTGGATATATGCAAGCAATGGAGCAAGAATGCACAACTATGGAGGTGGTTTGCGCATAACAATGACTACATAATCACCATTTACTGAGTAATTAGACTGTGTGTTTAAGCCCTGTGCTGTTTTTCATATGTTGTTGTTATTATTATTTTTTTTGTGTGTGTGGTATTGGGGATTGAACTCTGGGTCTTGCATATGCTCTACCACTGAGCTACACCCCTTGCTCTGTTGTCTCATTTAATCTTGATAACAGCCACGGGAAGTAGCCCTTGATTGATTCAGAATATACTGAATGCTTCAATGTGTGTCCAATATTAGACTCGGCTGAGAGAACCCAGAGTAATGCAGTGTACACTGAATGGAACGCAACAGTGGCTTCCCGGAATGGGTGATGTGGTGATAATGGGTTGATCATGTGCAGGAGCAGGTGAACAGAGTTGCTGACTGCAGCTGAGAGTCTGTGGTGGTCATGATGAGGAAGGAGGGTGGTGAAATGATGCTGGAGAGCTGAGAGCCATTGTTGGCAGGTGCCTTGGCCCTTGAAGGAAACTGGAGGGGTGGTATGATGAGGAACTGTAGATCCCTGAGCAGGAGGGAAATATGTCTTGTATTCTTCCATGGAAAGGACATGGGCAGGTGATGCTGGGAGAGGCTGGAGACTGGCAAAAGGATCAGATACTTGGGCACTTCTACAATCTACTTTCAGTGTCTAAGTGCAATCACACATCACTTAACGATGGGATACATCCTGAGAAATGAGTCATTAGGTGATTTCATCATTGTTGAACATAACAGGTGTATGCCAACTAAGATGGCTCCAACACCACGGGTGACATTATCTTAGGGGACCGTCGTCATATACATGGCAGGTCATCCCTGTGCCCACATGGCTATATGTCACTAGCCCTTCCCCTCCCACTGGTGCCTTTCAATGAATGGTGTCGCAGCCAGAACTAACCCTTCAGAGCTAAAGACAGAGACTGGCTGTGGAATCATCCCACGTTCCCTGCCCTGCCACACAGGGCAAGGTAGAACAAAGGAACCAGCTGGCACAGTTTGTTGGGCAGGATGAACGAGGGATGACAGAGATTCTGTATAGGAAGATCACATTTCCATTCAACCTTTGTTGTTAGTCTTGAGAAATACCGGTCGCTTGAGAAACAGTGGTTGGCAGGTGGGCACAGTGGTTACACGCTTATAATCCCAGCGACTTGGAAGGCCGAGGCAGGATGATTGCAAGTTTGAGGCCAACCCGGCAACTTAACAAGGCCCTCAGCAACTTAGCAAGACCGGTCTCAAAGCAACAAAGAGCCGGGAATATAGTTCAGTGGGTAAAGCACCCCTGGGTCACTACTCAGTACAGGAGGAGGAGAAGGAGGAGGAGGAGGAGGGGGAGGGGAAATAATAACAGAAATAGTGGATTGGAAGCTTTAGAGATAGGCCATTTCTTTCACAGAGGTGGTACAGGGAACTGATTTTGATGGTTCATTCTTTAGGTGTCTGTTAACCACTGGGGAATTGCCTAAAGGATGGTTGGCCATTTGCCCAGGGACTAATGAGATAACCTTCACCTGCGCTGTGCTTTTACAAGACAGGCAGGGAGCCACACTTGTTACTTGGCCCAGTGGCCCTGCAACTTGAAGACTGTCTGTGATGTAATGGAAGGAGTATAAAACTGGGCTCAGGATGCCTGTGTTCAAATCCTGTTTGGTAGTTTACTGTCTGGGTGATCTTAGGCAGGATCCTCAATCTTCCTGAACATCAGTTTTCTCATCGATAGTATCCACCCCATAAGATCAGAATTGCCTAGGATAATGCAGGGGAAAGCCTTTTTTTTTCCAACAATGAAACATTTTACAGATGCTAGTTCTTTTTTTTTAAATGTTCATTCATTTCTATGTTGTTTTATTTTTTACTCTTTTTTTTTTTTTTAATGTACTGGGGGATTGAGTCTAGGAATATTCTACCTCTGAGCTAGAATATTTTTTTCCTTCTTATTTTGAGGGTCTCACTAAGTTACTGAGGTTGGCCTTGAACTTGGAATCCTCCCACCTTTTGCCACTGAGTTGTGTTATTACAGATGGGTGCCGTAAGCCTGGCCTCTTTTGCCTGTTTTAAAAGGAGTGTGTAGGGGAGATGTTGGAACATGTGTTGCAGGGACCCTGTTGGTCTGGGCAAGGCTGGGGCAATGAGAACTGTTCTATGAGGCCTTTGCTTCCTTGCAGGCTCGGGAAGCAGAGTTTGAGGCTGAGCAGAACAGAATCCGGAGGGAAAAGGAGAAGGAGTTCGCCCGCCTGATGGCCCTGCAGGAGAGGGCTCAGGATTACCAAGCGGAACAGGTACCTGTTTCTTCTCGGCCTTGACTTCCCTCTTTCTCTGCCTCTCCAGCAGCTGTACCTTGGATGGCCTAGAAACCAGCCTCAAGGATGGAGGTATAAAAGAGAGGACACAGGCTTTCTAGAGTAGACTGAGGAGGATGGGGTGGTTCTGCCCCCCAGTGCCCATGGCAGTAAGGCCTGAGCAGAATTATGGCTTAAGATCCCAGAGAAAGTCTTTGGCTGCAACATAAAGAAATTTCCACCTTAAGTGACCAAAGAAATATGTCACCAGAGGAAACTATGGCCTCTCCACCATTTTCAGTTTTTAAAATTAGAAGCACTGATGGGGACTGCCTGGAGGAGTTTGAGGAACAGGGAAAGAACTGGGCTGAGTTGGGGTAGAAGGCCAAGACAACCCCCTCGGGGGACCTTCTGACCCCAAGGTTTCTGGGCTAGGATTCCATGAATTCTTTCCTAAAATAATCTGCTGCCAGAGAAGCCCACGGTGCTTTAGAAAACAGCCCAAAGATACCTGGGCCTGGTCTGGACCTGAGGTCTTCGGGGCTCTCCACCTTCCCACAGGATGCCTTGCGGGCCAAGCGCAACCAGGAGGCTGCGGACAGAGAATGGCGCAGGAAGGAGAAGGAAAATGCACAGAAGAAGATAGAAACGGAGGCTCAACTACGGAAAACCAGGATGGAGCAGGTGGCTTTCAAGGAGCACAGGCTCGCGGCTCAGGTGCAACAGGACCGGGAAGAGTTCGAGAGGATTCTTCGGTAGGAGGGGCTCGGGAGTCTTGGCTTCCCGTATGCCCTGTAGTGGACCAGTGTGGGCTCTGCAGCAGGGAGGGGCCACCGTGCATGAAGGGGAGCCTTCTGGCAGTTTAACAGATAGATGCACATCCATGCAGTCACTCCAGCTAGATGGGCGGTTGACATACTTCAGACACCCAGTTATCTAGGGGTGGTGTTGCAGGCCTCCCCCAGCTAGAGCCAGGAGGATGGAAAGTTCGAGGCCAGCCTTAGCAACTCAGGTTTCTCATCTAATGAGATCCCCGATGCAAAAAAAAAAAAAAAATGGACTGGAAATAGTGCAGTGATAGAGTGTCCCTAGGCTCTATCTCCAGTATGGAGTGTGGCCCCAAACAAACAAAAAACCTCCCACAAAAACCAATACAACAACAATCCCAAACAAATAACAACAATGACAAAACACTCAAGCCAAGTATTTCAGGATTAGAGAATTTGAAAATAGCATCTGGGAAGTGTTTAAGGAATTGGGGGTTATGGGGATAAGTTATCCTGAAAAGTAGAATGTAAATAAAGGTCTATCTAGTCCCTTCTGACCACCCCCCATCCACATCTGTCTGCAGACTAGTCATGAAGCTTCAAATAGGAGAAGGTAGGGGGGAGACAGAAGAACCTCGGTCATTAAGGCTTGTGTTACTGGAGCAGCACTTTAAAGTATATCTTTGCCACTGATTCGACAAAAATGTATTGAGCACATCCAGCCAGGCTCTGTGCTGGATGCCACGGAGAGCATTAGAAATTAATCAGCACCGCTTTTTCTTATTTTGTAGGAAGGATGTTATAGGTTCATATTTTGACCTCACTTTTATTTATCCATCTTTCCTGCACAGTAGCTCTTTATCCTTTTATTTGTATACTTTTGGCTCAGTGGTAATTCTGACATATAAGTGGAAGCTAAGCATTCATATCCATCACTGTTCTGACCCTCCCCCAAAGCAGTCAGTAATCACAGGTACCTTTGGTTTTCCTCTCTATTTCTTACCAGTTAAATCTGTTACCACCAGATCTGGCTTAACTGGGAACGGCTTCCTTTTTGTTCTGGTTCAGCCTCTGTGAGATCAGAATTTTTCAAAAGGAAAAAAAAAAAAAACAGACAAAATTGAAATTTGGGGAATCAGAAATTATGCTTAGATAAGTGGAGTTTGAACAGTTGGACCTCATTTTCTTGGTCTCCACGCTAGAGGACCTTTCTCTTGATCCTGTTTCAGTTAGCGGTGTCCTAGACCAGGCCATCTAGACTCCTAACGGAGGCAGAGCAGCTCTCCATAAAGCTCTGTCCTTGCCAGAACCAGATTCCTGGTCTTCTGTAGGATTGCAAGTTCTTGATGATTCCCAGTAGCTGTGATGCCCTTTGGGACTCTAGCTTTCCCTGCCCTTGGGGTTGTGCCAGTGGTCACTGGACACTGGTAAAGAAGGCGGCTTCCTAAATGCTCCCAAAGATCCTGCCCTCGGGCTCCAGATTGCCTTCCAGATGTCTCCCCTTTCCTCTCTGGCCTCGTGCCCTTGGACATCTGTGTGCCTTTAGCAGGCACGAATACATATTAATGGAATGAAATTGAAGTTCTACATTTGCCACTGACCCATTTGTCTCTGCTTTGCTTTGTTTTCTTGAAGCCTGTGCACTAGGCAGTTATTAAAGTTGGACCAGCCTTTGGAGAAGTTCAGTTGTACCTGCTGTCCTAGATTAGCATCTAAGACCTAGTGTCTCCAGGCCATGTGACCTCCATGATGGGTGCCTTTTCTCTTAAGAGTGCCTCTGCCACAGCTAGCAATCCAAATTTTCTTACTTCAAAAGTAGGCTGGGGATGTGGCTCAGTGGTAGAGTCCTTGCTTAGCGTGTGGGAAGCCCCCGGTTCCATTCCCACCAAAAACCAAACAAAAAACAAACCCAAAGTATGGCCTCCCTAGAGACTACCTGTTTCTGGACAGAGGGATGCCTTTAGTTCTCAGCTTGTTGATTAAGCAGATATTGCCTAATCTATCCTACCAAGTGGTTCTTAGAAATGCCTGGGACCTTTAAAAAAATACAGATAAGCTCTGCCACAAATTGTGATTTAAATGGTGTGTGGTGCAGCCCAGATATCAGTATCTTTTGAAATCTTGCAGCTGATTCTAATATGCATGCAGATTGCTAGCGTTATTATTGTTAGGAAAGGAAGGAAGGGAGAAAGGGAGGAAGATAGGAAGGAAGATATATTAGAACAAGCTGGAGAGGAGTTATGCATTATTATGAGGGAAGAGTAGGAAAAATAGCTCCCAGGGGGGTGAAATCCTGGTTGTAGGACCAGCTACATAATTTGCAGAGCACGATGAAAAATTAGACTATGGAGCTCCTTGTTAAAAAATTATTAAGAATCTCTCCACCGTGACAGCAGAGCATTACACCAGGCCTGGGGCCCTTTAAAGCATGCCCCTGGCTTACAGTTGCATGATCCTGAGGCTGGTTCTGGCTGGTGGGAGGAGGCAGAACTCTGCCTTCATGCTAATCCCTGAGTTGCAGAAGAAGTGGGCTGGGGCCTGAGGGCTGTGGTCTCTGAAACACGTCCTTTAGAGGAGCCGCCTTCCCTTGGCAGGACCAGCTCAGCCTAGACCCTTCCACTCCTTGTGCCCTCCCCCAGGGCTCAGAGAGAGCAGATTGAGAAGGAGAAGATGGAGGAGGAGAAAAAGGCCTCGGGGCGCTTACAGCATGCCAACGAGCTCCGTCGCCAGGTCAGAGAGAACCAGCAGAGGCAGGTGCAGAACCGCATTGCCACCTTCGAAGAGGGCCGGCGCCTTAAAGAGGAGGCTCAGAAGCGCCGTGAGCGCATTGATGATATCAAGAAGAAAAAACTCGAGGAGTTGAGGTACACTGGGACCCTTTCTTCCCTGGCTCTTTTCACTTCCCCTAAGAGGTGCTGGCAGGGCAGTCCGGAAAGCGTAGCTATGTTCAGGGAGGGACCCCTCTCCTGGCTCTAGGCTTACCCCTAAACTGGGCTCCAGCAGAAGGTTCTGGAACTGGGTCTTCCTTGCTCTCGGGGAGCTCCTTGGCAGTAGACTGGCTTGGGGGGTGGATTATGGGAGAAGGCTGGGGTACGGGTCCCCAGGTGTTGTAAACCTCACCCGGGGCCTGCTTTCTTCTGCGTCCACTCTGGTCCAACACTGCCTTACACCTCCCTGCCTTCTCTCCACAGAGCCACTGGCCTTCCTGAGAAATACTGCATTGAAGCCGAGCGCAAAGCTAACATCCTGCCCACCACCTCTGTGAACTGAGGGGGAGCCTCTGTGACCCTCAGGATGCCTTCAGGGGACAGATTCTGCCCAGTCTTTGGGTGTCCTTAATTGCTGCTAACCTAGACATTTCATAGTTACGGATTAAACCTATTCTACTTTTCTAAGGAATAGCTTTTTTTTTTTTTTTATTGTTGTTGTTGTGGGGATATGGCTGCTCCAGGGGATTAAAGGTGGAGAAAAATAGGTTCCGGGGAATCAGGTGTGATTGTAATCCCAGTGATCTGGGAGGGCAGAGGCAGGAGGGTCACAAGTTTGAGGTCATCAGCCTGGGTACCTGAGACCCTGACTTAAAATTTTTTTTTTTTTTTTTTTTAATATTTATTTCTTAGTTCTCGGCGGACACAACATCTTTGTTGGTATGTGGTGCTGAGGATCGAACCCGGGCCGCACGCATGCCAGGCGAGCGCGCTACCGCTTGAGCCACATCCCCAGCCCCCCTGACTTAAAATTTAAAAGGGGAGGGAGTAATGGGAATGTAGCTCAGTGGTAGAGCACCCCGAGTTCAATCCCTAGTACCACAATACATACATAAATAAAAAGGTTATGGGGACCCAAGGGTGGGCCAGAGGATGTCCTAGACCAGGGGGTCCCTTAGCGTTGGGTTCTGCTGGCTTTTTGCCATCTCCCGCAGTGTCCACTTGCCAGTTCGGAGGCATCTCAAGGCTTGAGGCAGATGCTGGGTTGGGGGAGGGCTGGTGTGAGGGCTGGGTGGGGTGAAGCTGGGGAGGGAGAGCTCTTCCGTGGCTCACAACCATGACTCAGACCACATCTGTGGAGGGGGCTGGTGTTGGAGCTTGGTCCATGTACTACTGCAACACAGACATTTGCCCCGCCCCGCCCCGCCAGGGCACACCCAGGACCCTGCTCCTTACCCAAACACAGCTTCCCTCCCACTCATGAGGCTGGGCTTTCCCTGATCAACCTCACTCCCGTAAATGGGGCTCCCCCAAACCATTTTTCTGTTTTAACTTTTCTCATTTTGCTCCCCACGACTCCTTATTCACACACTCACACACTTAACAGAATGCCTGCCTGAACCAGCCACCCTCTGAGCATTCAGTGACCACAGCAGACCTGGTGCCCCTTCCTGGAAGCCTCTCGTTTGGGCCCGTCTCCCGATTCTCTGCAGCCCTCCCCCAATTTCATGTACTTGTAAAATAATCTCAGCCTTTCTGGAATGACCCTGGGAGTTATTTGGAGTGGGAGAGCCACATTCCAATGATGGAGCCCTTCCTGGTGTTGTGTGCCTGGGGGTAAAGGGCCTCCACCTAGCTCCCCACACTCTGGTGCCCCTCTGCTCCTCCCCACCCCCAGGGGTTGGCTTCTTTTCTCAGATCCAAAGCCCAGTCTCCTCTTCCTCCATGCATCCTGCACTAGAGGAGGAGAGGACAGCTGCTGGGCGCGTCCTTGGTGTTTGCCACGCCAGGTTACAAGGGCCTGGGGCAAGAGTCCTCTTTTCATGGGGCCCAGGGAGAGTCAGCAAGCTGCTTCCTGTGCTTCCCCTTCCTCGGGACTGAGTGGCTGCCCTCTCTACTTTCCCCACTAGGGAAGACTGTTGCCCCACCCAACCAGGCGGGCAGCCCCCCAGCTGTTTGGGGAAAAGACTGCCTCACCTTCTCCACTCAGCAAACTAACTGCAACCAGCTGACACCTGCCCCTCTCAGGGTCTTGGGAGGACATGGCACTGAGCCCAGTGTGAGAGAAAGACACAGCAGTGCCACCAAGAATTCTGGCACCCAGCTGGCCTCATCGTGAGACCTTCAAGGCCCAAAGAATAAGCCCTTACCTATCTTGGAGAGCCCTCTTCCCCAGGAAGGTCAGAAAGAGCCTTTCCTGGGCACCTGGAGTTTGTCAGGTGCACACCCAGGTCATCCATCTCAGGGCTGGGAAAGAGTGGGCCCCTGTGGAATGCGGGCTCCCAGAAAGGGGTTCTCGCACTCACTGCCTGCTTGGGAACCCATGCTGAGAACAAGTCAAAGAGCTGCTGCTGGTGAAAAAGCAGAGCTGCGGTTCACGGCAGATCCCAAGGCTCATGGGTGACACTGGTGGACAGGGCCTGGACCCAGAGCAGTTACAGGAGAAAGGAGAACACAGTCACCTCTGAACAAGTGAAGATGGCTTGGGAGAGACACTCACTGGGTTGCCCCCTCCAATCTAAGAATGCCATATCTTTGGCTTGGTGTGGTGGCACATTCCTGTAATCCCAGCAGTTTGGGAAGCTGGGTCAGGAGGATCACAAGTTCAAGGCCAGCCTGGGTAATTTGGGAATACCCTGTCTCAAAAAAAAAAAAAAAAAAAAATGGGATTGGGGATGTAGGGATATAGTTCAGTAGAATGTCCCTGGGTTCAATCTCCAGTATGGGGCGGTGGAATTCTGCCTTGGAATTGGCCCACAAAAGAGAGGTTCTGTTTCTTAGGATTCTTGAGAAGCGCTACACAGGTGTCCTCGGCTCCAGGGCTGGCTTGGATTGCCAGCAGGAGCCTACTTCCCAGAAGTGGGAATCTTCTGAGTGCGGGACTAGTTGAGATCTTAGGCTACCCAGCTCCGTGAGGGTGTTTTTTTTTTTAATAAACCCTCTACCCACTGGCTTGGGAACAGCCCTGGGAATAGTTATGGAGCAAGTCTTCTGGCTTGAGTAGTGATTGGTGGGTCAGGATTGTGACAGGAGTGGCAGAACCAGCAGGGGGCTGTGTGAGCCCAACTTGCAGAGTGGGGGTGGGGCCTGGGGACAAGGGAAAGAGGGAGTGAGTGTGGTGTTGAGGACTCTAATGGACCCCCCAGGCTCAGGAATCAGGAATGACCAGTCTTTCTGCTAGAGGTCAGACCTTTGGCGGGGCTGCTTTCTGCTGAAGACGATTCAGCTTTCCCCAGCTTACGCTCAGAGGTGGAAATGCGCTCCATGCATCCCTCTAAACCACTGCGTCAGTCTTGGGGTACCTGGGAGGCAGCTACTATTACTCTTACAAAGAGTGGGATCCTGGAGGAAAATTGTAGACAAGGGCATGGTTCCCTAAAGATCAACCAGAGGCCCTTTCCCATCCATGGCTGCTGCCTGTGGTGACCCCCCTCTCCTTCCACACTGAGAGAGACTAGGAAGAGAGACGAGGAAGATCTGAGGATACGTAGGAAGGGCCGCTGGTGCACTGTCTTTGCTGATGTAAAGATTTTGTTTTTAAAGTGCCCAAGCTATTATTGACTTTGTGGTATGGGTATCTGATTTCTTTATATATTGCGTTTACATTATTTCATGTATAAAGGTACATACTGTGCTGGGTGCAGTGACACACACCTGTCATCCCAGCAATTTGAGAGGCTGGGTCAGGAGGATCACAAGTTCAAGGCCAGCCTGCATAATTTAGAGAGATCCTGTCTCAAAATTTTGAAAAAAAGGGTTGGGGATGTAGCTCAGTGGTAAGGCAACCCTGAGTTCAATCTCCGGTAAAAACAAAAGTAACAACAAAAACACAAAAAACAAACCAAGGTGTGCACTAGCTTCCTGTCTTGTGACCTTGGGGTCTTGCAGTCCTTAAAGTGTCAGGATAGTCTGATTCAGCCTAAAAACTCCAGAGCTGAATTTTCCAGCCATGGAGCACTGAGTCGGATCTGCAGGCAGCTGCCTGCAGGTATGCCTGTCTCCCTCAGCTTTTGGCTGGGCTCGCTGTCCTATCCGCCCTCACGTGCTTCTTCCTGGCACCACGCTCTGCTGTGGCTTGGGGGAGGTCTCAGAACCTTTGCACCTGCAGCAGAAGTAGCTCAAGACTGCATGATTCAGCAGCCCGCCCCGGGTGGCCCATCCAGGCAGGCCCTGACTCAGTGGGGGTGCTGGGATGTCCTCCAGTGCCCTTGGAGGCCTCAGCATCCCCATCTGCGACTTTGGGTTACAGCTGGGCAATAATTGGTTTCAGTAAAAGCACTTTGATTAGACTTGGATGAAAGGGTCTGTGAGAGTTCAAAGCCAGGCAGGGCTTTTGGGGTGAGAAAGGGTGGCAGGTGTTCAGGTGATGGCAGAGGGGAGACGCTGGAGTCTCAGACAAAAAGTCTGGGTGCAGAGGTCATGAAGGTGGGACTGACTTCTTCATTCTCTATTTTGCATTTTCTATTCTGCAAAGAGTGAGAGCCTGGGAGATGGCTCCCTAAAGGTCAACGAGAGGCCCTCTCCCATCCAAGGCTGCTTTCCAAGGTGACCCACCTCTTGTTCTGCACTCTGAGATTTATCCGGGAACTCATGCCAAGAGTTCCTGGAAGATCCTCATTTCCAACATCACATATCTTTCTTGATTGGATATCTTTAATAGCTCAAACCTTCCTTTTGTCTTAGCTCACACACTCTGGCCTCTCCTAGCTTGGGATACTCCCCATGAGGTGTAAGCTCCACATTTCTTTTTGCATCCCCACCCTCACTTTGGAAAGGGATGGCCAGTTTTCTCAGTGTCCTTTGACAACTTGGAGGCTGGGACAGAAATAGCATTGAGGTTTCGGTGGCTTTCTCCAAAGACTCAGAGAAAGTGGAGCCAAAGTGTTGGGTGGGAGTAGGGAGCAGAAGGTCCTGGGGCTTGGAAGAAATTGCCTAGAGCTAGTGAACTTTTCTGCGTGATCCCTGGAGAAAGATTATCTCTGGGCTGGGGGGTGGGGGTGAGCATGGAATTATAGAATGTCAAGGCCAAAAGGGACCTCAAGGACCTTCTGGTGTTTTAATCTCCCACGGCTGGGCAGTCTGAGCTTGCACTTTCTGACAGACATGACACTCACTCTCTGATAATGCAACCCAATCATCTTAGATCAGCCCTGGAGCTCAGAAAGTTCAGTGTCGAGTCAATATATGTCTTCCTGTGCATCCAATGCAGGGACTTATTTCTGCTCTTTGGGATCACACAAAACAAGTCCAGGCTCTTTTTTCATAATTAAGACCCCTTCAGCTGTCTCCTACCGTCGTAAGCTGTGTAGTTTGACCCTATGTGGGGAAGTGCATGTACTTCTGGAAACACAGGGCTCTCCAGCCATTCAGGTAAGAGGTTCTAGAGGGAGGAAGTCAGGGGAGGGAACTGGAGGGGAACTTTGGCTCTCTCCCTTGGGCTGGGCCTGTTGCTTTCCTGCCGTTTAATGCTTCCATCCCGGGCCAGCCCTGGCAGAGTGGTTGGTGTCGTCTCTGAGGCCCCATCCCTCTGGCGCCACCTTCCCTTCTCAGTCCCTTATTCTGGTATCCAGGCAACAGGAAACAAACAGGGAAGGCAGAGTGAGGGCTGGTCAGGTCGGGCTGACAGGAGCGACTTCCCTCTGATGCCTGTCACCTCCCACACCTTTTCCTGGGCAAGGCCGTCCCAGGGCCACCCTCACGCTTGAAGGGGTCCTCTGTTCCCCTCTGCAGATATGTAGCCACTGACTCGAGGTAGCAAAGCAAAGGTGAATTTTATTTCTACAAATTCAAAAGCCAAACTTTCCCTGGACATATGGATGAATACATCACAAAGTCTCCCTCTCCACACACACAGACGTGTGGATCAGGCCAATCGATCTTAGTGACCCAATTCCATCCGAGGGCCTGTGAGGTGCTCTGTGGGGGTTGGGCAGAGGGTTCCAAGAAGTTCAGTTCTCAAGGATCTCCCCTCCTCAGTCCAAAAATCACCACCAGTGGTTTCACCTCCCTTCCTCACTTCATTTGGTGCCTGGCTGATTCCCCAAACCCTGAAATATTCCTCTGGTCACCCTTGGTCTTCCTCCTGGTACATCAATGGACAATCTTTCGAATTTCGGGTTAAACATCATTTCCACCGGGTTGGACTTTGAGCACATTAGCATAGCTTATCACACTGTGGGGTCAGGTGCCCCTTCACTTGTCTGTGTCCCCCCATCAGTGTCTCCCCATCAGGGACTAACACAAAGCCCAGCCGGCTGTAGAGTGCATGAAGGTTCTGCGGCAGGTGGTTGACCTCTCGGAGGTGAAGAGACTTTTTCATCATCAGGGTCTTTTATTCCTCTGGTCATTAGGATTTCACACACTCTTTAAAAGGGATTTCTTCTTGTCTCTCTTCATTTAATTGCTTGATAGCCTTTCAGTGGATGGCCTTCCATCCACAACCCTTTGTTACTGTTCTTTACTGATGGAGGACGGGTTAGGCCACTCTTTCAGAGGCGGTGACATATGATTGTTCTGCTTTCTTTTATCAATCTGGGACAGTTCTGAGATGCTGCTTGATGGGAGAGATTTGGGAATATCTAGGCTCCCTCTCAGTGTCCCTCTTCTTCTGTGATGGAAGTCTGAGCAGGGGCTCAAGGACTCTTGGGTCACCGGTGTCTGAAGCTCTTACCTGCCAGCCCCGATTTGAGCCTCAGTCTCCAACCTGAACCCACATCCTCAAACTTAACCCCACACATAGGTCTCATCCCTCTTTCTCCAGCTAACTCTAGCCTTTTCTTGTTGGATATCATCCTGTTCCCGTCATGTCACCTGTCCTGTCTCTGAAACCCCTGCCCTTCTCATCCAACCATGGCCCTACCCAGCAGGGCAGTCCCCCCCCCCCCCACAGACCTTCACTGAAAGCTGGTGGAAAGACAATAGCTGCAGTGGCTTCTTGGAGACTCTGGGACCACCTGCCTCCAAGACTAACGAGACCCTGTCTCTCCACGATGGTCGTAACTTCTGCTCCTGGGCTCTTTTCTCAAAGGTTTTCTCTGGGAGGTGGCTCCTCCTTAGGTATTGTGGGGGTGAGCCCAGTTCTACATGGGGACTAGGGAGAGGAGGCTGTCGGACCTGCTGACAGAAATGGGGAGGGGTTTAGAAAGGGTCAAGCTATAGTCCCGGCCACGGCAGGGGGAGATGGAGAGCTTGAGCCCATGCCTACAGAGCCTAGGGAGGGGGCCTGGGGCAGAGTCCAGGCAGGGGGTGGGGAGGGCTTATAGGGTCCTATGAGTTGCTGCAAAGGGAACTTTGAAGGAAGAGTAGGTAGACTGAGACCTCTGTCCGTCCTTCCCCAAGGCTCTGGGGCTGGGCTGCAGCTCATTTCAGAGGTTGGCTTCAGGTCTTTAGGTCCCTATCCTGCCTATTTCCTCCTGGTCTGTGTCTCTGTTCACTCTTTTCTAGGTCTCTGTCTCAGACTTTCTATTTATGTCTTAGAATAGAAGCAAATGCCATTCAAACTGGAGCCCTTTGCCCCCGAAAAGCTAGAGATTTCCCAGGGTTCCAGGCTATGATCTGGAGTTTTCTGCCTCCTGTGACTCTCTCTCATGCCACATGTATTTCTGATGGTCTCAGTGTTCGCCCCTTAACTAATCATTATTTCCTCCCAAGTTCCTCTCCTCCTCCTCCTTTTTCTTACTCTTCCCGCCATCCCCCCCCCCCGCCACCCACCAGAGAGAGAGAAATCCAATACTCTCAGATCTGCCTGGACTTTTATGGGACCTGAAAAAGAAGTGGGCAGGGAAATGGAATGTTTGGGGTGGGGACTGGATGGGGGGAAAGGAAAAGGAGAAGTTGGAGTAGGGTGCCTCCCAGGATTGGGGCCCATCCTACTGAGGATGGCCCAGAGAGACAGGCATGGGCTGTAGGCTGGTCTCCCAGGGAGAGGACTGTGGGTTGGACCTATCCCCGGTAACCTCCCTCTATCACCACTCCCCCCAAACCCTGCAGGGCTCAAGGCACAAGGCAAGAAGGCTGGCAGCTTCTTTTATAGGCTCCAAATTGCAAGGAGGAGGCAATTAGCCATCAGTAGGTCAAGGGGACCCATGATGATGCTCTGCCTTTTTAGGCTTTGAGAACCCCCTTTATAGTCTCCTGAAAAGTGGCTATTCTTCTGGAAGCACCTAGGTCCTTATTCTTCCCCAACCCCCATCTCCTGCTTCAAAACCAGGGCTCCCCTCTAGTAAGACTCCCTCCCATGGGCCTTGTCTTCTGGTTCAACTTGGTGTCTGAGCTCCCTCCATTACTAAGAACTTCTTGCATCCCCTTCCCAGTGCCTTTATTGGAGTTTGACCAAACCATGAGCTTGGGTGGTGGAACAGGTCTTCAGAGGTTACGTTTGTTATGGGATTAGGTTACTTCATACCCACAGATGGACTCATGAACATTGGGATCCCTCTCCCAAATCTTGAGATCCCAGTCAACATGTACCACTGGAATTCTCACAGACTTATTCCAGCCAAACCTGAATTTAGCAGACGGAAGCTGATGTCTTTCTGTATCATAAATAAAATATCATTTTTGATTACTGGGAATCCTCCATTCATATATCTTTAACGCACGTTTTAACCCCAACCATAGCCTATTCTAACTCAAATCCTAAACTCAGTTCTGACCCAGTTGTAACTAATCCTAGGTCAATCTCCACTGAGCCTTCAGGTTAGCCTTCGATGTATTCCTAAGCATATCTGTAAATGAAGCTAAAAATCTTATTCCTTATCATAACACTAATCCCAGCCACTAACTCTAGCCTCAGTTCTAACTATAATTTAACCCTCATGCCAAGTTAAGCTCCAATCCCAACCTCAAACCTGACCTCAACCTCATTTATAATTTCAACTGACCCCACACTTAATCCCACTTCCAGCTTTCACCCCAACTCCAACATCAGCTCAAATTCAGAACCCAATTAAAACCCCCTCCCTTCACTCCTTTCCTTTCAGTCTCTCATTTCCTCATCCCACCTTTTATCCCCTTCCCCTACCATTGACCTTCTACGCTTTCTTCTCACCTAGCCATTTTTTTTTTTTGGACGACGCTGGGCCAAGAGTCAGGATGTCTGGCTGTCTCCTACTTAGGCCCCAGCGGTATCAACTAAGCCAAATCCTCATGTTTCTCCAGGCCTCTGTTTCCCTATCTGTAAAATGGGAATAATGATCCCTGTTCTCCAGAGGGCACAAGACAATCCCATAAAACTCAAAATAAATAAGGAAATGAGGATATTCACTGTGTACGTCTGGGAAGCCCCAGAGCACCCTGTTGTTGTTGGGAGTTCAGGTAGAGGGGTTTGGAACTTAGAGACGCATGGACTCCTTTGTTTCCTTAATGTTCCTGTTTTTCCCAGAGGGGTGGGTCCCAGCAGCATCCCAGAGCCCCATAACTCTTCCCCCTCTGTCCTTGTCAGGGCTAAGGGAGGGTTCCTGGCTCCTTGAAGGAAGTCCAGCAGTTCCATGGGGCCCCTCGTGACCTTCGTCCTGTGGAGCAGTCCTGGAGTCCAGGGGAGGCCTGAGGGGACCAAAAGCAAGAGCCGGCCTTCTATTTTCTCGGGCTGGTTGAGACCCCACCCACCCCAATTATTCCAGCCTTCCTAGGACTACACCATCTTAGTCACCCTGATGACCAGTCAAGGTCACGGGGGTCCTTGGTCTCAAGGGCTCAGTTCAAACCAGGTCTTCATTCACTCTGCAGGCCTGGTGGCTCTTCCTGGGCATAGGAGCCAGGCTACCAAGGCATCCTTCACGGGAAGCACATACAGAGGGGCCCAGCCTCACTCTATGACACTGTCACCCTGCCTCCCTCCCATCTATACACTGTTAGGTGTGAGGATGCACAGATTCACACAGTCCTCCCTCACCAGGGCTGCTCCTTCCCTTACCCCAACCCCGTACCTCCCTCCCTCCACATGCCCTGGTCCATCTTTATAATCCTCCGTGAACCACTGTAGATCTGTGTGAGCCCTAGGGCCTGGGTCCCCCATGACACCTTGGGTTCCCAGGGGTCCCAATGCCCGTGGAGTCCTTGAGTCAGGCATGGGTGGGGGTGCAGTTGCAGGGGATGACTTTGTCCCTTCACATCCCCCTCCTCTCCCTCTTTCAGCTCAGGGGGCCCTATTCCCTTTGAAAGATCCCAGGCTGGACATGCCTGGATCCCTTTCATCTGCCAGGCCTTCCTTCCTTCCTGGTCCCAGCCTGGGGGAAGGCTCTCCTTCCCTGGAGTACCTTCTCACAGACCTCCTCCTACAAGGGGTCCCTCGGGAGGGTCAGGGATGCTTGGAGGGGGCGGGGCTTGCACAGCTGGGCCTGCAGCTGGGAGGGTGTGTCAGAACACCCGCCCCTCCCCTGTGAGTGTTAACTCTTCAAGGCCTGGCCTCTCCCCACCCCGCCTGCCCCCCAAGCCTGGCTTCTCCTTCCTCTTTCCCACTTCCCCTAGGGAAGGAGGCACAAATGAGTGGTGAGGGGAGCTCTGTGGACGCTGTCAAATGGGGCGACTGTTGTCACCCCCAGGACGTGGCCAGGAGGAAGTGGAGGTTTAACAGGTGCCTAATTACAAGTCCCGCTGGCCGCCTTGTGCCACTCTCAAGACAGGGAAGAGCTTGGGTGAGGGCTGGGTAATGCCTGGGTAGGCCATCCTGTCACCCCGCTAATTAGGGTGATTGGGGCTCCTCCCCAAGGCGGGGACCAGGCCCCCTCCCTCCCATAGAAATAACTCTGGCTGCTCCCCAGCTGGGCACTCACTGCACCTTCCTGCCACCCCGGGCAGTGTCTGGGCCCTCAGCTCCCCCTCCCTCCACCTGCCCCTTCCACCCACCACCACCGGCCACGGGAACCCACCTCCTCAGGCGGAGGAAACACCGAGCCTAGAGACATGGGAGTTCGAGGAGCTTTCCAACTTCTACTCCTGTGCCTGAGCCCAGGTATGGGGCTGGGCAGTGGGCAGGGATGCCCAGCGTGAGGCCAGATGGGCCGGGAAAAGGGCAGCAAGTACTCCCAGAGGAGCCTCAAAGGTGGCCTGCAAGGTTCTGGTAGGGACCACCCACTCTCACCCTGCTACCATCCTGGTTTGGATACTGCCAAGAGGGGGGCCTCTCCCCAGGAGAACCTGTACCTGAAGGTTTGGGGCAGTGTCCCTGTGCAGAGGTCTCTGCGTGGCTCTTCATGGTGTCTGAGGCCTGTGGGGCTCACACATGTGCAGCTGCTCCACGTGCAGCGTTCCTGCTGCGAACTGGAGGATGGGGCTGGCTTGGAGTAACCTGCGGGAGCTGGAGGTGGGGTAGGAGTCAGGTGAGCAGCAGCTCTGGGTGGGGGTTGAGGAGGAGCCTGGGAAGGCTCAGTTTTCACCCGGATCTTCTGTAGTGGGAGGGCCTGCTCTCCCTAGGCCAGAGCATGGGGCCCGGGAGGGAGTTGCTTCCCTTGAAAGCTGTTGTGTGCTGTGAGTTCCAGGTCTGTGGCCTCTCCAAGATGAGAGTGGTGATAGATGGCTCTTTCCAGAGCCTCCTCACCATGCTGGGGTGCTGCTGGAGGGCAGGGATCAGGTGTGGATGTGGTGGCTGCCTGCCCAGGTTGGGCAAGTTCTAGCAAGAGCCCCTGAGCTGGGGTCTGGATTTACGATGAAGTAGGAAGGGTAAGGAGGGTGGGGTGGGGGGACCATTTCGGCCTCTGCGTGTGTATGTACGTGTGTGTGATTCTGGCATGTACGGCGGGATGTCTGTGACGTCCTCTGGGTCTGAAGAGGCTGGCAGAGTCCACTCAGGAAGCTCCGGCTGTGCTCTGGAATGCTGGGACATCTCCATGTTTGCAGTGTGTGTCTGGGGGTGTGTATTTATGCAGCAGTGCCTTCTTGTGGAGGTGACTTTTCTCTCCTCCCTCTGTTCCCCTCTCTCACTTTCCTGTCTGGAAACAGCTGGGAAATTCAGAAAGGCTTTACCAGCTGAGAGTAGTCACTAGGAATGTGGTCACACCCCCTAGAGGGTAGCCAGCCCCTGGCGATTTTGTGGGGGGACAATCACCACTGACTCCTTCAGGATCCTTTCTCTCCCCAAGTCTTCCCAACCAGATTTCTCATCCCCTCTGGCTCTCTTCCCTCTCCCCAGCCTCCCTTTTCTCTCACATTCCTTGGAAGTACTTCCTCAGTGTCACAGCAAGAGGAATCATGGTGAGACACCAGGAACAACTTCCAAAGACGGGGGAGGAGGTACATAAAAGGCTGGAAGCTTTGGGAGGAGGCTGAGAAAGCTTCTAAGGAGATTGAGAAGCTGGGGTGAGGCTTCCTGGCCTGGGACAATTGAAGAAAGACACTCAGCTTAACGCAGGGTGGAGACACTTTTCTTCCAGCCTATCCCTCCATCCCAAGCCCCTATTCCTGAATGCTTACCCTCCTGCCCAACTGGACTCCGTGGTGTGGGCGAAGAGAATCTTCCTTGTTGGGAGGGTTGCTTCCAGTGGCTCTTTCCCAGGGTGGAGTCTCTTCTTGCACCTGACTTCTGGCTCATCCTTAAATTGCCTTGGGCCACCCCAAGATCTGGCAGATGACATTAGGATCCTTATCTCAGGAATGAGCTGGTGTTCCCTTGGCCTGGGGCTGGAAGAGGCATCCTCCTGTCCCGTTAGAGCCCCAGCAGCCAGCCTGCCTGCTCTGGGTCACCCTGAAATCTAACTGCATTAGGGCATGGCTGATGGCCCAGCCGGGGTTCCCAGGGCTCCCACTGGTCTCTCTGGCTTCACCTGGCCGGCAGGGCTTCTCAGATATGTCTGGTCTTGAATGGATGCAGATGAAATCGTATGAGCAGGCCGTGGGCGTGTCTTCTGGATTACTGTGTTTGTATAGACCTGACAGTGTCTGTGTGCGTGTAGAAAGGGGGGATTGCATGGGTATGTGGCTGCATTTTGAAAGCTTGTAAGGATGGGTATGTGCCAATATGTAAGTAAACACTGACACTGTATAATTGTGTTGGTGATGCTAAGAGTGCAAGTGTCCTGAGCCAGGGAACGACTTGACTGCTGAGACTTGGGGCAGGAACTCTAGAGTATGTGCTGACTCAAAAAAAGCTGTAGTTGGAGAGTGGACAAGCTGGATGAGGGGCCTGGGGAGGGAGTGCTGCTGGAGGCTGGGAGGCAGGGTGCTGAGTGCCCAGGGTGGGGCCCTGGGTCCAACCTCCCTCTTATCCCTCCATTGGTCTAACCGGTTGGGGCTAGTGCTTGCCTTGGGGCTTCAGGGAAGGGAGGGAGAGGAGCTCAGTTCTAAGCTTCCAGGTCCTGGCTCCTAACTCTGCCCACCTGCCTCTGACTCAGGGGCAGGAGGAGCCCCAGTGGGAGTGAGAATATGGGAGTGACAGTCATACAAGGGGAAGGACACATGGGCTATAATGCCATACATCGTCATGCAAGGCTCATCTCATGCTGCCTTAGTTCTAGGCAGATGCCATCACTTCCCATCACTATGAACATAGCCAGGTCACTGTCTGACAGTGCCCAGTGTCACCCAAGGGTACACACTATCACTTAGAGCACTTACAGAGTCAGGCACACATTGTCACATACCATACAGAGGCACAGAGCTGCAGACACACACAGACATACCCATACATGTACACACATACTGACACACAGACACACTCAATCTGCTTCTCAGGCTAGAAAGGGACCCCAGAAGTCATCGTGTCCATCCTTGTGCTTTTGAGCGGGAGCACCTCGTTTGACCCACCACATTTGACCTTGAACGAGTCAGATTCTTGTATTGGAGCAAATAGCCACTCTTGGTGCTCCACATGCCTACACACCCACACAGACACACACACACACACACATACACACATACACGAACATCCACACTATCATGTAAATATGTAAGTGGATATCCTGCATGATAATGTGCATGAATATCTTTGCAGCTACAAATACTCATAAACATACAATATACAATATACATATGTATATATATTTATACATATACACACAATAATGTATACACACAAGCATACATTACAGCTATGCATTTACAAACAGTATTCATATACAAACCTACACAATCATAGAAAAAAAATATACATATATATGGACCAATAAGCACCCATAGACACTGCTGCATAAATAAACAAGTCACATAAGTATGCACAGATATGCCTATTCCAGTTCATATGCATGCGCATGTGCATGTGCATGTGCATGTGCGCGCGCGCACACACACACACACACACACACACACACACACACACACTCTCTCTCTCACTAGGGCAGGATTACCCTAGCGAAGACCCACTGAGCCCTGGGTGACAGGTGACAGGAAACGGTGGAAGGAGAGGCTGAAGCTGACTGCACAAACTCTGGCTCTGCTTTCCTTCATGCATCTGCTCTGCCCTTATCCTAGCACTGCTGTCTGCTGTGCGGATCAACGGGGATGGCCAGGAGGTCCTGTACCTTGCGGAAGGTGATAATGTGAGGCTGGGCTGTCCCTACATCCTGGACCCAGAGGACTATGGTCCCAATGGGCTGGACATTGAGTGGATGCAAGTCAACTCAGACCCCTCGCATAGGGAGAATGTGGTGAGTGCCGGGTGCAGGGCTCTTCTTACTCGGTGTTTTGTGATGTCTACCTGTCGGACAGCCAATATCCTGAGGGGAGAAGGAGAATCATTTAAGAAACCAAGACCCTGTACTTCTCCAAGAACCCCAAGGCTTCTCAGGAAATGGCTCATAAAAACTGTGCAGCTGGGAATCAAGCTCGCCAGGCTTTCTCCCTCCTCCCACCCTATTCCAAAGGGAAGATGAGGTGTGGTCTCTGTCCTCCAGAAATTCCCAGCCTGACCTTATACTTCTTTGAGGGATCTCACCCATTCTGTTAAGAGGTCAGTGGGTCGGGCATCATCATTACCATTTTCAGCTGGGAAAACTGAGTCTTTAATCAATTGCCCAGAGCAGTTGGCATGTCTGTGGCTCTGCCTGTCTCACCACCTTCATTTTCCTCTCTTCTTCCCAGTTCCTTAGTTACCAGGATAAAAGGATCAACCATGGCAACCTCCCCCATCTGCAGCAGAGGGTTCGCTTTGCAGCCTCAGACCCCAGCCAGTATGATGCCTCCATCAACCTCATGAACCTGCAAGTATCTGACACAGCCACTTACGAGTGCCGGGTGAAGAAGACCACCATGGCCACCCGGAAGGTCATTGTTACTGTCCAAGGTATGGCCAGATTCCTGTGAGGTCCCCTTCCCCAGGCTTTAGAGCTAAGGCAGCTTGGCCATTCTGAGCCTGCTGTGCCTCCAGCCTGGGTCCTGGCTCACAATTGCCTGCCTTCTTGCAGCTCGACCTGCAGTGCCCATGTGTTGGGCTGAAGGCCACATGTCAAAGGGCAATGATGTGGTGCTGAAGTGCTTTGCCAACGGGGGCTCCCAGCCCCTTTCCTACAGGTGGGCCAAGATCAGCGGGCACACTCACCCCTACCGAGCTGGGTCCTACCACTCCCAGCACAGCTTCCACTCTGAGCTGTCCTATCAGGAGTCATTCCACAGCTCCATAAATCAAGGTGAGTGGGCCTTGGAGAGGGTGGAGAGGGAATGAATGCATGATCAGGGACGCTGGGACTGGCTGGGGCTTTCACTGGCTCATCAGTGGCACCAACTCAAACCTGGAATTATGTGGGAGGCTGCTCCTCTAGGCCTGTCTCATCAGCTGCTATTGAAGGAAAAAGAGAAGGCAAAAGTGGAGGAGTCAGTCAAAAGCAGTATAGAAAATTTGGAAGGAACATGAGCTTCCATGGAAGGAGCTGGGCTTGAATCCTGGCTGGGACACTGACTGGCTGATAGTCTCAAACAAATGGCTTAACCTCTCTGTGCCACATGGAAAGGGAATAGTAATATCTACCTTTCAGAGATCTATGAGGATTAAAGGGGATGAGGTGTATAAAATTTCTGCATATAGAAAAGGTGAACAATATCAATGATTAAAGAATAACAGAGTTAGAAAGGACCTTAGTGTTCCTCTGGCCTAATCCTATCTGCACTGTACAAATGAGGAGAAGCAGGGGATTTCCCCCAATGTCACAGAGTGAATTAATGGTGTTGCTGGGAGAGTGAATTAATGGTGTTGCTGGAAGGTGGCTCACCTGGAGAGTGGAGTGGACCTGTGTGTGTGGATACACCTGCACATACATCTTCCCTTTTTAAAAAGAGGCATCTCATCCCCTACCCCATAGGGGCTGAGGATGCTGTGGGAACTTCAGTAAGATTCCAGATTTTCTGCCTTACTATCCCTCTCTGATGCTCCTCCAATTCAGGCCTGAACAATGGAGAGCTGCTGTTGAAAAGTGTTTCCAAAGAGGATGATGGACTGTATCAGTGCACAGTGGCCAACCATGTGGGCTACAGTGTTTGTGTGGTGGAGGTGAAGGTCTCAGGTAGGTGCATCAGGTCTGAGGGTCCTTGGCTGGGAGAGTAGAACTGGAGGGAGGGAACTGGGTTTTATTTTCTGTGTGTGTGTCCCACCACCACCCTAGGCACAGGGGATGGAACCCAGGGCCTGGCACATGCTAGGCAAATACTCTACCACTGAGCTACATCCCCAGACCCTTGGCTCTATTTTGGAGTCTTAGCTGTCTTTCTACTGCTAGAGTAACTGGAAACCCTGGGATAAACATGCAGACAGAAGGGGTTAACTTGTATCTCCCCATACCTTCCTCACTGGGTATCCCAGGGCCTGGAAATTCCAGGCGCTTCAGTGGCCTTTCCCACCGATCCCTGCCCTGGCACCTCCTGGTTAGTTAGGCATCTGTCTGGCTGCCAGAAACCTGATCCCCCCGCCCCGCCCCTCCGTTTCTCTCCACAGACTCGAGGCGCGTGGGAATGATCATCGGGGCCATACTGGGCACTTTGCTCATGCTGGCCTGCCTGGCGTTGGGCATCTGGGGGCTCATCTGCTGCTGCTGCGCAGGCTCCGGGTCTGGTGGCGCCCGGGGTGCCTTCGGCTACGGCGGCGGGGTCGGCGGAGGGGCCTGCGGCGGCGACTTGGCTAGTGAGATCAGGTAAAACCTGATGCATGCTGCATGCTGCTGTGCCGCAGGGGACCGGCGCCCTGCCCTCTTCACCCCTGCCTGCCACCGGCCGGCTGGGAACCCCACCCCAACCCGCCGGCCATCACCACGGAGTGCTGGGACTGCAGCATGGGTCGACCTGCACCTCGTCGCATGGCTTTCTGTCTTCCCCCTTTCCCCTCCCCGTCTCCACCTCTGCTCCCCTGCCCTCCATTTCTCTCCAGCCTACGCACCCTTCTGTCTGTCTTGTCTAGACTGTAAGCTCCTGGAGGGCAGGGCCTACGGTTTTTTCCTTTTCCCTTGTGTGGCGCCGGTGAGAACTCTGACCTGCTTATGGAAGAAGAGTTGAGAATAGTGCTCATAACTTATATTAGAAGCAAACTAGAAATAAAACTAGAACCAGACTAGCAGTGCTAATGATTGCAATGCCTTGGGGATGGAGGGAAAGATGGAGAAGACTGATGGGTAGGAGGTGAGAAGAAAGTGCGCAAGGTCAGGGTTAGTTGAGAAGGTTAGGGGAGTGCAGCTCCCAGAACTGTAAGGCTCCCTCCCTGTTAGACGTGATAGTTCTGCGAAACTTCACAAAGAGACGGAGGGCGCCTGGATGGGTTGTTCGAGCACGTGTGGACCAGTCCTGTCTGGAAGATGGGACGGTGGCACCTGGGATCGCTTGCAGGGTCGCCGGCCCAGGAAGGTGCAGAAAGGAGAGTAGGTTGAGGTCAAGGGAGAGAGGCGAGGGGCAGGTGGAGGGAGGTGCGGGAGACGAGAGGTTGCCAAGAGCCCCCAGCTCTGCCCAGGCCGTGCCCACGCCGTGCCGCGGAGGAGCCTGCTCACCCGCCCGCCTGTTGTTTTCCACAGAGAGGACGCCGTAGCGCCAGGGTGCAAGGCCAGCGGGCGCGGCAACCGCGTCACCCACCTCCTGGGGTACCCGACGCAGAACGTCAGCCGCTCCCTGCGCCGCAAGTACGCGCCTCCACCCTGCGGCGGCCCCGAGGACGTGGCCCTAGCCCCCCGCACCGTCTCAGCCGCCTGCGAAGCAGGCCCTTCCCCGGTCTACGTCAAGGTCAAGAGCGCCGAGCAGGCCGAGGGCTCCGAGGGGCCGCAGCTGGGCAAGGACGGACTTTTAGTGTGAGCGCGCGCCCCGCGCCGGGTGGCTCCGCGGCCGGGAGGCGGGGGTGGGGCTCTCCGCCTGCTGCTGGGGACACTTCGGGCCGGCGCCGACCTCGCTCCTCCCAGACCGCCGGGCGCTGGGGTGCTGAGGAATTTCCCTCCGGAAAAAAGTAGTTCGACAGAGCCTCCTCCCCCAAAGGGGGAGGGGGCGGGAAGGTCAGAGGAAGGCAGTCCGGAGCCCTCCTGCACCCCGGAGGCTCCAGAGCCGGGGTTCGTGGGCCGAGGGGTGAACGAGCTGGCGGAGTCAGTATCCGAGAGCCGAAGAGGCGCAGGTCGGGTGTCCCCAGCCAAAGCAGAGGGCCCCGGGCCCGGGTGGGTGGGAGTCTGGACTGAATTGTTTTTATGTGAAATCCTAGCTCTGAGGCAACAGTGTTAGCACAATAAAGAAGCTTTAAGACTGCGGTGGCTGTCGTGTCGCACGGAGGGGCGGGCATGGGGTGGAGGGACAGGGGGGGATGTGCTCTGCTGCCCTGCCCCCTACCTGTACCACCGTCCTCTCTTCTCCTTCTTATAGGGGGAGTCGTTTCTGGAAGGGGTCATCTAAACCTACGCCTTCACAATACTGTGGGGAAGTGAGGTCCCTCAGAGGGGTGGGCTTTAAAACTAGGTCAGAAGTCAGGGGACAGGACTGTCAGAGGTGACCTCCAGATTTCCCCCGATCATTCTCGGCATCCTCCAGTCTTCTCCCCTCATTGACCTAACCCTGACTTCTTTCTCTCCCAGAGGTATGCTTTCCTTCTCAGCAGCCAGGAACAGGTTCAGAGTCTGTGAAGGTAGGAAGACCTCAAGGCCGCCTAACCCAAGCTTCCATTTATCGGAAGGAAATTAGACTTATTGAGCACCCACTAAGTGCCAGGTGCTTTTAAATATTTTATCTTTATTCACCTTTTACTTTGAAGAAACTGAAGCTCAGGAGTATTAGCTATCTCAACCAAGGCAATAAATGTAGTAATTCAGAATTTGGTCTAGAAATATTGAACCCCAGAACATCAGGCTGTTCCTCTGAATCTGAATTCCTTCAGTGGCATCCCTGACAAAGGATATTCCAACTTCTTATGTCCCTCCAGTGGCAGCTTACTATCTCCCACAGCAGGCCATTCAGCCTCTGATTGCCAATATTTAATAGAACATTTCTTCTATTGAACCATATAGCCTTTATCTCTTGGTCCAAGTTCTACTCTCAGGGAGTCCAGAGCATCATATTTCCGATTCAGCTGCCTCTTGTGAACCAAGCGGTTGTCCTCCATACAGCCAAGTTCAAGAGACATAGACCTGGACACCTGTCTGGTCTAGAGGTAGGGGATTTTCAGAAGTGAATAGTACTTCAGGGACATTTAGTCTTCCCCAGTCACCTGCTTGCTGAGAGCCTTGATACTTTTCAGTCTCTCTTCTTTTGAAAAGAAGGCAGTCTTCCAAATTCTTTCTGATTCTACCCTAGGGCAACTTGAAATGGGGTATGTGTGGGTTCTAGAGTATCGGGTTTAGGGATCCCTAAACCCTGCCTGGTAATACATAAGCAGGAATTGCTGGAGATGGCTTGGGTATTTGCAAAGGGGCAATGCATTGCTGGATCTGCCTTGACAGAACTTGGGAGGAGAGATGAGACAGTGGGGAGACAGAGAGAACCAGAGACAACTGGCCTGGCAGCTTGGAGATGGGGTGATTGGGGAATGGGCAGGGGTTTACAGGAAGGGGAACTGCACAGATAGGGAGCAGAAAAATTCGGGAACCCTTTATCCTTTCACATTCTTGGCCATACTTCTGAGCATGTCTGAGATGTCCTGTTTACAGATAGATTTAGATCTTCAGCAGGGCACTGAGCCTGGCACACTTTTGCCCTAAGGCAGGGGGCTGATGAGGTTGACCCGGAAAGGGTGCTCCCAGCCTGGGGCTCCTTTAGCTCAGCTTCTTGCAAGATGCAGAGGGACAGAGGCAACCAGTTGGCTGTATGGACTGTGTTGAGTGATATTATTTGCCCTAATCTGGGAGCCAGGAAGCCATGCTTAGACTTAGCCTTCACCAGAGAGGTGGAAACCGTGAGGCTCTGGCAATGGCTCAGCCCATTCAAAAGCAGCTGAGATTTCAGAGAGAATCTGGAAACAACTTCTGATTAGGGTGGCTCAGGCAGGAAGCCAGGGGAGTACTTAAATCCAAAGCCAAAATTGTAGCCGGTACCCTGCTCAAAGTCCCAGGGCGAGAGGAAGGGAGCTTTCTGTTCCAAGGATTTTGCTGCAGGGACGCTTTGTTCTTTTTTGTTCATGTCTCTTGTCTGAAACCTTGTTTAAGGCTGGAGTAGGGCACTTGTGATAAATATTCACCAGTGGCTTTGGCTTGGGGTGGGGAGGTGAGCAGGGATGCTGTGGTTGGTAGAATCGCTGAAGCTCTATGATGTAAATCATTCCTACTGTGGCTCTTTTCAACTGTTAACCTGATATTAGTGGCTTGGAAGTAGGAGAAAGATTCAGTAGCAGACCGTTGTAGTATTTCCACAATTCAGATAGAATAAAAGTGAATAGCCTCAAGAGCTGAAAGAATAGAGAACTGTAGTAAGATAATCAAATCAGGATGAGTTTTCCGTACTTACCACCTTTGTTTTAATATAACTTATTTAATTGTAAGCTTAAATACTTTACTTTTAATCAGCGACTGCACTCAACAATTGACTTGCAAAATTTAGGACCACGTCACCAGGTGTTAGTCAGCTTTGCGTCACTGCAACAAAATCCCTGAGATAATTAACTTCAGAAGAGGGAAGAGTTTTGTTGGCTCATGGTTTCAGAGGTTTCGGTCCATGGTTGCCTGGTCCAGTTGCCTTTGGGCCTGTGGCAGAGCAGCACATCATGGCTGTGAAGATGCTCACCTCATGGCAGGTAGGAAGCAGAGAGGAAAAAAGGAAGAGAAGGAGCCAAGGTCCTAATGTCCCCTTCTAGGGCACCTCTCGTGATCTAACTTCCTCCCTCTAGCTCTACTTTCTAAAGTTTTCACGTGCAGAGTACAGTGGCACCCACTTACAATCCCAGGGCCTTTGCAGTCCGAGGCAGGAGGACCCCAAGTTTGAAACTGTCCTCAGCAACTTTAGTGAGAACTTGTCTCAAAATAAAAAAAATAAATATGTGGAATGTAGCTCCGCGGTAGAGCACCCTTGGGTTCAATTCCTAGGACCACAAAAAGGAAAGGAAAAGAAAGGGTGGGTGGGGGAGGGGAAGAAAGAAGGAAGAAAGGAAGGAAAGAAGGAAAGTTTTCACCCTCTCCCAAGAGCACCGTAGGCTATTCACCACTTAGCCCTTGAGAGACACTTATCCAGGCCCTAGCAACAGTCAAGTGGAAGACTGGGTATACAAGTGCTGCCTCAAGTGTGGGGATCTCAAGATAGTTCTGATTTTTGTCTGTATTTCCGGAGAGACACAAACAGCCTGAAGTGTCTCGTCTCCATTCCTCTTCCGAGTTCTGCCTTTTGCATCTCTCCTCAGAATTGCCAGGGCTAATTATAATTCCTTTGGCCACTGACAAATTAGGGAGGTAATTTACATCTCCTTGGGAACCAAGGCCACTCTTGGATAGTCATCAGAAACCTAATTTATGATCCGTAGAATTTCTATGAATTTGCCTCCCAGGGTATCCATCCTTGGGAATTTCATTTTAGAGACTCTATTTTTTTTTTCCCATACTGGGAATTGAACCCAGGGGTGTTCCACTATTGAACTACATCCACAGCCCTTTTGAGTTTTTATTTTGACAGGGTCTTGCTAAGTTGCCCAGGCTTGCTTTGAACTTGAGATCCTCTTGCCTCAGCCTGCCAAGTCACTGGGATTACAAGTGAGTGCCACCACTCTGGCTCCTGGAGACACTTCTGAGTCCTTGCTGCCTCGGTTCATTCTCTGATTCTCCACTCCAGATTTAGGAAGTCATCTTCTAGCCATCTTTTCTTAATCTCCAAATTCTTAAATCCGTTGGAATTCCAGTGAGTTGTCTAGGCAGTCCTTTTCGAGTAGTGCTTACCTAGACATAGCTACATAGAGATAATAAATGTAACGATGTCCATTTCATTCCAGTTATTCCACAGCCCCAAACTGGGGTGACTAGGGGAGGGAACTTAATTTTATCTTCAGACTCACTGGAACAAGAGAGTTGGAGTAATTACCTATTATCCTTCCAGAGTTAGAAAACTACTAACGTCGATGTGCACAGGCTGTGGGCTGCAGTAGGCAGGGGACTGGATCAAAACTTTAACCCTGGTTCCAAGCTTCCTCGAGGAGCCTTCTCCTGGATTGTCACCCTGATTTGGTGAGAGCCTGGGAAACCCTGCTCTGGAGTTCACAGTCTCCATCTGTCCAGCCCATCTGGAATAATCATTTCGTTTATTCCTGGAGCGTGGAAACAAACCTGATGGCATTCCCTTGCTGCTGCTTGGGCCAGGAAGGGTATGCTGAACGGAAGTGGGGTGGTGGGAAGGAGAGGCGGCTTTGGGAAATCTTGAGGAGCTTAGGTGTGGCCACTGTGCCTGTTGCAAGAGAGTGAACAAGATGGCCATTGGCCACCCCTCTGTGACTGTGGTCCTTGGTAGCCATATGGATGCTCTGGAAAAGACAAATGGCATGGGACACCGTGCAGTAGGAAGAAGACTGGAGCCCTTGACAAAGGCCAGAAATTAGGCCGAGGAGGATGGGGCGGAACCCCTAAGCGAGATAGATATTGGTGGGTCCTGAATGGGCTTTTGGGGGATAGAAAAGAAGGAAGAAGAAAGGAAAATTGTAAGAAATATTTGTGGGTGAGCCATGTTCCCCTCCCCAGATGTGCAGAGGAGCCTCAGTTTTGGAGTCAGACAAACCTGAGTTCATAATTACTTAACTCCCAGAATCTCCATGTCTTCATCTGTGAAATGGAAGTCGATGGGATTATTTTGTGTGATGTGCATATCACACAGCCTGGTGCATAGCGGGTGCCCAGCAAATGGTTGGTCCACATCCCTAATCTATAATTTCATCTCCTATAAGAGGACAGGCCTGGAGGCACAGAGCTAGCCACAGAGGTGGGAATTGGAGGCAGTGGGAGGTCCACAGGGAGGGGGATGGAGCAGGAAGAATGAAGCCTTGGGATTGAGCATGGAGACTGCGTCGTGTGGATGAAGGAGCATGGGATGTAGGAAACAGCAGGTGTTGAAGTAGGAGAACTAGTATGCTGCCCTTCTGGCTCCTGGAGACACTTCTGAGGAAGCCTGGAGTCACATGCAGTTATTAATATTGACAAGAATTCTCATTAGTAATAGTGATACTAATAATAACAGGGAGTGCCTGAAACACAAGCTTGGCAGGGTCCTGGATGAGCTTCCAGAGTCCTTGGGGCCACCTCCCTGGACCAGGGTGTGTCCTCTTGTGCCATTCCCCTTTGACCTGCTCTCAGTTCCTGGAACTCAGGAGATACCTGCTGCCCTCTGGGCCTAGAATCCACCTGCGGTGCCCTCTGAAGCATTGGCTGTGACACCAGGGAGGCCTGGTGGGTCATTCCTAAAGTCTTAGTGTCTTTGCTTTGTTCAGGAATATTCAATGGGTAGCTAAAAGCAGGATTAAAAGATTTGGTGTCTCTGCCTCTATTTGCATCTGTCTCCTTTGCTCTGAGTCACTTTGGATTCCAGGGACAATAAGTCTCATTGGCAGATATCCTGTGACAAGCCATACCTCTAGGTAATAGCAACTTTGTTATTCTGATAAAGGCCCACCTGGTCAACCCTAAAATAATGATAGACCAGACCTTACCTGATCAAGATCAACTGCTTTGGCAGATGTACGAATCCTCCAGCTAGACAAACCCCCAACCCTTACCCTCATACTCCTTTCTATAAAACCTCAAACTCACTGTCAGACCCTCGAAGACAGGGCTGAGGATGTGGGTCCACTTTTCTTCCCAGCATAATACACTGATTAAAAATCTTTCCTGCGTTTCGTCATTACGTTTTCTCTGTTTGGTTTTGTTTTTGGAGGCGGGGACAAGTGGCTGAACCTGATTTGTTGGACCCCAGAATCAGGCCTCTGGTCTAGGACTCTGGTAACATCCACACAACTTTCCCAAAGCTGAGGAGAGACCTTCCCCACGGGGTGCACATAGCTTTTCTTTAATTTCATGGGAATCAATTCGGCATTGAAAATGGGTTCCTCCAGCTCTCTGCAGACCTACACCCTATCTGGGGACTCTCCTCCTGTCATCCCCTGGTCTTCTGCCTGTCTGCTTGCAGCATTTTGGCCCTTTATCTCCAAAGGCTGGGATTTGGGCTCCCAGTGCCTGCTCTAGCCTCGGCCCTCACCTTGCCTCAGCTCCTGGACCAAGTCCATTTTCCTTGCAGGGAGAGCTCCCCTACCTCCCTTCTCCTCCTCTTTCCTGGCCCGCCTCCACAGGAAGCTTGGCCTGGCCCAGTCCCATTATCTCAGTCTCTCCCTGCTTCCAGACAAGGGAAAGGGTGTGTCCTTTATTATCTATGTCCTTCCTCATCTCCCTCAGCCTGGACTTCCCCTGAGAGGAGGGCCCTGTCTCTTCCATTCTGAACATCGACTCCCTTTTGAGCTCAGAATTTCTCTTTGAGTGGGGTGTGGTGGCGCACACCTGTAATACCAGCTACGCAGAAGGCTGAGACAGGAGGATCAAAAGTTGGAGGCCAGCCTTGGCAATTTAGCCAAATACTGTCTCAAAAAAAAAAAAAAAAAAAAGAAAGAAAGAAAGAAAGAAAGAAAGAAAGAAAGAAAGAAAGAAAAAAAGAAAATAAAATAGAAAATACTGGGGATTAAGTTCAGTACAGAGTGTCCCTATGTTCAATCCCCAGTGCTGAAACATCAACACCTGTTTGAATTGGTAGAGAAAAATTGGAGTGATGGATAGAGTATGTACTAGAGCCTCTTATTTCATTGTGGGGTGAATAAAAAAAATAAAAATTAAATAAATATGTATATAAAATATTTTATTTTATCACTGCTTGTGATGACTTCAGGTAGATGGTGTGGAACAAGCCAAACATCCTCCTAAATCTCTCTCTCTCTCTCTTTTTTTTTTTTTTTTTGTACTGAGGATTGAATCCAGAGGCACTTTGCCACAGAGCTACATCCCCAGAACTTCTTAGTTTTTTATTTTGAGACACGGTCTAAATGGTTCAGGCTTGGCCTTGCAATCCTCCTGTCTCAGCCTCCAGAGTGACTGGGGTCATAGGAGTGCACCACCATGCCCAGCCCAGACTCATCTCAAAAGTGCGTGTGCAGCTTGCTTTCCAGGACAGTGGACAGTCTGAGCCAGGCGGGCCTGTGAATCAGTCCCTAGTGCTCCCGCTCTTCAGGTGAGGGCAAGCTGCCATGTCGACGGGCGGGTCATGGTGTCCCTGTGCCTCTGACTAGTCGACTCTGTCAAAGCTCTTTCCTGTACAGAATACAGGTTTCTCACTGATGGTTTGTTAAGAACCTGAGGAGATGCCATGTTCTGATCAGTGCTATTAAAAAATCGAGCAACAGATCCTTGGTCAGGAGCCTCACCTGCTATTATAACATTGTTCCTGGGGAGAAATCGGATTCCTTCCTCTCAGTAAACATGGGCCTTTCCAGGAATGGAGCACTCAGCCTGAGACAGTGAGGGGCTAGGAGTCATATCCCACCCAGCTGCCCCATCTTCCTACTTAGCCACCTAAAATCTGTATGCCGATAACACCCATATTTAGGCACCCAAGCCAGGGCTCTCTCTTACATTTCATGCTTGTCTGCTTGGATATATATTGATTGATTGGTCCAAAGGATGGAACACAGTGATACTCTTTTTTTTAATATATATATATATATATATATATATATATATATATATATATATTTTTTTTTTAGTTGTAGATACACACAATATCTTTATTTTATTTTTATGTGGTGCTGAGGATTGAACCCAGGGCTTCTCCCGTGCTTGGCGAGTGCTCTACTGCTGAGCCACAACCCCAGACTGGTACTCTATCTTTTGAGTTACATCCCCAGCTTTTTAAATTTTATTTTAAAGACAGGGTCTTACTAAATTGCCTATGGTAACTTCAAACTTGGGATCCTCTTGTCTCAGCCTCCCAAGTCACTGGGATTATAGGAAATTGACCAGCTCTGCTTACATATTTAACAGACAGCTGAAATTTAACACGTCCCCAAAACTACCTTGGATCAACCGCAAATTATTCCACTGTCTCCCCGCTCTCAGTTCATGGTGCCTCTGTCCTTTACCTCCTCCGACCACATGCAACCAGTCAGGAGGCCTTACTGACTCGGCCTTCAGAGCAGGGCCAGAATCCAACCTTCTCTCCCGTTCCCTTGGGGCTCCCAGTCGCCCCTCATCTCTTGGGTGGGTTGCAGCAAGGACGCCCAGGCTGGTCTCTATGCTTCCTTTCTGCCTGCGGTTTATTCTCAAAAGAGAAGCCAGGGTGATAGTTAAATCATTTTTTTTTTTTTTCTGCTCAAGCCTCAAAAATGACTTCTCAATGTCAAGTAACTTACACTGGTCCCCAGGCCTTCTCTGTCACCTCTCTGACCTGATTTACCAGTTGTCTCTCTCTAGTTTTCTCCACTCCAGCGACTGGATCGTTTCTCCAGCACCTTAGGGCCTTTGCCTTGGCTGTCCTCTTTGCCCAGAATGGCTCTAGTCCAGACTCCCCAGTGACTAAATCCTCGGTTCTTCAAATCTTGGCTTGCCTGTCTTCCTCTCGGTGAGGCCTATTACAGCCACCTTATTTACGTTGACCTTAAATAATGGTACAAGGAGACCCACTGCCCTTAGGCCCCAATTTTTTCTTTAATTTGCAGCACTCATTCCCTTCTAACATGGTCTATAATTCATTTGTTGTGATCTTTGCTAATGGACTCCTTCTTCCCCTCTCCTACCGGTTCTACAAGGAGGTAGCACAAGGCAAGAATCTTGGTCTGTTTTATTCTCTATTGTATTTAAGCTCCTAAAAAATGCCAGGCATGTAGGAGGCACTCAATAAATATATATATATTTTTAATTCCCTTCCTCTCCTGCGGTACTGGGGATTGAACCCAGGAGCGCTCTACCACTGAGTTATAACCCCAGCTCTTTTTTAAAAAAATTTGAGACAGGGTCTCACTAAGTTTCCCAGGCTGGGCTTGAACTTGTGATCCTCTGCCTCAGCCTCCCAAGGAGAATAAATATTGTGTTAAAGAAAGAAAAGGGTTGGGGGAGTTGGACCACCTGCAACAGGAGTTAATCCCCAGGTCATGGCCCCTGAGAAGGTAAGACATTAGTGAGAAGCAGCCCAATCTCTTCATGGATGGTGAGAATTTCCTAAGATGTTCAGAGGGTGGTCGAAGTCCAGCCTTTTGGTTATCCTGCCTGGAAAGGAATTGCCTGACCTGAGATTCCTAGCTTCCTCATTGGAGGGACGTCTGAACAGTAGCCATGTATTGTCCACCTGCACGTTCCTCACCCTCTGCATTCACTTAGTTAGAAGTATGTTTTGGTGATGCATTTTTACACATGTGAGTAGTAGAACTGGGGTATTAAACCTGATCCTTCCAGAAGCAACCAGTCTCCCAAGAGATATCTTTAAATGCATTTGGAGAAATTTAAAAATGATACATACAATTGTTGACTCAGCTCCCTGGAAAGTGTCCATGCGATGAGATCATTCGGGGGGGAAGGCTTCTGCAAGTAGGAGTGCCTGGGGTTGTGCCCGTAATCATTTGCTTAGAAAGCAAGATAGATCAGTGAGTACATGCCAGGGCTGGGAGTTAGGGAGAAGATCCTGGATAAAGAGATAAAGTGCATGAGTAAGACGTCACGTTCAGGGGACAGACAGGAGCCCAGTCTGGAATGCAGAGAGTGAGTGGGCACTGCTGATAGCTGTCACCTCCATCTTAAGGCCCCTGAGAGCTAGGGCTGGAGTGAGGAGAGGAGTCAGGTGTGCCTGCCCACCAATATGCTCCCAGCAGGCCATCTGGCCCCTGACCAAAGGCCCTTACTTCTGCTGCTCACTGCCCACTGAAGCCTCATCCCTCCAACACTCCAGCTTTCTCTCCATCTTCCCCAGGATTCCCCAAAGCAGACAGTGCAAGAGAACTGCTCTTCTCTTCAGTGTACAGAGCATGGTTGATTTAGCCCTGCAGGAATGAGGCCACTCTGATGGTAGCATTGAGGGTGTGCTGGCCCCAGAGGCAAAGAGAAGTGGTAGTGATGGATGTTTGTGCATCCCTCAAACTGATGGTTGGACAATCTCCTAGGGGGCTGGGCAGTGAGGGGGGAGTACAATCACAGGGGACAATGATGGCCAGATGGACACAGCTTCTAGGAATAGACATGACAGATCATAGAATTCTTCTCTGCAGTCCTAGGAACAGTCCTGCCCCATGGCCCAGACTCTCTGCTTTCTCCTCCTGCATGGAACCCATTCACCCTGGGAAGGATACAGGATATCTGCAGCCCAGAGTGGCTGGATATCCAGAAACATTGCCTGTTTCAGCCCTGCTCCAGCCCTGTGCTTGGTTGCCCCTTGCTAGCAGGTACTGGTCTATAATAAGAAGCACCCTCCTCACTGTCCAGCAATGGTGACTCTCTCCAGCCTCCTAACTCTGGGGCAGCTCCTCTCCACTTACCCCGGAGGAACAGTCATGGCATCTAGAAAACCAGCTCCTTTTGCAATGAGTAATACACTGTGGCTTCTGTGTCAGACCGTACCCACCTGACCAAGTCACTGTCATTGCTTGGGAAAACCCCCTTAAATAGCATCAGAGGCTCCACTTGGGCACTCCCTGTGGGGCCCTGAATGCTGTCGGGGTAGGCTTGAGGTGGAATGGGTTCCGGGGGAGGGTTGGGATCAGGGACAGTTCCACATGGCTACTGAGGCAGCTCGAGCACTCCCCACCATTATGAATCTTGGGTTCTGAATGTTCCAGAACTTTCTAAAAATTGGTATGCAGCATTCTGGCCAGATGACAAAGGAGCTGACCAGGACACCGTGACCCTGGACCAGTTGGGGTTGAAGGTGCTGTGGGAGGTTCTGTCCACCCAAAGATATCTTGCAGTCCCTCTGTCCTCAGGTTCATGTTGAAGGACCCTGGCAGATCTGCAGTGTGAAAACCTGCCTGATTATAAGCACGTCCCCATCCATTGTCCTAGCTGGGAGTGGAGTCAGGGCACAGGATTTTTTTTTTTTCCCCACAAGTAAACGTCCGTTGAGATGATTAGGTTGACGCATATAAAATCACCTCTATGTGACTCATTTTTAAACTTGCAAGAATGACAGTTTTCACGATTCATCCCAACATATGGTGAAGCCTCCAAATGTTTGCTCTTTTTCAAGCCCCTGTTCCATGATAATTAGGGACGAATGAGCTGGGCTTGGTGGTGCACGTCTGTAATTCCGGCAACCTGGGAGCCAGAGGCAGCAGGAGCCTTGACAACTTAGTGAGACCCTGTTTCAACCTAAAATTTAAAAAGAGTTGGGGATGTGGCTCAGTGGTAGAGCACCCCTGAGTTCTATCCCCGGGACCATAAAAACAAATACATAAATAATATAAATATAAATAAAGCAATGAATGAGCTCTCCACTTCACCCTACGATGCACTCTTCTGTGGGTACATCAGGTTTGTGTGCATGGCACCACCATCTGCCTGGTTGCTCAGGTCAGACACCCAGTGACATTCTTGACCCTCCTTGAACGGAGGCTACCGAGCCCTGCCTATTCTAGCTCCCATATATTTTTTCCTGCACCCATCCGCTTCTTTCTTCTCCCTGTGTCCATCTTGATTTCAAGCTACTGTCATTTTCTGCTAGGTTGGCTGCAATTACTTCCTCTTCCTGCTGCCCGTCTCCCCACTTTAATCTATTCTCCACACAGCACCAGAGTGATTTTTTTTTTCAGAAGTCTGATCACGTCTTTTCCCTTCTTGAAGCTCTTTAGTGGCCTCCTTTTACATTTATAATTAAAATTTAAATCTTAACCATGTCCAACGAGGCCCTCCTTGACCTCTGCTGTTGTCTCCTCCCAGGGTCCCTCCTGCTTATTACCCTCGGGCCATGGGGACTTGCCTCGTGCATTCACAGATGCCAAGGTCTTTCCAGAAGGGCTCCACACTGCTGGCTCCTCAGAGTGCAGGCACTTCAGACTCTTTGTTTTAGTAATTCTTACTCTCCCTGCTGGATGCAGCTTGAATGTCCTGTTCTACACTGAGCTAGAGCCTCAGCCCTTTCGATTTTTTAGTTTGTGACAAGACCTTGCTAAAGTTGCCCAGCTTGGCCTTGAACTTGCAATCCTCTTGCCTCAGCCTCCCGAGCAGCTGGGAGGACAGGTGTGCATCACCACCTGCAGCGCCCCTTGCTATTCTTGCTCAAGGATTTCAGTTATTTTCTTCTACAGAGCTTAGCACAATTTAAATCAAACATTTGTGCTTATTCACTCAGTGTCTGTCTCTCCCTACTTGATTGCAAGCTTCCTGCGTGCAGAGATGTTTGTCTAATGGACAGATGCATTCCCAATGTCTCTGGCACCTAGTAGGTGCTCATTAAAGGTGGGCTGAGAGAATGAACCCTGAGGGACAGACAGCTCAGTCTTTCGGGAAATCAGGGTCTACTGTCCCAAGTTTGACTTCAGCCCTCTTGTGCTGTGCTACTCCTGAGCTGCAGTGAGAACTGGGGGGTTGCTGTTAGTCATTGGTGGGGTTGGAGGGTTCTCAGATTTAGGAGATAGATGGGAATTATGATAGAATAAAGTTCATGATTAAGCTGGACTGGACACCTGTAATCCCAGCTACTCTGAGGGCTGGGGCAGGAGGAATAGTCAGTTCAAGGCCAGTCTGGGGAACTTAGTGAGACCTGTCAGGTCGGTGGCAAACGCCTATCAATCAGCAGGATCTCCTGGATAATGCCTGTCAATCAGCAGGGTCTCCTGACCAATCCTGGATCTTAGCCAGTTCCCCCAACCAACTCCAGTGGGACAAGGGACCCTAGAAACACCTTTTCCTGTCCCAAGCCCTTCCCTTCCTGCTGTAAGCCCCATAAAAGTCCAGTCCGGTCGAGCTTCCACTCGGTTTCTCCTCAGACCCTCCTCCTGTCCCCTCTGTGGGTCTGATGGAGTTCTGCCAGGGAGTGATATCTCAATAAAGCCTGTTCAGAGGTCCTTTTAAATCTGCCTCCTTTGGTCACAGCTTGCCTTGCCTGATCTTACAAGACCCTGTCTCTAAATAAAAGATAAAAAGGGCTTGGAATGTGTCCCAGTGGTGAAGCACTCCTGGATTCAATCCCTGGCATCCAAAACAAACAAACAAACAATAAAAAGGGAGTGTAGCTTGGTGGTAGAGTGTCCCTGGGTTCAATCCTCAGTATAAAAAAAAAAAAAAAAAAAAAAAAAGTCAGGGGATGAGTCCTTATATTCAGGCCTGCCCTTGACATTTATAATTATAAATCAAGCTAACAAATTGTTACCTAAAATTATTATTTTTTTAAATAAACGGCAAGGTCAAGTTTAGATTCAGAAATCTTGGACTCTTTGGGGTTTCATACCAAAACTTGATGGTGTAGGAAAAACGAGTCCCTTGCTTCAGGCCCTAAGAGAGAGACCCCTTCTCTTTCCAGACACATCTCCATCCCGTACCATGAAGGGCCTTGGGCCCACTCGTGTGGCTACTCTGGACTTCATCCAGGTCCCTCTTCAACGCTATCCTCAGACCTTAGGGTAATAGGTGGTTTGGCCCGTCTTTGGAGGATGAATCCAGGCCAGGAGTCCCCAAATTACCATTTGGAGAGAAAATCCTAGGATCCTGGATTCCTGGAGTGTGATCAGGTCGGGAGGGAGCACCGGGTGGGTGTCCCCTTGGTGTGCTGCCGGTGGAGCAAAGCCAGAGCAGGCCTCTGTAGCCCCAGCCAGAGCAGCCGCCTTCTCGCTTTGGTGTGAGGTTGATGCTCTCTGTGCTCATGGCCTTCAGAGACAGCTGCACAAGGCGAGGACTGACAGGCATCCTGTGGCGCTTGTCCCTTGGGGCACAGCCTCCCGGAGAAGAGGCTCTGCATTAGCTGTTGTCTGGATTGGCTGAGGCTCTGGCTGCTAATTTTGGCCTTCAGTTTTGAATTCCCTCTCAGGCGAGTAATGGATAGCTCCATCGTCTCCTGACTGTCCAAGCTTCAGGCCAGCAGGTGAGCTGAGAGCCTCAGTCCTCCCCTGCCTTTCTTGTCCTTTTTCCTGGAGTGGCCAGACCTGTGGTCAGTCCTTCCACCATCTGCATCTCTCATGTTCTCATTCAGAGACATGCTGCACATGGGTGTTCAGGGCTGGCAGGAATCAAGGCTCTGCGTATGTTTAGGATTGTTAGGAATTTTTGGAAAGGTTAGGCTGTAGGGTTATTGTTACTGATAAAGCTTCTGCCCTTTCACCATTTTCCCTGGGGACCCAGTTGGCCCTCCCCAGGGGCAGAGGTCTCCCAGGACAGTATATGCCTGCGAGCTCCTGCTGGGGGCTGATTGCTCATTGGCATCATTTGTTGATGTGACTGTGAGCCCTTTGAGGACAGGGACAGTGATGCTACTATTTAGTCATCTCTGAAACTCTGTTGATGCTGATAATTAGCAGGTGCTTACCTAGTAAGCAAATGCTTACGGAATGAACAGACGGATGCCTTTCCTGTTCTACAGATTTCTGTTTAAACTTTTCTTTTTTTTTAATATTTCATTATTTTATTTTTGGAGGGTACTGGAATTAAACCCAGAGGACCTCTACCACTATGCTACATCCCCAATCACTTTTAAATTTTATTTTGAGACAGGGTCTCACTAAGTTTCCCAGGCTGGCCTTGAACTTACAGTCCTCCTGCTTCATTCAGCCTCCCAAGTAGCTGGGATCACAGGCACACACCGCCTGCTAGGCTTGGTATTTTATTTTATGGAACCAACGGCTGCCTCTGACAAGATGTCCTACAATTCTACCCTATTCCCCACCCCTCGCCCCCACCCTGCAAAAACAAAAAAGAGTCCGTGGTCCCAGCTAGTCCAGTCGAGCTTCACTGTTGGCAACTGAATCTTCTCTGAGTAGCCAGGGAACAGAAAACTGAAAAAAATACTTCCACTCAGGCCCCAGGGTCTGCATCCCCACGGTCTCTGGCTTTGTCCTTTCTGTGACCTGACTGGTCAGCATTTTCTTTGGGCCTCTGAGCTACCACAACTTTCTAGTGAATTCTTTATTTACTTTAGTTAAGACCAGAATTGATTTCTGTTAAAGAAGCTTCACTGATACAAATGTTTCCCCACTCTTATTCTCCTTCTCCTTCTTCTGGTACTGGGGGTTGAAACCAAGGGGCGCTTGACCACTGAGCTACATCTCCAACCGTTTTTATTATTCTATTTTGAAAGAGGATCTCCCTAAATTTCCCATGCTGGCCTTGAACTTGTGATCCCCTTGCCTCTGTCTCCTGAGTGGCTGGGATTAAAGGTGTGTACCCTAGTGCCTGGCTGTTCATTCATTCTTTAATTTATAATTCATTCTTAATAATGGAAGGATCTGAAGAATTGTCTGGGGCAGGAATGGCTAATAGCTTTCATCTCGATTCCTAACTTTAATTGGTTGGTAGGGGTAACTTGAGAGTTACATCTGGGCTCAGTGGGAAAAGTGTGTCATAATTAATTAGTTGCATCTGACATAGCCCTGGAAAAGCCAAAGTCTGGATGTATGTGCTGGGTATTTGTCATTCCTAATGCAACTTCCTACCTGATTTGAAAAGTCTTCAGTCTAGGATCTTGCTCTGAGATGGTTTTTCCTTAAGCATGTTTATGAAACAGCTGAATGAACTAGGTACATTCATTGAAATTGTATAACATTCATTGAAATTGTATATTTGGTTGACTTCATTTGCTAGAAAGTTCTTCTCTGGTAGTGGGGTACAGTGTGAGAGGCTGGATTGATTGAGATAAACTAAAGCTAATTCTGACTTTTCCCACTGACTAATTATGTAATTTTAGGGATGTGGCAATCTCTTTGGGCCTCAGTTTTCCACCTACAAAATGAAAGCAAACAAACAAACAACTTAGCTTTTTTTTTTTTTTTTTTTTTTTTTTTTTTTTTGTGGCACATACCTTTAATCCCAGAGATTTGGGAGGTTGAGGCAGGAAGATCACAAGTTCAAGACTATTGTATTGGGAAAGTTAGCAAGACCCTGTCTCAAAATAAAAAAAAAATAATAAAAAGGGCTAGAGAAATGGCTTAGTGGGGTAGCACCCTCAGTGCCAAATACTTAAAAAAAAAAACCAACCCAAACCCCAAACCAAAAACAACAAAAAAACAAAAACAAAAAAAAAAAAACCCACTTGAATTGAACAACCACAGATTCTTTCCAGTTTTCAGTTTTAATATCCTATTATTTATATGAGTCAATATCTGCTTCTTAGTGATATGCTCCATTGACTCAGTTACACAGTCTGGGCTTATGTGATAGCTCTTCAAATATTTGAGCACGCATGCCCCTCTGAATTTTTTCCTCCAGGTTAAACATGACCAGTTTCTTCAATAATTTCTCATATGATAAAACTTCCAAATTTGTCGCCGTTACGATCACGCACACTTCAGTTTTCCAGTGTTCCCTGAGAGGGTGATCCCCAGAGCAGGACCCAGGTTCGTTGTGCTTCCTGGATCTAGGGATCGTCATATTTGGTGGTTTTATGGGCTGTTCCTTCAGGCTGCATTCCAGAGCAGGTGCCGGGAGCCATGGAGTCAAATCTGGAAGTAGGAGGTGCTTCTCTGAGAGATCAGAAAGTAACCAAGAACCAATTGACAGAACAGGTATTTCCACTTCTTCACAAACAATGAAATTCACCAGAGACGGCATTAATGTTTGCAGCTGTTGTCCTTCTCTCTCCCCACTCTCCTTTTTTTAAAAAAGCACCGAGTGTTCATATCTTCATTAATGAAAAAAAAAATGTTCTCTGCAACGCCTTTACCGTGGCCTTCCCGCTTCTCACCACTATCAAGTCACATGACCCCTTTGCCCTATCAGCGCTTGCGTTTGTCCTTGGCACAGAAGAATAGGTGCAAAGGCGGACCACATAACGTGAAATAAAAATAAGAAGCCAGGCGCAGTTCACTGGCCTGTAATCCCAGAGATCTGCGAGGCTGAGCGAGGAGGATTGCAAGTTTGAGGCCAGACTGAACAAATTAGCGAGAGTCTGTTTGAAAATAAAAAGTGAAAGAGGCTGGGAATATAGCTTAGAGCCCCAAGGTCCAATCTCCAGTAGTACACCCCCGCCACACACACACACACACACACACACACACACACACACAATGGAAAAGCAGGTTTGGAGAGGGCTCTGGTCTGATCATGAGCCTACTTGAAACATGGATGTATTTATTTATTTATTTTTGTATTGGTAAAGCACCCAGGAGTGCTTTACCACTGAGCTATTCCCTCAGCCAGTTTTTTTTTTTGTTGTTGTTGTTGTTTGTGGTTGGTTGGTTTATTTATTTATTTTGAGACAGTTTCTCACTCAGTGGCCCAGGCTGGCCTTGAATTTGTGGTCCTCCTGCCTCAGCCTCCTTCTGAGCGGCTGGGATTACAGGCCTGTGCCCCTGAACACGGCTCATGGAAATAAGGATGTAAGAGGTCATTCTGGGAGCCGCCTGACATCCGAACTGACGGGGGTGGGACTCTCTGCCACCCAAACCCGAAGGAAGGGGTGTTCTGAAGACCGCAAGGTTCCATGGGATGTGGCCTCCGGCTCTCTCTGGACCCTCTGCCGGTCCCTTCTCTTTGCTTTGTTTGAACCCAGCCACTCTGACCTTTCTTACTTAGGGCCTTTGCATTTTCCGTTGTGTCTGGAGCACTTTCTGCCCACTCCTTCACTTCCCTGGCCTCTGTCACCTTTTCAGAAAGTGACACCTTATCTGAGATGGACCCTTTGTCCCCAGCATATCATTCCCTCGCCTTTTCCTCTGCCTTATTCTTCTTCACAGAACGAGCCAACGTCTGACACAGACTTGCTCATTTATTGATATGGTATAGAAAACAAACTCCCTGTAGGCAAAGGCTTTTCTTTGTTCCCAAGTGTGACTCCCCCCCCCCCCCCGCCGGGTGCTCAAAGTGCACGTGTGGAACCCTCAATTCCTATTTGCGATGCTGTCACTTTTAAAGCATCCATCTCAATGCTTATGAGCACAAAAATTGGTCTCCTGGAAACCCTTTGTGTTTTTTCAGTAGGTTAATAAGTCTACGGGTTGACAAGTGAGTCACTGGGGGTGGGTACACTAGTTTATTGGAGCAGCGTGGATCTGTTCAAAGAGGCCCCGGCAGCTCACTGCAGAATCACTGTGTAGGCAAGGCTGCTAAGAGTCACTTTGTGAGGAAGAACCGTGGGCCCCACCCCCTTCACAAGTGCTCTGATCTGAGTTGAGACTCTGTGGATGAAGGGAGGAAAGTGGGGCAGTGGTGTGTGTTTTTTGTCCATGCACCAACCTTGGCTCATGGCTAGATCTTGGGCTTTTATTTTCCTTACATCATTTTTTAGGGGCAGGCCAGTTTTGTGCAATTCAGTGATCAGGCATGAGGGATGCTTCTAAGTGGCAAGCGAGGGCAGAACCAGGGGGCATGTACACTGTGCAGTGGGCTTAGGTGGAAGGTAATAGGAGAGAAGGAAATGGATGGGAATTAGGTAAATCCAGGTGAAAATCAGGGAGACTCTAAAAAGATCCATGAAGAGGAAATGCAGGAACAGCTGAGTGGAGGAGGGAGCCCATTTTACTGATCATTTGTGCAAAGTCAAGTGCTTCCCAGGCATCAGGGAGAAGAGAGAAGGTCCTAAGACAGGACTGACACCCTAGAGGAGAGACCACAGCCACTCTGGGTACATATTCAAAATCTACCTCTATTCTTTCAACACCTCCTTCCTTTCTATTATCAAGACTTGAGTGAGACTCAGAATAAAATCCAGTTACATTTGGGTGGGAGTTGACTGTGAATTTTATTAGCTACTAATTCGGGGGTGGGGGTAAGTTTAGCTAGTCAAGTTCCTCCCACTCTCTGGTGGCAATAAACAGCCCAGAGCTTTTCCAGACAGATCCACTCAGTAGCAGAATGTATTTTACAAAGATGGCCACAATAACATCTTCTATTCCATATGTCAAGGTGACCTTGACAGCCTCCCATTGAATGGTGGGGTCTTTGTCTCTCTCCTTGAACTTGGGTAGCTTTTCTACACTTGCATCTGAAAAGGAAAATGGTAGAGTCTAAAACGCCTCAGCACCCCTCCGCTCCCTCCATAATTTTCCTTCTCTGTAGCTTTTCCTGGATCTTCACTCCAAGTCTCAGGCAGAAAGATTTATCCTGAGCTGAGCTGCTTTTGTGGAAGTTGAGCAAGAACTTCCTATTGGTTGAGACAAATTCAGCATACATACCTTTTCAGTATTTCAGTATATATTTTCAGTCACTGTGCTAGAGAGTGAGGAGAGAACCTTAATGTCACACTCTGCCCCTCCTCCCCTAGATCCTGAAAGAGGGATGAAGGTCAATGGAGATGGTGAGGATGTCTATTAATAAGATGTTACCAGCCAAATGGCTTTCGTTCCAATCATATGGCATGTCAACCATTCTTAGTCAACCTCAACTGCAAAATATTTTTGAGGGGCCATGAACTCAGATGACCTAAAAGTTCTTCAGGCCAAAAAGAGAAATCCCTGTCCGCCACGTCTCAGCTTCACTTATTTGAGACCCTGTTCTTTTAATAATAATAAGTATTGGGCTGGAGGCTAGACTGGAACTGGTAATGTGTGATTAATTTTCTCTGTTCAAATGCTGAATATCTTTTTTTTTTAAAAAGCATTTATATATATATTTTACACATTTATTTGTTTGTGTGTGGTGCTGAAGATCGAACCCAGGGCCTTGCATGTGCGAGGCGAGCGCTCTACTGCTGAGCCACAACCCAGCCCCTGTTGAACGTCATTTAGAGCCCAGGACCAGAGCTGGAGACAGTTCTTTGGGGAATGGTGAGTATCTTGAATAATCCGTGTCCATTTGACTTGGAGAAAGTCCCGTGTCGTTGTTTTCTGGTAGTATTGGGTCTAAACCCAGGGGTGCTTTACCACAGAGCCACATCCTCAGCCTTTTTCATTATCGTTCTTTTTGAGTCGGGGTCTTGCTAAGCTGCCCAGGCTGGCTTCACATTGCCATCCTCCTGAGCCTCCAGAGGGGTTGGATCACAGCCGTGTGCCACCATTCCCGGCCTCCTGGTGTTCTTGAGGGAACGTCCTGTTAGTCCTGTCTTGTCCAGTAGTGAGAGCCAGGACGTGAACAGTGAGGAGAAAGAAGGGAGAGGTGTCGGAGTTTATGCCAATACTTTCTGTCTTGCCAGTGTGACAGCTGCCCAGGCTGTTCCAGGAATGTCATAGGAGGTAGAAGGTCCCTGAAGGTTTCCAGGTACCAGCTGTGTCCCGGGCGCATCATGTGCTTGGACAGGGGTTTCCTCTTGACCCAGTGGTCAGATTTTATTGTCTCTCTTGGCACTTTCTACACAAGGGGGTTCTCTGTCTCTGCAGCCACTCGGTCAGTACAGGTATCCCTCTTCTTTTTCCCTGGTGAGGAGATCAGAAAGAAAGTTACCCCTCTCGTGTTTAGGATCTGGCATACTTGGTCTGGCCCCAGGGCTCCGAATTCTGTTTTCTGTCACAAGGTCACCTTGGGCAAAGGGACATCTCTCCTTAGCTTCCATAATGATGGAAAAGGAAACTCTTAAGGTACAGGACGTTCTTCTTAATGTCTAATCTTGATGTGCACCTGTGCCATACATTAGCTGTAGAAGCTATGGGAAGTTAGGGCTGTGATGGACGGACCTGGTTAAATGACCAGAGGCCACATGGCAGACTTAGGACCAGCCTCCGAACTCCCTGTGTGGAGTCTCTCCACTGTCCCAGGTGGTTGAGTCCTCTTTATCCCTTGTCAATAGCCAAAGTTGCTCTTTTCTGAACCTTGAAAGATTAGGCTAAGTGAAGAAACCAGTCCCAGAGGACCACACCATGTGATTCCATTTATATGAAATGTCCAGAATAGAAAAAAATACAGAGAAACAGAAAGTAGATTAGTGGTTGCTTGGGGCTGTGGGAGGAATGGGGGAACTGGGGTTATGGGTTTCTTTTTGGGGTAGTGGAAATGTTCTAAAATTGGTGTAGTGATAACTGTACAACTCTGTGGATAGACTAAAAGCCAGTGACTTGTGCACTGTGTGAATTATATCTCAATAAAGCTGTTTTTAAAAAAAACTGCTCTTGCTAGGTGTGGTGGTATATCCTGTAATCCCAGCAGCTCAGGAAGCTGAGGCAGGACGATTGCAAATTCAAGGCCTGTCTCAGCAACTTAGTGAGACCCTATTTCAAAGTAGAATTTCCAATGGCCGGGGGTGTAGCAGAGTGGTAGAGTGCTTCCCAGTTCAGTACTCAGTATTGGGGGAGAGGGGGTTGCTCTTCTCTTGGTTTCAACCGTCTTTCCTTAAATCCTTAGGCCTCTTGGGGGCAAAGGGCCAGGGCTAGACCCTCCCCCTAGTAGACAGGGCCTGCAGGCAGAGTGCAGCCACAGCTGTTCCCCCCTGCCTTTCCTGTCCCCAGGGGAAGGACAAGCAGGAATCAGTCACATATACCCGCTCCTGCTCTCAGTGCTTGGGCCAACACTCTGGCGCTCCAGAACACACCCACCATAATGAGGTCTCTGTGCTCCTTCTTTGCTGACTCTGTGACCAGGAAGCTCAGGCCACCTGGCATGGAAATGGCCAAGAAGCCAGGTCAGTCTTGCTAGTTCTTTCAAGGATAGGCAGAGGCTAAGTTGGATATAGAGCCCAGAAACTGTTCTGATTTCAGAGTTTTCTATTCCTTCTTTTTCTGAAGAAGGTGGCCTTATCAGCTCCTGGCCAGGGGGGTGTTGAGATCCATCCATACTTTCCCTTGACAAATATTTACCAATACTGCTTGTGTTCTAGGAAGCACCGGACAGGCCGCATCGGTGACCCCAGCCTTTGCCTTTAGAGGGCTCAGAATTCAGCGTGTTGCGGGTACAAGTATAATTAGTTATGTAATTGGGGGTCATCGCTGGAGATTAAAGAAAGGACGTTAGCCAACCTGATGGTGGGGCTGAAGGGTTGTGGTCAGGGAAGTCCTCCTGGACATCCTTACCTTGAAGACCTAGTGGGAATTAGTCAAATGGACCAGGGGAGTGGCACATGCCTTTAATCCCAGCAGTTCAGGGAGGCTGAGGCCAGAGGGTTGCACGTTCAATGCCAGCCTCAGCAACTTAGTAAGACCCTAAGCAAATGAGCCAGACCCTGTCTCAACACAGGAAATAAAAGGCTGGGGATGTGGCTCAGCGGTTGAGGACCCCTGGGTTCAATCCCTGGTACCAAAAACGAAATCAAGAAGACCCTTTGAGTAGCTCAATGTGGTTGAAGACCAAAGTATGAAGTAGAGAGGACCAAGAAATAAGGCAGGAGAGGTGGGGGACAGGTCATCTGAAGCCTAAGTAGAGAAGGTCCAGCCTTCACCCTTCTCCCCAGTAGGTCCACCTCCTCCACCCGTCTCCTGCACCAGCAGGACCCCTACCTGAGCAGAGGCCACAGTGCCATGCGAAGAAGAGACCAACCAGGAACAGAAGCAGCGAGATGGGCACCACCACCAGTAACATATCCTTGTAGAAGGCATTCCCTGGTGCTGGACACAGAGGGGGAGGGTCAGAGGTGGGCTCTATGCTTTATAATTCCCTCCCCACTGACCAGAGGCCCATAGCTTACCTGCTTCGTGATGGCAGCTCTCCCAGGGGGTGACTGTGGCCAAGTCCCAGCTCACAGGGTTGGAGACAATGCAGGAATAGGCCACGTCCTTGTCTCCTAGTCCCAGGGAAACACTCAGCACCTGTCCGTCTGTGAAGAGGCTCTGTGGCTCAACACCAAAGCCCACTGTCCCCTCCCGTCGCCAGCTATAGGTGATATCACTGATGTTAGGGGCCCAGCAGGACAAGAAGGCCTGGCAGGTCTTGAGGGGCTGAGCATCCCCTGCTACAGCAATGAACACCTGGACCGTGGGCCTGGGTACCGCATCTGGGCAAGGACAGAAGAGCAGGTTACAGGGAGCCCGGGGGGGGGGGGGGGGCTCTGGCCGGGTTGGGTGGTCCTCTGGCTAGGCCTCTCTGGTTCTTGTTTGGCATTTCACTGCCCACAGAACAGAAGCCGATTCCTTAGTCACCAAAACTCTTCATGAAATGACTCATGTCACCCTTTTTGCTGTACCTCCTGCTGCCCCTCTCTGCCCACACTATTTAATTTGCAGTTCTCTCAAACAGGCCACGTTGTCTCGTATCTTTCTTGTTTCCGCATGGATCATCTGTGCATATATATATATATATGCTTTTTTGTTCTTGTCCTCCCAGAAAACTCCTACACATCCTTCAAAGCCCAGCTTGGATGCATTGCTGAATGCCTTGACTGTGAAGCCACCCCTGATATTTTAGATTTGGTGCTAGGCATCTCCAAGCACGTTGTATAATTCCCCCCACCCCCTTTTTTTTTTTTTTTTGTAGCACCTGTCTTACAATGTGTGGGTCTGCCAACAGGAGATGACAAGGCTGTAAGTCTGACAAGAAAGCGAGCCCATGCCTAGATCATGGAGCTTGTAGTTTGGTGAGGAAGACAGTGTCTGACAAGTGATGATGAATAACTAAGCAAATAATCACAAGGGTGCAAAATGCTGTAAAGGAGTCGCCCAGAGGCAGGGGCTCCGTCCTGTTATCTCGATAACCTTCTCTCTCCAGTGCTGTCAGATAGATAGATGCTTGATACCTGGGCCATGGAACAGATCAGTGTCCGCATGTCCCAAGCTGTGGCTCTCCGTTCCTACATAGATTGACGCGTCAATCCTGAATCTCTGTGGCAGTGGGGCCGGTGGGAGAGCACTCTGGAAACAACAGGAGGGCTGAGTCTCTGACAGCATTCCAGAGTCAAGCAGAGTAAAACCTCATTAATGCCAACTCGATCTGGTGGGATTTGTGATATGAAAAAAGAAATGATTTGCTAGGCGCACTAATAGTATAAACAAAGATTACAGGGGGGGATATTTACACCACTTAAGAGGACAAGCTGCTTCCAAACACGATCAGGCACAGTAGAAACACCCATTGACATTTCCAGTAACTGATCTGCTAATTCAAATCGTTCTTATCTATTGTCAAAGCAGAGCTCCCGAGGACGGCGGCTTGGCAGCTTCCTGCAATTAGTTCTAATCACGCTATGTATTTGGAAGCAATAAAACAGCAATTTCCTTAAAATCTGTAATTCAGATGCTGAGAACAAGGCAGTTGAGAGCTTAGTGGTGTAGGTGCTGCATGTATTATGGCATTCAATGTCCTCATTTCACATGTGTGGCAGCTGAGACTCGGAATGGGGGAGAGGTCCCAGGGAGGCCTGCGTGGTTGTCTAAGTTATTCATTGCACCAAGGCACTGGGCTAACGGGGTCACCAGGGTGCTGAAATACACCCAGTATTTTTCTTCTCAAGATGTGCGACCTGGTTCAGAACTTTGCGTCTCCAGAAAATCACTCCAGTTTCACATCAGCACCCCGAATGGGTCGCCAGAGGACCCCCGGACAGCCATCACTGCGGTTTGAGACACCTCCCCGGTTTGCTTATGGCCTTTCCCTCTCTGTTTCCCTCTTCCCAGCTTCTGTTCTTATTGTCGATTCTTAAATCTGAAACCCCTCCCCGCATCCCAATTTCTTTTATTTTTATTTTGTTTTCAGTCCTGGGGCTTGAACCCAGGGACAGTTAACCACTCAATCGTATCCCCAGCACATTTTTTTTGTTTTTGATTTTGAGACACGGTCTTACTGAGTTGCTTAGGGCCTCACTGACTTGCAGAGGCTAGTCTTGAACTTGCAATCCTCTTCCCTCAGCCTTTCAAGTCACTGCACCTCTTAATTATTATTATTTTTTAAAATCTTGACATGGGGTCTTGCTCAGTTACTCAGGCTAGCCTGGAACTTGTGACTGGTTATCCTCCTACCTCAGCCTGTTGAGTGGCTGGGATTACAGGTGTGTGTCCTGGTACCTGGCTAGCCCTTAAATTTCAAAATAATTTGTTTTACAATGATGTATGACTGAGACTAAAAGACCTCTTTTAAGAAATGCAGCTGGGTGTAGTGGCACATGCCTGTAATCCCAGCAATTTGGGAGACTGAGGAAGGAGGATTACAAATTCAAGACCAGCCTCAGCAAGTTAGCAAGACCCTGTCTCAAGATTACAAAAAAAAAAAAAAAAAAAAAAAGAGAAAAGAAAAATAAGGTCTCTGGGAATGTAGTTCAGTGGTTAAGCACCTGTGGGCTCAATCCCCAGTACTGGGGGGTGGAAATATATAAATGAATGTAGGGCTGACTGGGCACAGGGGTGCACACTTTTAATTCCAGTGACTTGAGAGACTGAGGCAGAAGTTAGTCTGGGAAACTTGATAAGACTCTGTCTCAAAACAAAAAAACAAGGAAAAGAAAATTGTTCCACACTTTGTATTTAGTCTAATTTGAATTTAATTTACAAATAAAAACCCCGCTGTGTCATAGTTTAGTATAGAACATCTTTCTTTTCCTTCCTAGTGGTACATAAAATAATGGCATGTTTTGTAATCTATGATGACATCTTAGAATTGATAGGTCAGGCTGTGTCCTAGATACTTTCGTAAGTGCCATTGCATTTCACCCTTTGGGCGTTATACATGGTGATATCACAAAATGCTCACTTTATGGACAAGAAAGGTGCAGGTTAGGGAGGCTCAGCGTTGTGTCCAAGCCTGCTGTTCCAGGGAGGAGCTCACCTGGGAGTATTGGAGAGTTCTCTTAGATAAGACGGCTGGGGATCAGCTGTTCTCTGAGTTAGCAACATGGTGTCTGGAACCCAGCTCTCCCCAGCTCCTGCAGCTCAGGATGCCTGTCTGGTGCTTTGTGGGAAGAAGGGTGTCGGGGAGTCAGTGTCAGATACACTCACCATACACCTTGAGCTGCAGGGTCTGGGTCCAGGCCCGACCTCCTGTGTCCACCATCAGCACCGAGAAATTGCCACTGTCTCTAGACTGCAGGGGCCCGAGCTCCAGGCTGAGGTTGCTGTGCAGCTGGGCTCTGCCCAGGAAGCGGGAGTGGTACAGAGTCTCCAGGGAGCCCCGGAAAAACGTGGCCAGGAGCTCCTCCGAAGGCCAGAGAGATCTCCACATGGCCTCGCGGACTTGGAAGCCTGGAGGATGCTCGGCCACCAGCAGCACGGAGTCCCCCACCTTGCTCAGCACTTGAGCACCAATCACTGCAATGGGAATAAGAGCTGGAAAAACAGAGACCCTGGTCAGTCTGCTGGCAAATCCTCTTCATCCCACTCCTGCATGCAGCTGTGCGGCTCTGGAGCCAATTAGCATCCCCCACCCACATTCCCTTCTCTTCCATTGAGAGTGCACTCTGCAGGGATCCGGTATCCCTGAACAGGAAGAGAAGCTGAGCCCTGTGTACCCGGGAGCTCACAGAGAAGACAGACAAGCAAGTAATTAAAATAAATTGTGCTAAGTACCGTGGTGGGAAGAATGGGTGTCCCAGGAAAACACTGGTAGGGTGATCGGGGACCCTCGCCCAGCCTTGAGGGGCTTAGAGAAGAAGTAGGTAAACTGAGACCTGAAGGAGGAACCTGAACCAGCCAGGTCAAGAGGAGGGCTGTCTAGAAAGGAAGGGGAAGTGCTATAGGCAGAATGTGCTCATGGGGCTGGAGGGAGAGAGCAAGTGTCCTGGGGAACTGAAAGTGGCTGTCTGCAGGGGGAGCAGGAAATGACACAGCAGAGTTGTCAGGGCAGCTGGCTCCTGAAAGCAGCATGAGAATTGGGGCTCTATCTGTAGAGCAATGGGGGTGGGCCAGGATCTCAGGTTCTAAGCAGCAGAGTGACATGGTTAGGAAGTCACTCCAACACTGGCAGTGGGGTGAGACTGAGACCATTGACATTCATTCAAGGCGGTGATGGAAACTTGAACTGAGATAGAGCCATGGGGTTGGAGAGAAGCAGGATAAATTAAAGTAATTATTATTATTATTATTTCATTTTTGTGCTTGCAATGCCCTCCCTGTTTAGGACCAGGCCGTGGAGAAGCTTAGTACGTTGTACTGAATTTGCTGTAAACTGACCTGTGCCTGGCACAGCAGTAGGATTCCATCCTGTCTCCTCTGGCTTATTTCTGTTCATTCTTGAAAACTCCTTGCCTCTTCCAGCCTTCCCCGTACTTCACTGCAGGCTACTTGCCCTTTCCCACAGTGGTCATGGATCAGCACTCTGACTAACCTTGTCCTTCTATTATTATTTTCTGTTTCTGATCAACATCGCCCACCAGACCCTGGGTTCTCCAAGGGCAACAACATTTTTTTTTGAAGTACTGGGGATTTAACCCAGGGGTACCCTACCATGGAGCTGCATACTTAGCCATTTTTATGTTATTTTATTTTGAGACAGCGTCTTGCTAAGTTGCCCTAGCTGGGCTTGAACTTGTGACCCAGCTGCTTCAGCATCTCCAGCTGGTCTTAGAGGCATGCACCACGGGACTGGGACAATATCATTTTTTTTCATCTTTGCACCTAAGATGCCTACCTGGTTCAGGTTATAGCAGAAGCTTGTTAAACTATATTGAATTTGCTGGAGACTGATCTTTATATGGCACAGCTGTGGCCCCTGGGGTACAGAGCAGAATAAGGACACATGTGTAATGTACCCAAGTGATGGGAATTGGGTTAAGGAGATATATTATGGATGTTCACTTTGCTGGCTACGATAAATCTTGTCCTTCAACCATCTCACTGGCCTACTGGCCCCAATCACCTCTATCCCTACTGGAGATGGCTTTACATACAGATAGAATTTCACTGGATGTCAATCAAGACCTAGGTTCTATCCAGTCCTGGCTCTGCCATAAATCAGCTGTGTGACCTGAGAACATCATCTTTCCTAAGTGTTAGTGGTCTTGCCTATAAAACAAGGGGGCTGTACCAGATCATTTGGGGTTGATCTCTTTTGTCACTGAGAGCCCTTTAAAAATTCATTTAAGGTCTGGGGATGTAGCTCAGTGGTAGAGCATCTGCTGAGCATGTGCAAAAATAAACAAAAATTATTTTAAAAATATCCACATGTCCAAAGTCTAGGACAATGTCCTCACATGTTCATTTGATTTGAAAATTTTGTGAATCCTTGAAGAGTTAGGCTCTTCTGAGGGTTAAGATATGATTTCCCCCATATACTTAGAAGTGCTGAAGGAATCTGCAGGGCCTTTGGAACTCTTGTGGCCAGGAACTTAGGTGGGGATACTGGACAAAACAGTCTCAAAGTCCCTGTGAGTCTCTGATGTTAACAGTGCGACTTGATCTCTTCCACACCCCATGACTCCCATCCCTGGCCCTGCAGGATCTGACCAATGTCATGTTGGCTACCTGTTGACCAAGGAGGGGAACTTGGGCATCAGACTGATGGAGGGATTGCCCCCCGACGAGACCCATATCTCAGCCATTCCAATACCACACCACTGCTGGCCACCCTCAAGTTCACATGGACCCTATTTATCTGACTCTTGCCTTTCCTCTTACTCAGTATCCACCTCCCCTTGCCCAGGCCTTCAGGGACCCCAGTTTTCCCACATGAAGCTGGAAATACAGTTCTCAGTTTGTAAGGAGCCCTGTTCTGCTGGGCCTTCATCTCTCTCCAGATGGTATATAGAATTCTCATGTGTTAACATTGCCAGAGCCTCAACGTTCCCACATTCAACTTTCTCTCCAAACCAGAAGTGCAACTGGCTCAGTTCTAACTGTCCTGGGCCACAAATAGCTCATATCTCCAGGATTCTGATGGTCCTAGTGCTGCCACCTCTTCCCACCCAGATCTCTTTGTCTCTGCCTAGCATTTGATGTCGCTCAAGAACTTGCTGTGCTTGCTCTTCTCTAGCTCTCCCTGGTTCCTAGGTTCACATTTGGCTTGGGGCCTGGACTGGCCAGCACAGCTGGGGACAAGCCATCCACCTGTCCCACTCACCTTCCCAGAGAAGCAGATTCCATAGGAAGCACGTGGCCATCCTTCTCCGGAGAAGCAGGCGAACTCCTTCGACAACCAAAATCCAGCACATCCCGGGCCAAGTGGATGCATGGAAGGAGCTGCGGTCCTTCTGGAAAGTCCCACATTCAGAAGGAGGAATCTTGACTCAGAACAAGATGCCCTGAAAGTGAAAACATCCCAAGTAAAGTGGAAGTTGGCTGCCGGCCTCGCTGGGTCTTCAAGAGCCGATTCTTGTAAACCAGGCTCTTTCCTGTGCACATGGTTGTCTAATGCGTGGTGGCAAACACCCCTGCACAAGCTCATGTGTTTCTTGCTGTTACCAGAATTTCCTGCATCCAAACCTACCCACGGAGAGCCCTCAAAACTGCAATTTCTACCAAGTTGCTTCTCTTCTCTTTCCTAGACTTCTGCCACCCTCAGGATAAAGACTGAATTGTTGGCTTAGATGGAGAGGCTGTTTGTTTTCTCCAGTCTGGCTGCCCACATCCCCTCTGCTCTCTGGCCTCCCCAGCTAGAACTACCTCTTTTCAGAACGGCTCCTTTCACACTTCCATGTGTCTTATTTTTTCCTCTATCAAGAATGCTGTTCCACTTACCCTTGCAGGCTGGGCATGATTCTAAGGCCAGCCACGCTCCAAGGCCAGGGAGAACCCCTTCTCCGTTGCCCTTATGTGTACCCCACTCTTCCCTTAGCATGTGGGTTGTATCAGTTTTCGGTTTTCATGAGCTCTTTGGCCAGCAAGATCTTGGATTCACTTCTTTACTCCCCTCAGGGCTTGGCGCGTTATAGATGTTTAAGGTCTAACGAAGCTGGATGCAGCGGTGCGTGCCTGTAATTCCAGGGTACTTGGGAGACTGAGGCAGGAGGATCACAAGCACAAGGCAAGTCTGGGCAGCTTAGTGACATCCTGTCTTGAAATAAAAAATAAGAACAACTGGAGATGCAGCTCAGTGGTAGAGCACCCTGGGTTCTATCTCCAGTACTGGAAAGGGAGGCTATAATCTAACCAATGGGCAAATGAATTCTAGACACAGGTCCTCATTTGGTTTTATGTAAGCCCTATAATTCTCACAAAGGGCGTTCTGATAACCCTGGTCGAGGTGGGAATTTTTATTTTTATTTACTTATTTTTGCTACTGGGGATTGAATCCAGTGGTGCCTCACCATGGAGCTACATTTCCAGTCTTTTTGTTTTTGTTTTGAGACAAGGTCTCACTAACTTGCCCAGGTCAGCCTGGAACTTGTGATCCTCATGCCTTGGCTTCTCGAGTTGCTGGCATTACAGGTGTGCAGCACTACACCTGGCTCAAGGAAGGCTCTCCAAGTTGCTACCACTGGGGAAGGGTCCTGATTGTCCCGAATGAGGCTCATTGGGTAGTCTGGTCCTGTCTGGTCTGTGACTGACCGGTCACTCACATTGCCTGTGACCATACTTTGAAGTCAGCCAGAAACGAGGCATACAGTGTGTGGGACAGAATTCCTGCCCTTCAGATTCTCACAATCAAAATGTAGCAACAGAAATGCCAGGAAAGGCCAAGGCCTGCTGGCAGAGAGGCACTGCTCTGTGCCAATGGGCCATCCACAAAGCCAGCGCTGCAGAAGGGAGCGGGAAGGGGTCTCCACTCATGGGCACAGGGTATGCTTCCCGAACGGGCAGAATTCGAACGACACCTTGAAAACGGGCATTATTTAGATAGAAAGAGGAAAAGGGGAAGGCCAAAGGTTGGGCGCCGGCCATGAGCATGGAGAGTAGAGCGTGCAAAGACGTGGCCGTGGGATTGTACCAAGTAGGCTCCAAGGACACCAAGGGACAGCAGGAGGAATACTTTAGGATGGTGTGAACTAGTGATTAGCAGTAGTGGGAAGGATGGAAAGGGAGGGATTAGATTACAGAGGCCTGGAATAGTGGGCTAAGTTATTCTGGAGGTCAGTGGTTCTCACTTTTGTTCAATACTGGGGTTCTTAGGGATCCTGGCTCAGTGGGCGGGGATGGGCCCAGGAACCTATGGTTCTAACAAACATTCTTCTCTAGGTGACAGTGTGGCCAGTGGACTGAGGGGATGCCATGAGAAGCACTGATTAGAGGCAGGGGACTGTCTGTTTTGGGCTAGGGTAACTTCCCAGTGAGAGGACAGAGTACAGGGCAGGCTGGGAGAGAAAGAAGAGACAGGGAAGCCTGCTGAACAGCCTGTCATGCTGGTCCTGGTAAAGGAGAAGGGCCTGAAGTAGGAAGGAAATGTCGGCAGTGGAAAGAAAGCTGGGTTTGAGGCAGAGGGAGAGTCCTGGCAGAATTGGAAGCTGCCTGGCTGTAGGATAGAGGCCAAAGGAGGGGAATCATTTATGACTCTATTGTCAATTCTATCATTCATTCATCTGGCATTTATTGAGCATCTACTTAGGTGCCAGGTGCTGGGGACACAGAGATGAAAGGCTTAGTTCCTGCCCTTAAGGAGTTCAGAGTTTAGAGGAGGAGATGGAATATGTAACCCAATAATTACAATCAGTGTGGCAAGAATAATGCTGGAAGTGTGCACGGGATGCTCTGGGAGCCAGAGGGCACAGGCCTGCCCCCGCCTGGGTGGGAGGCTTGGGAAGGCTTAGTGGAAGGGCTGGTGTCCCAGGTGTCTTAAGGGTACAAATGGATGAGGGAGGGTGGGATAATAGCTCAAGCTCTAGGTTTAGACTTGGGATCCAATCTTGGCTCTAAAATCATGCACAAAGTCACCTCTTGGCTTCCAGGTGCTCATCTGCTGAATGGAGGCTGATCATAGCATGTACTTCTCAGTGCTGCCAGTGAACACCTGTAAGGGTTTCTAATGCTTCTTGCATAGACACAGTGAGCACTCAAACATTGTCATTGCTACAAAATGGCTAGAGATGGGAGAGGTGAAAACCGCCCAGATGGGATAAAGGTGTGTTTGAGGCTGGGTAGCCCCCTGCTCTGAATCTCTGCTTCCAGACTGGGAGCTCCATGAAAGCAGGACTGAGTTACTTTATTTCTGCAGCCTGTCTATTGCCGAGGACAGGCTTTCCAAGAGGGGATGGCTTCCAAGCATCTGTCAGACTGGATGGAATTATTCTGGAGAGACTGGGAGGGATGCAAGAGGGGGGCAAGCTTGGAGCGAGATCCTGAATTCCTTCCAAGGAGACAGCAGGCAATCATTGTCCCTCGTAGCAGAATTGTTTGTCCATTGTGGTCCCCTGACCTGTCCCCTCCCTTCTCCCCTCACCCAGAGCCCCTTTCCTTAACAGGTGTTTTGCAGAAACGGAGGGGAAGGAGGATGAGTGAGGTCTCTAAAATATCCCATCCAAAGGGAAAGCCTGAGCCAGCAGTGCCACAGCTGGAGAAAGGCGATGCTGCTGCCCAGATGCAGGGAAGGGTTAAGTCTTCGGCAGGCTGGTTCTCCCACTACTGCTAATCGCCAGCTCACACTACATTAATTACCCAGCCACAGGGGGCAGTGCGCTGGAGCAAATTAGCTAGTAAGTTCAAAGGGGCCACTCCCCGCATTCCTTAATTAAGAGAGCAGCTGGCAGTCGGGGCTGCTACTCCACCTCCCTGGGGCCTTTCTGGGAAGCCAGAGTCAGGTGGAGTCTGCGCTTGCAGAGGCCAGAGGAATAGCTCCATCTGCCTGGTGGAGGAGCCTGCACCCCACCCGTAGTAGCCCACCTCCACTGCTGGCTGCGAAAAGGCAAGGGGTGGGGTGGGAAGGAGCAGGTGTTAACCATGACCCAGCAACTGTGCAGTGCCTGAACTTGACCATGAACCTGGAGCCACTTGGTGCAGAGATTCAGGCCTGTAGAATTTGGAGGAGAGTGCACCAAGCTGCACGTATTCCATCCTCTGTCTCTGAGGGCCGAATGGGGCCGTGCTTCTCCCCAGTGGGAGGAGGTAGAGAAGGAAAAAGAAGAAGGGGGTGCTTACAGAGTTGAGAGAAAGGGGAGGAAGGCTGGAAAGGAGTCAGAACAGTTGTTGAAGAAGGAGAGACCCATCCAGCAGGCTGCCGGGGAGCTAAGAGTCAGGGAGGGCATCTACTTAGGTGCCAGGTGCTGGGGACACAGAGGGAAGGACACAGGGCTTTATGGGGAGTGGGTGCAGTTTTGAGGAGATGGGTGGGCTGGGGACTGAGGGAACAGGTAAAACTCCACTGCTGGGTGGATCCTAAAAGGACTCAGTGTTTTGGACTGAACTCCAGCATCAGGCCCAACGGACCACCCAAACCAGAATGGAGGCCCTCACGCCAGGTGCCGTGTAATCACACTGGACTTTAAATAGGCGAGTTTTCAAAACCCAAGAAATTCACAGCAGCCAATCAGGAGGGGACCAGTTTACTTGCATCTAAGGAAGTCGCCTCAGTTTTAGCCCTATCAGGAGAGGAACTTTGAGATGACCAATCCTCCATCTTGTTCCCTGTTTCTGTTTTCTTCCGCCCTTTCGGCCTGTAAAGCCCAGCTCCCCTACTCGGCTCCTCAGAGTGCATTTAGATGGATTGCTGCCCCAATTTGTGGATTGCTAATCACAGCCAATTAGGTCATTTAACCTCATTTGTTGAAGTGTTTTGCTTTGATTTTTGTGGTACCGGGGATTGAACCCAGTGGCTACATTTCCAACCCTCCCTGTTTTTTTTTTTTTTTTTGAGACAGGGTCTCACTAAATTGTCTAGGCTGTCCTCAAATTTGGATTCCTTCTGCCCCAGCCTCCCAAGTATCTGGGATTACAGGCATGCACCACCTTGCCCAGCTTGAAGTATTGCTTTTTAATACCACCTAAGCCCACCTGCATGATCTGTATTCAAACAAGCAACCAGACCCTTGCAGCCTCTCCCACATGGCCAGTTTAGGCAGCTGTGGGGAGAAAGCTGGGTTTGGGGCAGAACACCCTGGAAGGAGCCACGCCTCTGCCTTTTCTTAGGAAGACTTACTGTTGCTGAATTTCTGCAGGTGTGCAATGGATGTGCCTTGGCTCCTGAGAGACAGGGCTGGTGTGGCCCTGAATCTCTGTTCTTCCTTCATTTTTTTGCCTAAAATATACCTTTCCTACTTTACTCCAATTCTTTCTCTCCTGAAATTAGGCAGAATTAATGGAATCTTTAATGAACTAGGGGCATATTGTACACAGCTGGAGTGGGAGAAACCTAAGAGAGAGGAGAAAGAGTGAGTGGGACGAAATACTGCAGGAGGGAGGTATGAGGGCCCTGCAGCTCTAGGTCTGCTCTGCTTTTGAGGCCATGATGCATCTTCCCAGAGATGCGAGGGGAGGCTGATTAAGATGAAATGAAGCCACAATCATGCTTTATTGAGGTAGAGAGGGGAAACTGGAGGCTCATTCATGCATTCGCTCCTTCACCGAACACTTGTTTGATTCCCATCTTGTGCAGGCTAATGCATCAAACATTTATAGAGCATCGAGCTTGTGTAAGCCCGGTGAGGTCAGGAACTCATGCTGATGATGACAGCGAGCATGCACCAAAGAAAAAAGAAGCCATCTCTGTTGATCTGTGCCCTGCGTGGGAAGGAATTCCAGAAACAAGTAGAACATACGGTTGTTCTTTCAGGGTCCGAGAGAAGAATTCCTGTGAGTATAGGCACGGGGAGCAATGCCTGCTGTAGGAGCCGACTTGTGGATGACTCCGGGTCTGGGAAGCTGCAGGTATTCCAGAATATGTGGCAGCACATAAAATACTCCCACACTGGATTCTTTCCATGCTGTATAGTCTGTCAGTAGTCAACACTGCCAAAGTTAATACAAAGAGGAAAGACTCAGAACTGTTTAGTGGATACTTATTTAAATAAAAAACGTGGACCTTAGTTCCTAGCCAGATCTAAACGAACAAACCTGGAATTGAAGAAATTCAAATGCATGTGCCACTCTTGGTTTAGGAGGCCGTTTTCAGCTTGTGTCTAACAATGAAGTCGTCCAGGGGGTGGGTCAGACCTCGGTGGACCCTGGTGTGTAAGTCCCTGACTACCGGAGAGGGCCACTAGAGGGCGATATGAGGCTCCCAGCTGTGCGTTTCTTTGTCTTTCCCTGAAGGAGCATGTCCAGGGTGCCTCTCCACCCTCAAGCAGCTACTGAGTTGTGCTTTCCTTTCTCTTTGTGCATTAGGTAAGGGGACCTAAGGTATCCCAGATCTCTAGAAAAGTCACAGCCAACTCACTCAAAAAAGTGTTTGCATTTAGTGCTGACTTGGTGAGAAAAAAAAATATGTCACAGCCTGGAGAAGGCAGGGAGGAGGATGGACAGTTTCCTGACCACTGTGGTCTGGAGCCTGTGGCAGGCAGCACTTTCCGGTCTCCTCTTTGCCCTTCCTCAGTATCAGCAGGGTCCAGTCCCTAGAGAACTGTGGATGTCCCATTCTCCTGGGGCCCTTCTGGCCTGTTCCCCAGCTTCCTCCAGGATCAGAAGCAGGTTCCTATTCCCACAGCTGAAGCTGGGAACGGGGATTGGGTGGGGAGGCTGGTGTGCTGATAACCCACAAGCCAGCAAGAGTCTGGGCTCAAAAGCGTGCGTCTCTGAAAACTCGACTTTCTCTGTGTTCTCCCCCCACCCCCGCCCTGCTTCAGTTTTCTTTGTAATGGTTCATTTTGAAAAAATTCCATTTCATTCTTTTTTTAAACTAAGGGAAAATGATGTTGTCAGCTGTGCAAGTAGAGCTGGAGGTGGGGAGAGATTCTAGGGAGAGAGAGCCAGTGCCTGAGCAGCCAGGTCAGGGGAGTGTGTGTGTGTGAGAGAATAAGAGGATGCGTGAGTGGGTGTGTAGATAGGGCTTCTGACCCGTCTGCTCGGAAGAACCCGTTTTTCTTTTATATTTCCAATCCATTGTGGACCTATACTTTTGGTAGAATACAATAAAAGCAAATTACTAGAAAAATGAAATAAAAAAAAGACATGCATACAAAAGACGAGCCCTAATTTTTTATGATTGTGTTAAACAAACATAAAATTACTCTGTCAGATTGCTATAAAAGTTTCTCAATTCTTGCTGTAATTTTTCTGCTTATCTTGTCCTGGACTAGTAAAAAAAGCCATTTACAGACTGGCACCAGTTTGGGGGGGGTCACATATTGTGTAGTGCTGCTGTTTGGGGGCAGGGTGGGGAAAGGCAGGGCACCTTGGGAAGGAGGTGCTCTGTGGTCTATGGGTCAACGGGAAGGGCTGGTTCCTTCCTGCTCCCCATCATCGGTGTCTCCCTTCACGACCTGACATGTGCTCCTGTTGGGCTTTTTATAAGGGGTTGATTCTTCCATAGAGGGTGTGGCAAGGGCTTGGGGTTCTGTGGGTGCATCCCAGCTGACCCACAAAGACCCTGTGCTTCTAGATTATCTGGCTTGTGCTCCTCTGTCCTCCCAGCAGGATCTCTGATGGTTCAAAAAGGGGAGTGTGTTCTGGACAGGCAACGAGAGAGATAGGGAGGAGGATGAGGAAGAGGAAGAAGCAGATGTTGAGAGGATGGAGTGGGAGGAGGGAGGGAGGAAAGGAGATAGAAGTAAAAAAAGAAAAATGCTAGCATGGGTTTTCTTACTAGCTCCAAGTCTCTCTGTCTTCATGTGGAATAGAACCACAGGTAATTTAGCACCCAGAGATGAGTGAGTGGATGTACTTCCAGAATCTATCTTGTTAATCTGCATGCACATCACCTGGAGATCTTGTTGCCATGCAGATTCCCATTCAGGAGATCTGGGTGGCTGCCTTCCTAATTGGCTCCCAGGTGATGTCAATGCTGCTTGTCCCAGGGACACGGAGTTAGTAGCTCAGATGTAAGAGCCCAGAGCTCTCTGATAAAGTTGATGCCTCCTTCACAGGCAGTGAAGGTGGGGGTCTGGTGTGGTCTCCATCTGTAAGATGAACTTCACTTTCTGCAGTTCCAACAGCAGGAGCCTATGAAGCCAGGCCAGGGCCTCGCAGGAACAAGTGTAACTAACCCTTGACCACTCTCAGGAATCAAGAAGTGCGAACTCCTTGAACAAACCAAACCACACTGTCAGGCATGGCGAACGACGGACCATGATGAACAATACAAAAGGAATCGATGTATTTCTATTAACAGAATGCATTTTACAACCACGTATCTTTTTAAACCAGTAAGGGGCTCACACGGGGGCTCTGGGCCAGCCTCAGTTCTGTCTTTGGTGAACTGGAAGGGCTGGGAACAGAAATGGGGTTGCAGGTAAAGGCAGAGTCCTTGGTACCTGGAGGGCTCTGGGCCCCGTTGTCAAGAATTCTATGATGTATCGGGGCCAGAAACTTTGCTGGCTGACCTTGGTCTTGCTGGACCTCGGAGAGGCTCCTTAGCTTTGTGGTCACTCATGGTTCTTGGCAGCAGCTTAAAATTCATTACAGAGCTGCCTGCCCCAGGACCAGTCTTCTGGGATGTGGAGATTGATGCTTTTTCCTTTCAGGGTCAAGACGAATTCATGCTCGAGCATTCTCTCTCTCTCTCTCTCTCTCTCTCTCTCTCTCTCTCTCTCTCTCTCTCTGTATAAAATATTTCTCTCTTTCAGGAAACTATTTCACTTGTGTGGAAAGAAGACATCTGTGGCTGTGTCCAGTGTCACTTCTGCCACCTAAATGTGTGTACTGGAGGGGATGTCCCTTCCCACCCCATTGATGGCCTTCTGTTGAGAGGGGAGCCCACAATTCAGGAGTTTCTGACCAGTATCAGGGCCCAGGGGCTCTCTCACTGCTGGACTCAGACCACTGACTGCCCCGGGGAGCAGTGGAGGCTGCGTGTGGGTATAGGCTGCGGGGAGGGGAGGCCATCACTGGTAGAGAACATCCTTGCAGTCACCGAAGAGATCTTGGTGTGCCTGGCTTCTTGGGTTCAATTCTTTGCAGGACGTTTCTTGGGCCGAGAGTGGGTCATCTCTGTGTAGACAGAATTGTCCTGCGGGAGTGCTGGATCAGGATGGGGAGGCAGATGTAAGACAGAGGGTAGGGAAAGAGCAGGGATCCGTCTGCCTCACCTCTGGGAGGGGAACTTGTCCCCAGGCCTGGCTGTGGGGGACAGAGGGACTCGGGTCAGGGCACCCATGCTCGGAGACACATCTCCTCCCCACCTCCTCCAGGCCATCCCTCTTCCTCCAGAGAGCATAAACCCAGCCCAGGAGATCACATTTTTAACTTGTACTCAATATGAGAACAGACAGAACTGGGTAGGGATCGGGAGACGTGGGTTCTAGTCCTGATCTGACCCTCACCAATTGTGTGGCCCCAGGCCAACACCACCACCACCACCAACAACAACAGAAGTTAATAATAACTTCCTCACGATGGCCAGGGGTTATAATGAGACTCAAAAGAGATGAAAGTTTAAAAATGCCTTTAAAATAACCACCATATTAGACTCCTACTGTATAACCGGCAACCTTTGAAGTATGAGGATTATATTTATTATATGGAACCTCACGTGAATCTTGCAAAGTAGGGATTATGAATTCATTTTCATATTAGGATGAGAAATCTGTCACTTTTGGTTGAATCAGGAACTGTAGGTACATAGTGAGTCTTTACAAACTTCAAAGATTCTCTCATTGATAAGAGATCCTGTGGCATATTTCCTAATCATCCTGGAATATAATATCCTCTCCTTATTTTAAGTTTCAAATCCCACACATCAAGGAAGCCTATCTAGGGGAGTCATGAATTGGAAGCTGATCATCAACCCCACCTCAGCCCTCAAATCATGCCTTTACCCTTTGTTTTCCTATTAGGGTTAAAAGTGGTCAGACTTTCCTTAATTTGCCAATGAAAACCATATATTTGGGGGGGTCCTTTTTCTTTCTTATGTTTAGGTCCTTATTGTAACTCTTTTTTTTTTTTTTGGTACTGAGGGTTGAACCCAGGGTGCTGGACCATTGAGCCACATCCCCAGTCCTTTTTTATATTTTACTTAGAGACAGGGTCTTGCTGAGTTGATAAGTGCCTTGCTAAGTTGCTGAGGCTGGCTTTGAGCTTGCAATCCTTCTGCCTCAGCCTCCAGAGCTGCTGGGATTACAGGCATACACCACCATGCCTGGCTCATTGTAACTCTTATCAGGAAAGAACTGAGTCTGTGTTTGCTTCTCATGCCCTGGCAATGCTTTGGGCAGTAACCAGCCAGGTTCTGGAGAATTACCCCTGAGTTGAGACACCTTGGCTGTCCATTCGCCGCAACCATTTTTATAGACAAGGAATCGAAATATTAGAACAGGTGAGCAATTAACAACAACAACAACAACAACAACAACAAACAATTCCCTGGTTTTGAACATCTGTTACATGCCAATTTTTAAGATTGACTTCTACAACCCAGGTTCTATTCCTAACAACTTCTAAGAGTCTTTAGACATTGTCCTCATTTTATAGATTAGACTCGGAGAGTTTACATGACTTATTAGAGTGGTGGTTTGTAGGAGATGGTTGTAGTGAAGGAGTTTGTGGTGGTTGTGATGGTGGTGAAGATGGTCGTGATGGTGATGAAAGTGGTGCTGGTGGTAGTGAGGGAGGGATTGATGGTAGTCCTGATGGAAAGTGGTAGTGATCAGGATAGTGAAGGACAGGCTGGTGGTGGTTTTGGTAATGTTGATGATGGTAGCAAAACTGGTGGTAATGATGATTGTGCTGGTGGTCATGGTGATGGAGGTAATGAATAAGGGGGTGGTGGTGGTTAGTGAGGCGGTGTTGGAAACAGTAGTACTGGTGGTGGTAATGGGAATAATTACACACTTGCATCCTAGTCCCAGGACTTCCAGGCTTGGCCACAGTTCACTCACCTTCTTTCCTCTTGGTATGCGCCAGAGAGTAGGTAACATTTTCACCTTTGTCTTTCTGGTAATGTACTGGAAGAAGGAAGGAAGTTTAAACGGGATTTACTTGACTCTCCCACCTCCAGCCGTGAGTGTCTTGAAGACACTTACAGAGGGAATCCAGTCAGGGGCTTTGTCCTGGTGATAACTAGCTGTGGAGATCTATCAGTAATGTGGGGGTATTCATCCTGTCAGGTGCCTGCCCCCCTCAACAGACTTTAGCAGTTTTCCTAGCCTGTTTAAACCAAAGGTCGACAAACATTTATATGAAAAAACAGTAAATGTTTTAGGCTTTGTGGGTTGTATCTTTTCTTTCTTTCTTTTTTTTTAAAATATCTTTGTTTCATTTATTTATTTTTTATGTGGTGCTGAGGATCGAACCCAACGCCTCACGCCTGCGAGGCAAGCGCTCAACCACTGAGCTACAAGCCCAGCCTAGGTGGTATCTTTTCTCTTGCAGTTATTCAACTTTATAGTGTGATAGTAGCTTTATAAAATATGTAAGAAAAAAAATGAATGTGGCTGTGTTCTAATACAACTTTATATTTACAAAAACAGGCAGCAGGCCAGGTTTGGTCCATGGGCCGTGGTTTGCTGACCTTTGGTCTAAACCCTCCTTGTCTTCTTCCCTGGAGTCCTGGCTCCCTTTCGGCCTCCCTCTCCCATCACCAGCTCCACAGCACTCGTTACTCAGACTCTCCCTTGAGGCTGTCATCTTCCTCTCCCAGATGACTCTGATTCTAGAAAACTCTGGGCTCAGGGAGACCTCCTACACCAACAAGAGGGCCTTGTCCACTTCCTGGACAGGGGGTGGTCCTGCTGGACGTCCTTACCATTTGCATACAGCGGGCACTGCTCTCCTCCTGGAGCTGAGGGTAGACTCCGGGATGGAAGGGTCCCTAGGAGACACACAGGCACAATTTCCTGAGCCTCCCTCACAGAGCAGGTGGAAGAGTGGGGACAGAAAGTCTGTGAGGAGGATGGTGGCAGAGCTGCCCGAGGCCTGCGGCTGGCTGGTTTATGAGGCTTAATTCACAGGTCTGGACACGATTCACTTTTATGGGATGTTTCTTTTGAAAAACACCCTAGAGGGTAGGATGGCTCCATGGGAATCACCAGCTGGAGGAAGCAGGGTCAGGAAGGATGGGTCACACCCTTGTACAGAAAGGGCCCAGACCCACCAGCTAGGCCGCTTTGGGGAAGGAGGACAAGCTGATAATGTTGACCACTTACTATGTGCCAGACCCTGGACTGGGAATGTCATGTAAAATGTCTCCTTCATACTAAAGCACTTCACCCAGTGACCAGCACATAGTTGGACTTCCAAAAGTCTCCCTTACTAAGTCTTTGGTGCTTGGTATTGTTTATCATCATCTCGCAAAGGTGGATACTGTTATCTCCATTTGATAGATGAGGTGACTGAGGCCGACCCAGGTGACTTCTTCAAGGTCATAGTCATTGGGGAAATCAGAAGCTAGGTCTGTATGCTTTTTTCCTCCCCTAGCATTCTGCCTTTAGAGAGTAGGTGCTTCCAGAATGGGAAATTAACTGCTAGGGCAGGAACTGTGTCACCTGTGGGTTCCAGAACACTCGGTTTCTGCCTAGTGCCCGAGACGTGCTCATTAGCTCTAACATCAAGAAGGCACCACAGTCACCAGGTAGCACCTGTGGAAAAGGTCCCTCCTGTAAAACCAAGAGGGCATTTATGGCGACTCAGACGGGGCCCCTGGTTATTAAACTTCCCTTAATGCTCATCTGCTAGGGCTGTGATTCTGAGTCTCCCTCCAATGAAGAGCTCCATGAAGTGGATGGAACTCTGTTTTATGGGAGGTGTGACAAGTAGTAAAATGAACACTTTTCAACAAACACCCCAAACTTGAACATGTGGGTGAATGCTGCTTTGAAGTGCACTCGTACGTGACAATGACACCATCATTGGTCAATATGTTTTGGAAAAACTGCCTTCAGACATTCAGTCCTTTGGATGTTTGGTTTGTGGCTTTTGTAGTTGAGCAATGGATATGCTATCTGGAAATAGCTGAGAGTCTTGTAGAGGAGGGTATGAAGAATAAAGCTGTTAAAATGACTGTTTTTTTCTTGTGTGGCTGTGGAATTGGGGCTGAAAGTGGCTTTTTGAGTAATGTTCTAAAGTGTATTCTGTGCTCCTGAGAATCTGAGATATCAGGAGCACCACCAGGAGTCCTGTTTGCATGAGGGATGGGCCCCTTTGTAAAATGGAGCGTGTCTGTCCCCCCCCCTCCCCCCGTCTTGTCTGGGGCTGGGGAGGGAGGTGGCTGTATATGTTACCTGCCTTTAGTACTCGGATCCAGAGATAAGTGGACAGAAATGCCTGTGTTACTGAGGCCAAGCCGGGCCGTTGGGGAGGCTTTATTACAGAGGCAGGGATGGTGGGACTCACAGATCTTTGGTTTGTGGTCCCTTGGTCTCCCCACCCTGTTCTGGGTCTGTCTCCACCTTCTCCTACCTTATAGAGATACCTGAGAGCAAATGTAGCCTGCAGACTTAAGACTAGTGGGAAGGAGTGCCCCTTCTCCTGCTGTTGGGTGGGTAAAAACTGTGAACTGATGAGAACTGATGCGAACATTAAAAAGGAGAGAGGAACTTGAAGGATAGCTCAAACCCTAACTGCTGAGGCGAGAGACTGGGGCTGGGGCTGGGGAGAGCACCTTGCAGATAACTTGGTTGACGGTCAAGGAAAGCTTTGGATGAATGACTGGGTGGTATTCCTTGACCACCTTGGGTGGCTCTGCCCTGGGACAACTTCTCATATCTTAACAGTGGGAGCTGAACACTTGAATAAGTAAATCTATGAGAGCTATTGCTTTTGCCCTAGACAAGTAGAAAATAGGAACATTGCCCCAGTGGAGAGGAAAGTAGGGTTGATTTAAACCCCTGTAGGCAGAGGTAAAGCCCCAGGAACACACTGGCACCGAACAGCTCTGGCACTGATACCTATTCCTTTAAATGTGACCTGAAGGGAACGTGGATGAGTTGGGATAAACATGGAGTCACCCAAAGTGACGGCTCTGAAAGCCAATGCTCGTCACCAGGCTTCATCATCATCACCAGGACAGGAAGAAGAGGAATCTGGGGTATCAAAATTAATAGGTGGCCTCTGAATTCTACGTCTCTGAATATTTTCACTCCTTCTCTATAGAATCCTCAATGTCAGAATTTTAACCAAGCCTTTGATTTTTAGTGAATTGGATTAGAGGAACTAGAAAACGAACAGCAGGAGAAAGGGCAGCCTGTGGAACCTGCTGGGGTCGTCTGCTCGGACTGGAACGAGAACTTGCTAAGCACCTGCTACCTGCCAATCAAACACGTTAGGCAGGAGATGCACGAGGTCTCATTAACTCACATCTTTACAACATCCCTGAGAGGAAGACGATTCGGTGAGTCTTAGAATGAACTGGCCTAAGGCTACGGAACTAGCAAACAGCCGTGTTGGGACCAGGCCATCGCTCAGCCTCTCTGTCATGTTTCATTTTAAATGAGTCAATATTCATGAACAACACTATTCAAGGTATGTGTGTGTGTGTGTGTGTGTGTGTGAGAGAGAGAGAGAGAGAGAGCACATATGCACTGTAGGTCTCATTTTTTCATTCTGTTCTATTAGCTCACCAGAGCTCTGCTGAGTTTAATGAGAGAGTTGGAGGCCTTGGTTTCTTTTTAGTCATATTTATGACCACAAATGATTTTTTTTTTTTTAACGCGAAGGACAGGGATATACATCACATTTGGCTTGGAAGAATCCCTTCATCTGTGCTTCTGTTCATGTTAGTGTTCAGTTGTGTGTGTTGTGCCTCCCTGTATGCCTGTGGGCATGTGAGATAGAGTGTCTGTGTCTCTGTGTGCGTAGGTTCCGGATGCTAGATGTGTCCCTCCATGTGCTCTTTTGTATGACATGGGAAGAGAAAGCCCTCCTCCCACCCAACACTCAAGAGAAGAGAGTGTCTGATCTTGACAAGTGCTGGCTTCTCAAAGGCTGGGCAGTGACTGGCCTAGGGATTCAGCCATGCAGGAAACCCAAAGAGTTACTAACCAGCTTTCCTCCAAGGTCTGAAATAAGCTAGAAGTCCAGCAGCAATGACCATCAGGCCCAGCATACATGCAAGGAGCCAGGCAACCAGCCGGTTGCTGCTGACAAAGGTGGACATGTCTTGAGAACCTGGGGGAGGAGGGAGGAGAGGTGACCATGAGCCTTGAGGATGAATTTCAGAAATGCAACCCAGACTGGCACAGAGAGAGGCAGAATGACTGACTTTAGGGGAAACATACGGTCCCGGGGAGCCTTGAAAGGGGAATGAAGGATGGCTCAGAGGATACCTGTATAATCAGGTAGTGTCATGGGTGACCATATAACCTCCCCCACCCCCCGCCAAACAAGGTCCCCCACTCCCTGCCAGGTTCAGTGGACAGTTCCTTCTGTTGGGGCCCATCTCAGTCATGCAGAGCCTGCCCCGAGCCCATCATTGTGTTGGGTGTGACCAGACTCTTGCCAGGTTTCTGGGGCTCAGAGCCTGGTGTGGGGACAAAACGTACCATTCACAGAGAGCTTTACAGGCCCACTGCTGGCTCTGGAGATGATGTTCTCAGCCTCACAGGTGTAGTTCCCAGCGTCCTGCTCTGACTTCAGTAGGAAGCGAAGGGGGGCGGCTTCCCCGTGGAGAGCTGAGTAGTTCCCCAGGATCTCCCCGTTGAGATAGAACGAGTACAGGATGGGAGGGGAGCCCCGTTCAGCCTCACAGTGGAGCTCCACCACGTCCCCCACCGCAAGGCCAGCAGCCCTGGGTTGCAGAGTGAGCAGAGGACGAGACACAGGAGCTGGGACAGCACATGGGGTAGAAAAGTCAGCCTGACTGTCAGATTCCAGGGCCCCTCCTCCCGTGGGACCCTCCCCCACTCCCCAGGGGTCCTGTGGCCTGCCACCTGGAACCCTGGGGACTGTGGCCCCTTCCCTCACCCATTTACCCTGCACCTTGATCTCCAGCGGAGGACTCTGTTTCTGGACCCTGTGACCCTCAAGGGCCACCTTACACCAGTAAAGCCCAGAGTCTCTCTCCTTGACTTCTGGGATGGAGAGCTCTGGGTGGAGACTCCTTTCCTGCAAAGTGTGGCCATTCTTATGGAAGGAGAAGAAGAGCTGCCAGGAGGACTTCTGGGGATGCGGCTTCGTCTGACATCTCAGGGTCAATGGGCTGTCCTCGCCAAGTTCAGGAGAGGGGATGGCACTCAGTACAGGAGGCAGGAAGAGCTCTGGGAAGACACGGGCCCAGGGCTCAGGAGGGGAGTCCTGGACAATGAGGCTTAGGAGGCCAAGGCCTGAGCTCAGGCTGCAGCTCCTTGACCCACACGGGAGACAGTTCCATCCCCAGGACCTGTCTTCTTGTCCCCACCCACCAACTCTGGAACAACTCCCACACAGCCAAGCAAGCCCTCTGGAATCCCAGGAGTCAGAGCCAGAAGGCCCCTTAGCAGTCATCTGGTCCACAGAGAAAAAGATCAAGTGACTAAGCTGGGCCAGGGCTCTTTCCAATTCACCCTCCTTCCCCTGGCTCCAGACATGGCCTGTGGGGGTGAGGAGGACATTTAGACACCATCATGAACCCTTGGGACCCCAAGCACTGGCCCCACATCAGGGGTGGTCAGAGAGAGAAGTCCTGCCCAGAGGGCTACTGACCTCTAGAGACTGGATCCCTGAGCAGCATCCTACCGCCCCACCAACCCCTCTGAGGTGGTGACTCACCTTGGACTTGAACCATGATGGCCTCTGAGGTGTACGTGAGCCAGCGTGTGGTATACGTCTTCTGTCCTTTGCAGCTATACTGGCCGCTGTTTTCCACTGTTGCTGTCTCTATGAAGCAAACTTGGTGGTTCTTAGAGCAATCGAGGGGTTTTCCATCTTTGTAGAACGTCACCTGGGACAGCTGTGTGTGCATCCATCCCTGGCATTTCAGAGTCAAGACCTCTCCTTCAAATACAGGGTCCGGCAGGAACTGAAGGTCCAGCCAGACTGGGAGACACAGGCACAGGGTCATCCCTGGAGCTGCGGTCCGTCAGCCCAGTTTCCCCTCTCCACCCCCAGCTAAGACCTCCCAGCCCTTGCTAGCTCTCGGTTCTCCAGTCCGGCCAGAACAGACCCGGCAGGACCTTGACGTCTTTTTCTTCTTCTCTCCTTCCTCTTGCCTTTCTTTATTCTTCTCCTTTCTCCCTCCCCTTTCTCCTCTCTCTGGCTTTCTTCCCTTCCCACACTCTTTTTCTCCTGGCGTGCTGCATTCTCCTCTACCACCTTGAGAAGTTTGGCTGAGTCACCCATCGTCTTGCCTCAGACCTTCTGTCTCCATCTCAACTTCCTTTGATTGGCTTTTTGGTCCCCAGCTGCCCCAATGTGACACTTTCTGCAGCCTTCACGGCTGGTAAGAGCTGCATCCCTGCCCACCAGAGAGGAGCTGGTGGCGTGGCGTGTCAGAGGTGCTACCTATGGCCCGGGTTTTCTCCCTCCTGCTTCCCGGGTCAGGCTTCCCCAGGCCCATCCTCAGGAGGGAGCTTCATCTTCCATCAGTCATGGGAGAGATTGATTCTCTCTGCTTTTCTTATTAGCATACATTCTGTGGTCTGACACGGACGAGAGAAGATCAGGGCTCAGGCCTCATCTGCAGTACATACTAGGCTGGGCCTGTCCCCAGGCTGTACCTCTTTATCAGGCCAGATACCCACTCGTCCCAGACGGTCTTAGGAACCAGGACTAATGGCCTGAGAGTAATGACGAGTGATCAAACAGGGAGCCCTGAGGTGAGCCGCAGCACATCTTGCTTTGGCCTGGATTCCCCTGGACGCTTAGGACCCCCTGTTCCCACCCCGGGAGCAAAGTAGGGATGTTCACAGGGTTCCTAAAGGATGGGCCCTGCTTCCCCACTACTCCTCTTTCTATCAGCTCTAAGTATTAGTTTGAAGTCTCTCCCCAGAACCACAGAACATGCCCTTGGAGGTCAAGATGTTTCATGGGTCGTTTTTTTCCCTGTTTGACATAAAATGCCACCGAGGCCCTTGGGACAGGATGGGCTGGAGGGCAGGGAAGATGGATGGACAGACGTAAGTGCCCACTTCTCTTAATATAAAAAGGAGAGAAGGGAGTCATGTCTTGTTGAGTAGAGAATACAGGAGTTTCAGAGTCACACTGAGAGGAGAGACAGAGAGAGAGCCAGCGCCATTTTTAAGGGACTCGGAAGGAGATTGAGCCCTCTGTTGAGATTCAAGTTGCCTTAGGGCTACCCCTAACATTGGCCCATGGAGTCAGGTTTCTTCTCACTCTGGACCCTACCCAAGAATCCCGAAGAAGGGACCTAATGTGGTGCTGCTCTGCGTTGCTGCTGGAGGACCTAACTGCACCATCTTCATTCATTAAGTGTTGGGTCAGAGACACACGTGGGGTCAGAAAAGATGTGGGTAAGACTTACCATTATTTCCAACACAGGAAACTGCTAGAGGGAAAAATGATATAATTTGATTAAATATCAGAATTTTCATACTGGGAGGACTCTACTTCATTGGTTGCTTAGGTTCATAGTCAATCAACCAGCTAACTAACTACTGAACCATCCAACCACTAAGCCATCCAGCCACCTAGCTACCCAGACACCCAGCCATCAAGCCACCTAGGCACACAGCCACCCGATCACCCAGTCACTAAGCCAACAAGCCACCTAGCCACCTCGTCAGGCTGCCACCCAACTACTCAGACACCCAACAACTAAGCCACCTAATCACTTACCACCCAGTCACCCAGACACCCAGTCACCCAGCTAGCCACCCAACCACTCGCCCACCCAAGCATTTAACCAATCACTGTTTATGATGAGTCCACTCCCTGAATTTCTCTGCCCTATCTCAGTTCAAATGTTGCCTCTTCAGACAGGTCTTCCCTGGGACCACAGTCAAAATCGTTCTTCCCGGTCACTGTGATGATGTGCCATTGTCCTGTCGTCAGAGTGCTTATCAGTATTTGAATTGGTTTTCTTGGTTAAATTGCCAGCATGTTATCACCTATCTTCCTCTGTCTAGAATGTGAGAAGGGACTTTGCTTATCTTCATGTTCCTCATGCCCAGGACCTTTTTTTTGGAACGTTATCTGTGTTCAGTGAGCATTGGTCAAATAAATGCATGAATTCTTTCCTTTGTGACCAGTTGTGTGGGATAGGGATCAAGAAAGTAGAACATATAGGACTAGACTCTTGCTCTAATGGGCAGAAGGGCCTATGCATATAGAACTAGAACCCATATGCCAAGGCCAGATCCCATTTCCCCAATAAGTCCACAGAGCTCTGGGAAAGAGTATGGAAGCGATCAGATTGAGGAGGAAGGTTCTCTGAAGGAGCGATCATTAAAGATGTGGGACATGGTCAGGCAGCTCAGATAAATGAGAGAACTACAAATGAGCTAGATGCAGCACATACCATGCTTGTACCTTGAACACTGTATTAGTGTTTCAAATACCTGATTTTGTGTGTGTGTGTTCGCGCACGTGCACGTGTGCTGTGGGTACTGGGTATCTAGGGGTGCTTTACCATTGAGCCATAATGCCAGTCCTCTTTATTTTTTTTTTTTTAAACTTTGAGACAGAGTCTTACTAAGTTGCTGAGGACTTTGCTAAGTTGCTAAGGTTGGTCTTGAACTTGTGATCTTCCTGCCTCAGCCAACTGAGTCACTGGGACTACAGGTGTGCTCCACCATGTCTGTCCTAAAGGCCTGCATGTTTGAGGAGAATAGATGATCTGGGAAGAGTGGCTAAGTTTTAAGAGGACAGATTACAGTAAGATGGGTATGAACAACTCAAGGGATGGAGGACCCCGAATTGAGGGACATAGTTGGAAAGAAAGCTGGACTTTGGGACAAGGGATAAAACAATGAATGATTGTGGGGCTAAGTGAAGTCTATTTGTGCCTTTCAATGCTGACATGTCTTAGGTTCTCCAAGGTCCTAGGACACTGAGAGATGCAAGGATGGTCTTGGAAGGGGTATCTTAAAGCCACTATCACTATGCTACCACTCATGCTGTCCACACTATGAGCCCTTTAACTTGATTTTTAAATTCAGTTTAGTGTCAGTTCCTATATAGAACTGGGTGTCTCTTTTTTCTTGTTGTAGTAGAAATCATGCATCTGGAAGCAGATGACATAGGCTGAACTCTTGAATCTGCTTCTTTTTGTGCGACCTTGGACAAATTGTCTAAATTCTGCTGGGCATGGTGATGCATGCCTGTAATCTCAGGAACTTGGGAGGCTAAGGTAGGAAGACTGCAAATTTGAGGACAGCTTAGGCAACTTAGAGAGACCCTGTCTCAAAAAAAAAAAAAAAAAGAGGTGGGGGTGTAGCTCAGTGGTAAAGCACCCCTTGGGCTCAGTTCCCAGAACCATGAAACAAACAAACAAACAGGGCTGGGGAGGTAGCTCAGTCATAAAGTACCCCTGGGTTCAATCCCCAGTACCCACTTCCTCCCCCACTAACAAGTTTAAATTCCAAGAGCCTCCAATTCCTGGTCTGTCAAATCACACGTAATGGGAATGATAACTCTTTTTTCTTACAGGACGGTTGTGAGGGTTGCGGTGACCCACTGCCTGTGAAAATGGTTGTAACATTATTGAAACGCAGAAAGGAGGCTGAACTCAGAGTGACTGAGGACTTATTCTGTAGTTATGACTCCCCCATTTTCCCTTCCTTCCCCGAAAACAATTTTGCAGCTACAATGTGCTGCAAAAACAGGGTTGAGGTTACCAAAGCCTATAACAAGAAAGAAGGTAACCAGAGAGCAGAGAGCCACTTCAGATGAGCTCGTTTGAATCCTGATGACTTGCTGCTCCCTGGTACTGCAGGACCTTGGAATTGTGATGGCAGAATTGCTTTCTGTAATCAAGCCGGCAGCCAACTAGGAACATACAGAATGGATGTTGTGTGCTGCTGTGATTTGGATCTGGAATGTCCCCTGAGAAGCTCATGCTTTGGAAGCATGATCTCCAGTTCTGCAATGTTCAGAGGTGAGGCTTTCAGATGATGAGGATTCTGACCTCGTCAGTGGATAAATCCATTCGCTGGATTAATTCATTAACAGTTGAATGATCAACTGGGGAGTATCTATAGGCAGGTGAAGCATCGTAACTGGAGGAAGCAGGTCCCTGGGGGTGTGCCCTTGGATGTGTTGTCCCCAGCTCCTCACTTTCTGTTTCCTGGCTCTCATGAGCTGAGTGGCACCTTTGCCCTGCCCTTCTGCCACGATGTTCTGTCTCACTTCAGACCCAGAACAATGGTGTCGGCTGGTCATGGACTGAGACCACTGAAACCATGAGCCCAAATAAACTTTTCCTCCTCTAAGTAGTTCTTGTCGGGTATTTTGGCCCAGAACAAAAGCTGACTAACATATCTGCCCACAGTAATTCCCATAAAGAAGGTGTGAGAATCTTAGCTAATGACTGATAGGTAAGGTGACAGTGTGATAAAGTGGTCAAGAGCTATTGTTGCATTTCAGAGTCTCAAACGGTGGAGGCAGTAGCCTCCTAAGCTCTGCATTATGAGTCCACTACGGGAGGGAGAAGAAAGTCCAGCTCCTGCACACTGAGAAAGCAAGTCAAGACAAGGCAGGATGAGGAAAGGGGTCTAGAAATTGTTACTTGTTAGGAGTTGCTGAGGGGCTGGGAGATACTAATCTGGAGAAGGTGTAATAGAGTAGGGACACAAGAGTGGTCTTCTTTCATTTGGTGAGCCAAGTTTATTTCTGAGTTACTTCATGAGACAGAAATGAGGCTAACCGAAATGAGAGGGATTTTAGCTTCACGTGAAGAACTATTTAATGATTGAGTTCTGCCATGGTGGAACATGCTTTTTATTTTTTTGCTAGGTGACTTCCACGTTGCTTCCAGGATTGTGTGGAGGGCCCATGGCCCCTGCCATGGATTCTCTGTGAGTACATGGGAGGTGGGCTCTGGTAGGGGAGGAAAGCTGCCGCATGCTTGGCTCAGAAGAAAATTAAGGCCCATCTCCCAAAGTTTATAGATTTAATGTTTGGCCGTAAACCAGCAGGTTCCATGTCAGGGCCCCTACCCTCCTGGATTCCTGATAGCCAAGAACAGTAATAACCATTAATTATTGTGGCCACACCCTGCCAGGCAGATTAAATGAATTAGTATTTTCCCACATTTCCTGATTAGAATCCAACTACTTCTAGGCCAGAGGTAGAGTAATTGGTGGAATAGAGAAAGTATGGGGTTTGAGATCAGATGCACTTGGGGACTGTTTTGTTCTTGTTTACCTGGTAATTATTAAGCATTTTGGACCTCAGTTTCCTTCACTGTTTAATAGGGTTAAAAATAACTGCCCTATGAAGTTCTGAAGGTTAGATGAAATGCATGCACTACAAAGTAGACATTGTGTGTGTGTGTGTGTGTGTGTGTGTGTGTGTGTGTTTTCCCTTTCTATCCATGTCCGAGAGGAAATAGCGGCTTTGCAGTTACAGCAACTGTTCCTAACAGGTCCAGCCTTGTGTTACATAACTTAGTCTGTTTTTCTGGGGTCTCTGGGCATCAAGTGTGAACAGATTGTGCTTGGTTCTCCATTATAGCGTGAGCTAGTCAGCTGGTCATTCTTGGATTTTATCTAGATAAGTCCAAAAACTGTTTTTTATTCTTTTACTTGGTGTGTTTGTGTGTTTCTGGGGATTGAACCCAGGACCTTGTGCTTGCTAGGCAAGTGATCTACCTCTGAGTTATAGCCCCAGTCCAAGGGCCTGTTCCTTTTACAAGGTCATGCAACTTGCCCTTGGAAACCTTCCATTGGATTGTACCCGGGTACTGGGCTATCCTGTTGCTGCCTGAGTGTTAGCCATTTTCGTGCATCCAAATAGCCATTCGTAGAATGCTGAGAGCGGCACAGAGATGTTGAAGAGGCAGAGAGGGAAGAACAGTGGGTGGAATGGGCATTTTCCTCTCAGGCTTAAATTCTCAGAAACTCTGTCAGGAAGAGCTCATATTTAGGAACAGCTTTGCACTTCTGGATCCATGTAAACACAGCAAATCAACAAGCAAACCATTGGAACCAACTTTTTAAAAAGCAGGCCAATTCAGAAACTGTCAATGGAAAAAAAAATGAACAGATTTGCCTTTTATGTGTAGTGTGATGACCTGGCTGCAGTTGGGGGAGACCAGAGACCCTCCCCACTGTAGTCCTTCAGTCCTAGACCAGTTCCTCTAGTCACTGCATGACTGACTGGCACAGGGAGAAGTGGAAAGAAGAGACAGACATGGATCTGAGAGAATGGATTTGATTCTTCATACTGGGCCCAAGAACAAGTCAGACCCGCACCCTCCAACCCTCTGCCACCAACACAGAGAAAGGACATAAACAGAAAAGGAAGGGTCAATTGGAAAAGGGCATTGGATACTTGGCCCCCCAGCCTTTTTTTGGTACCAGGGATTGAACTCATGGGCACTCGACCCCTGAGCCCCATCCCCAGTGTTTTTATGTATTTTCTTTAGAGACAGGGTCTCACTGAGTTGCTTAGTGCCTCGCTTTGGGTGAGGCTGGCTTTGAAATCACGATCCTTCTGCCTCAGCCTCCTGAGCTGCTGGGATCACAGGCATGCACCACTGTGCCTGGCTGGCACACCAACCTTTGGACCAAGTTAGAAGTCTGGTCATTGCTAAATGGGCCTAAATAAAGCAGAGGCATTTATGTTACCCTGTAAAATCCCATCTCCCAATTGTTGAACAAAATGCATGGAACTTATTTCACCATTTCTCTGATCTCTCCACCAATGCCTCCCACCCCATCCCGCAACTTCCTTTCCTTTCCTACTTCTCCTGCCTTTTGACATAACCCTGATGAATATTTCAACCTGATTTTACTGGATAAAAATCAGGTGAAACAAGTGGACCTCAGAATGAGATTTTCTACCTCCTTAATTCATCTCTGCCAAGAATCCATGAAGATGGGGCAGGAAACACTTAGGAGTCCCCAGGGCCTAGGCCCATCTACCCCAAGCAACCTGGCGCGTCTGCACCTTTTTTTCAAGTTTCAACTGCAAACTCATTTGAATCGAGAAATGAAAGATCGAGAACTTTGTGTCTCAGGAATGACTTTCAGTCCTCAGTGCCCAGGAGGAGATGCCCACGTACAGTGACTTACCCAAGAACACCGCAGTGGTCCAGAGCAGCATGGTTGCCTGTCTTGTTGCGGAGCAGGAAGTGCAGGCCAGACTGCAGGGGATGGGGGTGGTGTGAGAAAATGGGTGGAGAGCACTTAGCTCTCAGGCCCAGGGCGAGTGGGTGGCCCTTCTAACCTGGGTGGTATCGCAGCTTGATAGTCTTAATAGAGGAAGTGGGGAAGAAATTTGAAAAGCTCACAGTGGTATTTTCTCTGGTTGAAGTATATGACATAAATTGATTTTCTTGAACACAAGGCATGCAGGAGTCAGGTAAATAACTAATAAGTGCTTTCCTACTCTTTCCTGACTTCAGAAACCTCCTATCAGAGAACCAGATGAGATGTGACGGGGGCGGGGTGGGGGGGATGTCCCTGTTGGAAAGATCCGGAGACTGCTGGAATTTGGTCTTAGCCACTCTTGGCTTGGGAGACAGCACAGTCCTGGAAACTCTGAAATAGCCTACCCTCTCCTGTCAAGAATCCTCGAGCTTTCTGAGGTCCCTCTTTACGATGTTTGGATCTGGAATACCCCCAAAGGCCCAAGGGTTAAAGGCTTGGTCTGCAGCCTGTGGTGCTACGGGGAGGTAGTGGAACCTTTAGTGGGGGGCCTAGTGGGAAGTCATTGATCATTGGGGGGATGCCCTTACAGGGGATTGTGGGATGCTGGTCTCCTCCTCTGTCTCTGTTTTCCAGCCATCCCTGGTACCAAAAAAAAAAAAAAAAAAAAAAAAAGAAGAAGCTGTGTGTGTGCCCAGTATCCAAAGCCCTCTTCAAATTGACCCTTTTCTGCTTACATTGTTTCTCTGTGTTGGTGGCAGAGGGTTGGGGGAAGGAGGGTCTGACTTGTTCTTGGGCCCAGTTTGAAGAATCAAATCCATCCTCTCAGATCCATGTCTGACTCTTCTTTCCACTTCTCCCTGTGCCGGTCAGTCATGCAGTGACGAGAGGAGCTGGTCTAGCAGTGAAGGACTACCCGTGAGCAGCTTTCCCCAGCACGCACGCCCCGTCATCATAGGCCCCCAAATCGACACAGTCACTTTGGAAAATGGCCTACACATATGGATACCTGGTGACCCAGCATTTTCCTGACCATAAATGGAACAGAAATGCATTAGTGTGGGAATCAAAAGACACGCACCAGGACTGGAGATATAGCTTAGTAGTAGAGCACTTGCCTGGCATTGGCGAGGGTTCAGTCCCCACTACTGTACCTCCCAATAAAAAAAAAAAAGACATGCACCGAGTGTTCAGAGCAGCACTGTTGATAACAGATGAAAAATGTAAACTACTCAATGGCTCAGTGGTCCCTTACCGAGAAGGAGGTCATACATCTCCGTCTTCTTTGAGGATAGAAGATAGAACATTTTGAATTTAAGGTGAAATAGAGGAGTCTGGTAAGTACCAGGGAGAACTTTCTGATGGTAAGGTTTTTCCTGGAAAAACCTTTAAGTGGGAGGTTCCATATATTTAGGAAACAATTATAGACATGCTTATGGCTGAAGGCAGGAATAGTGGGGGCAAATTCTCTGTTTTCTTGCCCTAGATTCTGAACTCGATGGGTGTGGGAAACATTCTTTAGGGATTCAGATGCTCAGGAGAGAGCTAAAAGCAGTAAGGAACGGGATAGGAATCCCATCCTCTTACCTAGAGATCTCTGTCAGCATGGATTTCTTTTCTTCTGTCAGTCTCTTGCCAACAGATCTCTTAGGTTTGAGTGATAACTTTGTTCTGCTTCAGGCCCAGTGGGTGAAGCGGAGGCCCTACAGGGTAGCAACTGTGGCAGAAGACCAGAAGACCGGGGTGGGTGGTGGGGGGGGGGTGGTGGGGGGTGGTGGTGGGGTGGTGGTGGTGGTGGTGGTGGTGACCATGAAAGGTCTAGCTTGCAAACCCCAAACACCAGTGGTGGTGTGCATACAGATTCGCAGACATTCCTTCCCAGTTTGCTTCTATAGTCACTGGGTTCTGCAGCTGAGCGTGTGAACTGCAGCCTGGCTTTTTACTCTACCCCTTGTGAAGTGAGACGCTGCTGCACATTCAAAGGTGACTGCATTCACCCTTGGGGATGACAGTGACCCTGGGAAGTAGCAGCGGGGACTGCTGCCCAGGTTAGGAATCTTCCAGAACCCAGGCTGACATTGAACCAAGAGTTAGGGAGGGGACCCAAGCAATAATGCTCATATTCTAAGGGAGCTGAGGGGGCTGTTTAAGGAGGTGGGAGGACCATAGCACATGGAGTCTCAAGCAGCAGAGGCTTGAAGCCCTGCGCCCTCATTATTCAGGGTGAGATTCAGGGCAGTGACTGTGAGGAACTATAGCTGTGGGGCAATGAGAGACGTCATGCCAATTCTCAGGAGGTAAGGGGAGCACACAAGATTTGGGTTGGGGCAGCTCTGGGCATAGAAGCAACATGGTGGGCATTGAGCCAACCACTTGAGCTTGAATCCTTGTTCTGGATACTAGAGACCTTGGCTAAGGTTTTTTTTTTTAAAGCTTTCTGGGCCTCAGGGTCCTTATCTCTGGAGTGGATAAATAAACATACTGCATTGTTGTAACGAAGGTAAAATGGGCTAAGAATGTGAGAAGCACTTTGTGCTATCTGGTAGAACTCTCTGATGATGGAGATACTCTCTGGGCTGTCCATTTCAGTAGCTCTTGGCTTCAGGTAGCTATTGAGCCCTTGAACTTGGCTACCAAAACCTAGGAAATTTTAATTTTATTTTTTTGACAGTGTCCAAGATGGGAACCAGGGCCTTGTACATGTTAGGCAAGTGTTTTACCACTGAGGTACACTCCAGCTCCACGAGGAACTGAATTTTTTTTTTTGTTTTATTTAATTTGAACTTATCATTTTCATGTGGCTAGTGGTTGCCTTCTTAGCTACCACAGTCTTAGAGCAATGGCAGGCAAATAGGAAGTGCTTGAGGAAGGTTCGATATCCCCCTAAGGAAGAGGGAGTCTGGAAGCCACACACCACCAGACCCTCCCAACCTGAGCTTGTATTGGTGAGGCCCAGAAAGATGAAGTAATTTGTGGGAGGGCACTCCGCTCCTGCCGGGATTGGAGCCACATGGCTCACCCGCAGTCCATGTGCTAAGAAAGACCTTGGACTATTTCTGAAATAGGCTGGAAAGAGAACAATTGGAGAAATCTACCCAAAGCCTAGAACTTAGCTCAGGAGCTTGAAAGATGAGGGGGTAGGGTGAAAAACAAAACTCTGGGCCTGGGCTGCAGGAGCAGGAATCTGAAGCCTCTGGTCACCACCCTGATTCCCTCTGTCCCCACCCTTCCTTCTAACCTGGTGTCAATGGGAAAACTTTGTGTCAGGTCTGTAGCGCCCTCTTGTGGCTACATGGACAACAGTTGCCCCAAGGAGGGAATCGATCAATACTGAAAATTCTTTCCCTATTCACACAATCATCCACTCAACCATCCATCCAACCTTTCTTCCATCCAATTAACTTTTTTTTTTAAAAAAACAATCTCTTCTCTATGACCATCCATCCCTGCCTCCACGAGTTGAGGAAAAGATGTGCACATTATAGTCTTTGTGCTGTCTTTGTGTCCTTAAAGCATTCCCCCATTATTCTATTTATCACACTGCATTGTATTTGTTTTATTGTCTTTCTCTACTTCTAGTCTGTGGTCTTTTCAAAGTCAAGGACCAAGTGTAATCCATCTTTGTGTCCCCCACGGTGAGCACAATATGAGGTTCGAGATACATCAAAGTAATAATTGATAGGAATTTTCTGATAGAATCAGAAAAAATGTGGATTGCAGTCCTTTTTATGCTGCTTGATGAGTGGGGTACCTGGGGGCAGTGACTCAATCTCACTAAACTTCAGGTTGTAAATTTGTTAACCTGATAATAAATGACACCCACTTTAGTATTGTGGAGAGGATTACGTTTTTGCAAACACAAAGAGGATTACGTTCCATTGCTCCACCTGAAATTGAGTTCTTTAATACTTTTTAAAAAAACTTGGTACCAGGGATTGAACCCAGGGGTGCTTAACCACTGAACTACATTCCCTGCACCTTTTTATTCATTTATTTTTTGGTACTGGGGATTGAACTCAGGGGCAGTTGACCACTGAGCCACATCCTCATTGCTTTTATGTATTTTCTTTAGAGACAGGATCTCACTGAGTTGCTTAGTTGCTTAGAGCCTCGCCATTGCTGAGGCTGGTTTCTGAACTCACAATCCTCCCGCCTCAGCCTCCCAAGCCGCTGGGATTACAGGAGTGTGCCACCATGCCTGGTGGATTCTGTTGCACCTTCTAATAAGCTTTATACTCCCAAAACTATTCTACCATTTTCTCTTCCATGAATTCAATCACTCCATTTCAACTGGATCTTTTTCATAGCTGCTTCTGAAAGATGTCAAGTCTTTTTCATTTTAGAATCAATCAAACCAAGCCAGCAACTCTTCCCTTGATTCCACAGCCACGGTGAGCCCCCATTCCGAGCCCATCTGCATTTCTGTGCCATGGATGGTTACAGGTGTTATAAGATGATTGATCTGCTCAGTTCTCAGAGCAGCTAGGTGGGGCCACACTTCAAGCCTTGCCCAGTTCCATCCAATTAAAGATCATCTTTATGTAGCACAAAGCAACTCTTCTCTCACTTACCTCAACCAGTTCCGATTCGTCTTTCCTTCGTGTTCCAGCGTGCCAATGTGCTTTGTTTATTTCTATGTGGTGCCGGGGATCGAACCCAGTGCCTCACGCGTGCCAGGTAAGCGCTCTACCACTGAGCCACAGCCCTGGCCCCATTTTCTTCCTTTCTTGGTAATGCTTTTTTACGTTCCTCTGCAGGCTCAACCTCCCTCCTCCAGGGACTTTGGAGGGGTGCTGCAGACCCTGGTCCCAGGCCCTTTCTCTTTCTACTCTGTTCTCTCTCGATAAGCATTTTCATCTGTACCACCTCAAATCCCATGAATCCCAGCTGGGTGCAGTGGCTGAGGCAGGAGGATCACAAGTTCGAGGCCGGCCTTAGCAACTTAGTGATAAGGTCCTAAGCAACTTAGTGAGAGCCTGTTTTAAAATAAAAAAATGAAAAGGGGTGGCGATGTGGCTCAGTGGCAGAGTGCCCTTAGGCAATCAATCAATCAATCAATTAATCAATTAATCAATCCTATCAATTAATAAATAAATGGATTTCAGTGTGAGATTCATGTACCTAAAGGTGGTTGATTGATACTTGGGTTAGCCTAGTAACCAAATAACCCAGTGCCTTTACATTTTCCTTAGTGACAGGGAGAGATCATCCGTTTCTTTGGAGGGAATCCGACTGAATTCATGCTGTTTCCTTGTATCACAGCTCCATGCTCCACCTCTATGTCCTCGCTTTTCATTTTACACTTACCCATTACATATTTTCCTAGTGGCATGTTAAAAATTTCTCAGGGTGCTTCAGAGAGGACACCCTTGACTGGAGCCTGTGGTTACCAGCAGCAGCCTTAGAAACCGGAGAATGGCTCACAGACGGGGCTGGAAACTGCCGGAGGTTCATTCTTCCCTGGAGATCGAGGGAGAAAAGCATACATAATTAAAGTGATAAATTGGATTTTTTTTGGGTTCTCTGTTTACCACTGTCAAACATAATCTATTTCATGCATTTATACAGAATGCATAAAATAGGTCAGAATTAATTTTCTTCAGTTTGCTTATTTTCCCCTCCAGTTCCCTGGGTAGATGAGGAACCCAGATGGGAATGGGAAGACTGTAAGACTTGTGTATTTAGAGGGGATGGTGGTAAAGGATTTAGTGCACTGGACCCTGGGAGCTGAACACCCACGAGCCAGCAAACAATGGAAAGGAGTAATGAGTGTCTGGGAAAGAGCTCGGAGTCAGGCAGAGCAGAACCGAGATCCTGGCTTAGCCGCAGGAGCTTTGCGGCTTCCATTCCATTCTCCATTCTCGTTTCAAACCCTTTCTCCCTGTGTTCCTCCCATCATCCTTCCCACCGTCAGTTTCTCTCTGGACTAGATGATCTGCCTTTGCATTTGGACCTGCTCAGATATCCTCCAGTGCCAACCTCTCCTTCGCCTTCCTCATCCCTTTTTGCATCCATTCTGTTTCGGTCCTCCCTTCAGAGCCGAGTTTCTCAAAAGGCTCGTCCACAGTTGCTGTCTCGTCTTCTGTAATTCCTGTTCCTCGATTCCCAGCTGTGGACCACCTGGCCTCGGCCCCTGCAGACCCCCCCCCCCTCACTCAACTGCTTTGGATGCGGTCACAGAAACTTCAGTTCGCATTGGTGTGTGGGGGTGGCGGTGGCAATTCTCTGTCCCCCCCTGCCCCCCGCCATTTGGCTGCACAGAAGCATCCTCAAGTGGAACCCTCCCTCTCAGTTGAGACACTTGTCTCTTTGATGTCCACCACATGCTCCCTCCCGTATCTCCCCTTTTCTGTTTGCTGGCTTTTTAATTTTTTTTTTTTTTGACACTAAGTGACTAGGTGTAGGGATGCTCAGAGCTGGGTCATGGCCTTCTTCCCTTATCTATTTACACTGTCTCCCATAGGCTAGTGACACCCACATTTATACCTCCTGACCTGAACTGGCCTCTTCAGAGGGCTCCGGACCTGATGTCCACTTGCCAGCTACCTCCTTCACTTGGGTATTTCACCAACATTTCGAACTTAACATGTACAAAATACAACTCCTCACCCCTCTCCTCTTTGCTGGGGACCAACCAACCCACCAACCCTACTTCTCACTGCCCCGTCTCCCTCCCCATGAGTTTTCTCATCTCATTAAAGAGACCCCCGCACCCACTTGCTCAAATAGAAAACTCAGAACCATGCTTTACAATCGAGTTCTATTGATTACTCTCCAAGATCTATTTCAAACCTGCCTTATGATTGTGGCTTTCCTGACGCACAATCGTGGAGCCCCTAGTCTTTACATGTCACTGTAAATGTCTCTTAGTTTTGACCTGTGTCTCTGCTCTTGCCCTCCTTTTCCATTTTACACACAGAATAAAAAAGTGAACTACTCACTGTCTAAACATCAACGTAAACACTCCTGTATCATCCCTAAAAGGGGTGAGGGGGTAAGATAGCAAAGCATCATGTTCCTGAATGCCCCCTTTCAGTTCCCCCCAAACTAGCCAACTTAAGATAGCAATGAGAACACACCTGGGTTTGGATGACCAGATACATAGTATGCTGAAGGACCCTGGTTTTCTCTCATGTGTGCTGGGAACCAGGGCAAGTTTTAGTGTTCTCTATATAAGCTGTGTACGTGTGTGTGTGTGTGTGTGTGTGTGTGTGTGTGTGTGTGTCCTGGGGATTGATCCTAGGAGCACTCTACCATTGAACTACATCCCCAGCCCTTTTTATTTTTTGAGATTGGGTCTTGCTAAATTGCTGAGACTGGCCTTGAACTTGCCATCCTCCTGCCTTAGCCTCCCAAGTAGCTGGGATTACAGGCATGTGACACTGTGTCTGCCCTAGAAAGCAGGTTTGGCTTGTACACCAGGGCAGTTGCTCCTTGGGATACTGATCATTCGAGCAAACTAAGCAAGCTAATGCTGTAGCTTAGTCTGTGAAACCCCTCTCTCAGTGGTGACTGTGGAAGGAGACACGTCACTTGTCCAGCCAGCTGCCACTGGACAGAGTGCTATGAGGAAGAGCAGGTACTGGTTGATGCAGTACCCTGAGGGATGGAGGTGCCATCTGTTCTGCCTATTGTCACTGCACCTTCCCTGTAAGCATTTCTCAATAAAGTCTTCTGTCTCATCTGCCATCTCTGGGTATTTTCTCTGGTCTCTTAGCAACCGTCTCACTGCCATGGCACAACTGTGCTTTGCACTTGACGGTTTCTCTGCTTGAAACCCCAAGGTCACTCCATTCCCTGCCTTTCCTTAGAGCAAGGCCTCATTTGTGGTATCCTGGGCCCTGCCCGTCTCTGGCCTGGTCTGAGGCCACGCACCTCTCCTACCAAGCTCCTGCTGATCTTTCTTCTCTGCTAATATAGGAAGCACCTTTCTTTCCTGGGTCTTTATTGACTCTTCCTGTGCCTCTCAGGCTCTTCCCCACCTACCACGCCCCTTTATCTTTTCTAAAAGAAAGGATAAGGAATCAAAACCGGATACCAGACAACATAAGGGACATCTGGGTATCTGCCACCCAGCATTAGCACTAGTCTAAATTTTTGTCAGATTTGCTTGAGGTCTTTGTTTCCCTTGAATAAATAAGATACTCACAAGCAACATGTATGCTTTCTCCTCAATTCTATTCTCGTCCCCCTCTTCCCAGAAGTTATCCTTTGTGAGTTATCCTTCTCATATCTGTCTTCCTACACATTGTGTGTGTGCCCACCAACAATGCCTAGTATTGTTTGGCATTCCCACAATTTCCTATGAATGGTATCTTAGGAGAGGGGCACTCACAACTCCCCCTTGCACTGTGTGGCTCGTGAGGTGGCTCCAAACACACACACGTGGCATCGCATTCTCACTGTGGCATAGTTTTCCACTGACTACAGATGTCTGACTCTATTCATTTTCTTCTCCTCATGATGGATGATGATGTCAGTTTTGATTTTTGGCCATTGCGAATAATGTTGCAAAGAACATTTGTATGCATTTCCTTGGGCGTGTGTTTGAGTTTCTCTAGGGTAAAAACCTCAAAAAACAGAATTTCTGAATAATAGAGTATGTGTCTCTTCAACTTGACTAGACAGCGCCAGATTTCTCTTTAAAGTGGTTGAACAAATTTCCTCCAGTACTTGAGCGTGGGCGAGTTTCCCTGGCTCCACATTCTCTCCCTCCGAGTGGCAGAGCTGGTTCGGGCGCCAGGGGGCGCGAGCAGCTCGCTGGCACTTGGGACAGCAGCCGTGTGACTGGACTCCGCTGGTGTCTTCCTCCTAGTGGTCACATTCACTGTCCGGGTAGGTGGAGATCGGGATCCCAGAGACTCTACAGGGCAGGCTGCAGCCTCTGGATGCTGGCAAGAGTGGGGCCTAATCCTCCCCATGCCCAGCTGTTTGCTAAATTCTGAGAGCAATTCAAAACAGAAACTTCCCCATCATGAGCTAAAACTGAAAAGGACCTGTATTGCTAAAATAAACATTTGAATGCTTAACATGCAAAATACACAGGGCCAGCGTCTTCACACATCTATTTGTTGTGATGTTTTCTTTAAGAAATAAAGCAATCCTTTCCAGTCTGTCTCCCCTTTTAGGAAGCAGCTGAAATTCTGAGATTGGTGGGTGTCCAAACTACTTATTTTTATCACAAATGTAAGTCTCCCAAATCAATTTGTACTATGTATTCTTTTTAAATTCTGGGTTATGGTTTGGGTGTGAGGTGTTCCCCAAAAGTTCATGTGTGAGACAAAGCAGGAATGTTCAGAGGTGTCATGATTAGATGTGTAACCTAATCTGTGGATTAATCCACCTGATGTATTAATAATTTGAAACGATTACTGCCCTGGGTGGTGACTGAAGGCAGGCAGGTTGTGGCTGGAAGAAGTAGGTAGGACACTGCTGTTTGCCTTTGGGGATTCCATCTTGTCCCTGGCCCCTCTGTTTCTCTCTCTGCTTCTTGGCTGCCTGTGGTTGGCAGTTTCCCTCTGCCATTCCTTTTCCCCATGATGTTCTGCCTCAGCTCATGCCCACACTAATGCAGAAACTGACCATGGACTGAATTTCTGGAACGTGTGCCCCACATAAACTTTCTAAGATGTTCTTGTTGGGTATTTTACCCACAGTGACAAAAAGCTATCTAATACATTATATCTAATATTCTGCATGTTTCTTTCCTACCTATCCAACATCGTTTCTAAAACACATTTATGTGGATGCTGGTATCTCAGTGTAGTGTTTTTAGAGTCTCCTAAAAATGTCTTTTTAGACTGTTTTCAGTTTTTGGCTATTTAAACAATAGTGAATATATACTCCTAGAGGGTTGAGATTTTTGTCTTTTGCTTATGCTCAATTTTCAACCTCTGGGATTGTGTCTGGCACCTACTAGGTGCTCAATGAATACGTACTGAGTGAATGAATACATGAATAGTCTCATAGGTGTCTCTAAGTGACTCAAATGCAGAATTTGTCCAAAAAATCCATATGCATGTGAAGTGACTGGATTTGGGGGCAAACTCCTTCTCCAAGGGCAGTTTGAGAGCTCCAGTTTCCCTTTGGCCTTGCTGATATTAGTATTTTGAGTTTGTAGTGCACAGCACTGCTGTATGTCAAATCATATGTCATTATTGTTTTAATTTGTGATTCCCTAATTCATTTCTGATTTGCCTTACCTGGGATTCTCCTTGACATCCTTGTGGCTTCCAGATTATTAAATGAACAGAAGCTATTTGGATGAAGATCAGTCCAAAGGTGCAGCCGACTCTTACAGGGGCCTGGAGCTCTCCGTGCATCCCCAGCCTGTTTCTCCCTGGAGGGATTTGAGCACATATACCAAGGAAAATCTGGGATCCTCAGGGTGGAAGAACACACTGTGGAGAGCCAGAGTCGTCCTCTCTGCCCAATTCCACCCTGAGCTTTGAGGGCCTCTGTGGCGGTCTATCGGGGGGCTCCCTGGGTGCCCGGGGCTGTCCTGTTAATCTCTAGGTCTTCAGTTGAAGAGTGTCAGATGGGAGGTCCCCAGGCAAGGTGTTCTGGCATTTGCAGCCTTCATTTGGCTCCTCCATTCTGACAGAAACCCTGTGCATTCCCCTGGAGGAAGCAGTCTCTGTGGAGTCTCCAGCATGCCCCTCCTGCGTTACATAACACCCTCCACTAACAGGAAATGATCTACTTGGTCTGTTTGGCTTCTCTGCCATCCACAAAAGGACTACTGTTTGGAGAAGAGAAACCTGGTTTGGAGGCAAGGGGCTAGAGGGGGGGGGGGGAGAAGTGCAACTGAGGGAGAAGGTTTGACATCTGGGCACAACAAGGAAGAATACTAAAACACTGGACTGAATGTGGCCCCGGGGGTTGCCACCTCCTTGATGTTTGAGCCTGTTGAACTGGCATATGGCAACAGCCTGATTGACAGCGCGACACCAGTGAATCAGACAGAGCGGTGGGTGTGCAGAAGCCAGTGCCAACTGCCATCTGAAAGACATATTTCTAGCACGTAGAGATGACACTCACTTGAGATCCTTTCCCATTTGAAAAGCATTAAAAAATCATAACCTGCAAGCCCAGAGGGTGAGCACTCTGACTTAACAACCCTTTTACTTTCTTTTGCAAAGCATTAAAGTCATTAACTTCAAGCAAGAGGGAAAAGCAAGGTTCTTACTTAACTCGTATCATCTGAAAAGTCTTAAAAACCAGCAGCAGTGAGACCTCGTCTCTCTTCGACAATGTTAAGTCATAAAGCACCATACTGCATGCAGCCAAGTAATGGGGCCATTCTGTCGGAATGGGACTAAAGAAAAATTCCATCTAGTGACATGTCCTCACTCAGAAAACTGTGGTGACCTCACACTGTTGAACAGATATGGTGCTTCCCCTTTGCCAAAGGATAACTGCCCTTTAACCTTACTGTGTTCTCTGCTACCCACTGGATGAGGTCATTTCATTTATACCGATTGACTCCCCACACATTTTTCTCCCCTCACCGGCACCCATTCATTCTGCTGTAAGCTTCCTGTATGGATTCTGTACCTACCACATCACACTGGTATTTTTAACAGCACCCAACATCTGTATATCTCTTTAGGTTATCCAACTACACCCTCCATAGCTCCTTGAAAAATTCAACTTTTAAAACCATATGAGGCTCACTCTTATCTCTTTCATCACTATGGCATTTTGCTTAAATATTTATGCATTGCCTATTTTCCCATTGTACATGCTCATTTTTGTATTTATACTTTAGAGTAATGTGTATCATGTATTCTTTCACTAGATTTTCTATCTCCTAGATTAATTTTTTCTTCCCATTTATTATGTGAAAATAAACAGATTAATCGGTTAGTATATGTTTATTAAGCACCCGTGTGCCAGGCATCGTGCTAGAGGTAGGGACACAGTCTTAAGACTCTAGCAGGAGAGAGAGATGTTAAATGACTGAAGGAGTCATTATAGGTGAACAAAGACAGGTGTTTTGGGAATACGTGGGGGCTATTGGAAACCTTCCCCTGAGAAAGTGTAAACTGAGACTATTAGGAGTAAATAGAAGCTGGGTATTAGGCAAAAACCAGCGGAACATGCCAGACAAAGGGAGTAGCATGCACAGAATGCAAAGTATCTGGCATTGTAGAGTCAAGGTTAATCCAGCAGTCCTGTGTTGCCCAAACCCTACACATTCCGTGAACTCTTGGACGATCCTGCCTGATTAGAATATCTGCATATACCTGGGATCTTGGGCTGGCCAGATGGTTCAGGCTAGCAATGTGATTTATGGGGAACACCTGTTTCTACTTGCCTAGGCTGCTTTGGGCCATGTTGTTACAGTTTGATCTCTGTTGGGGTTGGAGACTCAGTGGCTAAGGTCAGTCATTCACATGCTGCATGCTTATGTGATTGACCCCCAGTAAAAACTCTGGATAGTAAGGTTCAAGGGAACATTCTTGGTTGGCAATATTTTGGATGTGTTGGTCACATGCTGTTGCTGGGAGAATGAAGTCCATGTGACTCCACTGGGAGAGGAAAGCTTGTATCTGGTTTCTTCTGGAATCTGCTCTGTGTTCCTTTGACCTGTTCCAGATTTTACTCTGCATTCTTCCACTGCAGTAAACCACGAGCAAGAGCAAAATGGCTTTTCTGTGTTCTGGGTCCTAGTGAATCACTGAACATGAGAGTGGTCGAGTAGAAAGAACCAAGGCTGTGAGAGAGGGGTGCATCTGGGGCGAGAGAGGAAAGAACTGGATTCTTTAGGTCCTTATGGATCATGGTAAAGAAAGGCATGGTTCCACTCGAGGGCTTGATCCCACTGTGGCTACCTCACTTAATTCTATTCTGCAACTCTGTGTCGCGTCCTGCCCCAGCTAGATCTCGTTCAGAATACCTACAGAAAACGTGAAAGTAAACACCTTTTCTTCCGGTGGGGAGTGGGGCACAAAGAACCTACTGAAGGAGATGAGCAGTGTCACTCATGGGATGATTGCACTGATTGTTATTTTCCTTAGAGCCATTGGATTTGGAGCAGAGCCAACTATTTAATGTATATTAGTAAAGAGGAGACGGTGTGGTTATTATAAGAGGTGCCGGGAAAATTCCAGAACTGTTTGCCATACCGAATGCCACAGTGTGAAAATTTAGAGGTGATATCACTAATTTGTTTCGTGATCCCATATCTACGGTGACAGAATAAGTCAAGGGAAAAATAGGGTGAGACAGTGGTTGAAGCCATTTCAGCAATTTATTGGCACAAAGGACTCAGTTATCAAGGTTGCAAATAAGTCATCAACTTCAGGCATGGAAGTGCACCAAATTGTTTCTCAAATTTTTGCTTGCTTGGACAAGCATGCCTTCTCAGGAGTATGCCTTGAATCCGTAATAGCTGGAGAAAAGCTGGGAGGTAATGGAAGATGTGCTTATGTAACTCATTTCTAAATCAACGGGGGACTATATTTTTGATGGTGTTAGAGGCTTGAGGCAGAAGCCTGTTTGGGATGGTGACAGTGACAGTGATAGGCAAACTCCCAAGTCAGAGCTGTGCTGATGAATAATAGCTGGGCAGCAGTCCGGGAAGCCGTGCCATCAGAGGGCTCCACGGCAGTCCCCTGAGCCCAATGCCTCCATTCTGGGGGACACTAGATGCTGCTATATATTTTCTAATTACAACGCGGTGTCTCCGCTCTGCTCTCAAGAGGGAAGGAGGTTTATTGTCAGCTCCAACTATGAATCTTGTTCTCCTCTGTGACTTTGAGTTCAATTACTTAAACTCGCTAGGTCTCAGTTTACTTCTCTGTGCATTGGTTGTCCTAACAGTTCTTTGTTCAGAGGGTTAAAAGTTTTATTTTCTGAGGAGAGAATGAGGTAATGCCTATAAAGCAGTTGGCACAGTGCCTCACCTGCATTAATGGGTCAGATGACAACAACGAAACCAGAACAGGTATTAGGGTTTTTAATAAATCATCAGATATAAGAAGACATTTTCAGGGCTGCATGCCAGTCAACACACGCCTCAAGACTGTCATGCTGGGTGAGGACATCTGCATGCTCTGAATTGGGTGATCGTGGATGTGACAGGACTACCCCACGGAAATGTCACTATTTTGGCCTTCAGGGCTCAGGATGCATTTTAATTAGCAGCACGTAATTCAGGTGCTGTTGACTTCATTGCCAGGTGCAGGTTGTTCCCTGGCCTCCTGAGAAGATGAAGCGATTGGTCCCTGGAGGGGACTGGATAAGATGGCCCATGAGGCCAAGCTCTGAGGATGAATCTAGACTCTTCGATGTCCCTGAAACCAGGGGAGTCTTGGCAAGTGGGTGTCTGATCCAAGAAGCATGAGCCCTGGACTCATGAGACCCTTTAGGTTTGTATCCCAGCTCCTTCAACGCAAGTGTGGGTTTTGGCATGTCATTCATCTCCCTAAATCTGTGACCTCATCTATAAAAATGAGACAATACCTGGCTTGCAGTGTTGTTGCAAGGATCAAATAATATAAAGCAACGTATGTAGACCACCGGCTCCATGGTAAGTGCTTCGTAAGCGATGGTGATTATGATCATATAAGCAAACAAATATGGTCATGACAAAGTGTGAAATGCATTAGTGGAAACGGCCATTGTTTTGTGACACGATGATCCTGTGAGGCCAGGAAGAATGGTAGGATACAGGTAGCGGAAGGTTTGACTTGAAGCTTGGCAAATGGGTGCAAATCATTCTGAGAAACAGTTTATGGTTTGTCCCAGGTTCATCACTGCCCTGGGGAGACCTGATTTTGGGGAGAATGGGTGGGTAGAGGTGAGGGTGTGCACAAGAAGCAGATCTCCTCAACCAGGGGGAGGGCAGTGATGTGGAGAGGATTCCTGCATGTTATGAATGGCTGTAAGGGTCAAGCTGACCGAGTCCAGGTCCAAGGGAGGCATGCACCTGCATGTATGATTGGGCCTATGTCCCCACTCTAGCCCTCTCTGGTGTAGAACATCTGCATGCTCTAAATTGGGTCATAGTGGATATGACAGAACTGCCCCACAGCAGTTTCACTATTTTGGCCTTCGGTGCTCAGGCTGTGCATTGGGACACACGGGCTGTGGGGCAGTCATAGAACTAAGAACCCAGAATTACAAGGGCATCCTGCTCAGAAGGGGCATCCTGTGGGGGAAGTAGAGGTGGGAGAGCCAGCTAGGGTGGAATCCTCCAGGGTGTGGCTGGTTCTCCTCCCATCCTGACACCAGTTGTTTCTGTACATAAACAGCTTTCTGGGAAAGGAACCTTAGAAATGATTTAGGATGGAGCCCATTGTTCCTACAAGGAACAGTGATTTCTGGACAGAAAAACTTCCATTCAGCACAGAACCTTGATCATGTACCAGATGATAAATATGAATGGAACTTTAAAAATAGGGGTGGGTGTTGTTGTCTTAGTGATGCTCACTAGCAATTTATTATAGAAAGTTAGTCGTGTCTATCACCATGTTGGAAATGTGGCCTGGGCAAGGCTGGTGGGTTACTGACCAGGAAAGCTGCTAAGCATCCTCCTGCACAGCTTCCCACAATAGAGAATTTCTAGCCCCAAATATCAGTGGTGTTGAGACTGGGGAACTCAGGTCTGATGCGATACAAATGGGCTTTTTAGATGGCGGAGGGTTGGTTCTCATGCCCATCATCTCAGCGTAGGATTAAATGGGGATGGGTTGTGGCTAATCTGTCATCCCTCACTGGTGGACCAACACGGAAGAGGAGGTATGAGAAGGTAAGGAAATCTGGGGGAGGAATGGGTGCAAATGGAGCATCAGGCCAACCTCTCAAGGGCAGAGTTTTTCATTGCGGAGTCAACTCTTACTTATTTAAAAAGCGATTTCCTTAAGCACATAATTATATGTTTATTTCCCTAAGGAACTCTTGAGGCAGAGGAGACCTGCTTAAATTATGGGGAGGGAGGCTGCACACAGGGCTTTAATGGGGTTAGAAAAATTTTCTGTCTCCTTCAAAGGCGGTTTGGGAGGAAGGGAAGGGCAGATTCCACTCCGGTGCAGATGATGCAGGGAGGATGCAGCCAAAGAGGAAGGGAGGGGCAGAGACGACGAGGTAATCTCAGAATGGATCAAAGGGGTCCAGCAAGTGGACCAGTCATGACTTTTTCTGCTCTGCCACCTTCACAGGAAAGCAAGCCTGTGGGCACCCACACCCACCCATACTCACCCCTTTGGAGGAGGCTTTGGTTTGCATCAAGACTCAGGATGCAGCATGCTGTCGGGACAGGAGAGGGCGGGAGCCAGTGCCGTTTCTCCTTCCTCCCTTACACCCTGAATGCATGGGACTGTGGGTTTCTCCTCTTTGGGTGGGTATCCTCACCTGGGTGGGCAAGGTGGACACTAAGAAAATAAAGTGGAGGAATTAAACCCTTGGATTTAACACAGAAGAAAACTGGTGTGTGTGTGTGTGTGTGTGTGTGTGTGTGTGTGCATCTTATAGTTTTTCTCTTGGTGAGATTTCAGCTGATATACCTTCTGTGCAAGGGTGTGTTGGATAATGTTGAGTTGGGTGTGTGGTAGTGAGAAGGAGAAATAGTGAGGAGAGATGGCTTAGTCCTGCTCTAGTCTAGGCAACAAGGGATAGGGTCTGGGGGCAGGGGGACCTTGACTACTCTCTCCCCTATGTCTCACAGATTTGGAAATAATAGGCATGGTTTCCAGTATCTAGAAACTGCTTTGATTGGGCTCTATCTGTGTCCATCTTCTCAGGAGCTGAGAGCTTCTGAGAGCAGGACTCATGCCTCATTCTGCTGGGAGCCTCCACATCTAATAGGGGCAGGTACATGCAGACACTCCATATGTACTTCATGATGAATTTTACCTTATTCAGTCCAGCCTGCCATAGTAGAAGAGAGAATAGGGGTTCAAGCAGTTATTACAGTAAAAAGTGTCCATTTGGTTAATGTATACTACTCATCCCATCTCTTAGAAGTCAAGTGTGGCACTGATGGCAGGACGGGGTCCAAAAGAGGAGAAACGAAGATACCATCTGAGAAACATGATCAAGATTCATAGCCCCAGAGCTCTTTATTTATCAAATATCCACTGTGCATATTCACCCAAACTGCTTGTTCTAGCATTCAATGACCTGAGGTTGGGGCAGCATGATGGGCTACAAGTCCCATAGGAGCCGAGCAACACCCGAGGCTGGCAGAAAACGCCAACTCCAGGGGAGATGGAGATAGTGACCGTCTATAAACAGGACATCCAGGCCTGCTTTGCTCTGAGAAGAGCCAAGCTGACATATGGGGGGCGGGCTGGACTGGACTGAGAGGTTGTATCAACAGAGGCGCTTCTTGCCTGTGAGCGTTAGAGACCTGGGGATACTGGGCAGCTGGGCTGCCAGGAATTTGCATCCTTTCATTGACCAGTTCCCTGGAAACCATAGCCAGTATCACAGGGAATGGACATACAGCATTTCCGAATCTTTAAGAAGATGTGTGTTGCAGTCCTGGCCCATCCTTCTACTTTCTAGAAGTGGGACCTTGGGCCTGATTAGCTACCTCATCCAAAGAACAGGGGGGATCTTTGCCTTTCTTACCCTGCAGGGCTAGCATGAAGTTCAAATAAGTTGATTTGTGAGAGCGCTTGGTCAAGTGCTATGCAGGGTGAGCTGGTTCTGATAAGTTATTTATTCAAGGAAGCAGCCCACTTCTTCCCCTTTCAATGGGGCCCCAGCCCCCTGTCAATCAGGACCTGCCTTGAGGAAGGGAGATTTCAGTTTAGTGGGTGCCAAAGGAAGCCGGAGGGCTCAATACTTAGACCACTTCCCTTCGTCTCTGACCCCATTTTCCACACAGGTCAGGAGAATGGGGCCTGGCAGAAGAGTGCCGAGACCCCTTATTTAGTTCTCTGGTAGAACTGGAAGACTGCTTTCTCTTGCTCGTAGGTCTCGATGGAGCCAGGTCGCAGCCGCCGGACTTCCGCGATGGCATCTCCTGCAGCCAAGCCTCGCTCCTTCACCAGGTAACAGGCCAGCATGGTGCCAGTGCGCCCAAATCCCAGGGCACAGTGCACTGCCACAGCCTGTGAAGAGTGAGCTCTATGGGGTGGTGCTTGATGTCTTCCCCAATACTTTCCTGCCCCCACTGAGTAGGACCCTTCTCCCTCTAAGTCTCAGACCCTCTGTGAGCAAGAAGAGACATCAAAGTTATTATGGAAGGGTGTCCTTGTATCTGGGTGGCTCTGAAGTGGCTGGTTCCAGAGATGGGCTCCTTACCTGCTTCTCTAAACCCCTCTGCCTATGTTGTCCAACACAGAAGCCACCAGCCATGGGGTGGCTACTGAATACTTGAAATGTGGCCAGTCCAAATTGAGATGGGATATAAAACATATATCAGGGTTTGAAGATGCAGCAGGAAAAAGAATGGAAATATCATGAAATGTTTTATATCGATTATATTTTGAGATAATATTTTTGACTTACTGGGTCAATGTTAACAAAATTAATATCACCGGCTTTATTTTGCTTTTTTTTGGGGGGGGGCAGTATTGGGGATTGAACCCAGGGGTGCTCTATCCCTGAGTTATATCCCCAGCCTTTCAAATATTTATATGGAGGCAGAGTCTCACTAAGTTGCCAAGGCTGGTCTTGAACTTGAGATCCTCCTGCCTTAGGCCTCCTGAGTAGCTGGGAACATTTTTTTTTTTTTTTTTTGCCACTTAGTGAGATCCGATCTCAAAAATAAAAATATATATATATATAAAGTATTGGAGATGTAGCTCAGTGGTAGAATGTATCTGGGTTCAATCTGCAGCACTGCAAAATGAATGAATAAATATATAAATAAATAGCAGATGAAATTAATTTTGGTAATATTAACCCCAGTAAATAAAAATATATTTTAATAATGTGGATGCTAGAACATTTAAAATTACAGATGTGTCTCCGTTATATTTGGACAGCACTGTTCTAAAAAAGGGCAAACGGTGCTAGCTTCAACCCTCCCCAGAGTGATGGGTTCCCGGTGACTTCTCTGTCCTCCAGGGCACTTCACACCACTGGGCTCTCTTCACTCCTCCCATTTAGGCCCTGCCCCTCTCAGCCTGGCTTTTTGTCTGATGGCGCCGGGAGTCTCCAGGCCCCAAGGTCTGATCTCTAGCTCCGCCCTCGTCCCCCGCAGACCGCTGCCCTCCCTGCGCTGACCCTGCCCCCACTGACCTCTCCCCGGCCGTTGGCCTCGTCCACGATCTTCACGAAGCGGTCGATTTGGTCGGGGGCCGGCGGGCAGAAGTCTGGGATGCGAAATCGGTGCAGTGTGAGGTCCGGAGCGCTGTCGCTGTGGGGGGGCCCGCGCTCCGTTAGGGACACCAAGTGCCGCACGCCCGAGTCCAACAGGAACTGGTAGTGGGCGGGGAGCCGCGGCAGCGCCAGCCCCGCCAGCCGGCCCGGGAGCACCCAGGAAAAGTTGGGGGGCTGCACGCCCATCGCTGGGGAAGGGCACAGGGCAGCGGGTCACCAGGGTTTACGCCGGCCCTTCTGGCTCCGCCCTCTTGTCGCGAGCCCTTGAGGGACCGAGAAATCCGCCACCTGCCGGGAACTAGCGCCAGCAGTGGCCTGGTGGTCCGCGGGGCACCGCCCCCCGGTGACGTTCCCCTCTGCGGAGGAGGATTGGCCCAGCCGCGGGGGCGGGGGCTGGACTGCTGACCCTGCTCCTCCCGTCGGCGCAGCGGCCCAGACGGAGCCGGGCAGTGACGGGTGGGGTGTTCGGCGACGGCGGGCTGGCTGCAGCCGTGCGCGACTCGAACCGTCAGGGAGAAAATCAGAGGGCTGGGGTGGGGGCTCAGTGGTAGAGCGCTTGCCTGGGGTGAGGTCCTGGGTTCGATCCTCGGCACCACAAATAAATAAATACATAAATAAATAAATAAAAAATCCATTGACAACTATGTGCTTATAAAAAGAAGAAAACCTAGCACAAATTAATTGCTTTCTGTAAATGAAGCAACCCGGGGTCAGGCTCTGCTGCTCCCTGGTGGTGCTTTGGGGTTACTGCACCGCTGGCTACCTGCCCCTCGACTTACTTTCCCTTTTATTATGATTATTTTTCTTTTATTAGTGCATCATAGTTCCATATCACAGTTGGGTTCATTTTGACAAAATCGTACATGTACGGAATTTAACATACTCCATTCAGTCCCCGTACCCTCCCCGCTTTCCTTCTCCTCCCTATTTTCCTTCCGGATTGGTGCTTTATAGATGCACTTGGAGGTGGAATTCACTGTGGTTTATTTGTACATGCACATAGCGTAATTTCGTCAAAATCCATTCTGCATTTTCTCTCTTTTCCCGTCCCTCCTCCCTCCCTCTCAATCTCCTTTTACTCCCTTGATCTTCCCTATATCTTTATTATATCTGACCCCCTCCCCCTTTTCTCTCTCTCTAGCTTCTGCATATGAGAAAACTTTCAAATCTGGATTTTCTGGGTCTGGATTATTTCCCTTAGCATGATACGCTCCAGTTCCATCCATGGGACTTAGTTCCTTTACAGCACATGCTGGGGAGGACTCACTCCTCCAATGACTGATGAGTCATTGTCAGAGATTTCTTGGAACTCTCCCAGTAAAAGGGAATTAACTCAAGGGTGGCTGGGCTGCCAAGTGACACTCTGAAATCTTACTCAGGGCAATATGGTAATAATCACAACAGCCAGGAACATAAGAATTAACATCTATTGAGCATTTACTATGTGACAAGTACTCGCCTCAGCTTTAGGTATCTTAACTCATTTAGTTGCCACAATTTTAAGTGATCTAATTAGCCCCATTTTACAGAGGAGAAAACAAAGGCACTGTGAGATTAAGGAAGATGACCAGTATAAAGTATTTAAAAACACAGTACTGCTTTCTAAAATGAAGCAGAAAATATGTCCTTTTCATATAATCCATCCCAACACACCTCCAAACATTATCTGGTTTAAATACATGTGGGTTTTCTTAGGTTTTATTCAGAATCCATATTTCTTCATAATATTTTAAGGTTTCCAGGTACCCTGGGCAAACCAAAGATTATCAGTGTTGTTCTTATGGGGTGGTGACCTAGATCTGAACATGGTATCTCAGCTAGCATCTGAACAGTTTATATTTTCATTTGAATGATGGTCTTCTAATGAGGCAGACTACCCATAAATATGAAAAAGTTAATCCACTTTTAATCTGCTCACGTACCAGGTCCTGTGCCAGTTGCTTTCTGGAAGAAGCACACATGGACGGTATTTGTACATATTCTTTGTGTATGAATAACTTGAGGCTTAGCACAAGTTGGTGTCCCTAACGGAGAGCGGGGGGGGGGGGCACTGTCCGGACCTCACGCTGCACCGTTTTCGCATCCCAGACTTCTGCCTCTAGTCCAAGGTCCACAGGAACTCAGATTGGCCAAGGACACATTGATCCAAGCCCAGGGTACTTGGCCATGGAAATGTACTTCCCGCCCTCTGCCCCGCCTATTCTTGACACACACATTTGACCAGTTAGTCCTCTGGCTCTGGCAAAATGAAAAGGATTTCTCCTTCCCCAAAGTTCAAAGTTTGCTGTGACTCAGTGGAAAATACACTTCACCATTTATCCAGACAACCACTCTCTCAGGTTCCAGGAGCTGCCCGATCTCCCCTTTTCTCTCCTTCCATACAATCAGGGCCTGATTAAGCCCTTCCTGTTTGCACTCCCATTTCCTACAAAACTCCCTACGGATCTTTCTAGCCTGCCCAATTCATTCATTTTCCTCCCTCCCCCCTGTGGCCTGTGCTCCGGTGCCCCTCCTTGCCCCCTTGATATCCAGCTCAAACTCTGTCTTCTCCAGAGGAAAGCCATTTTTGTGGGGGAGTGGGGAGATGGAGGGACAGAGATTCTCTTTTTCCCTGTCCTGCAAACAATTACCTTCCATCTTATGTGACTCTTTGTGGTGCTAGAAACGCCGCCACCCATCTGCCCGTGCCTCCCTACAGAAAGGCCAGTTAGCGCCCTGTTTAGGAATTCTTTCCTCCTCCTTCCAGTACACCCATGGGTACCTCCCAGGGTCCCTGTGGGAACTATGTCCCACGGTCAGGTTCCCATTTAACTTTTTCCTTCGCCCTGGGGAGTCTGAAACTTGAAGGCAAACCCTCTTTGATCATTTCATGTCCAGGACCTCTGCAGCTAACAATGTATTATAAATGTCACACCCACACACAATACGGCCTTCTACCCTCTCTCCTCGGCGTAGGGTCCCCTGATCCTCAGGAAGGTTTAGACTCTCTATCCCACCTTGTCTTGTATAAAGGTCCTCCCAGGATGGTATTATTTCACTGGCGGTGGGGGCCGGTTACCTGCTTGCACAGGAGACAAAACTTCCACACACATCTTTTCGTTCCCCCATAAAGTGTGGAGCCTGATGCATAGTGCTCAAAAAACGTTAAATAACAAATGAGTAGGAAATAAATAAGTAAGTAGAATGCATTGGCAAGACTGTGAATGTACACTTCTGAGTGTGAATGTGCGTCTCGAGCACAACGTGGTTCCTTTTGGTTGCATGAGTTCAAGGGCTGTGTTAAGTATCGGGCAGCGCCTCTTTGAGGTGTGCATTTTAACATGTCAGTAGGATCCTGGCTGAGACCAGTTACTTTGTAAAAAGGGATAAATAAGCCTTTTAAATTTAATTTAATTTGTTTTAGATCAAGCATTGCTCCATGGTGTGTATGTGTAGGACGGCCTGTGGTCTCTGTGTGTATGTGAATGTGTTGGGGGACATATTCCTGGAGAACAATTTGTTGACACTGATGATGGGTTTAGTAATATGCCGAAGTGATTTCTCTGACTTCAAGGAATTTACATCATACTTGGAGGGAGGGGATTTAGACTCAGATATAATTATTCCCGGAACATATAATCAGGACTAACTTGCTCATCAAAGCAATTGTCACTGTCTGGAAATCAGATAATATATATTAAAAAGCTAATTGTGCAGTAAAAATAACAAGCATGAAAAGAAGTCAGGAGGGGGAAAGATAAGCTTGGGTTGGAAAGATCAGAAGTCTTCTGAAGATGGGATCTTCATTTCCCATTTTGTTCTCTGTCCGTTGAAAAGCTCAATGGAACAGTTTTGGGGCTTTCTTAGCTTCCCCTTCACCAGCCGATAAGAATGTTTTGACCTAGTCCTGGTTCATGTTGAGGCCCCAGATCTCTAACAGGTTTGAGATGAAGTTAGATGCAAGGGCCGCCTTTCTCCAGATAGGACCCTGTATCCAAGGTGGAGGATTGCTTCAATCTGGGTTCCTGTGGACCTTGGACTAGAGTCAGAATTCTGTGTTCTGCCTGTTCTGATTTTTCTGTGTCTAAACACATTTCTCTTGGGGCCCAAATGATCTGGAAATTAGACCTAAGGAGAAGGAATGGAGCCTCAAAGGTGGCTCCCAATGAGCATCTCATGTGTTTCCCACGTGGATAGGGCCAGATTCTGTAACCCGCAGGGTATCATGCATATAATAGCATATGACTGCCTGGGTTGGGTCATAAAAGACTTTGGTTTTTATATCTTGTTCTCTCTTGGGAGGAGCTGCCATGGGAAACTTTTGGGAGGAAGCCACCTTCCATGTTGTGCAGACATGGAGATATCTCTGCAGCGAGGAACTGAAGGAAGCTTCTTTCCAACAGTCAGGGGTGAGTGAACTATTTTAGCAGTGGATCCTTTAGCCCCATCAAGACTTTTAGATGATGGGCGCAATATCTTGTTTACAATTAAAATGTCATGGATTCCCAGAGCCAGAATCACTCAGCTAAGCTTTTCCTGAGTTCCTTTCTCCCAGAAATGGTGAGGTAACACCTACTTATTGTTTTAAGCAATCAATTTTTGGGGTAATTTGTTATGTAGCAATAGGTATCTAATGCAGATAAAAATATCCAGTTTGAAGGAAAGAAGAGAAATAAATCTCAATACACTCAAGAAGTGAAATAAAACACAGGCAAGTTTAATTTAACCAGAAGGAGTTACACTATAAGCAAATTATGGTCAGAGTGTGGGCGTGAGTGTGTGCATGTGTGGTGTTTATGTGTGTTTGTTGGAGTGTTGTGATGGGTCAGTGCAAATTTTCCACATCTGGAAAACCTTGCTGGGTAGGGGGACCAACCAGTATAGTTTCAGATGAGTATTCTATCTTCTTTTCTTTTTTTGTGTGTATGGTGTTGGAGGTAAAGATCGATATGGTATTCCGTATGGTTAGCAAAGATACACAGATTATTTAATAACTGGTCATGGAATAGGAAGAGAACAATTAGAACACAGGCTTTACTGATGAGAACGGTGTCTATAAAGGAATAATGGAGCTCCCTCGTCTGTTGGATGCACGTTGGCCTTGGGTGTAGAGGTTCTGAAATGGGATGGGTGTGGCCAGATCACCTTGGGCATTTTAATATAGGTCTTTCCACAAGATGGCACTGATAGCTTTTTGTTGTTTCCCTCTCTCTTTTTCTATCTTGTGGAATAATGTGTGATTTGTCTGTGGTTACAGAACGTTCCACAACTGAGATCTCACAATTACTAGTTGATTTTTTTTTTTTTTTGGTACTTTTCACAATTTCACCTTTAGGGCACTTACAATCAATCTGGGAGTGCTAGGATGTCAGGTGCTGCTCCTTTCCACCAGATGTTATCATTATGAGAGCTGAAGATGGGGGAGGAGTTGGAGACCAGGTTTTGATTTCTGAAAATCCATTCAACAAAGACAGGGGGAGAGCAGAATGGGGGGTGGCACTCAGGTGAGAGCCACTTTTGCCCTGAAGACCATTTCGGTGGACTCTCCTACTTCTCTTCATGTTGTCCTGAGCTCAGAGGAGTCACAGCCCAACTTTGATTTCAGCCTGTTCAGACCCCAAGCAGAGGATCCAGCGAACCTGTAACTGAACTTCTTACCCACCCAAGACTGTGACATAATAAGTGGATATTTCTTTAGCCACTGTTTGTGGCAATTTGTTATGCATCAATAGAAAACTTTTCCAGATGCCCTGATATACTGACTTTATTTTCTTATCTTTAATATGCTGGTTACAATAGTAAATAGCCCTACATCGCCATATTATTTCCCATCTCTTTGCTTTGTCTTAAGTTTTCTAATCCCTAAAACAATAGCATACATAGGTTTGTTTTCCAGTGCAGATGAAAAACAAAAACAAAACCAGAATCAATGAAGCTCTGAGATTGTCAGTTTCTTTTAGCCAACTTCCCAGACTCCTAGCTGTTCCCCCGATCGTGTTTTGGAGGTATGATCTACAATTAGCATCGCGCGGGAACATGTGAGAAATGCAAAATCTCAGAGCCCATCCCAGACCCATGGGTTCCCCAGGCGATTGGTATGTCCACCAACATCTGAGAAGTTCTCTGGTAAGACTGGGAACCCCACAGCTCTTTTTCCTCTTCTTCTTGATGGTCATTGATAGTACCCCAAACATGGCCTGGTCACAGAGCTGATGACCTGGAGATCCCCAGGTGTCTTCTCTCTGGAGCTGAGATGCTTTGGCTGAGCAGGACTGTGGCAGAAGAGCCCATCAGTAGAGGGAGAGGTCTGAAAACCACCTAATTGGCCTGGATGGAAGCCCAAGGACAATTAGAAACACCTAACCGTGCCTGATTAGAACAATCTATTGGCTTTACCTACTGGTTAGAGAGATGTCCAAGAAAAACACGCGTAAATGTACATGTGCCTTTCCTGTTTTTGTTCCAAGGAAGGGCTTGGTTCCTCGGTTTCCTTTCTGGAGGAATGCTCGAAATGTCACTCCCTACTCTTTCCACCTTTTCCAGGCATAGCAGAAACTGCCCTGGTCATTGTCCTCCATTGTAAGTGCCTCCATCTTCCCTGGGGGAAAGAGGAAGGAGCCGCAGACGGCCTCCTGCCACACCATCTTCTCCTCTCCTGCTCCACAGCTGACCTTCTCACCCAGTTGCCATCCTTCCAGAATTTCTCCAGGACTGCTCACCTCTGTGGAGCTCTGCTCTGGTCCCCTCCATTCCGGCCTCTACCCATTTCTCCTCTGTGCATCCCTGTGGACTTCACAGAGCACAGATCTTACTTTTCCAGTTCTTTTGTACTCCTTATTGTCTTTAAGAGAAAACCCTTATGGGTTTGTGTTTATGGACTGGCATACAAAGCCCTCTGGGTTGACATCTTACTTTTCTCGTCAGCCTCATGTCTTTCCTCTGCAACAATACATGTCCCCTTCACACTGAGCAACATTAGGGTTGTCTGATAAACACACCTTTGCCCATGCAGTGCCCTTCACCTGCCCTATGCTTATCTTTTTTAAAAAAAAATATTTATTTTTTAATTGTAGGTAGACACACAATATCTTTATTTCATTTTTTTTTTAACGTGGTGCTGAGGATTGAACCCAGTGCCTCATGCGTGCTAGGCAAGCTCTCGACCACTGAACCACAACCCCAGCCCCCTATGCTTATCTTTAGCTTCCGGAAAGATCTCACCTTCCTCAAGGTACACTGTGAGACCAAAACACTTTTTCTAGGAAGACTTCTCTGCTCTCTTACATATATGTTTTGTGATTCTGTTTTGAGGTTCCATAATATTGCTATTGGAACATGTATTCTATTACATATCTATAACATTTAAAGCTCTTATTTCTGTATTATACAAATAATGTATGTTTGTTGCAAAAGCATGAAGATACATTTGCATAAAAAAGAAAAGCAACGATTACCTACCATCTGTTTACAGGCCATGGCATTGAATTAGGAAAAAAGAAGCGCTCTGTGTTTTTCAGGTATGGAGGAAAGCAGGGTAGAAATACGAGGTCCACCTGTTGGATGTGCTGCTTAGCAAAAGTCCTAGGTGATGTTAGCCTGCAGTGCTTAAATGATGAGCTCTGAAAGGCCTCATCTGGGAGCTAGTCTACTGTAAATCTCAATAACTTCTGGAGAATTCTCACCAATGATCTCAGTCTGCAGCACTAATGGGGGCAGTTCTCAAGAAATTCACCTGGATGCTGTTTTGACCCTCTTCTTTGAGATCTCCCATGAGTGTCTCTTATGGGCACTCAAAACAAACGGTGAAGGGGATTTTTGGAATTATTGCACTGAGCATCTTCTCTGTGGTGCAGAGAACTTAGAGATTAATGGCACTGATGGTAAATTTACGGGAGACCATTCACCTAAAGATAACCACGTTTTGGTACACCACCTTTCAACGTATCTGTGTGTACGTGTGCATATATATGAATAATGTACATATAAAACTCCCTTTAATGTGCTCTCTCTGTCTATATAGCTATATCCATCTCTCCCCTCTGGATCCTGGAAGGTTTAATGAACTTGCTTTTCAACTTTTGAGAGCCAGGATTCCTAGCACTCACTTGATGACACCCTGGAGTGTCTTCATTTATCTCAGGGGGTGCCTTGAAATTCACAAAACGAGATTAATTTAAATTCATTTTCATTTAAAAAAGTAAACAGACATTATATAGTAATTACAGGTACAAGTGTGTGTGTTGAAATCAAACTAATAAATGCTTGCCTTAGAGAGAAATTAAGAGGATGGGGGGTGGGGTTGGAAGGGACTATAAAGGTGGCTTAATCTGAGTCTTTTCTAAAACATCCCTGCTCTCCCCTGACTTCCAGGTTGGTGTTTCCCCCAAACTAATTGTGTCTCTCGAACTGGGAGTCAGGAATGTTGTAAATGAAAGCTCCCAATACGCAGGTCTGTCTTTTCTACCTCCCACAGTGCCTGGCATACAGCAGACCCTCAGGAAACGTGTTTTGATTAGTTCTGCGTTGGGGCAGGATGCAGCAGTGGTGGCTGGGAAAGGTGCCTGACACAGGAGAATCCCAGCTTTGCAAGATTGGGTGACATGACATATCTGCTAGTGGTGTAGGTAGTAATCTAGTTGAGTTACAGGAGAATACAGAGTCCAAAGGGAGACAACCCAGGGGAGAAGGACATGGGCTGAGAGGTTGCTGGCAGTAGGTGTCTGGCCAGAGGCACCTGAAGTTGCCTTCCTATCAACAATTCATGTGAATCCCCCAAAAGTTTGATAACTAATATCGAGGTGTATGAGTATCTGTGACTTAACTGTCTAGGGTGCAGACCCAAGACTGTAAATGCTGTGAGGAATTCTGAGGTTTGCATGAGACCAGTTATCTTTGAAGCAAAAGAGCTGGTGGTGGGTTCAAATCCTGACACTGTCATTCAAAACTACATTCCCCCAAACACATTGCGTTACACCTTAATGCCTCTTTCTTGAAAGTGGAGATGATCCTAGTGCCAACCTCATAGAGTTGTGAGGGTTAAATGAGTTAATCCACATAAAGTGCTTTGAACAGTGCTTGGCAGATGAGGGATCAATAAGCATTGGCTATTGTTACCGTCATCATCAGGATCATTATCACAGAAGGATCTATATATTTGGAAGGGCTGATTAGTAACTGTTTCTCATATAGAGTTTCTCATAGAGATTAGTAACTGTTTCTCATAGAGAGTTTCTCATAGAGATTAGTAACTGTTTCTCATATTGGCTCCTTCTGATCCCAGGGAATAGACTTGGAACTCCTCCTGCTGTCCTCTAGATTGGGGTAGGAACATCGTTTGCTAGAACTGGAAAGTCAGGCAGAGGGTTAATTATATAGCAAGCAAGCAAACAGAACAGAACCAAAAGCCACCACATGCAAATTGAGTTCTCAGCGAATCCCCTTGTTACCCTTTGATGGGATATTCTGCTGCATGGGGGAAAATAGTGCAAACATACCTGGATTATTAGAACTACACTGGTGGCAAGGGAAGAATGTGTCTTTTGGCACAGAGTTTTATGGCCTATGAGTCCTTGAAGGCAAGATATCATGAATCAAATGCATTCATCATTACCCACGACTATTGATGAAAAACCCCAACCTCTTCAGGAGAAAATGACTGATCGGAAGAGAGCCTCTGAGACCATTAAAACACATTCCTGATTCCCTTTATTTTAGTGAAAAACTAAATTTACCTATATCCTCACATGGGAAAGACAAATCAAGTCTAACATTTGATCTTAGCAAAATTCAAATACTGGGTTTGAAATGCCAGTAATTCTGTTTAATTCTTTTTTCTCTTGTGCAAATATGGGAGAATCTTCATTGTATGATCATTCAGATGTTCAAACAGTTATTTAGGATGGAAAAGTTTGCAAATTCCTACAGAATTTATTTCTTGAATTGCTATGACCATAACAGATACAAGGTTGATGAATCGGAGTCGTTTATTTGAAATTCATGATTCTCTAAAGACGTGTGGTCAGAAGAGACATTTATTTCACAGGAACATAGAAAGATGGTGAGAGAAAAACTCGTGTTTTATGTGGTATTGGGGATTGACTCCAGGGGAATACTATCACTGAGCTACATCTCCAGTTTTTTTTTTTATTTTTTATTTTGAGACAGCATCTCACTAAGTTGCTGAAGCTGGCTTCGAACTTGTTATCTCTCTGCTTCAGCCTCTGGAATTGTTGAGATTGCAGGCATGTGCCACTGCTCCTGGAAAAAACATTTTTTTTAATGGTTAGTTTTGTTTTATAGTGTTTTTCATTTCAAGACTGAAGTAGTCTTAGTTTTTCTGGTCTTTGTGTTTTTTAAAACTCTACCCACCCTCAATCCAATTAACAAATATATTCCAAATTTGCCTCGATGAACAAAATACTGTGTTATATATACTTGATTTGGAATACAGAAAAAAGCCTGAGAGTTACATTTTGGCACTGTAGGAGATTATTAAAGCAATGACGCTAATGGATCATACCTCCTAGTATTCACATCCTAATAAATTCCCCTACTATTGGGCTCAGGCATGTGATTTACTCTGGCTAAAATGACATAAATAAAATTGATGAAAACAGAGGTTTGATAAGCACTTGCACATTGGGGCTTGTCATACTGGAACCCAGAAACCACAACAGTGTGAAGAATCCTGGAATTAAATACCATGTGGCTGGAAGGGCCAGCTGAGCCCAATCCCTAAGGATGTCCCAGATATATGCAGGCGCATAAATGATCCTAGGCATGACCAGCAGATGAATGATAATGATAATTCAGAGAGTTGCAAGAAATAAATTTTGTTAAGATATTGTTTAATCTCAGGAATGAAAACTGACATAAAATTGATACCCAGCGTGGTATGCTGCTATAACAAAAATCACAGCTCTGTGACATTGACTTTAGGACAGAAAGGCTGGCAGAGGGTGTAGGGGGAGCAACTAGAGTGTTAGCAGAGCCTGGTGACTTGAAAGGAAACTAGAGGCTGATAAAGGGCAAGTCACATTTTATAGTACAACTATTGGCAATACTGTCACCTCAGAAGCTGGGAAAATAGAAAGTGAGCTTAATGAATGTTCCCGAGGATTTGGCTTAAGGAAATATCCATTTAGAACACTGAAGAGGTCAAATAGTTTTAAAAAAAACCTTTTATATAGTAGGATATAAGACGACATAGATAAACCAAAGACCTATTCAATTTTAAGCAGAATTTAAAGTAAGTATGGAGGATTCAGGATATGATAGATTGGGAAATAAAACTTTTTTCACATTTCCAGACTCTCCGACTGGCAAAAGATTTCTTCAGGTGAGAAATTTCCTCAGGGACCAGCAATGACCTGTAATCCCAAAGACTCAAGAGGCTGAGGCAGGAGGATCACATGTTCGAGGCCAGCCTCAGCAATATAGGGAGACTGTATCTCAAAATAAAAATAAAAAGGGTTGGGGATGTAGCTCAGTGGTGGAGTGCCCTGGGTTCAATTCAATCCCCAGTACTGTAAGAGATTATTAAATCAATGACCCTAATGGATCATACCAGTACGGGGGTGGGGAGAAGAAATATTTTCAGGGTACAAATCACATCACTGATCTGGCAAAAATACTTTGTTACTACTCCAGAAGGACTTAAACTAATATCCACTAGACTCCCCTTGATACACAAAAGGGCTTCTAAGAATTTGAAGAATTTTTTGCATAGCACCTTGACATGCTGACGAAGCAGAGGCTTGTCTTAGAAATGATTGTGGGTATAGCTTTTGCTTAATGTAGTGGACTATAACCTGGTATGTAGAAAACCCACCAAGTTTATAAGGTAATTGGACCTGTTTAGACTAAATGGTGCACAGGAGATTCAAAATTCAAAGAGTCAGGAAGTAAGTTAAGAAAATGACTTAGCTGCAAATACAATCTGTTTTTATTATTTATTTTAAAAGGGAAATTTTAAAAAATACCTTCATTTTATTTTTATGTGGAGCTAAGGATCCAACCGAGGGCCGCACACATGCAAAGCAAGTGCTCTACCACCCAGCCACAACCCAGCCCCATTATTTTTTACTTATTTATTTTCGGGATTGAACCGAGGGGCTGAATCTGGGCTTGGTTGTGAGACTTGCACATGTGAGAGAAGCCAAAGACTGAAAAATGCTTGTACTTGGGGCTTGTCCTCTTGCAAGTGGCCCTGAGATCACCTAATATGAAGAAGCCTGTTAGGAAAGACCACATGGAGAGAGAGACTCTGCTGCCTCAAGCTGTTCCTGTTTAACCTTGTCATGAGCTACACGTAGCTTTGTGTATGGGCTCATGCAAGATCAAGGGAAAGATGGCCCAAATGACCCACAGAATCATGAGACAATAAAATGTTGTTTTAGCTGGGTGCAGCGGAGCTTGCCTATAATCCCAGCAGCTCTGGAGGCTGAGGCAGGGGGAAAATAGGATTGCAAGTTCAAAGCCAGCCTCAGCAACTTAGTAAAGCTACTCAGTGAGAGCCCATCTCTAAAAAAAAAAAAAAAAAGGGCTGGGGATGTGGCTCAGTGCTTCAGTGCCCCTGTGTTCAATCCCTAATATATATATAAAAAATTGATTTAAGCCATTAGCTTTGGGGTAGTTTATTATGCAACAGATCTAGCTGTCCACTGTCAAGCATCTATTTATATCTAATAAATGGGAGAATAGGGGCTGCTGTACACTTGGGTATCTGGATGACTGAAATTCCCTGTCTTTTAACAGCTTTGTGTAAATGATGAATAATTGATAGAGGAGTAAAGAATGTGTTAGAGGGTCCTAGAGCTAAATAATGGAAAAATCCCCCATGAATGTGTGGTAGCATAGAATGAGATCAGACTAGGAAACAGGAGACATGGGGCAAGTTCTCATTCTACAAGTCAATTTTGAGCAAGTCACCTAACTTCTCAAGTCCTTGTTTTTCTAATTGCGAAATGGGGCTTACATTGTCTGTTTTATGGGGTTACTATTAGGATTAACTGACAGAATGTGTAAAAAACACGCTGTGCGATCCCTGGTACACAGTCAGTGTTCTCTGTGTATTGATCTCTTTCTACTTGAGTTTGCTCCGTTCACCAAGCAACATGTCATGGAAGAGTCCATCGGGACATTGGTCTTGAGGCTCCATGGAACAGCAAGTTCAGGATCAGGAAAACTGGGCCCATGATCACAGGGTTAGGGACCAGTAAACCAAATCCAGAGAGAGGGCAAAAATTCTGCCTTGATTTGCCTTTGGGCCTCTCACGTGTGTGTGTGTGTGTGTGTGTGTGTGTGTGTGTGAAGAATCTTGTTTTATAAATTTTTGTTAAAATAGGAATTCTATCCAGAAGTAGCATCAGTGACATGTCCCTGGCTGTTATGATGTGGATCTGGAATGTCCACCAAAAGCCAACGTGTTAATGGTTTGGTCTGCTGCAATGCTGCAATGTTCAGAGGCGGGGATTTGGGGAAGTGATTGGATGGCGAGGGCTCTGACCTCATCAGTGGGGTGTGTCCTGAGGGACTACATCTTGTCGCTGCTCCCTCCCTCTCTCCTTCCTGGCTGCCCTGAACTGGAAGGCTTTCCTCCAGCGTACCCTTCTGCCATGATGTTCTGCCGCACAGCAGGCCCAGGGTAAGGAGCCAGCAGGCCACCAACTGAAGGCTCTGAAACTGTAAGCCATCATACCTCTTCCCTCCTTTGCGTTGTTCTTCTCAGGTTTTTGGGCTGCAGAGATGCAAAGCTGACTACCACGTGGGCATAACCCAAGCCAGAGAAAGGCAGACGTCACTTTGGTGAGGAAATGGTGACCTTAACTCCCTGTCTCTGACGTGGCCGAGTGGGCAAAGGACCATCTCCAAAGAGCAAGCAGAGGACCCCGTTGGGCACTGCACTAAGGAAATTTCCAGAACTGGGTGCAAGAGGAGCTTGTGGCCAGCCGGAAGGCACCCTGGGTGCCGGTGAGGTGCCTGCTTTAGTCTGTGCCCATTTGAATAGCGCCGACCTCCCAGCTAGTTTGTAATAGCCAGAAATGATCACTCTGGTGCATTGGGAGAAGTGCTAATTAGCCCTGAAACATAAAATGCTCGGAGAAGAAGAAAAGTTGGAGATATTCCAGGACAGAGAATAAGAAATTTCCCTTAGGTGACTGTTCCTTACAGAAGGGAATTGAGAAGTGAATTCATCCATTATTAACACTCTCAAAGTGTGGACCACCAGTAGGACCCTGGAGGGGCCCTTTATCAATGTACTCTTTGCCCCTGATGTCCTGGCTGATTTCCTGGTGGTCTAGGATGGAAGTCCTTGGTTTCCTCCGGTTGGGTTTCTGTTTGAACTTCCATTTGTTAGTGATTTTAATGAATCTGTCACTGGGCTAGGTATTTTATACGTATTTATCTATTTAAATCCTCACAACTGCCTTACATTGGAAATATTATTTCTTCCACTTTATAAATGGTTTTTGACTTAGAGATTTGGAAGCAGGTCTGCTTGACTTCAAGGGTTTCATTCATTTCCTGCAACATGGCAGTAGGCGGTAGGGCTGCTTCAGGGCCTTTAACTCAAGAACAGCCACATCAGTCTTTGGGATAACAAGACTGTTTGCTGAGGGGGTCCTGATGTTACTTCCTCATGTAGCACTACTGATCAAAAAGCACCTACTAAAGACCTCTTACAGCCAGGACTGCTCAAGTTCTGATCTAATCGGGGGTTAATTTGTTCTTAATTTTGCCGGGGATGGAAACCAGGAACTCGCACATGCTAAGCAAGCGCTCAGCTACACTTCCAGGCCCTGCCTCTTGCTTTTTCTAAAGGACAGTATTGCTCTGTCAAATCACAGAGTCATCATTTTGGTGGACTTTTTCATTTTAATGCTTTTATAAACAATAGTTCTACATCTTTTTTTGACTAATATTTTCTTTGCGGTACAGGCTGGATTTAGGTACACAATTATTTACTTGATCATGTTCAACTCTATGCTGTGTTGAAAAAAAATCAGGATATCTGAGACTGTGTATAAATTTAATAGATCTTTCTTTGGTCTTTGTGCATGGTAACAAGTAATGAACTGGCCTATCATCAGAGCTTGTCAGGAAATAGTTCATACAAACGGAATAGCTTAATCAAAGGAATTATGTACAAAGGTATAGGTAGGGTTGGAAAAAAACATAGTACTTTGGGCCAACCATACCAGGAAGACACTGCAAACCTACCAGCCCCAAGTGATCAAAGGAAGTGAAGGATTCCTGGAATCCAGAGAGTGTAACTCTAGGAGGAATGCTGTCAGACTTAAGCTATGCCCTTTGGTTAAAGAGTGCAGCTAAAGATGGTAGTCTGGCAGGGAGAGAGCTGGAGGGACAGGGACTTTAACCTTCTACTTCCCATCCTCTAATCTTGCCTTGGTGCCTCCCATAGGCTGAATTCCTCTAGAAAGGAGAGGGCAAGGGATCTTATTGATGTGTCTCCTGTAAGTCAGCCTCCTGAGACTCAGAGCAAGCTGAAGAATGCCAGAAATTGAACTGGGAGGGTAAAGCTGAATACTCAGTGCAGCCTGGATACAAGATTTGGTAACTAATGCTTATGCACTCTCTGAACTTCAGACCCCAAGGAGCCTTCCTGGGAATGGTCTGACAATGGATCAGATAATAATTCTAGTCTTTACAAAGCTGAACCGTGTTCTGTCTCTGTTTCTTCCAGTTCTTTTTAAATTGTATCTTAATGATTTAAAACAATTTGTTCATGAGCTAGCTACATTCACCCCTATTCTAAGAAGTACAAAAATAACTATTCTCTATGTGGGTGATATAATTTTATTGTCACTAACCAAAAATGTCCTCTTTATGTTACTAGAAAATAGAGTGGCTTGAATTCAAATTTTCTAAATCCCAAATCATCAGTTTTGGCAGATAATATTTGCAATTAAATTGGCTTATCTGTAATGATTATATATAGCCAGATTACTCTTTCAGCTGCTTAGAGGTACATTTTGCAACAATTTTTCTTTGATAGTTTCACTAGAAAAGGATGACACTTAAAACTAGGCATTTCTTGCCAAGTGTGGTGGCTCATACCTGTAAATCCAGCTACTCAGGAGGCTGATGCAGGAGGATTGCAAGTTTGAGGCCAGTTTGGGCAACTTAATGAGACCCTGTCTCAAAATAAACAGCAACAACAACAATAAAATATCTGGGGATGTAGCTCAGTGGTAAACTACCCCTGAGTTCACTATCTATTATCCAAAAGAAAAAAAAGAAAAAGGGACATTTCTTGAGTGCACTGGGAAGCGATTAAGTGATTTAGGATGCAAATTCCTGACTAGACTTTGCTTTTTATAATCCAGCATCTGTTTGGTCTATGAGAACCATAGCATCCATAATTGTAAAATCCACAGTTCAGGATTTTATACCATTAGTCCAGCATCCTAGCATCCTATTGAATCTTGAATGAGGATCATAACTGTACTGTGGATATATTTTTATCACAACCACCTGTGTGCATGGCTTAGGAGCAAAAAGGCAACAGGAGAGCAAATTGCAATGATTCTTGGACAGCTACTCAGAAACTACAGGGGCTGAGTTTCCATTTTGGAGGGAATACACCACTCAGGCTGATTTATTCAATATCAGACAATAAAATAAGACCCTCATGAACTCACCAGCTACATGTTTTCTTTTTTTTTAGTTTTGTTTTGATCTTATTTTATTTGTGATCTCTGCAGCGAGGCAACTCAACTTATCAAGAATCAGAAACCCTTTCTTGGCTGGATAAAGGCAAATGAGAAAGGCTTTTTAAAAATTTTTTTTTTATAAACTCCTTGTAGAACTGCATTCACCTTTAAGAGAACGTGGATTCAGCAAGCTTTGAGAGCATTAGGTATAGTGTCTTATCTAGGAGAAACACGAGTGGTATACCAATCCAGCTTTCCTGTAGTGTCAGCCCCCAAACCTACTCAGAACAGCTTGTGACTTCTTAGAGGTGCTGGAATACAATTTCACAAATGCTCTTTGTCAAGGGGATTCGTAAAATCTATTTAAAAAATTTTTTTAAAAAAAATTCAGATCAAAACATACAGCATTTGTACTTTGTTAGTAAGTGTTGACTTAACGAAAGCGTGACGGATGAACTTTGTAGCTTTGATTCAGTTTTTCTCACAGCTCTTTGGAGGGCAGAGTTTTCAGGCAGCAGTCTGAAGGGAAGCCTTGGTCTCTTGCTGGTAGACCTTCTGCTGAAGACCTCTACCTGGAGGAGGGAGACCACCTATTTGGGTCTTGGTTAGGAGCCTTCATTTTCTTCAGAGGAGGCAAACCTACTCCTGATGGGTTGATTTTTAATTTGTATTAACCATCCTTCCTTAGCAACATGGATTTCATGCACTTTGTACTCTTTGTCAAATATTAAAATTTGAACATGTCTGCCGCCCAATACCTATTAAAATCTTTTCTTTTTTTCAAATTTGTTTGTGATACTACAGATTAAATTCAAAGGTGCTCTACTGCTGAGCTACATCTCTACCCTTTTTAATATTTTTAAAATTTTGAGACAGGGTCTAAGTTGCCCAGGCTGGACTTGAACTTGGAATCCTATGTCTTAGCTTCCTGAGTAGCTGAGATGACACGGGTATGCCACCATGCCTAGATGCCTAAAATCTTAGGGGGGGAAGCAATTCTGATTGATACCTAAGGGAGATATTGTTCTTTTGTTATTCTAGGGCAGCATTGTCCAATAGAACTTTCTGTGATGGTGGAAATGTTCTGTAATTGTGTTAACCAACATGGTAGTCACTGGCTATGTATGGCTATGGAGCATATGAAATGTGGCTATTGAAACAGAACAGTATTTAAATGATTTCTTTATTTGAAAAAAATGTAATTATTATAAAATTAAATTCTATTTAATTAATTCTAACCAAATAAATTGACATTTAAATAGCCTTTTATAGTAGTGGAGACCATTTTTGACAGCAAAACTTTACACATTCTAAGTTTTATCCCTGGATCAAGTCAGACTATCCCTTCTTCGGTGTTCAAAAGAATGGTGCTGCCAGTTGCGTGGGTGAGCGCCTGTAATCTCAGTGACTCAGGAGGTTGAGGCAGAAGGATCACGACTTCAAGGCTAGCTCAGGCAACTTAGCAAGACCCTGCCTCAAAATAAAAAAAATAAGAGGACTGGTGATGTTGCTCAATGCCCCTGGATTTCCTACTCAATACCCAAACAAACAAACAAATGAATAAAAACAAGGAATAGTGCTTATTCCTAGTGAATTGCAAGTTTCTCTTTTTATCATTAATGGTGGTTTTAAAACACGTTCTCACATTCTTGGACACTCCTCCATGAAAAGATGGAGACGAGTTGCACTTCCTTTGAATATAGGTACATCTTCGAGGCTGTTTCTAGTAAATAGAATGTGGCAGAAGTGATGCTGTGTGACTTTTGAGGCTAGCCCATAAAAAGTGATAAAGCCTGCCCGGCTCTCTCCCTCTCAGCCTGAGCAGCCATGTACAACCTCTGGCAGCTCTTATGCTAACAGGCTCGAGGCACGTGGAGTGGCCACTGGAGATAGCAGGAGAGGACCAGTTGTTCCAGCTCCAGCTGTTTGAGGCTTCCAGGCTGGGGTTCCAGATTATTCCAGACCCAGTCACCATCTGACTGCAGCACTGTAAGAAACCCTAGGGGAGAACTGCTTAGCTGAGCCTGGTCAATTCCCATTGAGATAATAATGAATAACTGTTATCATTTCAAGCCGCTATTTTGAGGTTTCTGTGCAGCTATAGATAACTGGAACCCTTCTGTGTGAAAGGGAACTGCAGGAAATAGTTCCCTGGTATAATCATTGTTGGGGGGTTTGAGCACCAAGTCTTCTACATCAGTTTCTGTTGGATTTTAATATCAGGAAGAGCTGTATTTTCTTGATCAACCAATAAGCTTTTGCTTTGATACTCTTTGCTTTGGTTTCTAGGAAACTCAAAGCTGAATTTACCCTACCTTTGAAAGTAAACAGGAGCATAGGAAACTTATTTCTGTGTCGAGTCTTCCCTTGGCTTTATCTTACTATTCCTGACCTTTTTTCTTCTAAAAAAATATCTCACAAGCTCAGAGGTAGAGCACTTGCCTAGCACGTGTGAGGCACTGGGTTCGTTTCTCAGCACCACATATGAATAAGTGAATAAAATAAAGGTCCATCAACAAATAAAAAAAATTTAAAACAGACAAACCAATCTCACTGTAGTATACATATTATCAGACCACTTCAGAAAATAAATGCAAGTAATGTTGGGCCCTTGCTGAATCAATGTGAGGTGTAAGATCATATAGGGGTACTTAACAATGATTGCCAGGTTAGTTCTGGTATTTTATGATTCTCCAGTGGCTTTAATTTATAAGAGGAGATCTGAGAAGTGAAGTTCACTATCTAAATGAACAGAGATAGCAAAGAGCAAGAGCTCAGCCTAGGTGAAGCACTGTCTTACCATTCATCCATTGGTAGGATACCCACTGGTCAGATAGCCTGTCTGCCTCTCCCCTACTCTCTCCTTTCTTCTCTTCTCCCTTTTTCTCTGTTGTAACCAAAAGACCTGACAAGAGCAGTTTTTTTTTTTTAAAGAGAGAGTGAGAGAGAGAATTTTAATATTTATTTTTTCCTTTTTGGCGGACACAACATCTTTGTTGGTATGTGGTGCTGAGGATCGAACCCGGGCCGCACGCATGCCAGGCGAGCGCGCTACCACTTGAGCCACATCTCCAGCCCTGACAAGAGCAGTTTTAGAAGAGGAAAGGTTGATTTGATTCTCACGGTTTCAGAGGTCTTAGTCCATGAGAGACCTGGGTCTGAGGTCATGGTGGAAGGGTGTGGCAGAGGAAAGCATTTCAGGATGTGGTACCAGGATGGGGAGAGAAAATGAAGGAATGGGAAGGGGGTGTTGAGAGAGTTGTCCTCTTATCAAGGACAATTGTCGCAGCAAAATAACCGGGGGGGGGGGTGACGAGCAACTTGTGTACATTGATACAGCAGGAGTGGGAGCCGTTTATTGTAGGACAGAAGGGGTATAGATACACTCCACACAGCTTATCTTACTTAGCATAAACTAGATACATCAGTCAACCAATAAGGAATCTCCACACTTAATGGCTTGCTGGCGTTACTTCACAAACCACTCCTTCTGGCAATATGCCAGGCGACATCCAGACTTGTTTACAGACTCTAACAGACAATATATACCATAAAGATGTGCCCAATGATCCACCTCCTCCAGCCATACCCTACCTGCCTATCATTGCCACCCAGTTAATTTCTGTCAGGGGATTAATGCACTGATTAGGTTAAAACTCTCATAACCCAATCACTTCACCTCTAAAATTTCTTGCATTGTCTCACACATGAGTTTTTTTTTGGGGGGGGGTGGTGCTGGGGGAGGATACTTAATATCTAAACCATAACAGGTGTTCTATCTTGCTCAGGCTGATCTTGAACTCATGATCTTTCTGCTTCAGCCTCCTGAGGAGTTGGGGTTCCTAGCAAGTGTTACTGGGCCTGGCTCAGGTAGTGTGTTAGTCAGCTTTCCATCACTGTGACAAAGGAGGTAGGGAGGTATTAGGGAGAAAAACTGATCAAGTTATGTTTTTATGTCTATTAAAAATATGCCACAATGAAGTCAACCATTCTATATAAATAATAGCACCCGTAAAAATTACCCGAGATAAATGTGAGGCAAACATGATGATACCTGATAAAAAGTGAGGCAAGATTTATTTTGGCTTGTGGATTTGAAGGTTTCAGTCCCAGGTCACTTGGCCCCATGGCTTTAGACCTCTGGTAAGGCAGAGGATCAGGGTGGACAGCCCATGGTCGAGCAGAGCTGCTCACCTCATAGCAGCTGGGAAGGAGAGAGAGAGAGAGAGAGAGAGAGAGAGAGAGAGAGAGAGAGAGAGAGAGAGAGAGAGAGAGAGAGAGGTGTGTGTAAGGGGGCAGGAGGGAAGGTGAACCCTTCCGGGGTATGCCTCCAGTGACCACCTCCATCAGCCACATGTCACATGTCTACAGTTATCACCCAGACAGTCCGTTCATACTAGGATACCTGATTAGGTCACAGCTGTCACAATCTCATATTTTACTTCCAAACATTTCTGCATCAATGCAGGAGCTCTGGGGGACACTTCATATCCAAATCACAATACAAGGGTATTACAGGCAGTGATTCTTTACCAATTTTGAGCCTGGCTGCTTGGGGGATGGGATAGTAGTAGGAAAAATAAGACCCAGCTGAGGAATTGAATTTCAAGATTGTGGACTGGTAGGGATCCTAAGTATGTTTAAATACAAAATAACATAGATCATAAAAGAGGTACAAATTAAGCCTTGTGGATATTCTGAGGAGTGAGAGATCACTTCTAACTGGGGGATCCCAAAGGCTTCAGGCAAGTGTGATACTGCGCAAGGCCTGGAAGGGTAGATAAGCTTTAATTGTGTGGACATGGGGAGAATATCAAGCGAAGGAAGAAGATTAACAGCAGTGAGTTTAATACTGGAAATTTTAAGCACGGTGGCATTTGGTGGGGAAGATATTTTGGGCAGTAGGGATTGTGACATATCTCCAGTTACACCGTATGAATAGTTGCTTACTTTTCTGTTTATAGGTCTAGCTCCGTCCAGGGGTAGGTGACCTGGAAATGTGGATGGGAAGCTCTGGGGTGGAATAGAGAAGGTGGAGGAGGGGGAGAGAGAAAAAGGCTAATTAAAACTTCCACATAGCTGAGTGCTCAGAAAACTCAACACATGGGACTGTGTTCTAAAGTTACAGCTTAAAACCTTGGATTAATGAATAGCTTTTAGACTTTGGTATGGAGGAGAAAATTTCAGAAGAGATTCTACAACATTGCACAGCACTCCAAACAGGGGACATTTTAGGACTTAGTAGCATGACTGGCTTCTTGTTAGACTGCCTTACATTTTTTAATAGCCTCTTTGTGACAACAGGAGGTTGGCATTGTGCAGAACAGTAAACCTAGCAAGACTTAAGACTGGGGCTCTGGCCTGGCATTGTGACTCATGCATGTAATCTCAGCTACTCAGGAGACTGAGGCGGGAGGATCACAAGTTCAAGGCCAGCCTCAGCAATATAGTGAGACCTTGTCTCAAAATTTAAAATAAAAAGAGCTGAGGATATAGCTCAGTGGGAGAGGGCTCTTGGATTCCATGTCCATTACTAAAAAACGTCGGGGGTGCTGTAGGGACAGATATGTGGTTGTTTCCAGCAATTGATGGATTTGTTACAATTAGTAATAAGCAGCTCTCCTGAAATTCTGCCGTTGCCTCTTGAAATAGGAAAACCTCAGATCACATGGGTAGGATATTGCTAATGGGGTGAGAACTTTTCCGGGCCATTAAAACAAGTTCCTGTCACTTGCCTGTAAGTGAAAGTTTAAACAAATCTCCTTTCTCAGTTAGGAAGACCAGAATCAGTATCTGAATCCAGAAAAATTCAACGTCACTTGGCATGATTCTTCTGGGCACACAAAATCCACAGAGGGCAGGAGCCAGGTTGATGACCAAGTGTCCTGACTCAGAATCGAACTTTCCACAGAGCATTTCCAACAGTGTAAATCACCAATAATTAGTTGCTATATTAACATTGCACAATGCTGTACAGCCTATCAATCATTTTCATATACATGTCTCATTTAATTCTCATAAAAACTCAATGAGGTGAATATTATTCTTCTACTCTTACAGAGGAGAAAACGGAGGCGCAGATAACTTAAGCAAATTGTCCCAGATCTCAGGGCAAGTGTTTATCAATGATGGGTTTACACCTGGTCTTAGGTGTCCAAGTCCATTTGTGCCCTTGGTCAAGGTGCAAAGATGAGAGGTAGGAGTGGGGACTGTAGGTGGAAGGGTCCATGCAGAGGAATGTGGGGGTAAAATCTGGTCATTTAGGAATAGACTGTCCCTACCCAGCGACGGCCTTTTAACAGCCTTCTTTCTGCCTGGGAAAGTAATCAGGTGGAGGCAGAGACCTTCAGATCTGGAAGTGACCAAGGTTATTATGGGTTCAACATCTCCATTTTTCAGATGGGAAAGCTGCTGAGGTCCAGAGAGGTTAGATGTCTTGCAGAGACACACGGCTGCCTGGGATGGTTTCCCAGTTTTCTGCACTGACAATGGAATTTCTACCACTGCACATAGGAGTTCTTTCCTGCCTTTCTCTCTCCCTCCCTCTCTCTCTTTGACTAGGTAAAAATGTGTTTACAATGAAAGATAATTGGAAGTTTCTTAGATAAGCAAGCCAATATTAACATCTGCTACTATTCATGGTGCCACATTCTGTGCTAGATACGTCACATGCATGATTTTTTTTTTTTTATCTACAAGAACTCTTCGAATTCTATATTATTATCTTGTTAAGACACTAGGACCAGGCACGAGGAGGGACTGGCTCAGGCAATATTGAGTTCATGCTTTTCCCACGGTGCAGTGGGGCCTCTGCAATAATTTATCACTTGTCCTAGAAAACCGAAATGTCTGAATTTTTTATATAGTCGAGTATCATTTTTTTTTGGAAATCATTAAAATTCAAATTGTCTGTGTTTATTCCTAGAACTATATCTGATTAAAAAGGGAGATAGGGGAGATGAATCAGTTATCGCCTTTAAACAGAGTCCTTAGAAGTCTTGATTAATACATATTTTTTTTATTGTGGAGGAAAACCAACATTTTTTTAGAGCTATAATTCAAGTCATATGCTTAAGTAATTTTTTTTAAGAGAAGAAATAGTTTTTTATTTTCTTTCAACCCTGTTCCTCTGGAGTGGTAGGGGCACAGTTCCAGGGGGTACTTTCGTATTAATTAGTTTTTCCCTTCAAATTCAAATACCTTTCAGAGAGCTCAGCATATTCATCATTTATACCTCAGTTAGAGTTACTTTGATATGTGTGCTTTCCGCAGCATATGATATGTTTTCAAGAGAGGGGGGGGGGAAGTGTATTGGGAGGGGGGAGATACAATTTTTTCACTTGGAAAACTTTGAGGTCAAAGGAGGTAAACCAAGAGGTTGGTAAGGGTCATAGTAAAGATTCTCAATTTCTGTTTTTTTTCCCCTCTGACCCTTAGTGTCTGTCCCTGGCCAGTGTACCCTGAAATCCTGATGTGAAAAGGGGATTCAATTACTGGCTTCAAGTTCTCACGTTTGTCAGGCACTGTATGGGGGTATCATGATATGTCCTTCAATATGATTCCAAACACTAGACGCCTGTCATTTGACTCACCTCTTGTTTTTAACCTACAAACGTAAGCTTGAATTCTGATACGCATCTGATTGCTGATGGCTCATTTTGGCATCTGAACCCTGTTGACTTTTCCCATTCCCAGTCCCCTACTTGTAATTCTTGGACTTGTTTATTTATTTATTTTTCCCTGGCTTCCCATTCTGGGTCTGGGATGTCTCATTGCATCCGTCATGATGGAACAGCCAAGATTCAATCTCATCGAGCGTCCAGGTAAACAAGAGGACTGTTGCAGCACTTGACGATCTCACCTCTTCATCTAGCATATGGTGAGATTCTCATGGTCTTTTTGAGTAGGGGGTTGATTTTATACGTAAGAGTTCAATAGTTCAGAACTATTCTGTAATGAAGGGACAATAACAGTTATTCTTTCCAGTTGTTAGGTCAACTATGACTTTATAAATTCTAACACACTATTCCAAGTTTACATTAAGTTCTGTGTTGTCTGGGAGTGAGGTCAGTCCTCTTTCCAAAGAAGACCAGACATACTCCTGTGACGCAGGATATTTGATATAATTCTCTTGGGTGATAATTTTTACTGCTTCTTCCTCATTCTAACAGTGAACAAAAGTCAGTTTGCCCACTGAGCCTAGATTTTTGAAGTAACTTTATCAGTGTGAACTTCTAACTTATCTCATGAGGATGTGGTTAAAGGAAGGAGAATTTTCACATCTAAGAGAGCTAATCCAAATCAAGATCCTCATTTGGGAAAGGCACTCAGTATCTTATCCCAGCAAAGTTGGTGCTTTGTCTTGCAGGTGTGTTGAGAGTTCACAGTTATGGCTAGGTCTTGACAAATGAGCTCGGGATTTATTTCTTGTCATTTTCCAAGAATATATTGCTGCATCTGCAAAGTAAGATATGGTGGATTCTCAAATATCAGTTCTTTCAGACCATTGCTCTTAAGAATTCACATTGGGTTTATTTCTAGAATTATAACTGATTATGACAGAGAAGTCAATGAGTCAATGTCATCTCTTAGAAGCTCATGATGATTTTAAGGGCATAGTGTCAATCATCCGTCTCACCCAAATCAAACAGTTTCAGGTGTGGCTCTTAACTTAATGGATTTCCCCGGAGGTAACTCTTTATATGATTACTTGCAACTGCCTTTGGAGTGGTAGGGTTTGGTGGAGCTGGGAACACTGACCTAGGGAAGGATATGGGCCAATTCTTGGCAATCACGTGACTCATCAGCCGTTCTTTCCTGTCATTAGCTTGGCACGGACTGGATGATCCACAGAGTCCTATTCCCGGTGGTTCATGTTGAAATTCTCTGTTGTGCTTTGAAATCTTAAGTAATGATTTCCTTCCATTGTGCAACTCATGAAGTCTGATAAGGCAATGTGGGTGGCATTCTGTTCCTGAAAATCTCTCTCTCTTACAGAGGCCACCTCTAGGTGTTCTAGAGTTGCTTGAGGAACGTTAGCACTGGATAATGCCGGAGAGGGCAATAAAACACACCCTAGAGGAGCAGAGACAGAGATGAGCAGGGGCAAATCTAAGAGGGATGCAGCAAGAACTTACAGGATGCATCATGCAGACAACCAAGGTCAGGGACAGCAGAAGGGAACACCCAGAAAACAGTCCCTGATAAACCAGTGCGGTAATTGGAAGTGTTTGTGGGGATGTGAAGGAAGACTCTGGAGGCCTCCTGGGTAAGATAAGGCCAGCAATCAACGTGTCAAGGTAATTTGTTAGCCGTTCTGGCTTTAGGTGGAGGTGTATAAACCTGCCTGCTGTGATGTATGACGGCTGCTAATCTGAAGAAACTTGGCCACAGAAGCACAACAGCCAAGTGGAACTTACTTGGAACTGACAAGACAGTCACCTGTACCTATAAATGTCACATCTGCCCCATGAAGGTAGACCCTGATCACAATTCTCTGATGGAGACGCAGGACGGGGCATGGATTCCCTATAGCAGGGAAGGCATCTCCCAACTTTCCATGATCTTGCTGAGAAGTTTGTATGAACTAAGGTTCTCCAAAAAGCTGCAAAATGGGTATAAAGGCTTTCTTGTGTTTGGTACTGGGGATTGAACCCAGAGGTGCTCTACCACCGAGCTACATCCCCAGCCATTTCTAATTTTTATGTTGACCGGGTCTCACTAACTTGCTGAGGCTGGCCTTGGAATTCTGGCCTCAGCCTCCTTAGTGGCTGCGTTACAGGTGTGTGTCTCACAGCTGGAAGTAGAAAGGCTTCTTAGTAGATTCATCTCGACAGGCCAATCAGACATGAACCAGCCCTCCACATCCACACGAACCCTGCACAACCCTTGCCACCTCTCGGAACAGTAATGATGTGCTCTCTTCTCATTGATCTCACTGCTTGTGCTTGACAACGCCACTGAGCCCAGACCAGCTGTTCACAACCCTAACCATCTCAACGATCCCACACTGATTACATGCCCCACACCACGCTGTTAATCTCACTCCTGACTTTGTATTTTTCTCACTTCCTGCTAAGCTCACACTGACAGCACCCACCTCCACCACGGCAGCGATTTCACATCCGCTCCTCACTGAGTGCAGCTGAGCTCACATGGCTGAACTCACTGATCATACAGTGTTGAGACACACCGGCTATTTGTCCACTCAATATCTACTTCTCTGCTTTTATTTTATTTTTTTTTTCCCCAGAAATAAGCTCTGGTTTTACTATGATGATGATACGTAAGCTACCAGACTGCCTTTCCTGGCCCTCTCTGCTGTTACATTTGATGATGTGATTAAGTTTTGTCCAATGAAATTTGAGGAGAAGTTATTGCGTGGAACTTCTGGGAAGGTCCTGGAAAGGGACCAGGATGCTGGGGTCTTCATCTTTTGCTCTTAGTCTCACCATTCTTCTTCCACCTACTTTCAAAAACAGGTCTGAGAGTCAGGTCTCATCAGTTATCTTGTGACTTTGAGAATAGAAGCCACCTCATAAGAATGGTGGGGGTCCTAAGTTAGAGTGTGTGTGGGGGTCTGAGTCCTTGATAACTTCATAGGACTGCAATATCACCCTGAACCTTCTATCTTTTGATTTCTTTTATGGGAGGAAATGAGCCCTTTGTTTTGCTTGAGCCACCGTATTTGGGTTTCTATAATGGTTTTGGGGCAACTTTATGTGGCTGTGAACAAAATACCTGACAGCAAGAACTTAGAGGAGAGAAAGTGTATTTGGGGCCCAAGGCTTCAGAGGTCTCAGTCCGTGGACGGCCAACATTCCTGCATTAACACAAGAACTTGGGGGGACACCTCATGTCTAAACGGTAACAGTTGCTATGTGTGAATCCAGTTCTTACCGACACAGCCTTCCCCTTTCTATGGAGCTCACACTGACTACACCTATGCTTATGATCCCCCTCGGCCAATGTGTGTGTGTATATTAGCAACTGACAATCATGGTGCATGAGTGAAACACCTGACTTATTTTTTAAGGCTGAGACGAGTCTCTGCATTTTTCCTTTTGACTTATCCAGTTGTATAAGGCAGAAGGAATCAACTCTCTGAGGGACATAAATCACATTCTGTAAATGTTAATGGGGAAGAGGCTGAACTCAAACTCCTCAAGCTGTAGCCTGGAACCAATATTCAGATGGTGCAGAGAGATGTTGGGACCAGCGGTTCTTCCTTCTCTGGATCAACACCAAATCACGTTATAGAGATCACTTCTGCATCGTGGAGCTTGGGGTGCAGGAAGTCTGATGGGCAAACCTGTCCATTTCCTTTTATTTATTTTATAGGTGGACACAATATCTGTATTTTATATCTATGTGGTGCTGAGGATCGAACCCAGTGCCTCACGCATGCTAGGCGTGCGCTCTACCACTGAGCCACAACCCCAGCCCCAAACCCGTCCATTTTCTATGTAACGCGGAGTCTCCTCCACACAGTGCACCTCCTAAGGGAAAATACACTCAGCTTTCCTCACCTGCAGACTCTCCATCTGCAGATTCAATCAACAATAGGTCAAAAATATTTTTAAAAATTGCGTCTGCATTGAATATGTGCAGGCTTTTCTCGTCATCACTCCCTAAACGATAGAGTGTAACAACTATTTACATAGAATTTACATTGTATTAGGTATTATGAATAATCTAGAGAAGATTTAAAGTGTGCAAGAGGATGAGCTTAGGTTGTATGCAAGCACTATGCTGTTTTATATAAGGGATTTGAGCTTTCATGGATTTTGGTATTTACAGAGGGTCCTGGAACCAGTCATCCATGGATACTGAGGGACAATTGTGTTTGAAAAACATTTACACATTCATATCTTCTGCTTAATAGCACCTTTCCTTCTAAAACCCCAGGAGAAGAAAATTTTGGCTAGGGAGATTGCAACTGGAAATCAGGGACTGGAGAGTTGGGCTCACATGAATATTGCCCAATACGGGGATATTCTGTGAATGGCGCTCCCTCCAGGGGGCAGAGCAGTGGTGGTCTTGACTTATTGCCATCTTATCTTCCATCACAGTTGCCGATCAAGGTTTTGGAAGCATGGACACCGTGAAACGCTTGTGCTGATTTTAGTTCCTTATTCTTTTGAGAAAACTCTCTCCTAGAGGCTTTAACATGGTGGAGTGGGGAGAGGGGTTCTATGGGAAGACACTGTTCAGGTACGTGGTTTTCTCACCAGAGACTTTTAAGGCTGCAAAGAGCAAGCCTGAGAAGTGTGGGATTGAACTCTAGATAGGAAACAGTTACCTAGCTACGGGAATTACCTCTTTTTGTTCAATCAAAACTAGGAGGTATGACTTAAAACCTTTCAGCAGAGCTGAGCATGGTGGCTCGTGCCTGTAATACCAGCAACCCAGGAAGCTGAGGCAGGAGGATCACAAGTTCAAGGCCAGCCTCAGCAACTTAGTGAGACCCTGTCTCAAAATAAAAAAATAAAATGTGTTGAGGATGTAGCTCAGTGGTAGGGTGTCCCTGGGTCCCATCCCTAGTACCAAACAACAAAAGCAACCATAAACCTGGAGGAAGCAGGTCTAACATAAAAATGAAATATTATTTCATTAGTTCTTAGGTGGCTGGTCTCTGTACTTCTGGGCTCCCGCCCTTCTTGACTAGATGAGGTATCCGGCAGAACCATAGGAAGTGTCTAAATTACTCTCTTTGGAGACCTTTGATAACTGGCTGTTACTTACCAGTTGGGGGTCATGACCCCTTGGGAAATTCCAGGTCCTCTTTCAGACTTGTTCAGGAGGACTGACAGATGTGAATCAGGCTCACCCCTTTATTTTGCTCCTAAGAGATTCCACTTGGATAGACAATCACACATTTAACCATTTCTCTAATAAATAACCTGTGTTCGTTTTTGGGTGATGGATTTTATATCATTTTTTTTTTTTTGTAGCAGAGATTGGACCCAGGGGTACTTAATCACACTGAGCCACATCCCCAGCCCTTTTAATTTTTTATTTTGAGACTGGGTCTTGCTAAGTTGCTCAGGGCCTTGCCAAGTTGCTGAGGCTGGCTTTGAACCTGCAATCCTCCTGCCTTGGCCTCCTGAGCTGCTGGGATTACAGGCACGTGCCACGGCACCCGGCTCATATCTTCTTAACCTCTGTTGCCCTTCCTTTCTGCCCATTCTGTCTACCGCAGCCTTTGGATATTATTTTCATCCTTTCCATGTTAAAATTATGCTTTACAATAAAGAAGCTGCTGTGTCAAGCCTTCATTCATCCAGGCTGTTCCATGTTGTCCCTGTTGGTAGGGACACATCACTTAGCTTACCTGAGCCTCAGTGTCCTGATCTGTCAAATGAAGGCAATACCAACCCTGAGACAATTCATTCAAGTCACAAACTGGTGAGTGGTAGAGTCTGGGGCCACACCCAGAGCTCCTCATTCACCTCTTCAGTCTTTTCCTGTGACATCAATAACCCAGCTTGTTATGAAAATCAGATTAGGTAACGTACGTAGCGAGAGGCATTTTACATTCTGAAGAGTGACACGAAGATCTTGGTGATTATTGCTAGGGATTTACGCTCCCTAACGTAAATCCTGGTGGCAGAGTGAGGCCTCTGATCTTAGAGAAAATTACTTTCCTTCACTGTTTCATTTCTCCCACAAACCTCCGGGGAACAGCTCTTAGGCTTTGTAAAGAGTCATCTGATGCTTATGAGATTTTTAAGCTACAGCTGGGAAAGCTTCTGAAGGCCTTTTCCCGTGTCGGAGTCTTCTCCGATCTCACTGTAAGCTCCTTTGCCACCAGGGACCACAGTAATAATGTCATACCCTTTAGGCATCTTTCTCTCTCTCTCTCTCTCTCTCTCTCTCTCTCTCTTCCCCTGTCAAGAGAGCCTGAGGATTCCACGCTCCCTTTTTGTATCTCTGTGGCTCAGAGCCAAGCTCAGATCGTGTTCATTTCTGATGGACAAAACCACCTTAGCGTGGAACCTCTTGGAAAGACTATTTTTGAGGATACAATGGTAAATGTGATCTGGGAGCTGGATCAGGATTCCTGATCCCAGGGACTGTGGAGGTTGAGGCAAGAGGATTGCAACTTCAAGGTCAACCTCAGTAACTTAGCAAGACCATGTCTCAAAATAAAATATAAACAATACCATCAATCAATCAATCAATCAATCAATCAATCAATCAAACAACAGCAAAAAAACAAACCAAACCAACAAAATAACTACAAAATCAGGCTGGGGATGTTGCTTAGTGGATATAGCTTACTGAGTTGGACCCCCAGTATCAAAAACACACAAACGAGAGAGGCATTGTGTTGTCCCAGAGGAATTAACATTGCCCATAGGTGGGGACTTCAGGTCCAGGACTGGTGGTGCTGATGAAGTGTCTCCCACGCCCCATCTGATTCTGAGGCTGCAGTATCTGCTGTGGGTTGTTCCTCTCCTTGCCTTGGGCCCTCGTGCTATTCCTCTGCTGTCCACACGGAGGCGCTGGCTCTCCCATTTCTCTTTGTATAGGACCTAAAGACATTTCAGAGGGTCTGAGTTCTTGGGAGGAGTGAGCTGCTTTTAAGTAAGTTAAATCACCAAAAATAATAGAATTGTAAGTTTTTTAAGACAGAAGAGTTTCTGAGGAACCTTGTAATTCAAAGTTCTTATTTTATGGACTAGCATAACTGAGGCTCAGGGAGGGTAACAGATCTGCTCAGACTTTTGCAGGCAATATCATCTGGGTTAGGATGATAATGCGGGTTTCTGATTTTAATTAAGTGTTCTTTACTCCTGAATCATAATCAAGAGGAAGACATACTTTTGAGGAGGGTTAGGGCATTACCTGATTTATTATCTGGGGACAGTAGCCACTCTAAAATAAAATGGCTCTGAGATAGTTTTCAAAAACCATCAGGGTCACAAAAATGGACATATAAATTGCAATGTCCCTGTCTACATTTCCCAGAGCTCCTCATTTCTCTTCCTGTTTATGATTTCACCTTCCAGTGTGTTCCATCTTCATAAAGTAAAGAGCACAAGGAGGTACCCATAGGAAGCTTCATGACATGTTGACCTTCGATTTTTTTTTTTTTTTTTTTGGTTGGGAAACATGAGTTCTAATGAGAGCCCAGAGAGGAAGAGAATAAAAAGGACACATTTCCTTCATCTTGATCTCTGCTGACTGATTTCCTTTGTGGCGGGGGATGCGGACTTGGGCTTATTTCCAAGGCTACGTGTAACCAAGAACTGGAAATGAAAAACTTAGCCAGGGCTCAACAGTTTTCTTTATGAAATAAATTTTATTTCAAAAATTAAATTCAACTATCATGTAAAATTATAAAACAATTTTACATTTTCACCCAATGGTGTATTGGAGATGAACCACCCTTGGCTCACAAGAGTGGGTGGTTATTCAAGAATTGTTCTCAGTCTGTTAAGTCTTGGGTCGCTTGAAATCAGACATGATAGAATGGAGTGTTATTCACACCATGAAAATCAACACATGCTACAAATCAGAGCTTTTTATTGTTTTCCAGAGAGCCAGTTTGCCAGCACTGTGATATCTTTGGCACATGAGACATTTCATTACCCAGAGGTAATCACTATTAATTTTCTTATGTAAATATTCAGAAAAATTATTATTCATATGCTAGCACATATGCATGTATTACTGTAATTCATTTATAGAGAGAATCATATTTTAGAAAGTTTCTTGAGATTTTTTTTTTCTATTTAAACATGTAAGGATCCAACTCAGTTTTAAATTATTATATAGTAGGCTCTACTGTAGTTTATTCAACCAATGACGCAATGACTTCATGTGTTCCTTGTTGAGGTTTCTCCCAAAGGAGATCCTGAGATATGGACTTAGGTGCAGACAGTTTGTGGTTAGCTCCCCAAATTTTTATTATTACTATTTTTTATAACAGACTTTATATTTTATAACAATTTAAAATTTTACAGAAATCCTGAGAATCTAGCTTTCATATAATCCCTCCTGACAATTTCCCTATAATGAACATTTTACTATCATATGGTAGATTTGTTACAAATAATGAACTGATAATGCCTTGCTACATTATTAACCAAGGTTTATAGTTTATTCAGATCTCATTTTTTTTTTGGTTTCAGGGTCAGATTCAAAGTACCACATTATATTTAGTTGTCAAGTCTCCTTAGGTTCATCTTGGCTGTGACAATTTCTCGCTTTCCTGACTTCTGATGACCTTGATGGTTTTGAAGAGCACTGGTCAGGTAAATTATAGAAGACTTTCCTGTTGGAATTTGTGTGCTTTTTTTCTCATGATCAGTCTGGGGTGTGAGTTTTTTTTTTTTATAGGAAGATTGCAGAGGTAAAGTGTCATTTCCATCATCTTATATTAAGCATACAAATTATCAGCATGATCTGTGATTGCTGATATTGACCTTGACAGCTGACGGAGGCAGTGTTCCTCAGGCATCTCTCAAGTTACTTTTCCCACCTGCTGCCTTTCCATACTTCTTCATTCTTTGCAAGGAAGACACTCTGTGCAGCCCACACTGAAGGAGTGGGAAACTCTGCCCCCTCCCTGCAAACTACCCCTCTTTGAGGATAGAGTATGTACATACATTATTGGAGTTCTTCTGTACAGGATATTCATGTCTTCTCTCATTTATTTACTCATGCATTTATTTATATCAGTGTGGACTATGGATAGTTATACTTTATATTATAATTCAGTATTATTTTATGCATTTTGTTATTCAGCTTTGGTCAGTGGGAGCTCTTTCAGTTGGATCCTGTGGTGCTTTTAAGGAATAGAAATGTATTCTGTTTGCCTCAAATAATGGGGGAGTGCTGAATTTTGTTTGTGATGGCTGGCTTTGTTTGACTTCTAAAACCATTTTGGTCAGCCATCTGTCCCCCATCGTTAAAGAAGATTCTTCATTAATAATTGTTCATTGAGGTTTCTCGTTTTGGGCTTTGATCTAATTTTTTTTTCTAACCAAGGCTAAATTTAAGAAAATATATGACATACTTTCCTGTTTCCATAACTACTTGAGTAGGCTGTGTGTGAGTGTGTGTGTGTGTATGTGTGTGTGTGTGTGTGTGTCTCGGCTTCCACCCTACAATGCTGTGTATACAAGGTCCTGTCTGCTGTCCCTGTAGCTGTGACTTGTGCAAGTAAGGTAACCACATGCCCTTATTATCTTTCACTGTAGCTTTCTCACTCCTTTCCATCTTGTCTCTTAGGACTTTCCTTTGCTTTTTTTTTTGTACTTCAACTATGCATTTAAAAATATGCTTTACATTTTACTCAGAATTTCAGAATCTTTTATATTTTGGATTTTCTCAGTCTTTTATTGCCAGAAATGGAAGTCCTACTCTTTACACCCTCCTTGGGGAAAAAAAAAACCTCAATGTTTTATTTTGAGAAATTAAAAAAAAACATATAAAATGTTATTTCCAATGCACCCAATCCCCCACCCAGGATTGGAAAATCTTTAATTGATTCCATGAATATTTATGTGCCCATATACTGTTTTAGAAACTTGAGATAAATCAATGAAGAAAATAAAAATTCTTCTTTCCCATGAACTTTATAATCTAGTGGTAGAATACAGACAACAAATAATAAACATAATATGCGATTACATGAGGTGGTATATGGAAGGGGATAGATGTTCTTAGAAAAAAAATAAAAGCAAGACAATTAGATAAAGGTTTAGGAATCAAGAATGTGGGAAAAAGATTGACTTTTTATTTATTTTTTTTGCTTTTTTAAAATAAGTCAGTAGTGTTAATCCATTTTCTGCTGTTGTAACAGAATACCACAGATGGAGTAATTTATAAAGAGGTTTATTGGTTCACAGTTCTGGAGGCTGGGAAATCCAAGTTCCTAGGGCTGCATCTGGTGAAGGTCTTTTTTTTTTTTTTTTAAGTACTGGGGATTGAACCCAGGGGCACTTTCCCATATGAACAATATCCCCACCTCTTTATTTTTTATTTTGAGACAGGGTCTTACTAAGCTGCCTGGGCTGTCCTTGAATGCGTGATCCCAGCCTGCTGGGACCTTCTTGCTGCATCATAACGTGGTGGAGGGTATCACATGGTTAAAAAAAGGCACAGGAGAGAGAGAGGTAGGTGGGATCCAAAGAACTGGTGGGAGAGAATTACTTTTTATAACAAAGCCACTTCCACGATAACTAACCCAGTCCTGCCACAACAACATTCATCCCGTCATGAGGGCGGAGCCCTGCCTGATGCCTATTCACCTCCTGAAGACTCCGCCTCCCAATATGGTCACTGTAGCAGTTCAATTTCAACCTAAGTTTTGGATGGGACGTTCAAATCAAAGCAGTGATTCTTGTGGGTCTCATTGAAATGATGACAATTGAAATGAAGCGGCACCCCCCTTTCTCCACAGAAAAATCTTAACTGGGCTTCTCCAGAGATCTTCACCAAGGCTGATTTTAGGACTGTCAGCCAAAGAGTCTCTGCAAAAGAGTTCAATGTAGATAAATTTCCTATTTTCATGTCGCCCTGTTTACTTGGCCATTGGCCGAGAAGATACCAGCACTCCAGGTGCTGGACACCCCTTACTCGTTTTTCACAAACGTATCCAGTAGAGTAGTTCGTAGAAACGTGCAAACAAGTCCTCTGGCCTTGAACTGGGCTTCACAGAGATGTCTACCTTTTTAAGATAAGTTACAACTGGGCTCCATGGTAACAGCTGGCAGGGGGAGGAAAGAAAGGGGAGAAGAAGCTCTCCCCTTCTCAGGTGTTGTCCTTGAAGAGTTAACTTGCGCAGAACAGTGAAAGAAAAAGCTGCTTTTATGTGAACTTCTGCAGACTGTGAACTTCTGAGCCCCTCCCCTTACATACTGGGTATAAAACTCTGAAACTCCCTGGTTCAGGGGATTGATTGATTACAGCAAAGGCTGTGCCCCCTGAACCTGGCTGCAGCCAAATAGATCTGTTTCCTGCTGTCTTCGGTGCCTTGTATTGTCTGTCCCTACAACAAAAATAAGGCCAGAAAGAGATGAGGGAGCTGACCAGGTAAACTTCTGGAGAAAGAACATTCCAGGCAAAACTCTAGCTAAGATGGGAGTGTCCCCGATGGGTTTGAGGAAAAGCAAGCTGACCCGCGTAGCTGGAGAAGAGTAGAGGGACAAGTCTTAAGAGAGGAAGTGCAAAAGGAGGTGGGGAGAGAGCCTAAAAGGGCTTCTCGGCCATTGTAAGGACTTTGTTTTCTGAGTGACATGGGAATCATTGAAGGTGATCCTCTCCACAAGAACAACACAAAGAGCCTTTATTTCCTGAAGCATTTGAGAGGAAGTTGACAAATGATATCCTGCCCTTGCCATAGTTTGAAGGTGAGCCCCCAAATTCATGCATAGAAGTCTAAGACCCAATGTGATAGTCAGTCACGAGAGCTCCACTCTCACTCATAGGATTTGCACCCTTCATTATCAAAGGGTTCAAGGGAACTAGTTGGTCCTTTTGCCCGTTTTGCCTTTCCCCAAGTTAAGACACAGTGTTCAGGACGCCATCTTGGAAACAAAGGCTGGGCCCTCTCCAGACTTGGAACCCACTGGCAGCTTCATCTTGGACTTTCTAGTCTCCACAACTGCGAGAAGTAAATTTATATTATACAAATTACCCAGTTCATGGTATTTTGTTATAGCAGCAGGAGTGGACTGAGAAATCACCACATACTTTGATGTATAGTATCTATGAACAAGGATATTTTCCTCTAAAACTACAACACAGCCATTGAGATCAAGAAATTAGTGCTGATCTCTCACTGTCATCTTATCTTCAGACCCTCTCAAACTTCACCAATTGTTCCAGTATGTCCTTTGTATAGTGCAAGTGCCTCATCTACAGCACACGTGGCCTTTAGTTGTCATGTCTCTTTAGACTCCTTCAGTCTGAGAGAGCTCTTCAAACATTTTTTTTTTTTTTTGGATATTGGCATTTTATAGATTACAGACCAGACATTTGGGTTCATTGGATGTTCCCTCACAATTAGAATTAGGTTGTGCAATTTAGCAGTACTATCACAGAGCGGTGATAGTTTAGTCTTTGCATGTAGTCAAGGGCTCACAATTTGAATTCATCCCATTGCTGATGATGATGCTAGCTTTGATCCCTTACTGAATGCCATGTCTGCCACTATAAGGTTACACATTTTCCTCTTTGTAATTAACAAGCATTTTGTGGGACGACGCTGTGTAAATATCCTTTTCCTCACCAAACTTTCACTGACTAGTTTCCAGTTCATATATCTGTAAATAAATATGACTTAGCGCAATGATGAACCGGATTCACCATTAGTTCTATTAGTTCTATCTCTATTCCCCCCTTTTAAAAATGTAGTCTCTGAGAAATCGTGTTCATGCAAATAAGTAGATGGGATCAGAACAAGTTTTATACAAGTATGTTTGCTTCATTCTTTGAATGCCTTTCCAGTTATATGCCTCAAGTCACAGACTCTCTGTCATAAATATTATATATAACATTCTACCAACTGATTAGATTTTCCTTATATCTTGAAAAAAGAAAGAAACCCCTAAACTACCTGATGTACAGAAAGATTTGTTTCCCAATTTTTAATTTCTCTGAAATTTAGATGCAACAAAGGACCCTTAATTTTATCGATTGCTTTTTAGTGGTACCTGTTTAACCAGATAGACTTAGAAAGGCTTAGGAACATGTAAATATTATTTTTAATTCACCTTTGTTAATATTATATTTTGATAACATACCTTGATTTACTTCTTATTGGGGAAAGATGCTAGATCTAGGGTTCATGAGACAATTTATGGAAATTGTCTACCATATAGCCTAATGAGGATGGGCTACTAATTATGCCAATAAACCACAACTGCCCTGGGCAAACCATAACATGTATTTATATTATCTAATGAGCAAAGCACTATTCATTGTCAAAGCAATCAGCCAAATCAATTTCTTCTTTGTCAGAAAAAGTCTGACTCTGACTTTGTATTCAGTCCCAATAAACATGCTATTATGCATCCCCATGACAACCATCTCATTTTTGAATGCAGCAACTAGCTAGGGATCAGATGATCCCACTTCCTTACATATCAATTTAAAAAGATGCAAGTTTAACTCCTTTGATTTTACAATATTTACAATTTAAATAGCAATACCCAATGCTCCCTACAACTCAGAACTCTTCTTGCAACCAAAGCTTGTTTATCAATAAAATCATGTTCCCAAGCTAAAGCAAGTTTTAAAGCATAGATAAAAGAAATTTATCTATTTGTATACAGTCATTGTAATAACCGAGAACAGTTATATAATTTGTGAAGCCCACTGCAAAACGAAAAGTGTCGGGCCTCTTGTTTCAAAATTGGGTATTTCTAAGAGCAGGGCCCTGTGTGTAATCTAATGTGCAGATTGCTCACCCATGAAGCTGACCTGGGCAAGAATTTTGTTTGTAGATATCCCTGTCCCATTCCTAGTGTAAGGTCAATCAATGTGAATAAAAATTTCCAAATTTAAAAAATAACACGAACAAGGTTCTTGGCATGCATTTTCTTCTCTACCAACGTGGACAGTCTATTAACTTGGAATGGTTAAAAAATCTGTGGATTTTTCTGTGTGTAAGGTGTAACTTATCTACCATAATCTACATCCTAGTCTGGTGAGCAGTTTCTCAGTACCTCAGTTCCTCATCTGTAAAATGGCAATAATGTTGTACCTACCCCCAAATCATAAGGATTAGTTGGGTTAAATATGAAAATGCACTTAGTAAGTTCTATGGAACTGCTTGTTATTGTCATTTCTATTATTATTTAGTTCATTTGCTGTACAAACTATGATACTGTCAGAATAGGGAACGTATTTAATTGCAGTAGCAGATTTGTATAATCTTTTTTTTTCATTTGTTCTAATTAGTTCTACAAGACAGCAGAATGCATTTCAGTTCATTGTACAGAAATGGAGCACAGCTTTTCATTTCTCTGGTAGTATACAATGTAGAGTTACACCATATGTGCAGTCATACATGTACCTAAGGTAATGATGTCCGTCTCATTCCACCATCTTTCCTACCCTGATAACCCCTCCCCTTCCCTCCCTCCCCTTTGTCCAATCAATGCTGATCCATAATGCCCCCGACCCCATTATGGATCAGTCTTCACTTATTAGGGAAAATATTCAGCTTTGGTTTTTTGGAATTGGCTTACTTTGCTTAGCATGATATTCTCCAATTCCATCCATTTACCTGCAAATGCCATAATTTTATTCTCTTTTAAAGCTGAGTAATATTCCATTGTGTATATATATACCACAGTTAGATTTATATAATTTTTAAAAATCTACCAACAGCACACTAGGTAAAACCTTCTCCATGTTTATGTAAAATTCTCTATTTTTCAGTAGAAAACTTTTGAAACTGGTAAGCAATGTTGATTCTTATGAGACTCTCCAAGCCACTCTTGTTAAATGAGTTTAAATGTTAAGCTTACTGATGATTTTAACCAGTGCCCTTAGTTTTCCTTGCAAAGAATGAATTGATTTAATTTTAGAGTCTGAATGTTCTCTAAATAAATCGGTCCACATTGCACTAGAGATTTCTCTCATACTATTGTTTGACAATGTTTTGTGATAAAGAACACAAAGCAGAATGGCTGTTATTGGAAAGGAAAACATGTTCTATGGAAGATTCATTATGTTTAGTATTGGTGTTTTTTTTTTTTTTTTTTTTTTTTTTTTGCTTTCAATTCTACATAGTCTTTGGAACTTTGGTTGAAAAACTTTCATTATATTTTTATTAGAGCATGAGTCTTTTATAAAAACTCCAAACTGCTACTGTATTGTATCCAGAGGAATTCTCATGTCTGCTTTCTTCGACACCCTGATTCTTCCTGATTGGAATCTTGCTACAGACTGGCAAAGTTGAAAAGATTTAAATGATGTACCATGCCAACTCCTTTTACTAGAAAGTGATAGTGCAATTCAAAACTGAAATCAAATTTGTATGAAAGATATCTGTATTAGTTCACGAGGATTGTCATGACAAAGTACCACAAACTAAGTGGCTTAAAACAACAGAATTTTTAAAAATCAGTTCTAGAGGCTAGAAATCTGAAATCGAGGTGTCAGCAGGGCTGTCCCCCTGCAGCCTACAGGGGAACCTTTCCTTGCCCCCCCCCCCCCCCCCCGCTAGCTTTGGGTGGTATGCTGGCCATCTTTGACCTTCCTGAGTTTGCAATGACATGGCTTCATTTTACTATCCAGGTGTTCTCCCACAGGTTCCTGGGGCTTCACACGGCTGTCTTCTTAGGAGGACTCTGGTCTTACTGGACTGGACCCCAGTTCTACTTCAGTATGGCCTCATCTTAACTAATTACTTCTGCAACAACCCTATTTCCACATCAGGATCCATCCAGCAATTAGGACCTTGATATATGTTTTTTGATGAGCTTCCACTCATCAAAAACACCCAATTAGAAAATGTTATTTCAAAAGGTAGAAATCTTACTGCAGCTATTCAGAAGTATTGAATTATTCAGATATTGGAAACATTTGTGCCATACGATTTTTCACTATAACTATACATAAGAATTTTGTTGATGAATTATTAATTTTATGTTTTCAAGGAATACGTCTTAGTACTTGGATTTGTACTTCAAAGACTATTACAAAAACCACTAAAAATAAATAGTGGAAAGAATTTTATAATGCAGATTACTAAAATCAAATTAAAATGACACAGATAAATATAATTATTGATTTTTACAACAAATTATAAAAATTAGATGACATAAATTTTGCTTCCTCTTATGACTTAATTTGTAATATTCCAATGTGTTGTGAGGTTAAAATCTTATGAAGCAGGAAGTACCATAAAAGGCATGGCATTTCTTCTGGAAACATCTGTGAACACATGTACCTAACACTAAGGTGTGCTTTTTGGGGATAAGTAAATCAGAATCATATATTAATGTCAGCAATCATCCTATGAACTTCATTAGATATAGTGATTAGGTTATTTTAAAAGAATGTTGTAGGCTTCAGAAGGCACATCGAAAATGTGAAAGATGGCCAGGCACGGTGGAGATTCCAGCAACTCAGGAGGCTGAGGCAGAAGGATTGCAAGTTCAATGCTAGCCTGGGCAACTTAGGGGAGACCCTGTCTCAAAATAAAAAAAATAAGGCTCAGGTAAAGTGCCACTGAGTTCAATCCTCAGTACCACCACCACCACCACCAAAAAAAAAAAAAGCTATGGTGAAATGCGGGGTGGGAGGGGGGAGTCAGGGAAGGACATTGAATGCGTGCCCAGATTGTTAAGGGTTTCAGGACAGCGATACAGAATCCAAAAATTTAGAAATCTATTCACTTGGAAGTCTTCTGTGTACTCAAATATCAGGTGAGTGTTTCTGATTGGCTAAACCTGTATCCCACGTGGAGCCTTCATAGCAAGTTGCCTGGGAATTGTAGTTTTTCGCTTCCTAGGTACAATGGTTGAGGAACACAAGCTCAGAGGGAATGCAGATCTCAATCTAACCAAGGACCTCCACAGAAGTGATCAACAGAGTCACCCAGCACTTCATGCTGAACAGGTTCAGCACCAAGTCCCTGAGTGTTTCCGTGCATGTGTATCTGATATTTAACATTGTGGTTTATAAATCTCCTAGCACCACATAAAGATAAATAAAGGCATTGAGTCCATATACAACTAAAACATATATAGATATAGATATAGATATGTGTGTGTATATATATATATATATATATATATATATATATATATATCTTGGAAATTTGACTAGCTGATCCATAGGTATGTAGCTAAACCCTCCTTCCTATGAAGACAGGAAGATGACTTGTGCCTTCTACCCAGAGAATATGAAATGCCCCCTTGTTAGTGAATATAGGACTAAATCACCAAAGCAGTAAAAAAAAAAAAAAAAAAGAAGAAGAAAGAAAAAGTCTTCCAAGAACACATGAAAGAATACAGCTTTATCTAAGGGCTTTATCTATTTCATGCAACTTGTCATGTTAGTTATTTTTATTTTAATGTTGATTTCATTAAAATTTATTATTATTATTATTTGGAAATACTGGGGATGGAGACCAGGGTACTTTACCATTGAGCTATATTTCCAGCCCTTTCTAATTTTTTTTTTTTTTTAAATTTTGAGACAGGGTCTTGCTAAGTTGCTGAAGCTGGTCTTGAACTCGCCATCCTCTTGCTTCAGCCTCCGGCGTTGTAGGGATTTCAAGCATGTGCCAACGCACACAACTTCATTAGAGTTCATTGTAGAAAATATAAACAAAACCTAAAATGAAAAAGTCTGCCAGGGAGGAACAGCGAACAAGTGGAGTGGAACTGATTAGACATATTGATTCTGTAGTTAATTGAGTGAGGAACCCAAGAGACTCTGTAGGTCTTTGAAGAATCCGGGCTGAATCCAGAATCTGCAAGAGGAATGTAAGGGCTGCTGGGGACTTTGGTCCTTAATTATAAAAGAGCAGTAGGAAGGATGGTTGTAAAGCAGGTGTGCTTTTAGTGGGTGTTCCTGAGCATTCCACAGCATTGCCATTTCTTGAAGTTCTCCCACTATTTTTTGGCACTGGGGATTAAACCCAGGGGCACTTTACCCCAGAGTTACATCCCTGTCTCTTTTTATTTTAAGACAGGGTCTCACTAAGTTGCTGAGGCCGGCCTCAAATTTGAGATCCTCTTCCCTAAGCCTCTTAAATTGCTGGGATTACAGGTGTGTGCCTCTGTACTCTGCTCCTAGTAGATTGTATTTTGTGTCTCATCCGCCCTGTGCTTCTGACGGCACAGCCCCTACTCCATATCCAAGAATGGTTTCTGGCAGCTCTATTTCTATTATGTGCCCTTAAATCCCTGACTATGATTGCTTAAGTATATTAACCTAATCAACCTCCTGATCAAATCTGGACTACATAGATTATTCCACTATTTATATATGTTACTTTTTTTTTTTTTTTGAATTGGGGATTTAATCCACAGGCACTTTACCACTAAGCCACATCCCCAGCCCATTTTATTTTTTATTTTGAGACAGGGTCTTGCCAAGTTGCTGAGGGGCCATGCTAAATTTTTGAGGCTGGCTTTGAATTTGTGATCCTCTTGATTCAGCATCCCGGGCCACTGAGATTACAGGCATGTGCCACCAGGCCTGGCATACTATTTATAACTTTGAATTAAGGCCCAGAGATCCTCCAGTTTAAGATGGAAAGTGAATTGCTTTGATTCCTGGTTCTAGTTTCTCATAAGCAATATTCTTTCAGAAGTCCTTTCAGATTTATGCTGTCTGCAACAGAAAGATCTTTTTTTAAAAAAAAATTTCTTTTTTTTTTTTGAGAGAGAGAAAGAGAGAGAGAATTTTTAAATATTTATTTATTTATTTTTAGTTTTCTTCGGGCACAACATCTTTGTTTGTATGTGGTGCTGAGGATCGAACCCGGGCACTACCCGCACTACCATTTGAGCCACATCCCCAGCCCCAGAAAGATCTTGACTGAAGACTCTTCCATAGTTTTTCTTCTGCCATAGTATTCTGCTGTTCAGAGACTTAAATTAGTAGGATTTAGGTGAACAGCTGGGTTTTTTTTTTGTAGATTTTCAGGAGTCTCTCTCTCTCTCTCTCTCTCTCTCTCTGTTCTGAATTTAGTTTCTATGTCAGAATCTGGCTTAAGTTTTTGGCCCAGTCTTAAAGATAGAAAATTCCATATAAATGATCTAATTAGATTTTAAATCTCTCTGTGAATATTTCTCAATGCCAGCATTTCTGTTGTAACACCACTCGCCATGAAATAACTTCTTAGTCTTCAAAATCAAGTAAGAAGTATGAGGTACTATGGGGAAAATCTGAGTTGGGGTACAGAATTAGAAATTTATGCTATGGAAGAGGTACTGGGGAATGAAATTGATCTGATTATGCTTTGTGCATGTATGAATGTGTAACAACAAAGACCACTGTTATGTATGATTCTAACGCACCAATTTAAGAAAAGGAAAAAAAATTTTATGCAATGCTGTCATTGGAACAATTTTAAAGCACTATCTTCATAAAACTACTATCATGAATAAATTAAGATATAACACGACAAATATTGGGCTTTAAGAAAGAACAGGTAAATCTTACTTGATAGAAAGCTGTATAAAGAAAGACGGAAAGATAGAGTCAAAGATGCATTGAGATGAGGGGACCGCACGGTAGTTACCCCTAAGACAGAGCACATGGGCAGGTGGGTCAAGAGGAAGAATATTTGGTTCTGCATTCCTCGTTTGTTAGCATACTAACTGCTGGTAGTTAGCGGTAAAAAATAGCAAGTGACTAAGAAAAAATAATTTTGTAACTTCTGTACTGATACCCAGCTTACCAAACACAACCAACTTAGTTCATGTTAAAGAAACAACTGCGGACGCCAAACAGAGTTGTACTAATGACCAATAGTGAGGGTATTTTTGTATCCAAGGAGCTGAAGGGTGGAACGTTGGTTGGAAGGGAATACTAGGCGCCTGATTTTGATGCTACTTTGGAAGAGCAAGTGCATTTTATTTATTTTTTACTTAAATTGAGTCATCCCCTCCACAGAAGTTTCTGGCTTTGTTAAAGCAACGGTGTTACAGAAAGAAATGCTGCTTGATGCTGACCTGGGACATTCGAAAGCTGATAAATGATTTTTTAAGGATGTATTTGGCCGTGCAGGGCTGAGTTTTGGAAGCCTGGTAGCTGCTTCGGTTTATAAGTCTGCCTAGGGTAATTATAAAGATGAAACTGTGGTGAGGGCCCGGGAGAGACCATTCCCAGGTATGTTTCCTTGGCCTGAATGATTCCTCAGCAGAAGGCTACAGCAGCAGCCTCCGGCCCGGGACCAATCATTCCTGTCCCCAAACGCACTGCTGGGACTCTCACTAGATGAGAGACCTCTGGGGGGGGGGTCAGAAACAAAGGCTCAAAGGGATGGATGGGGATCAAGAGCTTCTGATTACACAGAAGGAAGAAAGACACATCAAAGGAGACAGAGACGTGGTGACAAGCAGTGCCAGAGTGGCAGAGCTCCAGACTCTTCAGGAAGGAGACCAGGCTTTGTGTGCTGCTCTCAGCGTAGGCTGAGGTGGATTCCCCTCTCAGGGCCGATGTGTGGATTCAGTGCCTCAAGAGATTCAATGAATCCCTCAAGAGATTTCTCCTAAATGAATTCATAGGATATAGACCAAGCACACCTGACATCAATTCACTGGCATTGGGAGAAAGCAAATGTTTTCTTGTTCTCATTGTCAGATATTTTGGAATTGTTATTGTCTTTGTCAATATTTGAAACCGACTGAAAAATGAAGGGCTCCTTTGAAATGAAGGACAACATCCTGGTCACCGTTTTGGTATGCAGCCTGTATTTCCTCATACCCAAAGGAAAGGCTGGGGGGCTGCCTCCTGTGGCCTGGAGAACAGCAAGGAATCGGAAGGTGCCTGCCTGGTCCGTCTAGCACAGGCTCACTGACTGAATCTACACAGGTCTATCGCCTGGTTCTTGTTTCTGTAAATTGTTAAGGTTTCTGTGGGGTGGGTGGAGAAGCATTCTAGGTGCTTCCCACCAAGTTTGATCAAGCTGCATACAATTCCTTTTCCTTTTTCCATCTTATGAGGGTAGGGGACGGAATCCAGTGAGCCCAGCATCTAGGTAGGGCTCTTGAGCTTGGCTGCCAGTAACATACTGAGCCCTGGGAAATCATTTTGCCTGCAATATTTGATTTAGTAGGTGTGGTATTAGCTTGTGTTCTACACTTTGGTGGATTGGAGTCAATGCTGTGGTCATCTGGTGTGTCCTGTTAAACTCTTTGAACTCTTTGAAGGAAGGGCTCCAATTTACTGGACTTGAGGGAGACACACCTCAAGTAGTAAGGAAACCCAGGTTGTGGATGTTGAAGAAATATGATTGACCCAGACTATTCAGCGGGACTTTCTGGATGAGACAAGCAAAACTGGAAATTGAGGAGGATGAAAATTTTGGACTTTAAGCTTTCTTTGAAATTTTAACAATGAGGAGAGATTCTGTATTTAGATTCAGGATATTTATGTTATTGGCATTGATTACTGAAATAGCTTAATATTGTCATTTATTTTCCACACAGACATTTGATAGAATTATATTGGAAGATATGACTATAAATAATGTGGACTGGGGGGTAGGGAGTGAATTTTAGACTTGATTACAGTGAGGCCTTTATAATTTAATTAATCTAATGCTCTGACCTGTGGCAAGTTTCTGGGGCAAAAATCCACATTGGCCACCAGCAGTCATGGAGAATTTATAATGGAGCACTGGGAATCGGCATGTCATTGCTTGATCAGAAACTTATTGATGGAGCTTGATGAACAAAAAGTAGATATATTTTGGGGTGAGATATTTACTCCCCACTCCCTGATGGAAGCAGCCCTAAATGGGCCTGGCTTCATTACTTTTCTGCTCATTCCTCTCCCCCGGGAGGGATCATTGGTATCCTGCATACCTCCTCTCAACTCTACCTTCAGTAAGGTCACAGGTTCGATTTGAAATCAGCCCTAATGGTAGTATTTACAGCCTGGAAACCAGCAAACAACAAATCGAGGTTTTTTTTGTTCTGAGACCTGGTTTATCAGCAGGCCACCAGAAAGAGTTGATCCTGAAGATGAGAACTTTTGACTCAGTGTCGATTAAAAAACGAAAACAAAATCCAAGTCAAGTGAGCATGAATATACGTGAATATATAGGCCAAGCTTTAATTGGGAAAAGAAATGGAGAAGGGGAGGTTTCAACTCCAGTTGATGGTATTTTTATGATCATTCCTTTAAGGAGGAGAACAGACTCTTGGCTTGATGTCACTCGATGTTTATGGTTTAGTTAAGAATATCAGGGCAAGACAAGGCACATTCCATACATGCTAAGAGTGTGAAGACTTTTAGCAAGTAAAGATTATGAATTTAGGTTTGAGAGTAAAGCCAAAGAGCTACTAGTTTCTGGCATCATCCTACACCTGGTGTTTGTGGTTAATTTGATTGAGAACCAGGGGGTAAGAAAAGGTACATTCCATACATTATAAGAACTGACTGAAATACTTTTAGCAAAAGATTATGAAGGCAGCCCAATAGTTTATCCATTATTTTGCCTCCTGTTCTGGTCCTTGTCTAAAAGTGACTTATCGTTGACTTTGGGTTAACAAATTGAGACTGTGTGTTTCTGTCCCTTTCTCATTCTATTGAGTGTGTGTGTGTGTGTGTGTGTGTGTGTGTGTGTGTTGAGGTCTGTCTGCCTCTAGCAGATATGTTTGGATTTTTTCTTGACCACCTGATGACCTTGGCAATAAATACTCTGCAACCACAAGGGGAAGTCTATCTGATTTAGCACTACCTGGGACCAGGTAAGTGAGGCTGACAATATTTGTCTTAAACCATCTTTGCCAGTCTGGCCCCTTTCAGTTTTAAAAATAGTATTTGTCTGACTACATTTGTCTGACTTCTCTATTGGTTTAAAACTCAGGTGGCAAAGAGAGAATTACACTGATAAGCTTCCTCAGACCTCAAACTTTATATTTCCTCTCTTGAGTTGGGAAGTTGTTTATACTTATGCTCCTCCTCTAATGGTTACTGCAACAAATATTTCTGTTTTTAATTTTTTTTCATTTTGAAAAACTATGTCACCAAGAATTGAAAATTTGTATCATGTATACACACACACACACACACACACACACACATATTTTAACAACACTCACAATAATTTAAAGAAGGCTTGATCTCCTGTCCTAGATGCAGACATGGTAATGAAATTGTTGCCTTTCTTACAAATTTTTTTGAATAGAACATTTTTCTTTAATAAAAATGTTATTTTGGAATAATTTTATATTTATAGATATGTTGCAACCATAACACAGAGTTCCCATATGCATCTCACCCAATTTACCCTAGTGTTAGCATCTTACATTGCCATAGTACATTTGTCAAAACTGAAAAACAGGATTGGTACACTTTTATTAAGTAGATGTCATCTTTTTTAAAAAAAAAATTTCTCCAGTTTTTATGCTAATGTTCTTTTCCTGTTTAAGGATTCAATCCAGGATATTGAATTGAGTTTAGTTATTGTGTTATTTTAATTGTCTCTGGTTTGTGAAAATTTCTTAGTCTTTTCCTGTTTTTCATGACTTTTAACAATTTTGAGGAGTACAAATCCTTGATTTGGTAGAATGTCTCTCAATTTGGTTTGTCTGATATTCCTCTCTTTAGAAGAATGAATTTGTGGGTGCTTGGGATGAAAATGAACTTGAGGGTTCAACTTGGGATGAATTATTCATTGTTTTTAATACTTACGAACACAATAGATAGGTAGATATGTATGTGTGCCACATAATATTGTTTTGGATTTTAAAAGCCGATACACGATTCCATTTAAGTAGCTTTTCATAACTTGCTTTTTAAAATTCAGTATTGTTTTTGAGATCTATCCTCTTTGAAATGCATTTTCTTTTAGCTCTAATGTGATGTATGCATTCCTGAAAATCCTCATGTTCTGTGTAATTGTGTACTAAAAATAACAGGGCTTGTGGGATAATTAGAACCATAGATAATTAGGGGCAGTCTACTCAAAACCAGTGCACTAACATACCAGAGCACTAACAGGAACAGTAACGATCCAATGAAACTATTAGCTTAGTGAAAGCTTCTCTGGACACTTTTGCCAGCTTCACAATTACTCTTGATTTTTGCAGCTTCTGTCCAATGCTTTGTCACCTCCTTTGAGGACTATCACTTCCCATAGAGGCTGGGTTCATCAAAATTTAAAATCTGATTATGAGTATAGCTTAAGTCATCAATAATTTTTTTTAACAAAAAAGGAAATGTCTTGGCGGCTTCTTCATCGGCAATTACAAGCATCACAATATAGCTTAAAATTGTGGAATGCATAGCAATTTTTGAAGTCACTAAACCATTTACTGCATGCACAAATAGCACTTAGGCTGAATTTTCAGGCTTTTTATTAAGATCTTCACATATTACTCAGGATTTTTCTTTGATTGTGAGAAAGTGTGGTCTTTTATTTCACTGTAGCATATAAATGAATATAACCTCTATGTTATATTGATGCTAGTCTTTAATTTATGTAAATATTTTATTTGCATATTATAATGACGCATGTCCTAATTTGCATCCAGACATTTGATTTGTTGCAGAGCAAGGTGTATATCTTTTTCAAGCCTTTTAACCGAGGTAAACAATTCTTCAATAGAAATAAACATTTTCCAACTCAGGGACATTTGGATTCTTTCTGTTTTTTCCTCCCAAGAACAAGCAATGCTTCAGAGAATTTCCTTGTATGTGTCTCTGAGGGTTTTTAAAACAAACAAACAAACAAACAAAAAATACACATGCACACACACACATATTTATATAGTTGCAGATGGACACAATACCTTTATTTATTTATCTTTATGTGGTGCTGAGGATTGAACCCAGTGCCTCACCTGTGTTAGACGAGTGCTCTACCACTGAGCCACAACCCCAGTAAGTTATATTTTTAGAGATAAAATGGTTGGATTATGTGTGAAAATGTTTAATGTAATATATACATTAATTTGGAGAGCATCAACATCATCATGATACTAGGTTACTCAATGCATGTGGCATAGTTCTCTATTCATTTTTGATGTCTTATACTTTTTAAATAACAGGGTTGCCAGATGCTTTATTAGTTTTTTTCAATATCATGATTGGGATCGTTTATGTTATATTTTCTAATGGATCACTTTCATGGGAAAGGAACATTTTTAATGTGTTTTATAGTTCTTTGATATGTTGAACTTCTGTTGATCCTAATAGTTTGTGTATAGATTTTTCTAGAATTTTAAAATACAGATCATCAGATGCATACATTGTTATATATTTTTGATCTGTTCTGAGCATCAGATCACTTTTTTATTGCATTGAATTCCACAATGCAGTAGGTAGATAGCAGGTATCTTGTTATGTTCCTGTCTCTAAAGGGAAGTTTATAAATTTCATTTTTAAGAATGATATTTGTGGTGGGTTTTTAGTAGAAACTCTTTTAACTTTTAATTTAGGGAAGCTAGGTGATGAATTTTTAAAAATACACAAAAAATTTTAAATAGATGATGATTTTAAAATCATCTACTGGAATGATCTTGTGATGCGGCTATTTAAGTCTGTCAAAATGCCATAATTTACATTTATAGGTTTTCCTAATTTTGAGCTACCATGCTCAAAATTAGGAAAACCTATAAGGAAAACCTTTCATAGGTGTTAATTATTTTACCTTGTCCAAGAGAATTCTCTGTAACTGGCTACCTACTACCCACTGCTAGTCCCCATGGAAACCACTCCAAAAATCAATCCTTGTCAATGGTAAGGCTTGGACACCTACTCTTGAGTCATGTCAGGGGACTGCTTGCCTCCTGCTATGAATGTTCAAGTAGCCCACTGCACCAGGGAACTGCTGATGCCCACCATGGCATTCATGATGCCATGAATGCTAAGTTGTCATACCATATTGTTCTTGTATCAGGACTCAGATCACCCCAGGGGAGAAGTCAGCACATTTTTAATCTTGCAGTCTCATAGTTCCAGGTGAGAGATTCCTCTCCTGGAGTCTGTTCCTCAGCCCTGTCAGATCTCTGAGCCCTGCCCTAGAATATGAAGGTTTCCTACTGTGCAGGTGCCCAGTAAATGTCAATTCGACCAGGTTTGAGCATTACCTGGCCCTTTGCTTTTGTTTGCTAGCCAGCTCTATTGAGTTGTGATGTTTCCAACTTTCTTGTGTGTAGATTGATTTTGACCTGATTATACTTTTTGCATAGAAGAGATTCACAGATGAATTGACTCCTCATTTTCTTTTCTTGCATTATTTTTGTTTGGGTTTTATGTAAACTTATTATCAGGTACTTAACAGAAGTCAAATAGCTTTCTCTCTTTTTTCCTCTTTTTAATTCTCATTTTCTTGACAATCATCTAACATGCATTGATTCAATGATAATTGTATATGTTTACAGGGTAAACATATTATGCAATGATTAAATCAGGCTAATTAACATATCTTGTCCCTCAAATATTTATTATTCTTTATGGTGTATTTATTAATCCTTATTCCTTTCTGGGACACATAAACATACTGTGTGGAAATTTTTCTGATATTGCTCCTTTTCCTGGTTATCAAATTCCTTGTCACAGTTTAGACTTTTTTTTTTTTTTTAAATACACCCTGCTGGATACTTTCTTGCCCTTTTGATCTGACTACTTTCATCATCCACTCTGGGAATTTTTCCTATTATTCTTAGATTATTTTCCTTCCTCCAATATAAATATTTCTTTCTCTGAAATCCCTGTTTTAGTTTTAATTCCTGTAATTTTTGTCTTTTATTTATTATCATTTAGGCTTCCTATACTCTGAGTCTCTTAATTCTGCTTCTCAATAAAAACATTTCCCATTTGCTTTTAGATTCTGTTTCTAAGATAGCTGCACCTAAATTTTTAAGGGGAGTGCCCTTTTCTCATGGCACGAATTCTTTTTCAACTTGCCTATGGATGCTCTTACTGTTTTCTGTAGTTCATTTCCAGGAATTATGAAGAAAGAGCAAGATGTACCAGTAAATTTTTCTCCTAGGTTTGAGAACATAGGATTTCTTCCTGGGTGTCTGCAGCCTCCTGGGCAATGTCCTACCTGCTGGGCCAAAGGACTTCTCACTCTAAGCTGAGAGCAAAGATGCCTGTTGCTTACTGCTTGCTTAAAGAGGGCAGGGGATGGCCACCGACACTCCTTGATCAGGGCTACGACTCTGGGTTCTATCCCTCATTTCCTTTATTTTGGTGCACACCAGGATAAATTTTTATGGCAGCTCTTTTTCTGCTTATGCTTTGGGTTATGTTGTCTTCTGTGATGTAAAATTCCAGTGCTTTCTGGCTTTCCAAAATTCTTCATATCTCCTTTCATTGCTGGAACTCTTTTTCTGGCACTACATCGATCTCCTTTTTAAAAATATGTTTCTTGTCATTTGTAGGAATTGAGGTGGGAAGAAGGTATCGGCGTTAGTGTTCACTCCACTATTGATTAAATTTATCTTCTGGGTTTTTCTCCCCGTCATCTCTTCCTTTGTTCCTTCAGTTATTCCTTCATCTAGTCGTCCTACTGGGCACTAACTGTATACCAGGCAGGGCAGCTGGTTGGCCTTTAAGAAGGTAATATTATTGCCCATAAATCAAACTGGAATTTGAATTTCTGCTGGTATTTTTTCTAACAGAGATAAGGATGCTGTATTTGCATCTATGTGCACATTTTTCCTTTTTTTTTTTAGCTTCACAAAGTAAAGACATTTATTCATAAATCCCCAAAGTCTCAATTATTTAGTAATTTCAGTTATCACTTTTTATTGGTTCTTTTTAGTTATATATGACAGCAGAATCCATTTTGATATAATTACACACACATGGAATGTATCTTATTCTACTTAGAGTCCCATTCTTATGGAGGCACCTAGTGGTGGGATTCACTGTGTTGTTTTCACGTAAGTAATGGGAAAACTACGACAGGTTCATTCCACTGTCTTTCCTTTGGTTATTCCTCTTCCCTTCCCTCCCTTCCCCATTGTCTAGTCTTTAGAATCATCTTTCCTAGAGGCTTACCTCAGGTCACGTTGTAGTGTTTGAACTCCAAATACCTGAAACCAACTCATCATAGAGCCATCTGGTACTTCCCCTTTTCCTCCCTCTTCCCTAGATCTCTGTTACCTGTAACATAACTGGTCACATTAACGGCTTAGTGCCTGATCCCTAGTAAAATGCTTCCAACATTTGTCTTCGTTGAATTAGTGAACTAAGACTCATCAAGTGGTCTCCCCATTTGTAACCTCTTTTAGTTCAATACATCCTTCATCCTTCTGCCAATAAACAAGTCACAGATCTGACAATGTGCTCATGGTTTAAGAAACCTTCAAAGTCTTACTTGCTTACTGTGAATGACCTTAGGCCCAATATTTCAATAGATTATTTTGTTAAGTTTCCATAACTAACAGGAACAGAGAAAGAGAGTAAGTAATATACATCATGAGTACCAAGGTAACAATTTTGCTGATAAAACAGAATAGAAATTCTAACAGTGCTTGGTAGTAGGAAACACCAAGTGAAAGTTACACTCTTGAGTTAGTTAGGAGAGAAGGTGAATAAAAGAATGAATTGGTACAATCTGCAGACTAAGGAGACCTTGGAGTTTTGACTTGCAAATCAGTAAACTTTTAGACTGAAAGAACATTTGTTCATTAAAATGGACTATCATGGTTATAAAGGTTCAAGTCAATTTTTTTGGAGTTTATGTATGAAAACAAAATTTGGTTGTGACCATCATTCACGTTATTCTCTCGGTCTTGAATCTCCCACTTCCATTTTTGTGTCTCCGTTTAAAGGTTGCCCTTTCCACAAAGACCTCAGCTTCTCTGGGAGGATTCTGGTAGCAAGGATGCTAGTGTCTTTCAGGACAAGGGAGGTAAGTTTGGACACGCTTTGTCCTGGATTCAGGGCATTGTTAAAGAGGTATTCCCATTTGCCAAATACATTGAAATGTAAGTATCATCAAGCAAACTGAAACATGTAAAATGGTGAATAGACTTCAGAAGATCTGAGGTAAAGCTGGAGGAGGTGAGATTAGACCCGGAGAGACTCAGTGCCTCAGCTCTACTTGGGAGACAAGGATGGGCAGTGGTCGAACAGAAAACCACTTCTTTTAGGCACAAGGCCTTAAAATTATTTTACTTTTTGAATTAACATGTAGTTATTAGAGAGAGAGAGAGAGAGAGAGAGAGAGAGAGAGAGAGAGATGAACTTTGCTGAATATAGTGAGGAGTAGGGTAAGATAAGAACAGAAAATCCATTATTAAATAATAAAAAAAGAAAGAGAGAGGGGTTTGTATGTGTGGGTTTCACTGGTGGAAACCAAAGTCTGATTTTCATGGGTCGAAGGTGGATCAACAAATGGGAAAATGGAAGTTGTAACTACACATAATCTTTTCCTCCTTCCTTCCTTCTTTTTTATTCTTTCTTTTTTCCCTTTCCTTTCTTCCCTCTTCCCCTTCCTTCCTTCTCTAACATATCAGCTACATTGCAGCATTGTTTTTTGGGGGAATGATTGAGTAAAAATGAAGAAATTAATGATCTATACATAAGATACTAAGAATATGTCCAGGTGCAGAATTCCCTGCGTGGTGGAGAAGGCCTGGGTGGCATTGCTAAAGGGCAAGGTTGACCTTAGATATCCACAGGGATGGCTCATCTCTTGTAATAGGAGAGAGACAGAAAGGCTGGTAGGTTTTGTGGTGGAAATTTGTGTGATGATATCAGGTAGGATTCAGTATCAGAAAGACTAAATTAATAGTGATTTTGTGAAAGATGAGACTATTTTCCCTTGATGTATGTTCAGGTAGGCAGTCGAGGACTAATACAGTGGCCCCCAAAATAAATTATCTTGTTGCTGTGCCAAGCTCAATATGCAGCTTATATTTTTTCATCTGAAGGTGACTGACTGCTCCATCTCCTGCTCTCATGTCTGAATCCTCACCCAAGGGAAAGGGGGAAGTGAAAGGGAACACACACGTATCTTCTCAGTAAGGGCCCAACCTGGAGATGGTTCCTATTCTGCTCCCCGCTCAAACACTGGCACTTAACGACTTAATTACTCCTAGATGCGAAGGAGGTTGGGACATTTAGCGCTTGGCTGGGTGACCATGTGCCCAACTATTTATTTATTTATTTTTATGTGGTGCTGAGGATCGCACCCAGGACCTTGCATGTGCCAGGCGAGTGCTCTGCCGCTGAGCCATAACCCCAGCCCCACAAATGCTATTCTTAAAAAGAAGTGGAGAATGGATACTGGGGAATGGCCCGGAGCCTCTGCTACAAAGGATATAGTGTTCCTTTTCTGATTGCTTTTGATTTTTCAATGAAGGGGTGAGCTCATGAAAAAAAAAACGAATGAAATTTGGGGGATTGCAGGAACAAGGGGAAGGAGAAAAATAGTCATTTGGAAGTGTGAGTCAAGTAAGGAACTGTCGCAAGATTGCCAGGCAGTGTGGAAGGCCAACTTGAATTACTTCAGCCATGGAGACCACTGTAGATCATCCTGACTTCTCCGTGAAGTTTTATATATGCAGAGAATAATCTGGTAAAGAAGCTCCGACACTGTGGTACATTTGGGATCAGACACATGTCTCACCTGACCAGAGATCTCCTAATAAGTACAGTCAGTTGACTAAGAAATGTTTGCTCTTGGCTCCAGGTATGGCATGTTTGCTTTCCTCTTCCCCAGTCTGTAAGTGGGCAGATTTTGAAAAGGGTTGGTGATGACATCCATCTGCACAGGCTGTCAGTTTCCCTCCATCGGACGCCATGACTTGGGCTGCAGTAGGCGTTGGAGAAGCAACGATCATGAGCACACAGATGGCCACCTGTCTGTTAAGTTAAAAGTTTCCATTATTTTCTCAGGATAGCCACAGTGGAACCTTGAGAAGCTTCTTCGTTTTTTTCCCTGTCACCAAGAATTGGCGATTCACGAGTCACAGGAGTTTGTAATAAATAACCCACATTGATTTCTCTGTTCCGGAATGATCTGGCTTCCCTTCCTCCCACAGCCCTGACACTTGTCCCAGAGGCAGTGTTAGAAAATCATTTACAAAGTGGCACAGAATCCCTGTTCTGCTAAGGATATAAATCCAGGTGGGATAGAGCAGGCCTGCGGCGAGGAACCTAGGACTTCTAGTTCCTGAGCTTTCAGACAAACACTTTTTCCAGGGGCGTGAATCCAGATCCTAGAAGCATCGGCAGCAGGGAATGGCCATGGAGAAGCTGTTATGGTGTGTCCTGGTGTTGCTTGGCTTCTCTAATGCTTTTGACCAGAAAGGTAGGAGGTTCCACAGACGATGTCAGAGATGTGATGGGAGGGGTAGGGATGGGGTGGGGCCTCAGATTATACAAACGGAATTCAGAGGAACATTCCGTATGCAAGAGAGGGCAGGGGCTGGGGAGAGGAGAGCTGGGGAAATGGTGGGTTTGCTTCTTGATCCCAAGCTGTATTTGTGAAAGAGGGGCAGATCTTGGTGATCTGAGAAACTTCTCATCTCTGATTGGTTTTCTGTCTCACAGACATGTCTAGGAAGGCCTTTGTGTTTCCCAAAGTGTCGGATGATTCCTATGTATCCCTGAAAGCCCAGTTAAAGGAGCCACTGAAAGCCTTCACCGTGTGCTTCCACATCTACACCGAACTGGCCCTGACCCGGGATTACAGTATTTTCTCTTACGCGACCAAGAAACAATTTAATGATATCCTCATATTTTGGTCGTTCAATAAAGGATACCTTCTTTCCGTGGGTGGGTCTGGAATATTTTTCAAGGCTCCCGAAGTTACTATGGCTCCAGTACACATCTGTACCAGCTGGGAGTCCATCACAGGGATCGCAGAGCTCTGGGTAGACGGGAAGCCCATGGTGAGGAAGAGTCTGAATAAGGGCTACTCTGTGGGGACAGAGGCAAGCATCGTCCTGGGACAGGATCAAGATTCATTTGGCGGAGGCTTTGAGGCAAACCAGTCTTTGGTGGGAGACCTTGGAGATGTGAACATGTGGGACTTCGTGTTGACTCCAGATCAGATCAACATGGTGTACGTTGGTGGGACCTTCAGTCCTAATGTCCTGGACTGGAAGGCACTGACATATGAAGCTCACGGTGAGGTGTTCGTCAAGCCCCAGCTGTGGCCGTGAGTTCTGAATGTGGATGTTGGTGACCACACCTCATGGGCCCCCTGTCTGTCGCTAGGGACCTTTGCCCCCGATGCGTGCCGAAGGTCTGCTCTGTGAACATAAACCTTTGCTTTTCTGCTCTGTCTTCCTCAGCACCAGAGGGCAGAATTGAATTGTCTGGCTTGGGGGCTCGTGAACCACGATGGGGAGCTTTGTCCAGATGAATCACGATTGTAGATGTTTTTTTTTTGTTTGCATATTTACTTTTTAAGTGAACGGATTTCAGAAATCATCTCTTACCCTCAAATGGATGAGAAGATTGATACCCACAGAAAGGAGAAGAGAATTTTTAAAAAGTCGCAGGGCAGGGACATCTCTGAGATGGGAATTCCTACCCAGGGTCCCCCAGAAAGTAGAAGGTACTTGCCTGAGTTCACAGGGCTTTTCCATCTCGGAGCTAGGACTTTAGCAGAGGTTTGCAGAATGCTCATCACTATATCATGGATCTAGGTCTTCTGATGTGGAAAACCCATTAATACTGTGCATTGCCTCCACTTTCTCAAAGTACCCGGGAAAGGCAGTTGAAATTGCCGTGGCAGAGAAAGCCTGGCTTCTCCCCTGGGACAAATGAGATACACGGGTATAGTTATTTCAGTTATTATTGCCTAGGACTTACGTAACAATAGTTTTTATTTGCTTACAATGTTTTCTTGATTTTATGGTTTTTCTGGGAAATTCTTTTCCTACTCCATGTGTGGAGCTGTGAGTGCCTCCACCAACGTATCCAGAGTGGGCTTGTGACCCAAGCTGTCCTATCAGGGTATCCATGACTCACTTCCCTAGGGAGGGGTTGTTTTTGGTTGTTTCTGTGTTCCAAACAGGACAAATTAGTCCTTCCAAGGATTGTGTTATGGACTTCAGGAGGCAACATCTTTCTGGAATTCCAAGCTAAGAGGGTGTGAGCCTGGACCTCTAGCAGTCATCTTGGTTACCACATGGAGACAATGAAGAAAGAAGCCATGTTGGGACTTTAAGAGTGGAGAGGCTGACAGAATGATGCAGAATTGACTATATTGAGTCTCTAAATCAGTTTTTTTTTTCTGGAAAAGAACCTGCACCTGGACTTCCCAGGTTCATTATCCAATAAAGCCCCTGTTTACTCCAATAAATTGGACCTGTTTTCTGGTGGTTGCTTTGTAAGCTGGGACTAACTTTTCTAATGCATTACCGAAACCAAAGCCCAGTTTAGACTGACAATTACTGTCTTGTGAGAACATATCCATGGTACTCTACTGTCTCTTGGAGTCTCCTGTAAGGGTTCTCTCTGACCAGTGTGGCCCTTCTTTTGAGAGAGCTGGACATTCATGTGGGGTCAGTTGTGGGCTTTTGAATACTTCCACTTTATCATTATTCCAGTTTGAGGAACAAAAACGAAAGGTCATTGAGAACCAGCAATCTGCTGTCAGTTTCAGTGCAAGAATGCATTCACCCTGGTCTTCTAACAGTTTCTTCTTCTTTGACTGTTTTGTAGTTAATACATGCCTAAACATTATATACCATAAAAATACAACTTGCTAGAACTTGCCCGGGTTGGCAGCAATAAGGTCTCTGGTTTGCTAAGAATTATGTTCAGAACATTAGGAGGATGAACAGAAAATCTTTGAAGTAAATTAATTTATGAGTATTGATTTCCATAATTGACGTTTGATAACCATTTAGAAGCACAAACATTAATGAGATATATTCTTGGGCAAAAATGTGAGTGTAGCCATTCTCTGTTGTCCAATAAGGACAGATCCATAGACCCTGACACATCAGCTAGCAGAAGAGAGGACTGACACTCTTTTCCAGTTGCAGAATCCAGTCAAGAGATATGTCTTAATTATAGAAGGCCATCCCCACTCTCCAGGGATGTGGGCTGAGCTAATATTTTCTTCAGAATTCAATTATCGGTACGTTCCTATACATGGTCTACTGGACAGCCTCTGGCCCTAATAATTTTAGCCAAGAAAATTTTAATAGCTGGTGTTTGCATTCAGCGAACATTAGAAAATCTTAATAAAGCATTCCTATAATATTTAAATTTAAGCAGTTTAGTTTACTGGTGGATACTTGAATGTAATCTTGTTGGAAAATGTATCCCTAGTTAACAGGTGAGTTGTCATATCATAGAGTTGTTACATGTGATCCAATTAAAAATTAGATGACGTCTGCCAAAAAGAATGATTTCGGTTTGGGCATGTTGGTGGTCATCTTTAAAGAAGGATCTAGTGCAACTAGACTCAGGGTATCCCAGTAGCCCTGTGCTTCTTGTGCATTCAGGGAGGTCCCCTTTACCTTTCATCCACATAGTCAAGTGATCTCCTAAGGCTCCTTCATGGTCCTGAGGATGATAATTGCCTAATCACCCAAGGCAGATCACACGCACACAGTCTTGTTTTTTTTTCTTACCAGGGATTTGACCCCAGGGTGCCTAACCACTGGGCCGCATCTCCAGCCCTTTTTATTTTATTTTATTTTGAGACAGGGTCTTGCTAAGTTGCTTAGGGTCTCGCTAAATTGCTGAGGCTAGCTTTGAACTTGTGCTTTTCCTGCCTCAGCCTCTCGAGATGCTGGGATTTCTGGTGTATGCCACTACCTCCGGCACACAGACAATCTTAGTACCCTACACTTACTAAGCTCTTTACCATGTGCTAGGCACTGTTCTACCCCCTTTACATATATTTACTTGTTTGACAACCCTAGGAAGTAAAGGCTGTTTTATAGTCATATTTTACAGGCAAAGAAGGTTAGGTCTGGAGAGGTTCATTGACTTACTCAGCTATGATTTGAACTGAGGCAGTCTGGCCCTAGGGCCTGGTGATTCTAACCACTTTGTCTACTACCATGTGCAGCAAAAGTTCATATCCCGTACTTAGCCTCCTTTGAGGACACAGAGTGTGGGACATGTGTTTCCATATAGGGAGGCCATTGCAGGATGCCATATATCCAGAAGGTTAACTGACATGACCGGTGCACTGATAATCTTCCTACTTAAAATTTTGTTCATATGTTTGGTAGCATGACTTGCACATAGAAATCCCATTTGACCTCAGCATCCACATAACATTAGGCGGCCTATGCCTGTGCTACACTGTCAAAGTTCTGTTTTGACCTGGACCCATCCAACTCTTTCCCCGGCCTGTATACCTAGAGGTAATTTCATGGGAACCATTCATCAAAGGCATGGGATCACATGAGAATTCCCAGTGGACCAGGTGGTACCCAACTTCAGATGCTAATTAGAATTACCCAGAGGGCTTTAAAAAAAATCCCCTGGTCTTGGCTTCACCTCAAATTATTACATCAGGTTCTTTGGTAGCAAGACCAGTTGAGAGTATCTCTAAAGCTTCTCAGGTGATTATAGTGTATAGCTGAGTCTCCAGCAGTGGAGGATGGGGTGCCACGGTTTCAGGCTGAGTGGTAGCTTTGAAATGACTGCAGTCACAGCTGTTGTCCCTGACAGTTCACAGTGTTGTTTCTGACCAATGTGCCCCTGGCTTCCTCCTTTCCCTGTGTTACAGGGGTTTTGGTTCGAATGTGGGGAGCGTGCCCAGCTCTCTCTTTCAGCACTGGAGTTTAGAGTTGTAAGCTGCTCTAGGCTTAAATCAAGTAAAAGGACAGCCCTGTATTTAGTGTGTTATTTATTCAATAAAGCCGTGCTGTGATAACAAACATTCTGCTTGTCTAACCATGTTTTCCTTTTCTCCCTATGATTGTTACTTTGGATCCAGGCAATTTGTGGTGTTTGTCTGAACTTCTGGGGCTTTAAATCAGGGAGGAACCAAAGTGCCAACATATTGTAGAAAGGCTGAGATCCTTGAATATTTTTGTTGGAGCATCACAAGCAAAGAGAGAGGCCTCTGATGCAACCTACCTGAGGGAAGGGGGAGGTCACATTGCAAGCACCCAGGGCTCTGTGATTGACGGGAGAAGTTACAGGATGGTGTTGGCAGATGGCTGGAACGAGGGGAGGCTGTGAACTGGTTCAGAGGGGAGGTCTCTCAGATTCTTTCTCTCTCTTGCTTTAGTTCTTGCTCTCCTGATCTCCCTCCTTTTCTCTTTAAGACTTGCTCAGTTTGTCCATTTGGAAGGTAGCTCCAATAATGCAGTGGGATCCATGAAATTAATAACAACTCCAGTGTCCACCCATTATCTTGTTTTCCATGTTCCTTTGACTGACCTGGGGAGCCCAGATATTACCAAGAGGATAATTTTGGTATTGAGAAAACATTGTCTTCCTTCTTTGTCCCAATATTTTCACCTGTTTAAAATCATGAATATATCTTTTAAAGGACAAGTGGTTAGATTGAGAGGTCAGAAGCTTTTGCAGCAATTACATTAAGCCAGTTTTATATTTTTAAAATCAGACGTGAGAAGTTTGGGAAAGGGTGATCTAAAGATTTAATTACAGGGCTGGGGTGATGCACATGCCTGTAATCCCAGCAATTTGGGAGGATGAGGCAGGAGGATTGCAAGTTCAAGGCAGCCTTAGGAACTTAGCAAGACCCTGTCTCAAAAGATAAAAAGTATTGGAGATGTGCATTAGTGGTAGAGCTCTCCTGGGTTTAAATCCCTGGTACAGGAAAAAAAATGATTTAACTATAAATTATTAAAAATTAAACCATTCTAGAAACAATCTCTCTCTCTCCCTCTCTCTCTCTCTCTGAACTGGTGATTGAAACCAGGGCCACTTAACCACTGAACCATGTCCCCAGTCCCTTTTTTATATTTTATCTAAAGACAGGGTCCCACTGAGTTACCTAGAGCCTTGCCAAGTTGCTGGGCTGGTTTTGAACTTGGGATCCTCCTGCCTCAGTCTCGAAAGCTGCTGAAATTACAGGTGTGGGCCACCGTGCCTGGCTATCTTCACATTGAATAGTCCTTTTTCTTTGTGTGTTTACAATATGCTACCTACATCTGAGCTGATTCTTCTAGTCAATAGAGAAGTAACCTCTATTATTAATTTCTCATTGAATATCAATAGGCAGATGAATATCTCATGATGAGATCACAATGAATAAACTTGAGATTCTTTTTACATGAAATTATGATGATATATAAATATATATATAAAAGATATATATATATATATATATATAAAAGTATATTGCCTAATGGATACTGTACCTCTGTTTTAGTCATTCTGGGCATAAAGCCAAATGGCCACATTCTGATTGGGTGTCCTATTCATAACAGGAAATAGTAATTTTTGGAGCTTCAAGGACTACCATTCTTTATTCCCTTTTTCCTTGTTTCTTAATTAAACACACACACATGCACACACGCAGATACATGCGCACTTCATTTTAGAAGCAATCCAACCACATTACGGAAATGTTGCAGGAGAAAAAAAAATCTACATTATTCCTCTAATAGTAGTACATGGTTTGGAAGTATTGGAGTTCTTTTTTCTTTTTAAATATAGTGTATATACAATTCTTTTAGTTTTTCTTTTCTTTAACCAGAAGCATTTTTACTTGTTATAACATAAAGTTCACAGCTAACTTTTAAAGTGGTAATCCATTCTGATTAGTGGATGGAGATATATGTATATACAATTTACTTAAACATTCTCAATTTTCCAATTTTTCAGGGTACTAAGTAATGTTAAATGGTTTTCTTTATGAATAAAGCCTCTCTTTTATCTCTCCTATTTTACATAATTTCCCAGGTTGTGATGGTTCTAATTTACCGGGTCATACCACATAGAGCTGTTGGAACACCAGCCGGCACTGTGGAGTCTCTAATAAATAACCCATATTGATCTCTCATTTGGTGATTTATCTTGCTCTCTTTGCTCTTAGAGCTTTGATTCATGGCTTCAAGGGACAATTCTGGAAAATCATTTACCAGCTGAGACACCTGACTACAGCACATTTAAGGTCAAGGTGGAGCAGATCTGAGACGGAGGGATCTCAAATGTCCAAACCCAGAATCTCAGCCACTGATACTTTTTTTTTTTCAGGAGGATAATTCAAATTCTGCTCACACGGACAGCAGGGAGGGAGCGTGGAGTTTCCCAGGCTTGTAGCATGAAGTTGTCTGTGTTTCTCGTCTTCATCAGTCTCCCTAGAGATTTTCCCCAGGCAAGTACTGCTTCAGATGGGAGCTGGGATCTCATCCTCAGATGCAGTTGTGATTATATCAACCTGTTAGGGAAAAGGGCCAGCTGAGGTGTGGAACTGGTCTGGGGAAGAGGTCAGTCTGTGGTTTCTAAATTCAACATCTCTGGATATGGAGAGAGAATTCATTTTTTTTTTTTTTTGTGGCCTAACAAGCTTACCCAATGATCTTATTTTCCCTCTGTCTCTCTCTCTTTTTTATACCATGAACATGAACACAAAAGCCTTTGTGTTGCCCAGAGTTACATGATTCCTTTGTGAATCTGACTATGGACAAAAGGATCCACTGGAGACCTTCCCCATGTGCCTTGGCACCCACAGGGACCTGGCCCAGGAAGGTTGCCTTTTCTCTCAATACTAGATAATGAGAGCCACCTCTTCAGGCAAAAAACTGGAGGATGCAGCATATCCCTGGTGCATTCTCCTAAGAATTCTCCTGTACTGTTGCCCCTCTGTGTTAGCTGGGTGTACACGTTGGGGATCACAGAGCTCTGGGTGGACAGGAAGCCCATAGTGAAGAGGAGTCTGAATAAGGGACACTTGGTGGGGACAGAGGTAAATACCATTCTGGGACAGGATCAGGATTTATTTGATGGAGGCTTTGATGCAGACCAGTTTGGTGGGAGACTTGGAGATGTGAACATGTGGGACTTTGTGCTGACTCCAGATCAGATCGACATGGTGTATGTTAATGGGACCTTCAGTCCCCCTGTCCTGAACTGGTGAGCACATGGTGAGGTATTCAGCAAGCCCCTGCTGTGGGTCCTGAAGGTGCATCTTGGGGACCACACCTTACATTTTCCTGTCTGGTCTGATCTTTTTAGTCCACATATAGGGCTCTCGTGCCCTGCAACGGGTGCTGTATTTCCCCTCCTCTGCATCTACTCTGTTAAGCCTGGTATACAGTACGGCACAGAGCATCCCACTCCTGGCTGCGCCTTAAAATCACCAGGTAACACAAAAGGCCAATTAAATATGATTTTCTGGATGTCAGAACCAAGCATCTGTGTTTTTAAAAGCGCTCCAAGTGATTCCAATGTTTGGACAAGGCTGGGAGCATTGCATTTATGTGTCTGTTTAAGAGCAAAAAAAGCCAACCTTTTCTTCTAAAAGATTGCCTGCCTCTAACTATAGTCCTGCCAAAAATTTCATTTGTCTTAATAGATACACTCACCACGATTTATTGTGCTTTATTGCATTAACTAAAGGACACGGGAATATAATTTTTCCAGCATTCAGCCCCAACATCAGGATGTGATCATTATAAATTAGAATCATCTTTACTTCTTTAATCTTTTCAATTTGAAGATCCAAAAATTTAAGAAATGTGTTGTTGTTGATTCTGTTTAATTTATTCTATTTTTTTTTCTTTCAGGATGGCCAAATTTCATTATGTGAAATTTCCATTGTTTTTCCTTTTCATTTAACACCACTAAGATCACATTTATCTCTGTCTTTTATCCTTATATCTTGGGAGAGTTTTTTTTTTTTCAAAATTGTCCTCCATATTACTGATTTTCTTACTTTGTAGATTGGGAGACTTACTATTTCTAATGCCATTTAAATTCTGCAATGCTTTTTGAGTTGCCTGAAGTTCTTTTTAGATTTGGTATTTTTTTTTTCCAACTCTCAACTTTCATCAAGTCTCTTTTTGCTTCAATTCACTTAAGAGATTAATGCATGCAATTGCTGTCTAAAGTTTTCTAAAATTTCCTGTATTAATCTTTTTAAGTAAGTTTTTTTCAATTGTTTGATTTAAATGCTGATATATTTCAGTACTCTTTGATCTTGCTATTTGTTTAGATATAATGTGAATGTCCCTTCCTGCTTACCTGACCACTTTTAGGTTCTCTGGACCTTAGCTAGCTTACTGATGGGTTTTTGGTTATACTCAGTGTTGCTAATTATTTAGCTCCAGGACTGACCTCGTGAAACTCTCCTTTAAGGGGCCCTTCACCTCCACAAATTTCTGTCAATTGTCCTTGACTCTTAGGTATGTCCTTGAGTTTTAGGTATGTGTGTCTTCACATCTCTTGAAGGGATGACTTAAAGTACTGGGGAGGACACACTTAATAACACTAGTATAATTGGGCAAGACTAAGTCTCGGGTTCTTTTGGAGAGGGGGATGACCTGGGGAAGCTTTCCTGTCCCATAGACTGGCTCCTCCCCTTGGGACTGGTGTCATGTCCCAAGTCTGGTCCAGCCAGGGGGCCCAGTGTCACAATATATGACAGCTCCCTTTAGGGCTTCTGGATCTTTCACTCTCCACCAGGTGTAAAGCAGATGAAGAGTCTTGTGGTTTTGCCTTGAAGCTTAAATGTGGAAGGGGAAAGTTTTAGGATGGCCATGCTCGTTTTACATCCAAGTGGGGTTCTTCCAATCCAGCTTTGTTGGCCACAAGGCGGATGGTGCCGTGATCCTTGAGTGTCTATTTCTCAGTTCATTCTGTACAGGGGAAACAGTAAGATTGTCCCCTCAAAGTCCTAATAGTACCATGGAGACAAATGGAAGCTCCTCTGTTAAGAGGTTCTTCACCTTCAAGCAACCAGAGTGGGTGCTGGGTGGGAATTCAGACTCAGAAGACCAGTAACAACATGGTGGGTGAACCCGCCTGGAGGTCGTGCCAAGGGTTGATGGTCATTGGGAATGGACTTGGATTTTCCAGCCAGGGCAGGTTATACTGCAGTTTCAAATCAAAATGTTGTGAAGTTTTGCAGGAGCTGGGACAGGCTCATCTCAAAGCAAGCTGAGCTTTGATTCCCAGAGTCTCTGACTTTTGTCTTTTTGGTGCCAGAACTAGATCCATTCTTATCAAGATATTTTTTATAAATCCTGTTGTGAATTGTGCTGCTATAAACATTGGTGTGGCTGTATCCCGGTAGTATGCTGTTTTTAAACCTTTTAGGTGTAGACCGAGGAGGACCCAGTCTATGGGACAGGAAAGTTTCCCCAGGTCATCTCCCTCTCCAAAAGAACCCAACACTTAGTCTTGCCCAATACATTTTTTCTCATGTTCAAGGTCAAAGAAGGACTGTTGAGGGTCTGTACTGTACACTTGCACACTCATTTGTAATTTCTTAAGGCATTCCTTTTAAAATATCAAACTTGATTTTTGAGTTCCTTCATTGGTTCTATCTCTTTTTTTTTCTTACAAAAAATCAACTTTTAAATGCTCTATTATTTATAATTGATCATGCTTTCTTTTATTTTTAAAAATTTTAATTTGTTATATATGACAGTGGAATGCATTACAATTCATATTACACATACAGAGCACAATTTTTCATATCTTTGGTTGTACACAAAGTAGAGTCACACCCTTTGTGTCTTCATACCTGTACTTAGGGTATGATGCCCATCTCATTCCACTGTCTTTCTTTCCTACCTTCATGCCCCCTTCCTTCCCCTTGCTCCCCTTTCTAGAGTTCATTTAATCCTCCCGTGTCCCGTCCCCCACAACCACATTATGAACCAGCCTCCTTAAATCAGAGAAAGCAATCGGCATTGGTTTTTTGGGACTGGCTAACTTCACTTAGCATTGTCTTCTCCAACTCCATCCATTTACCTGCAAATGCCATGATTTTATTCTCTTTTAATGCCGAATAATATTCCATTGTGTAAATATACCACATTTTCTTTCTCCATTCATCTACTGAAGGGTATCTAGGTTGGTTCCACAGTTTATCTACTGTGAATTGTGCTGCTATAAACATTGATGTGGCTGTGTCCCTGTACTATGCTGTTTTTAAATCCTTTGGGTATAGAACGGGAAGTAGGATAGCTGGGTCAAATGGTGGTTCCATTCCCAGTTTTCCAAGGAATCTCCCTACTGCTTTCCATATTGGCTGCACCAGTTTGAAGTCCCACCATCAATGTGTGAGTGTGCCTTTTCCCCCACATCCTCACCAACACTTACTGTTGTTTGTATTCTCAATAGCTGCCATTCTGACTGGAGTGAGATGAAACCTTAGAATAGTTTTGATTTGCATTTCTCTAATTACTAGAGAGGTTGAACATTTTTTTTCATATATTTGTGGATCGATTGAATATCTTTTTCTGAGAAGTGTCTGTTCTGTTCGTTGGTCCATTTATTGATTGGTTTATTTGTTTTTTTGATGTTAAGATTTTTGAGTTCTTTATATATCCTAGAGATCAGTGCTCTATCTGATATGCGTGTGGTAAAAATTTGTTCCCAAATGGGAGGCTCTCTATTCACCTCACTGATTGTTTCTTTTGTTAAGAAGAAGCTTTTTAGTTTGAATCCATCCCATTTATTGATTCTTGATTTTAGGTTTCATCTCTCAATGGCCATTTTACCTTAGGCAAATTGCTTAAATGCTCTATTCTTTGGTTTCCTTATCTTTTAAATGGGGATAATATAGGGCTTACTTCACTGGCACAAGCAAGTGTTTAATGCTATGTTTTGTATGATTTACTGTTGTTAAGAGAAAAATCTTTACACAAATTAAATTTGACAGTTTAACTGAGCAGAGAATAATCTGTGAATTGGGCAGCCCTCAGGATCAGAACACGTTCAGAGAAACTCCATTCTGCACTGTGTCCAGAGAGCACTGATGGACAGAAAAGGGAAGCTCAGTTGGTGACAGCGCCCAGTTTACCTTATTTGAACCTCAACAGTTGGCCACCTGTAATTGGCTAGAGCTTGGCAGCTCTCATTGGCTGAGACTCAGCTATTGGTGACAAAAATATGCTAAATTAAGCTTTTCGTGAGTTTATGTACTCAGGTTATAGTTTGTTACATAAGGACCCAAGTACATAAGGCATCCTCAGGTCAAACTTAACGCTAATAACATTATTATTAGCTCTACCAGGACTCTGAGTTTCAAAGACCCAAGGCTCTGGGTCAGACTCGGTGGAACAAAGGAATCCATCAAAGAATAGGTATAGAAAAAGGGATACTCGACTCTACAGGGGCTGTGTTAGGTTGTGGTGGAGCAAAAAAAAAAAAAAAAAAATCATAGAAATTATCACAGACTTAAGGTAGAGGGGGAAATTCAAAAGGCCTGTGCCTGGAGCACTGTGGTCTCTGGAAACAACTTTGCTCAGAGGCAGATGGAAGACTCCTGGGAGAGGGTGAGGACGCTTCTGAATCCGGCATGTGGTCAGTAAACTCGCTCTGACTTTTAGGAGAACATCAGAAGCTCAGGGAGGATAAGATTCACTTAAAAGACAGGCTTCATTTTACAGTCAAAACACTGGAGCCGACTGACCCTCTGCTGGGAAGCCAGGCTCAAAGACAAAGCACCTCTGTGCCACGCAGCCTCCCCTTTCCCATTAAGCAGAGAGAATGATTTTACCCATCTTAAATAAGATCATGTCTCCTGATAAAAAATCCCTCAAACATTTCCCATTGCACTTAGCGTAGATGCCAAATGTCTCCCTGGCCTTTGAGGCCCCGTGTTTTCTGATCCCTGCTTCTATTGCTGCCTCACGCCTCCCTCTCATTCTCTGAAGTCCAGCCCCTCTGTCTATCTCCTCCACAAAAAAATACATGGAATTCTTGTGACATGACAAGCACCAGCGTTAGGTGCCCGGGGTAAGCAGTAAAACCATGGGAATAGCAGCAGCTCTCCCAGCCCTACAAAATCACGTTCACCTGGAACTTATATTAAAATAACTTAAAAGAGGCTTTATATGTTTCCACCCAGGCTGGCCTCAAACTTGTGATCTTCCTGCCTCAGTCTCCCAAGTAGCTAGGATCGCAGGTGTGTGCCACCGTGCCCAGTGAATCCCATATATTCTTAATAATCTTTTATTTTCCATTTTCCTACCTGCATCCCATTTGCTCTCTCTTGCCTAAAATGCTCACGTGGCTGGCTGGCTGCACATCATTCTGTCTCAGATCGGATTCTGCTCCTTAGAAAGGACTTCCCTAGTCATTTTCATTATAGGTTATTGTTTTCTAAGCAAATATCTGATTTTTAAAAATGGTTGTTTCTGTATGGCTTGCCTCCCTCTCTAGACTCAATCCCACGGAGCAGAGACATTATTCCCTATTGTAGTTGCAGTTTCTAGGATGGTATGGGCTTATAGTATGTTCTCAATGAATGTTTGATGAATGAATTAATTTCAAAGAAAGCAGCAGCAGCTATGAAAGGGCTTTGGATCTTGCTGAGGATGGAGAAATACTTAGTGAACAGGACATTGTTAGGCATAATTCTGCTTACATGATGGGCTGTTATGTGTGGTAGCTTACTCCTTAGGGAAAGAAGAGAATATCCAGGAATAGAGGCCACATTTGATTTAGCATTACTCTCCTGGGAATAAAAGCAGGTAGAGAAATAGAAATTAAAATGTTATGAAGAATACATGGGATTGGCTATGTATATTGGTTCACAACTGTAATTTTAGCTACTAGAGAGGCTGAGGCAGGAGGATCACAAGTCTGAGGCCAGCCTGGGCAACTTAGAGTTTGTCTAAAAAACAAAAATTAAAAAGGTTGGGGTGTAGCTCAGGGGTTCAAACCGAAACACTGAAAAAGAAAAGAAAAAGCTGTTGGGGTTTATCTGATGTCTTCTGACGATTAGATTCAAGTGATGGATTTTCGAATAGATAGTAAGGGGATTTGGTAGCGTCAGGAGAGGTCTCATGATTGTAGATTACTAAAAATCTCTAAATTTTCCAAAGAGACAGAAGTATTCCAAATGCTGGTCTCCATGACTGGAAGCAGTGTTAGTCAGCTTTTTGTCATTGTGACCCAAATACCTGGCAATAACAACTTAAAGGAGGAAAGACTTATTTTGGCTCCTGGTTTCCGAGGTTTCAGTCCATGGCCAACTGGCTCCAAGGAAGAAGCATCCTGGTGGAAGGAAATGATGGAGGAAAGCTTCTCAGCTCATGGCAGCCAGGGAGCCCAGTGAGAGGAAGGGGCCAGGGTCAAGATGTCTTCCCCAAGCTCCCAGTGACCCATCTTCCTCACATACGCACAGATGCCATTTCCCCAGCCAAAGACAACCATTATTTTGACTTTGAACTCCACAGATTATTTGTGTCTGTTTAAAAACTTTATATAAAAACTTTTCTATGAACCACTAAAAAATAAGTTTTTAACAATGTGCTCCATTACACTTAAATACTTTAGTGTGAAATTCATGGAAACAAGGATCTTTTCCTACCTGACCACAATACAGCCATCAACAATGAGGAAATGAACACTGATACATCAGGATTGTCTCATTGATCGATCCCATTAAATTTTCCCAGTTGTCCCAATCACAGTCTTCATATAGCATATGGGTTCACTGCAGGATTACTTGCTGAATTTAGTTTTCACATATTTTTTTTTAGTCTCCTTTGATATTTGGAGCATTTTTTCATTCATTCTGGTCTTTCTTTAACTCTAATAACTTTGCACATATAAGGTTACAGGCCAGAATATTTCTAAGTTGGGGTTTATCTGATGTCTTCTAACAACTAGATTCGGCTTATGAATTTTGGGAAGAAATATCACAGCACTGAGGCTTTAGTCTTCTCTTTGCCTTTTATCAAGAGGGATGTGATTTGGATTTATCTCATTGTTTGATCATTTGACTATAGGGGTTTCATTTGCTTTTCTCCATTTAAAGTTACTCTTTTGTCTTTGAAATTAGTAAATATGTTGTGAGGAGACGCTTCAAGACTATATAAACATACTGTTCCCTATCACATTTCATTCACCAGCTGTAGCACTCATCAACGTTTCTTGGCGAGATTAGTTATTACTATGATAGCTTTTCAAGTGGTGATTTTCTAATTCCACCACTCCTTCCCCTTTATCAATGACATTGTACTTACTGTAAAAGAAAAAAGTTTCTCTCCTCTCATTTATCCATCTATTCATTCTTATCAGTATGGACTCATCCATTATTTTTCGTTTCATTCTGTTGACTCACACCATCACTTGAATGAAAATGGAAATTGTGTTCCTGATCGGAAGGGAGGGTGTTTTCAATAATTTGTGACGGAGTCTGATGTTTTCTCTATGGGTTTTGAAAGCATCCTTGCATCTCCTTATGGAGAGGGAAAGTTCAGCTTTGCAAGTGGGCCCTTCTGAGAATGGCAATCTCAGGCAGCTCTATTACCTCTGTTCTGTGCAAGCACATATGCCATCAACTTCCTTGTCAGATTGTATGTGCCTTGATGGAGAGACAAGAGATTGTGTTCTGTCTTTTTTTTTTTTTTCCCCTCTGAGTGAGTTTGGAGTGGAAATGGAATATAACCCAGGGTGGAGAGCTTCTAGTGTTGGATTGTGGTCTCAAGAATTTCCTGTGAACTTTATTCCCCACCCCCATCCCCCACCAGGTAATGTCATCCTTCAGGACCCCTCATACCTCTGCACTGAGCATTTCCTGTTTCCAAAGAGTATCATCTTCCGCTGTTGTGATTGATTCTTTCATAAAGTGAGATAAGGGGAGGAGGGTGGAGGAGAGAATGCTCAGGAGTTGACCAGACCATGTGTACTTCTTACTATCAGTATTTTACCCCAGCTAGAGTCTCCCTGATACGTCAGGCTGGTGTCTGGGCTGGGCTGGGGAGGCTGTTTTCTCACTAAGCTGCTGTGAGGGTCAGGTCATAGTGCTCCCAGGGCAATGTGGGGAAGCCAATAAAGGACCCAGCTAGAATATTGTTTCTCCATCTCTTCTCAGTCATGGGCCCTGGATGCCTTTTGCTTTGACCAGATTCTTCCCCGTCATGTTGGGGTGTCGCATGCTTTTTCTACGTATTTCTCCCATTTTAAACACACTGGGATCCAGCAACCCCCCTCTCTCTGTGGTAGCTCCTTTAGAGTTTGGTTCTAGGGAGGGAGTTCCTGTTAGTTTGTCATATTCTATAGAACTGTCACTCTTAAGGAATAAAGAAACTTACGAGAGAAGTTGCAAGATTCATATGAAGGAAAAAATGAAATGTTATTGAAGGCCAAAACAGAAATAAATTGGAGGGATATGTGATCTTCTTGGAGGGGAGACTTCATATTATAAAATCTCAATCATTCCAAGAATGTCAGTCATTCCTAAATTTATATATATAAATTTAATATAATTTGAATAAAAATTCTAGCTTATTTTAATGAAAAAAATCTGAACTTGGCCTTGAAGAATAAATATGTGATAAATATCAATAAATTTTTGAAAATAAAAAATAGTAAGGGGAGTTTGTTTTTAAGAATTACTAGAACTTAATATCTATAAAGCTACTAGAATCAAATGGATATGGCATTTTCAAGACCCTAGGTTCAATCCCCAGCACTAAAAACAAAACAAAACAAAAAAAACCCACATGTATATCCAGAAATAAAGCATTTGCAAACAACAACAACAACAAAGAGAGATTATCAATAGACCAGCAAAACACAAATAAGAATTCAGAGAGACTCAGGGACATTTCAGTGAAGGAAAGGATGGTTAAGACAGTAATTGGTGTTGAAAATATTGTTTGTCCAGTTGAAATAAAGTCAGATCTTAATTTTCTACAATATACCAAACTAAAAGTTTGAACTTTAAATCTTTACATATAAAACAACGAAATAAAATATTAAAATTTTAGGAAAATATCTGTAAAATCTCAGTTATGGATATCATTCTAAATAATACCAGAAACCCCATAGCTACATAAAAACCTTGACATGGGAAAAAAATGACAAATAGGAGAAACTTCAACTTTTTTTTTAATGTGTGTGTGTGTGTTTGTGTGTGTATTTGTGTGAATTGGTCAAAGGTCTAATATCTTTAATATACTAAACAATGCTTACAAATTGATGTGAAAGGGAAATGTCCAACGGTACTTGTGAAAGGACAATAATAGCAAATAAATTGCCGATAGCCAGTAAACATCTGAAATGATACTCAATTTTACTTGAAATCTAAGGTAAGCAATTTAAAAACAACAGTGTCACACTGTTTTTTTTTTTTTTTGTGCTGTTAAGTTGGTTTTAAAAAAAGTGTTAATATCCAGTTATCACTAGGTTATGGGGAAATAAGCAGTTTCATACATTTGTGCTAGCAGTGTAAATTTGTAGAAGCTTATTGGAATTTAATTTGATAGTATCTATTCAAATTTTGAAATGATCACGTTATTTGACCCAGTAACTCTGCTTACAGAAATCCATTTGATAGCAATAAGACCAAAATCTATAAGAGATATGTAAAAAGATATTCTAGCGTTCTAATTGCAAAAATTTGAAAAAAAAACATGTGTTCATAAGGAAGGGAATTCTTGAATATGGTTGAATAAATTGTTCTACAACCATATTATGAAATATTGTGCAGCTATTAAAAATAGTGGGGTAGATCTATATGTGCCATTCAGAAAATATGCTTGGGGGAAAACAGCAAATCATAGGTCAGCATGTGCAGCATAATTCTATTTTGCAAAACATGAGCATTATTATGGGTATGGATAGACATCCAGTAGGAAGAAAAGCAGATAAATATAAGATGAATATATATATATATATATATATATATATATATATATATATATATATACAAGATTGATTGAAAAGATTCTGTGTTAAATAGGCAGAGATGGGAACTCTCTATTATTACTTTATTGTAAAAAATTTAAAGTGACTGGATGTGTCAGCCAGTGTTTCAAGTACAAATGAGAAACTATTTAAATATTGTAAGTGGGAAAATTAATGGGTGAACTGAAAAAGGAGACCCTTGGCTGGCTGCTGTGAATGAAATAAATCACTCCTAGAACAATTAAGAAGTGACACACAGGAACCCCACTTTCAAGAACACAATCCTGTAGCTGCCACCGAGTCAGAATCGGTGGCAGAATTAGAATCAGTTAGAGACTGTGGCGGCTGTTCTCACCACCGAGGGCGCTGGAGGACGGACACGAGAACAGTGCAGGAAGGGAGGCTTTGTCTCCGAGAACTTGTTAGCCAGCAAAAAACACCCCAAAAGGGGAGAAAGAGTACCTCTACTTTCATTTTTTTAGTTTCATCTTTCAAATTTTGTAAAAATTTTCTGAATTGGCAGAACCTGATTTATATCCAGAGTCTGAGCTATAAGGGAGCATGGGAAATGTCCTGTCTGCCTTAACATCATTTCAACAGAGAAAGTTAGAATCAAGATTGAGGGGAGCAATCATAGGATCCACCACGAGGATTATGCATAAGGTATATATTTTTTGTCTCTTTGAATATTTTGACATGGATATATATACCCATGAGATGTTTTAATGAAAAAGAATGGATGTTGATACCCATATTTCCCTACTTTTTTTTTAAAACAGGGAAAGAATATATATATTCATATATATATGCTTAGAAAAATACTAAAGAGAATAAAAATATTTAAATTGGTTTTCTGGGAGGGAAGAGATTACAGGTAGTTTTAAAAAATCATTGGCTTTTCTATAATATATCTTGCTTTAAAAAATGAACTATATATATACTTTTAACACAGCTTTAAGTTCATGGCAGAATTGAGCAAAAATTACAGAGTTCCCAGATACCTCCATTCTTCCCTATACAACTTATTATACCATTCATATCTGTCACTTGAATGATACATTCGTGATGATCCATGAACCTATGTTGACACATCATTGTCAATTACATATATACTAAAATATATTATGCCTAAAGTATTCATAGAAATAGAAATTTGGAAACCACAAGAAAGAAATGAATGCAAGAGAGGCTGGGGTTGTGGCTCAGCGGTAGAGCGCTCGCCTAGCATGGGCAAGACGCTTGGTTCGACTCTCAGCACCACATAAAAATAAATAAAATAAAGGTATTGTGTTCAACTGCAACTAAAAACAATATTTTTTAAAAAGAAACCAATACAAGATCGTTCTAATTTTCTTCCTGCCGGAACGCAGGGCTGGCTTTATAGGTGTGCCACCTGTTTGGTTGTACACCGAAGGGGTACCATGCTGGATTCAGTGCCCTGCTGCTAGAACCTTCAAATTCTTAAACATTTGGAATGAGTGGCCTTGGATTTTCACTGTGCACTGGGCCCTACAAGTTCTGTATTTGGTTCTGCATGAATGTATCACTTGCCCCTCTCCAAGAGCGTGCTCACTCCTTTTTGGAGATCTCCACTCTGGAGGATCAATCAGTTCAAATCCCGAGGCATTGTCCTTCAAAGCCCTTTTTTATGAGTTTGTGTCTGTTTTCTGCATTCTCTTCACTTTTACCTTCTGCTTTAAGCTTCAGACATACAGAGATATTTGCTCTTCCCAAACATGTCATCCAGCCTCATAACTTTGCCTTTGCATGGGGTGTTTCTTATGTGCGAATGCGTGTCTCCGCCTTAAGCAATGGAAAACTCCTATTCATCTTGAAGACCAGCTCCAATGTCACCACTGCAGGACTATAGGTGCTTTGAGAGCAGAAAGCTGTGTATATCTAATGAATCAGGAAGTGAGGTCATTTCTTTCAAAATGCAAAACCCAGTCCTCTACGTATGGTATGTGTTCCTATGTGCTTGCTGAATTAAATAGAGACCAACAATGCTAGGCAGAGCTCTTTTGTTTTGTTAGGAGGGAACCCAATGTAAATCATCATAAGACAAACCAGGACTCTGTTGGTTCATGGAGCTAGATTGCCAAGAGAAAGCAGCCATAGCCAGAATGCTGCTGGGACGCTCTCATCTTTGCTTATCTGCTCATCCTCTTGTATCTGATTCTTCTATATGGTAAAAACTGGTTGCATGGCAGTTCCAGGCTCACACATCAAAACTTTGTTCTACATCATTCAAGTGATCTAGTTGGGTCCATCTATGGACCAACCATTGATCCTAGTTTCTCACCCTTCCTGAGTTATGTACAAGGGGCAGAAGGGAGGAAATGGGATTGCACAGGTTTAGGCATGTGTAGCTAGGTTCCCGCACAGTCCTTTGTATTTCTTGTGGTGCTGGGGATTGATCCCAGGGCCTGGTGCATGGAAGGCAAGCACTCTACCAACTGAGCTATATCCCCAGCCCTCACAGTCCTTTGTATTTCTATTCCTCTCTCTTTTTCTCTCTTTCTCACACACAATTTCCACAATTTACTTCAAATTCCTGTCACAACTGCATTCAAATGTTTATCAATATGTTTACTTTGTAGTTTCAGTAACACAAAACTGCGTTTCCGAATTTTGCCACTTAACTGCCATTATTCATTTCTCTTTTTAACCTATGGACATTGAAAAACTGTATTTATAAGTGAGAACATGGATCTGTTTTAGCAAAGACAGGTTGCAGTGCAAGCCTGAAGTTACAAGTAGGACCTTCAGGGAAATGCAGGAATGCGGTCTTCAGTGAAGGGTCAAGTACACAAAACTACCCTTTGTCATTAATAATTGGCGGTAAGTAACCACGTTTGAATCAAAAGGTTCAGGGTGTTAGAAGCCTAACTAAATGTAGGTTTCCTTATGTCTGAATGTGAATAAGCATAAAATGCTTTTTCCTCACATGAAAAATCTGTATGTTTGTCTGTGTTATCACCTTTAAAAACTTCATTCTGAATCTTAGGAAGGGTATTCATGTGTATTCATTTCTCAAAACATATTTTTTTCCCATAAAAAGTTCAACCATTTTTATGGTTTTGCTCTTGAAATTATTTAACTAAAGTAACTTATTTAATTTAGGGTTGGCTATAACTTTTGCCCAATCATTTTTTATATTTGGGAAATTCTTTAAAGGGAGAAATTTTCTCCCCAAGTAATTAAATATATTTTTTTTAAAGTTTCAGTTTTTAGGAAAGTTGTTTTATAAGAGAATTTTATTATGAACAGTGAAGTCATTTCAAATTGTTTTTTTTTCCAGCTGTATGTATTCTTTCTGAATTAGTTGGAAGTGTTAGAATTTACAAATTAAAGATTGATTTATTATTTAGCTGTAGAAGGAAAAAAGTTGTCTTCAGAAAGCATAAACACCTCCATAAAGTGAATTGATTAAATTCTTACCTTAATAATTGAGAGAGGGGCCACAGATTTGACTGACTTAGCAACTTGAAAGAGCCCAAATATTCTCAATAAATAACCGTAAGGCAAAAGCTATTAAAGTTTTCACGGCATATAACAAACATGCTGAAATGAAGATGACGTTTGAGAATTGATTAAAGAAAGTTGATTGTGGAGACGATGAGTCATTTGGAATTCTTTATTCATGTGGTGGATGTGATGAAAATTATAACTTTGGTGCTAAAATGAAGAATAACATCATTACCATCTTTCTTTGCGGAAAATCAATTCCTTCAGCAAGTATTTTCTTAAAACAGTAAAATAAACTGACCAGTGGATCAGCATTTTTGCCTAACAAATGTCAGAAGCGACTTGATTTCTCAGTACGAAGAAAATATACTGATCAAAATTTCACCAAGCACAATTTGAAAATGCTGTCACTCATGGGCAGTACTCTGGTTTCTCACCTTAGTGATTACCTTGATGTGAAAACAAAACATAAAAGTAAACAAATATGCAGCCTCCCTTCCCACAAAACATAAAGCCACCATCGCCAAAAACTGATCCTATTTGTAACTACATGAGTGAGCCTAGACTCTTGAAATATTATGATACCAAGACAGACAAGAGCAATTGCCTGGCTGTTGAATCTGATTTATCAAGTGTCAGTTCAGTTCAACTCAGTCCAGATCTTGAAAGTGACACGCTTCGTACATCATCCCCAGCCTCTTACCAGCAGGGTGGTAAGATAGGTGGGACACGGTTGGGTCACTTAATATGATCTTGAGTAATTTTAAACCTAAATGAAAAAAATAAATACATTAGAAATCAGAATGCAAAATATGCACTCATTTCAAGATAAAATGCAAAACTGGTAAGACTTTTCATGTTTGTAGCATTTGCTCCATGTTGCAATCCTTGGTCTCCTGAGGGATATATGGTTCACATCTATTTTCAGATGTGTGTGTATGTGAGCAAGATGCTCTAGGTTGAATGTTCCAAAGTCAAATCTGGGAAATAACTCAAGGAGAAGGTACCCACAGAAAGTTAGGCTTTTGGCCAAGATAAGGGAAATAGATTAACAGAAGTTCCTGGGAGTGGGAAGCAGGGTGCAGGGGTTGGTAGTATAAGAAAAATATCCTCTTACCTAGTAACTATATGCTTTGCTCTTCTTATCCAGAGGCTGAGCTCATAGGTAAGGCTGAACACAAAGGTAGGATATTGATTTTCACGTGGAGCCTAACTTAGAGTTCTTTTTGGAAGAGGATGATCTTAATCGGCCACAAGATGGAGCTGAGCAGGAAGGAGAAGGAACTCATTCCTATTTCCCATCTTGCTTATATGGGCCTGGACTTGGGGGAGGAGGGCAGAAATGGTTCAGGATTTTCCTTGGCTCTTTTCTTCCATTGAGTTAAGAGAGAAGTAAAGTGAGGTGATCGGAGGAGAATAAGCCAGAATTAGTGGGCTTCAAGAACAATCATATCCAGGAGCTAAGCAGGGTGGTACATGTCTGTAATCCCAGAAACTCAAGAAGCTTGGAGGCAGGATGATTACAAGTTCAAGGCTGGCTTAGGCAACATAGAGAGATCCTGTGTCAAAATAAAAAAGTAGAAAGGGCTGGGGATGTACTAATGCTATATGGTAGGGGAAAAAAATTAGTCATATCCAGGTAACTGGGTCTAAATTTCTCCCTGGGTTTAAAAACATTTTTTTTTAAAGTAAAGTTCTTACTAAATATAACAGTATGGAGAATTATAGAGAATGGAGGGAAGGGCTTATTTCCATTGTGGGGGTTCATTCAAAGGGAGGTGATATTAGAAAGAACCCCTTGAGAATGTCAATCTCAGGGAACCCGAGCTGGAGATGCCACATCCATATGTGTCCTTTCACAATAGTTTCAAGTAGTCCTTCACTTTAAGAGGTTTGGAGAGGTGAGAAGCTTGATAGATGTGTCAAGGAAAAAGTACTAGGAAGAAGCAGCCATAGACTGAAAGATTCTTGGGGCGGAAACTCAGCAATTATTTATTTCTTAAGTATTTTCCTTTCCCTTTGCTTAGGCAAAAACTAACAGGGGTGCCCTTCATGTAACGGGGTCCACTTCATGCTTTGAATATAAATCTGCTGCTTGACCACCGGGGGCTTATTTCAAAACTGACATTTCTTTTTTCTTTTCTTTTCTCCCTCTTCCCCTCTCCAATCATGGGGGAAATAAGGTGAACATGCTTCCTGTCCTAAGGTGAGTGATCTGTCCTTCCACTCACTGTCCACAAGAATTAAAGAAACTCTGGACTTGGAAACCAGAACAACAGGTCTTTCAAGGCTATCGATCCAACATTAATTAGATCCTCTGATGATGATACTTGGGAAACAGCTCTTGTGCCCCGATCTCCCCCTTTTAAAGCCCTCCAGTTCTCCCCGTCGGTTAGAATGGCAGCCTTTGTGAGGAGAGTCTGTTGCTCTTCTCCTTTGTGAGCAGAGCCATGTTCTTTGGCTTTTTTTCTCAAAAGTGTCCTCATGATTGGATCAGCACTGGGAACAAGGACTGAACATTCGGTTTCCAGTTCAGTCATTTAATGTCTCTCAAGATAGAGAGCTGGTAAGTGGGGCTTAGAACAGTGCCTGGCACAGAATGAAATAAGATCTTTATTGAACAGATGAATTAATGAATCAGTGAAGACGGCACAGCCCCAGTCCTGGGGTGGGTAGACATACACAAGCAATTACATTCCAACCGGATACGTGTGGCAGCAGATTAGTGAATGACGACCTGTAGGAGTCAAAACTAATAGAGCAATTTGTTTTACCTTTGAAATGAGGGCGAGGAAGATTGTGGAAGGAAGAGGAGTCAACGAATTATTCACAGGGGGGAGATTTTTGAATGCAACTGGAGAAAATATATTTTTCTCCTGCTGGGAAATATTGAAGAAAAAGTTACAATTAGCAGAACATGACTTCAGATAAATGAGTTGGTGGTTTGTGCTCAATTTGTAATGAATTATGATCAGTTTATGATCAATTTCTGGGCTCTGAGATGTAATTTTTAGATTACTCCATGGTGTTCAATTGTGCATAGAGGACAATATAAGGGAAATGCTCTTATAATCAGCTACAGCTTCCGAATTTTCTATTGGATGGATTGAAGAGAGAAAGTCACATTTGTTCTGCAAATCTTTGATTTCCCCTTTTTTCCATATTGCTCTGCAAATCTTACCTAAAGCTTTATGAAATTCTCAGGGATCCTGCTTGTCAGAGAAGACATCTTGCTTTTGTGTCTGTGATTTAGAAATAGGGATAAATGGCTGAGGCTGAGGAGATAAAAACAGTCTTACTATAAAATTAGTGCCAATTATAGCCTTATGTATACAGCAGAAACCAGAAAACTGGATTATGACATGTCTGATAAGATAGAAGAGAACTGGGAGGAGTTAATTTGCCCAAGGACTTTTTATTCTAGACTAGAGATGGCATTTGTTTGCGACATCTGGGGAAAACTGGAGACAGGAGGATAGCTTAGTGTGTATCTCAGATTGGTTTTTTTCCTGGTTAGTCCCCTGGACACATTCTCCAGACATCTGGAAATTTGGGGCTACATAGGAGCCAAGTAAGATGTATTTTTAAAAAACTCAGCCATATGGTGGGGGGTGGGGAAAGCAAGGCAGTTTTGGTCCTGCATTGAGTGGGGAAGAGATCAGGTTCCCCCACTTCATGGGAAAATAGAACAAACTTCCTCAATACTTTGAGGCCAAAGGAAGCATCAGGTCTTGGCACCCAGTGAGAGTGTTTGGAAAGCTCCAGGGGATAACAACCTTGGAATGCACATGGGGTTTCTTTCTCAAGGAGGACAGGGGTGGTAGTGAGAGTGTGACAATACCCAGAAGAGCGTTCATGAGCTTCAGAAAAGCGGATGATAATAATAAAAGCCCAAGAGGGGACATAACTCAGCATGTCTAGGGATGTATGGAAATAACTGATGTAAGCTGGGTGCAGTGGCCCACACCTGTAATCCCAGTGGCTTGGGAGGCCGAGGCAGGAAGATCGTAAATGCAAAGCCAGCCTTAGCAACTTAGCAAGAACCTGTCTCAAAAAAAAAAAAAAAAAAAATGCTGGTGACAAAGCTCAGTGGTAAAGTGCCCCTGGGTTAAAATCCCCAGGAAAAAAAAAAAATTGATGTGACTCTTGGGCTTAGGGAAGGCCCATGAAGGATTTCTGTTAATGTGAGTCAATTCTCTTTTACAACTCAGTGAGGGCTGGAAAATGTCAGATGTTCCAGAAAAATCAGGAGACTGCTTTGATTTGAAAATGTCCCCCAGTTTTCATGTGTTGAAAAGTCAATCCCTAATGTAACGGTGTCGAGAAGTAGGGCCTTCGGAGGTGATTAGGTGGTGAGGACCCTACTGTCACGAATGGATTCATACAGCTCTTGTGGGAGTGGGCTGGTTGTTAGGAGAGTGCGTTCCTGATAAGAGGAGGAATTTAGTCCACCCTTTTTGAGTTCTCTTGACCTTTATCCCTCCACTACGGGCTGTTGCAGTAAGAATGACCTCACCACATGCAAGACCCGTGACTTTTGACTTTCTACCCTCCAGAACTGTAAGAAATAAATGTTTGTTCTTTATAAATTATATGGTCTGTGGGACTTTGTTATAGCTACACATAAAGAACTAAGGCAGAAACTGAGTACTGTAAGCTTTAATTTGAACCGGTGTGTAATCACATAATGAAGCCCGATTATCGAGTCATCAAAGCAAAGAGTAGATCAAACTGTATGGGATTTTGTACTATCAGGGGACTCAGGAAATGGCATTAAGATGTGACCAGGACAGACACCACCAGTTCACTTATCTTAAAGGGATTAAGAATTCTCCCTTTTTTTTTTTTTGTGAATTGGAACCGAGGAGGCAAATCATGACACATAGTCTAACCCAAAGGCCAAGTCATTATGATGGCATAGGTACAATAAACACATCGTTCTCATTATAGAATGTGAGTGCAGTCAGTCTCAATGAATCCATTTGCTATTTTTCTAAAAATTTTTATAAAGATCTTTCAGGTCTTCGTATTGACAGACCTTGATTGAATGGATCCAGATTTTTAGGTTAAAAAATAAGGGTGTCCAGAGAGAATAAAACCAGGTAAGAAGCACCATTTATAGAACTTTGTCATTGTGAGGCTTATTTCTCTCTGGGTATGCCACTGTTCGTTTGAATGACTGCTTATTATTTCATCCATCATACGGCTGTGGCATAAATCACGAAGCCATCCATTTATGTTGTGAATATAAATCTTATTCAATAAACTCAGGTGAGCAAGAAATGTCACATCTCTATTTGCTTTAAATCAAATTAAATAAGTCTCTGGACTTTGGTCCTATAGAGTTGCTGAAAATTTCTAATTTGGTCATCATTGGGGTTTCCTATTTGTGACCTCAAAGTCATGTAAAGGTCCTAGGGAGTCCAATGTCAGAGTCCCACTAGGTGCTGATGAGATGACCATTGTCCAAGCTCATATGGGCCCTTGCCATCTGCAACTCTGGTGCTTCTAGCAAATAGACCATAGGTATTTTAGACCAGGTTGTGAGTCTGTGTTAGTCAGTTTTTTTTTAACACCCGACAAGAACAACTTAGAGGAGGAAATGTATATTTGGGGATCCTGTTTCAGAGTTTCAGTCCATAGCCAGCTGACTCAGTTGCTCCTGGTCTGAGGTGGGGTATCATGTTAGAAGGGCATCATGGCAAAGGAAAGTGGCTCACCTCCTGACTGCCAGGAAGGAGAGAGAGGAGAGAGGAGTGGAGAGGAGAGGAGAGGAGAGGAAGGAAAGTGAGGGGAGGAGAGAAGAGAGCCATCTAGAAGTCAGGGTAAGACATAATCCCCAAAGCCATGCCCCTAGTGGGACCTGCTTCCTCCATCCATGCCCCACCTGCCTACAGTTACCACTTAGTAATCAATTCACATTATTAACCCATCAACTGGATTAATCCACTGATGAGGTTACAGCCTTCATGACCAAATAATTACCTGAAATTCTTGCCTCAACCAGGCTGTACTGAGAGCATGCTTTCAAAGCATAAACTTTTGGGGAGAAACTTCCAGATCCAAATCATATCAGAGACCCAGAGATCTTGAGGGACACCTTGCAGCCATCCTCTCCGAGATTCTTCTTCTTCCTCAGGGGCTGGCAGAGAGTGGGGCCAAGACCTCTAATATTCCCTGGATCTGCCAGCTTCTGTCCCTCTCCCAAGATAGTTCTCGTCATTCTTCCTGGATGTCTCCAGATGTCTGCCTTCCTCAGTTTAATCTCTGAAAGATCTCAGAGTTTTGGAGAACAAATGTTTGATGGAGTATTATTTCCAATGTCTTTGGTTGCTTGCCATTGGAGACTTGAGACAAGGAAGCTCAATGCTACTTGCCTGGAATAGGATATATTCCAGTATACTCAGGAATAAGGATAAAATATCACTACCCCAGTGAGTATCCCTGCCTTGTTTATTCGACAAGCAGTGATTACCCCTAGCCTTTTGACAGACTCCAGGCCAGGCACTCAGAACACAATCATGAACATGGCAGGACCTGATCCCACCTTCAAGGACTTTGTCATAGTGGACCATCTGCACATAGAACATCCACTGACAGCACAATCAATAAGTCTGGGAGGGCCACCTCCTCAAGGTTTGGGATGTGTAGAAATCATTCCTAAAGGATGTGTCCTCTAAGTTGAGAAAGGAAAAAAAAAACAATAAAAAACAGAAGTTAGCTGTTCATAGGAGGATGTGAGCCAGAATAAACAGTGTGTGCAAACATTTGGAGTCAGTGAGAGTCTGACCTGTTTTAAGAATTGAAAATAACGAAGGTGCAACACTGAGGTTTGAGGTGGGCATGAGGAGAAATGAAGTCAGAGGATTAAACAAGGTCCCAGTGACCAAGGAGCTTGTAATGCATGCTAAGGTCCCTAGAGTTAAGAAGGTTGGCCCCTTTAACTCCCTCTCCAATCTTATTTTTCTTGACTTACTTTTCTATGATGAATGGGATGTTAAAATGCTCAACTTCCTGGTCTCCCTTGTATTTAGAAGGGGCTCTGTAGCCCAGTTCTGAACATTTGACAATGAGTAAAAGTCTACTGCTTTATTTCTCCAGTCTTCTCCATGATGGCCCCAATGACTAGAGGTCATCACTAGGGACAGCAGAGCAGACGGAAAGAACAATTCTGCTCCATCACTTAGACTGGAGCTAGGTGAATAAATGACATTGGCTTAGGCCACCTCAAGTGGGTTTCATGCAGATGGGGCAAATTCTTACACAGGAACCATTGAAATATTTTAAATGTGAGAGTCAATATTTTAGAATATTTGCTCCAGCTGCTTTGTGTAAACTGGTATGAAGGGGACAGGGTGGCTGTAGGGACACCAAATCAGAGGTGTGTTAGAAATCCAGGTGGAAGACAAAATAGGTCAAAGTCAGCCATGTTAGATTTGAGAAGTGCTTTTGGGGGTTGAGGTTAACTGGAAGTTAGGAAGACAAAAAGCTGAGAGGTCCTGGCTTGAATCAGTGGGTATTTGTCTTATTTCTAATTGTTTACCTCTCTAAATAATTTTGGGTTAAAAAATGCTCTTTCATATTTTGAATGATTTCCATAAAATGGTGGATGGAATAAATTTTTTTTCCAGGATTTCCATCATGACAATAGGAATTTGGAGTTCTGAAAGTATCTTAGATCTCTACTAAAGAATTCTCATTAATTTTCCTGGCTGGGAATGACCCTGCCCTTCTTGTCCCCAGAACAAAGCCTGTAGATGCAGTTTGGAAAATGGTTCACATTATTAGCTATTATCTGGAGTCAAGAGTTTCTATGACATCTGTGTCCTGAAAGTCAGCTGCTAATATCCTCACTCCAGAGCACAGCAGGAGAAGGAGTGGATCTGGCACTGATCTAATATATTTTCCTTTTTGCCCACATGAGGTAGAAGATTCACTGGTTTCAGGAATTAGATATATAGCCACTTAGTATGTACATTTATTTTACAGAAGTTATACCTATAAAATGTAAGCGTTCCAATTATTGGTCTAATTTTAAAAAAATTCTCAGGGCTAGGCTGGACTGTTGGTCTGTATATTGTTTTTATATGAATGGACAGGTTAACTCCATGCCAGGGTACACGGGGGCAGTAGTAATCCTGCTAGGCTCCTACTCCAAATTTTCCAGTCTCATTCCTTCTTTCTACCCTTTCATATTAAAATGGCTGGCTCAGAGAATTCAGGACATGCACCGACTACACTCCTAACAGAATCAAATCATACCACCTTCCAACTCTGCCCCAAAGGAGTCCCTTCTGTTCAGCTCCTACATGATAAGCTTCTTCCTCTTCTTTTATTGATAACATTTCAATGAGCCTCTTCCTGTTCCATTTTGTCCGTGTCTGTGCACACCTACATCCCAGGCACAGCTCCTGTCTTTTGTACGTGGAATGCTTACATTTTGCTCCATAGCCCCGTGAGTTTCCACCACATTTAAAAGGGCAAGACATTTTGGCTCTTGAGTTTTATAAATCCTCTATGGTGATGTCACCTTTCTATGCCACGATTACAAAGGAACTCTAATCAGCCCTGCCTGGAAGTGGGTGTTTCTCTAGACCAGCACTGACCAGTAGGACTTTCCGTGCTGAAGGAAATGTTTTTTATCTGCTCTGTGATTGAGAACACATTTTCATTTTCTCAGGGAAACAATGTGGGTCGATGTTGTCTAAAACAGAAGCCATGAGAAGCACTTTGTCTATTCAAAATGGTAGCCACTAGCCCTGGATGGCTGCTGAGCACTTGGAATGTGGCTGATGGCACCGAGGAACTGTATTTAAATTTTATCTAATTTTAATTAAAGTTTAAGCAGTGCCTATTGCTTTGGACAGCACATACCTAGGATGTTTCACTGAGACCATGAAAACTCAGGATATAGGAGAGTGTTCTTGATCATAGAGACTTATAATAAGGAGAACAAAGGAAGTAAAGTCTCCATGGAATAAAAGGAGGACAGAATTTGAGAAGATTTAAAAATCGCCTTCCCTCTAGTTGGGAGGGGTGGGTGGTGGTGCTAATTTTCTGTTTCTGCTAATGGGCAAATAATTTGTTAACAAATTATTCAAGGTATTCTGGGGGAATTCCTTAGAAGTACTATATATTTTCTCATTTTATTCACCCTTTAGTGCAATATTTTTCTTGGGATTCATTTTTTTCCCTGTATTGTTCTTATTGTCTTTCTTGAATAGAAGTAAGTTCATTCATACTTGCTATTTAGTAAAAAAGAAAAAAAATACAAAACAAAACCCAAATCCAGTGTGTCCAGAGGATGTCATCTGCTGCTCTTGCTGTGCATGAGCAGCAGGACCACAGTCCTGTTCTTTCTGTTGGGATCAGGCTCCGTGTACCGAAGGCTCTCAGATGCACTGTGTTGGCTGTGCCATGTTATATGTTGGCACTTCAAAATTATGCCCAGAGTTGTTTTATTTTAAGGATCAGAGATGGATAGAGACCTTATGTTTGAAGAAAGAGAAAATTCAGTGAATATTTCACAGAAAAAAATATTCTAAAATACACTGGAATATTGGTCTGGTCTAAGGTGTTTATTGATGAGAATCGTGGTTTCTCTCCTGGAGAGTGAGCTGTGTTGCTCGCTCAGAGGCAAGGGGTATGTAGTGGTCAAGAGAGGTGACTGTCTTGAGAGGACGGGGAAGGTCAGTCTAGGGAGGTAGTCCTGGGACTCAAAGAAGGAACCCTGATGAACCAGCCAAAGGGGGCCTTGGAGGAAATGGGAAACCAAGGGGGAGCAGGCCGGCCTCTTCCGCAGCTTTTGAAGTAGCAGTAATAGAATCATATAAGCCAGACGTCAGCAAGGCAGGGTGACCCAGGGCCAGAAGCATCCAGGAAGAGTTGAACGACGGTCAAGCTGCAGAAAGCAACAGAATAGTTAGGGAAGGAATAGAGAAGGGCCAAAGGAGCAAGAGAGAAAAGGATGGGGGGAAATACTAAGTTGGAGGATGCTTAGTGCCAGTTTTGCTCCATCTCCCGTGAAATGTGCTGGGGCACTGAAATCAGGACAAAGGAAAGTTCCTGGAGGTAAGTTCCTACAAGACAGGAGAGGATACTGACAATGGAAGGTTTTCTCTGACATTTGTAGTACAGAGGAGATAAGCAGCTGCCTGCAAGAGATTACTGTGGTGGGAATCCCCATTGTAAATGTGTCCTGAGACACAGTTCTATAATCCTGCAAGCCCCGTACAAAAAGGACTTTGTAAGTTACAGATAAATAATAGGATATATGCGTCTATGAGGAAATGTGAAGAATGAGAGCAATGCATGAATGGAAACTAGAATACCTTTGTGAAGATCTCGGGAAATCCCTCATTCTCTTACTCAACCTTTGGTCTAAAGCATTTTAACTGAAAGCCTCCTACTGAGTCAAATCGTGTGGGAAAAAATCCTGAAAGAGACAGTACCTGCCCTAAGTAGCTCTCAGACTAGCAGAAGAGGAGCCCTATAAACCTAGAGTTATGCTCCCATGATAAAAACCATTGTGTTATGCACGTGTGAGTAAAAAATGGTGGGAGTCATTTATTCTAGAAAAGAGAGGAGTAGGACAGCCAGAGACAAACTGCCAAGGAATTCTTCCCAGGGGTGGAAAGATTTTAGTAAAATTCAGAAGTGAAATAGAATTTTGTCCTATTTTGCAGAACCTTTACAATAAGCTTCTGTAAGAAAGAGTGTGTGTGTGAGGCACTGACATCTAAGAAAGTATGTGCTGACTACCTGATAACGGGCATTTAATAACATGTTTCAGTGGCCACAGAAGGTGGAAGGTCTATCCACCAGGTGCCTGCCACATCTATACCCATTGCATTGACATCTGCACAGAATCAATGAGAGAGGGAAATCAGGCAACATTCTGGACCATTAGGATACTTCCTAAATGTTTAAATGGCTATGAAAGAATGTGAGCATGTATTTTCTTTGTTAATTATCAGTTGACTGTTAAGAAAGTACACCACACTCCATATGAATGTGAGAGATACGTTATAAACCTGGGGTTATTAAAGGATGACCACTATATTAGATTCTTGGTAGGAGTTTTAGAAACTACCTAGACCCATGATAGATTTTTGCCCCAATCCAACTCATTCATTTATAGCATCCTCTCCATTATCTTGACTTGAAGTCCTTAGATAATATAACCTATCAGTCCCATAACTTGAGCTTATCAATAGAATGCTTAAACCGAAATACAAAATAAAAGGAAATCAGTTCGTGATAAGTTATGTATTTCAACATGAAAATGTTGGAGCATGACTTCAGTAGATGATGTAGTAAATTGGATGCTTGTGTCTATATGTAGAATCACTGTGAATTCAGTAGCCACAAATGTGACCTTATACATGTGCAGAGATTTGTTACAACAGTTGGCTATTGGTTACATAATTTTCTGAAGTGAACAACTCTTGGGAAAATTAGGAAGCAAGCATTCCCAGAAAATCCAGCTTATTGCCATCAATCCTAGTTGGTGACTTATGTTGGGTTCATAAATCTGACTATTCCAGTAACTTAAGAAAACAGTAAAGAAAGCACACAGACACACAAAAATACCTTTTCAAAATCTGGGGATGGCTCTGTGACCTTAGGGTCGGTGGAAAGAGAGAGCCACTGAATTTCTTTATTCTTATATATAGGGGACACACAAGGGGAGGTTTCATGGAACATTCTATCTCCATAAGGGCAAAGCGGTAGGATTATGGAAAAAACAGGTGGGATGTAACTCAACCCCATTGGGTGACACCCACTCCTTGGAGCCACACCTCATTTTCCAAGCAGAGGTAAAGCCCAAGTTATTGCGGGGGCCCAATAATTGTTTAGTACCTCTTGCTCAGGACTTAAGGGCGTGTATTTCCAGAGTGGCTCCCAACACCAGCTTAGGTTAAAATCATGTAAAATGTATTCAGTGTTCACAAGCAAAACAAATAGAAGGAGCACTAGGCTTGGGTTATGAAGACCATATTGTTTCTTAAAAACTATTCGAAGTCATGAGAGACAATTTGGCTGTGCAGACTATCCCAAAGATTGGAAGTGTAGAGCATCCTGGCTCTCTGCCCTCTAATGCCAACAGATCCCCTAATCTTAGTGACAACCAAAAATGCCCCACAGACGTTCACCATGGTCTGTCCCCAGCTTGTAAGATCAGCTGATCTAGAGCAGCCCTCTCACTTGGCAGAAGTGCTTACTGAGGTAGAGGCAGGAGGATTGATTTTTTAAAAGCTGTGCATCAGATGCAGATGTAAGGTTTAAGTCCAGACTTCTGAGATCCTATTCAGTGTTTTTTGTTTTTGTTTTTGTTTTTGTTTGTTTGTTTTGTTTACTTTTTCTTCTTTATCTTGGCTCACTAACACTTTGGGAACGGAAAGAAGAGCCTTATTTTTTATTTTTATTTTTTTGGTACCAGGGATTGAACTCAGGGGTACTTCACCACCAAGCAACATCTCCAACCCTTCTTTAGGTATTTTTATTTAGAGTCAGGGTCTCACTGTGTTGTTTATGATCTTGTTAGGTTGCTGAGTCTGGCTTTGAACTCATGATCCTCCTGTCTCAGCCTCCTATTATAAGCATGGATCACCACACCCTTATTTTTGAGTTGCTAAGAAATTTATACAGTCTTCAAATCATTCATATTTTTTACTGAGAACCTCAAAGACAATGTTATTGAAAGATTATTAGCTCATTTTAAGTAATCTTCTATTTTTATCCCTTTCATATTTCCCACATCTACTTCAAATCTTCAATGTCACCAATATGTGAAGTAACACTTCTTTTAAGTATTTTGCAAATTAGGTTTATATTTTATCCAACTAATAGATGCTTGTAATAAAAAGATGAGGGCTGGGGAGGTAGCCCAGTGGTAGAGTGCTTGCTTTGCATGTACAAGGCCCCGAGTTTGATCCCCAGCACTGAAAAAACAAACAAACAAACAAAAAACCAAAAAATAGAAAAAATCTTAACCAAACCAAAACTAAAACAAAACAATGAAATAGTGCAGAAGTGTTTTAAGGAAAAGTAATTCTACCACCCATCCTATTCCATGCAGGCAATAGTTTTGAACTTTCAAAATTATTTATGTTTTTATGGAGGTAGCCTTCACTTTTCTAAGAAAAAGTCCTGCTTTCTTTTCTTTCTATTACTATTATTATTATCATCATCATTATCATTATCATTACTGTTGTTATTATTATTATTATTCTCTGTGGTACCTGGGGCTTGAATCCAGGGGTGCTTGATCATTGAGCCACACCCCCAGCCCTTTTTATTTTTATTTTGGGACAAGATCTCACTAAGTTACCCAGGTTGGCTTTGAACTTGTGATCCTCCTGCCTCAGCCTCCTGAGTTTCTGGGATTACAGGCCTGTGCTGTCATGTGCAGCTTGTTATTTTTTATTTTATCCATTTTAAACACTATCTATAGACTTCCTATTATTGCAGAAAAGGAGGGAATCCAATTTTTACACTTTCCCTGAGTGAAGTTGTATCACAGTTTCAATGATTCCACTGTAACCTTCAACTCCAGACAGCAGAGACCCTATAGACAACACCTGTCTTCTCACTTTACATTTTTTAAAATATTTATTTTTTAGTTCTAGTTGGACACAGTTCCTTCATTTTATTTATTTATTTTTTACGTGGTGCTGAGGATCGAACTTAGGGCTGCACACGTGCGAGGCAAACGCTCTACCACTGAGCCACATCCCCAGCCCTGCACTTTACATTTTAGAGGATAAAAAAGTTAACATTATACAACTTTCTTTTACTTCTTTCCTCTCCTTTCACTTCCTTCTTGTTTGCTTTGCATTTTAATTTTATTTTGTTTCCATTAGTGTCTCAAAAATCAGTAAAACTTTATTTGCTTCCATTCTTTTGCCATTAACAGAAAACTGGAAAAAAATCAAAAAATGTTTTGTGTTTACAACGATAAACGGTGGGTTATATTTTTAAACCACCAGATTTATTAGAGTTTACTAATCAATTCTTAACCTAATAAAAATTATGAGCTTTGTCCACAGAGTGATTCTAAAAGCTGAAACTGAGCTGGGTGTGGTGTGGCCTGTAACCCAGAGGCTTGAGAGGCTGAGTTAGCAGGAGAATCGTGCAAGTCTGAAGCCAGTCTCTGCAATTTAGCAAAACCCTGAGCAACTTAGGAGACCCTGTCTCAAAACAAAAAAATAAAATTAAAAAAAGGGCTGGGGATGTGGCTCAGTGGCTCAGTACCTCTAGGTTCTATCTATCTATCTATCTATCTATCTATCTATCTATCTATGTATATATATATATATATATATATATATATAAAATATAAAAGCTAAAATTGTTCACATCAGAGGCAAGTGACATGGTAGAATTATGTTTCCTCTCCAGCTTTTTCTGTGGTTGTTCCTTGGAGTCTCTAATCTCCTTTATTTATTTTTCCTTAGATTGTAAAGACGCGGCCAAATTAAAGGCATTTCTTTACTCCCCTCCTCCCCCCACCTATTGATACCTTACTTTGGAGCCAACTGTCCGTTCTCTCTAATCTGGGCTGGTGGTTATTTAGGTTGGCCTGACAGATGTCATCTCGCGTCTTTTCCATTACTCTCCTATGATGGAGTCCCAGTTTCTTTGATCGTGTGTCTCTTTTCCAGCTTCACTCAGCTTTGCTGGAGTGTGTTAAAGTAATTTCCGAGAAAGGGTATAAGGCACGGGCATTGTTTGGATCCTTGCACATCTGAACATGTCTTTGTTCTGTTCTCACACTGGATTCATCATGAAATGGCTATCAAATTCTTAGCTGGAAATTATTCTTTTTTTTTTCTTGCTATATTACTGTGAAGGATTTTCTCTTTTAAAACGTATGTTGGTTTTCCAAGTCTGATATCAATTTGTTTATCATAATTGACTGGAAGGCTTTTTCCTCTCAAGAAATTTTTAAGGTTTTTTTCCCTTGACACTTGGTGTTCTGACATTTCAAGAATTTGGGACTAGATGTAAGTAACGGTTGTTTTGAGTATTTGGTGGAAGATCTCAGTCTGAAAAAATTATCCGCCAAATTTTAATGATTTTCTTTTTTTTTTTCTTTTCTTCTTTTTTGGTACCAGGGGTGCTTAACCACTGAGCCATGTTCCAGTCTTTTGTCCATTTTATTTTGAGACAGGGTCTTGCTAAGCTGCTTAGGGTCTTGCTGAATTGCTGAGGATGGCCTTGAATTTGTGATCTTTCTGCCCCAGCCTCCCAGGTAGCTAAGATTACAGGAGTGTGCCACCACAGTGGCTTTAATAATTTTCTTTGATTTATTTCACAATTGCCCAATATCTGTTTTCTCTTTCTGGAATTTATATTGGTTGACTATTTGAATCTCTGGATTGTTTTTTTTTTATTAGTCCATTTTCTGTCTTTTTATCATTGGGTACTATTGCTTAAGAATTTTTTTTTCCATTTTATATTTTCATTATTTACTAATAATGTTTAATTTGACAATTACATGCATTTACTTGTAAATGCCTTGTTTTTTTTTTGTTCTCTGATTCTTTTTTTTATAATACCTCTATATAAGATTATAATCACTGAGAATTATTGGAGTCTTATTTCTGAATTCTCTCTTCTTCTTTGAATAATCTGTACTGCCTCCAGTTATTTTTCTCCTTTCTTATTCCAGTTATATACTGAGACTGCTATATTCTTACCCCAATATATATACAACATGATGCATAATGATCTATTATCATGTATCATATTACAAATAAGACTATTGAAGAAGTCTAGAATGTGTGTAGTGTGTGTGTATCTGTATGCTCACGTGTGCATCAGGCTTTTGGATGATTATGTGGGGAGTCAGTCTTTGGGCTGGGGAGTTACACAATCTAAAGGACTCCCTACACCTCTGGATCCTAATAATCCTAATACTATCACTAGTTCTCTTTGTTTTCACTAGTTTGGTCTTTTCCCTTAGAAAAGTGCCCTTTGTATAGGTATTTATTTTTGGCATGAAACCCAAACACATATTTACCAATCATTCTGTCAAAGGATCAGGGGAGATTGTGGGAACCGATGCTGTTAATAATTTTCAAGGTCTGGTTTTTATTGTCTGTGGTTCTGGGTCTTAGAGATGGGCCGGGGTCTCTGCATTGTCCTGGTGTGCTTCTCCTCCTGGGTTGTAGGCACCTCCTTTCCCTCACATATTCCGGGCTATTTAATCTCCCTTGCCCAGCCTCGGAATCTCTTATCTATTATTGTATCTTGCAGAAATGTCTAGAAATATTCTACTTGCTAATAGCTTCTCTTCTGTTCTCTTCATTGTTGCGGGTTTATATAAGTTTTATTCTCTTAGCATCTTTTTAAACATGATCTCGGGAAACAGTACAGATAAACATTTTGCTCCATATGCAATTTCAAACTGGAAAATCCTCTGTATTTTTTTCTTCACTAGATATTTAAAATTTTTTTGATTAATTGTATTAATTGTGTGTGTGTGTGTGTGTGTATATATATTTTTTTTGAATAAAATTCAAGAGAGCCAAAAGGATCTACAGTAAAATTTAAGTCTATCTCTTTCCCATCCTTATTTCCAGGCACTCAGTTGATTGTGTATCCTTTCAGAAATATTCTATGCAAACATATATTCTTTTTACATTTTTTTTAAATGAAGAAGCAGCATATAAACACACTGTTTCACACCTTTCTTTTTATACTTACCAAAGATCATTCCACAGTGGTACAGAACAGAGCTTTCTAAAGAGTATTTTTTAATTTCTGCACAGTGTTTCACTAATGACTATATTGTATTTTTTTTAAAAAACATGCACTAATTGGCGAGCTTGTAATTACCCCTCCAATCTTATGCTTTTATAAAAAAAAATACAGTGAATTTTCTTTTATACACAGTATTTCACATAGATACGAGTTTATCTGTCAGATAAATTCCCAAGAAATAAAATTGCTGGTTAATCGCCAAGTTTCTTGGGAACTGTATCAATTAACACTCTCTCCAATAACGTGAGATGGCCTGTGTCTCCACACCTTTGCCCACTGTACTGTCAAGATCCAGTCAGAAACCATACCAACCATTTCAACAGTCTCATACAACAAATTGTTCACTAGGTATAAGGTTGTTAAGAAGAGAATTAAAGACAAGAAGAGAATACTAAAGCATCCACCAGAGAGGTGGTAATTACAGAAATCGGCCATCATCTCTAGGGCTAGGAGAACAAGGGAAGAGGTTGAAATTATTAAAGTTTAGAAGTTTGGAGGAAGGGCATCACAGCATTGAAACTCAGACCTCTGAGGAGGTGTAGATGCTGCTGTGAGCTGGCAGTGGGACCTGGTGGCGCTGGGATCGAACTTCTGGCAGGAGGACTGGTTGGATAGTGATGGTTCTCTGAGAAGGGGAACGGTCAGGCTGAATCTCTAAGGGTTGAAAAGTGCGAACTGGATTTGGTCGTCGCAGCGGCTAAGCCCTGATGTGCTGTTAAGTGAAAAAGTTTTCTGTGGAGATGCGAAGAGAAACGGAAAGCCGATAAGAAAGAACAAATCTCTTCTTTCTCTTGCAGCCTGCTACTCTCCTTCTCTAACTCCTGACAAGGGGCCAGGTGGAACAGCAGAGCTCAGGGGGTGGGGCAGAGTCCCAGAGCTGACATCATGGAGTACAGGAGGGTGGGGCTGGAGTCCAATGACAATAAGTCAAAAAGTTGCAGGAAAACCTAGTGATTTCTCAAACTTTTTGCTCTTAGTTAATGCACTAGGTGAAAAGTCAGAGCTTGTTGTAATGTTTGTTGTTGTGGCTATTTGTTTTTGAGACATGCCTCTGGCCATGTTTCCCAGGCTGACCTTGAACTCTTGGGCTCAAACAATCTTGCCTCAGACTCAGACTCCTGAGTGGCTGGAACTACAGTTTGTGCCCTGCGAGGCTTTTTAATTTTTTTTTTTTTTTTTTTTTACTTTTTTAAGAGAGAGAGAGAGAGAAAATTTTTTAAAATATTTATTCTTTAGTTCTCGGCGGACACAACATCTTTGTTGGTATGTGGTGCTGAGGATTGAACCTAGGCTGCATGCATGCCAGGCGAGCGCGCTACCGCTTGAGCCACATCCCCAGCCCTGAGTGGCATCTTGTAGTTTGAATTAGCCTACCTGCTTTCTTTGCCTTGCTTTCTTTTCTTTTCTTTCTTTCTTTGTTTCATTAGGCTTGAAATTGAATACCTCTTGTTTTTAGAATTATTTGATATTCTTTTCTAGGAATTATCTTTTGCTATTTTTTGTTTTTCTTCTTTTCCTATGGTTTCTTGATTTTGTTTCTTATTTATTAAAGAAATTAGGCCTTTAAGTATAATGTGAGCTGCAAATTCTTTCCTCCCGTTTGTCATTTATCTTCTGATTTATGAGAGATTTTTCTCTGTATGTATTTTTGTTGTTATAGAGTAGAACTAATCAGTATTTTTCTTTTGTTATGTCAGCTTTTTTTCTTCTTAGGCAGAAACACCTTTCCAATTTGGAAATCATAAAAAGATCTTTCTTTTTTTTTTGTTCTGAGTGATTTTATGGTTCCAATTTTAATATTTAGGTATTAGCAAGTTGTCTGTGTCTCGGGCACTTCTCACCCATTTTGCAGATTGCATATGTCTACTTCAAGATGAGCACGCCTTTAGGGTGTTAGTGTTTTCTCTTATCTCACCTGTTCTCACTGGGGTGCGCTGGGGTGAATGAAGGCATTTCAAGGAGTAATACTAAAAGTGTCTAGGTGCCCACAAAGGGGACATCTTAAAGGACCGGTGCCAGTGTTGAGAAGCGCATGACTACTCTAATGATCTATAATGAGTCCTTATGCAGCTCAGTGGTTCCAAGTCTTTGCTCTCATCAACACTGAAGGAATACTGTTAGGTTGTCAGTGGATAGAAATTAATTTTTGTTGATTGATAACTGTGGTTTTTTGTATCTAATTTGCAAAGAATTAAAAGGAAATGAAGGACATTAATAAACCTTTTTGCATCTGCATCTACTTATATATATGAACAGTTGTCTCAGCGTTTACATTAAAAAGGGAATAAAATTAATGACAAATCTCCCTCTCATAATGAAGAATGTTCATCTATGTAGGTATAAATTAATTTTAAAAAGTCTCATCTATCTTATTAAGAAATGTATTTCCTGCCCAAACATATTTTTTATATTTAAAATTACTTATCAGAACCACATAAAAATAGAAACTGAAATGATAACTTAATCCAGAAGAAATTCTTTTGCCATTTAGATTCTTATGGCTATTGGAACTTAAATAAAAATGTATTTTCACTTATTCATTTTTTTTGTCTTTGTTACAGGGAATTATGATAGTGTGATCAATAATATACTTTCAAGCATAAAATTTACACTATGATAAAATTCTGTGGGAGAAGTAGAATGGAAATATAAGTTCAAGAAGGAAAAGGAAAAAAGAAAGACAAGGAATGCTGTAAGTTTTTACTGTTAAAAAGAGGTTATTTAGGGGCTGGAGTTGTGGCTCAGCGGTAGAGCACTCACCTAGCATGTGCAAAGCCCTGGGTTTGATCCTCAGCACCCCATAAAAATAAGCAAATAAAATAAAGGTATTGTGTCCAACTATAACTAAAAGTAAATATTAAAAAAAGAGCTAGTTTATATATATATTTAAATGGATGAAACATGAAATTTCAGTTTCTATGGAATATATTTAACAAATGATATGATGTTTTCATCTTAGAATTTAAATATTTATAATATGCAGAAGTTATATATTTTGTAGTTATTTAAATTTGTGATGAAAAATTTTAATTGCCAAATTAAAAGTGTATGAGAAGGCATATACATTTTCTAAATTATTTCACAGGATTCTCAAGTAAACAGGAACAAAACCAAATAGAATATTTTCTTTATCCATTCGTCTGTTGACAAACACCTATACTGGTTCCATAACTTGGATCTTGTGAATTTTGATGCTATAAATGGGGGTATGTACATATCACCAGAGTATGATGACTTTATTGGGATAAATACCAAGGAGTGGGATAACTGGGTCATATGGGGTTTCCATTCCTGTCTTTTGAAGCCTCTGCATACCGCTTTCCAGAGTGACAGGAAAATGGATGGATCTAGAGAACATCAGTTAAATGAAATAAGCCAGACTCAGAAAGTCAAGGGTTCTAGCTTTTCTCTCATGTGTGGAAGCTAGAGAGGAAAAAAAAAAAAGGGGTGGAGGAAGAGAGATACCACGAAAATAAAAGAAAAAAAAACAAAACAGTAGAGTAGAGGCTTGGGAAATCAGGGGAAGGGAAGAGGGGAGGGCAGGGAAAATACTGGGGAATGAAATTGACCAAATTATGCTCTGTGCAGGTACAAATGAATCTCAGTAATCCCACTATTACATATAATCATAGAGAACCAGTAAAAAAAATTTAAACAAAATGCTCAAAACCTCCACCACCACCAACAACAAAATCAAACTTATGGCCATGGCCCTAAATTTTTAAGTAAATGCCTACTTTCAACCTTTCCAACTTTAAGATTAAGAAAATTAATTAATGAATACATACGGGGAAGGTAAATAAACCCAGATACATGCAGTTTTAGAACTTGTGGGCACATACTACATGGGTACCCTATTGAACTGGTCTCTGCTTTTGATCTTCATAGCAGTCGGCCCTCGGGCTCACTCTAAAGTACTGTTCCCTTACTCTCAATTAGAATCCCTTTCAACCTTACCCCTTTGTTTTTTTGTGGTATTGGATTGAACCCAGGAGTGCTCTACCATGGAGCCACATCCCTACCTAGCCTTTCATTTTTTAAAAAAATTTGGGACAGGGTCTTGCTAAGTTGCTGAGGCCGACCTTGAACTTGTGATCCACCTGCCTCAGCCTCTCAAGTTGCTGGGGTAACAGGCAGGTGCCGCTGCAATAAGCCTAACTCTTTTTTTTCAAGCAGGACTCCAGCTTCTAGAAGCAGAGGGATATTGAACAATTTCTTCACTTTCCTTAGGTGAAACCTCAAGTTTTGCTGCTTGTGAAATCTTGCCTATTTTTTTTTTTTTTTTTTAGGATCACAGTGTTACTGCTCATTTCCTTGGGGAAGATGAAATCTCCCCCCTATTCAAAGGCAGCTGAACATAGTTGACAGACATCAGTACCTTTGATACCATCTGGGTCATTTTGTCTTAAATAACATCACAGATGGGACAGTAACAGTCAGTCCAGTGGGGGCAACAGCCTAGCCATCTTTTCACACTCTGTTCTCCAGTGATGAAATGTTAAGTCTGAACATCTTTTATAGCCGTTCCCCCACTCTCTTCTTTGGTGTGTAAGGACTTGAATAATAACACACAGGCCTTCCAAGAATCAGCAAGAGAGTCTCACACAGGGAAGATAAATTTACCAATTAGAATACAATCTGTGGGGATAAAGATATGTTAAATGGCACATGCAATTTATATCACTTAATGGAACACAACCTGCTCGACTGAAACATTTTCTATTTGATTATTTCAATATCTTTTCCAAGTTCAACGGATGAGCTTAAAAGACATCAGAAAATTAAAAGGACCTTCAAGTGATTTTTTGCCCTAGAACAAAATAAAAGTCAGTTGCTTCCTGAAAACACTTGAAGGGATCTCAACTTCTGGCTGTTCCCATTTTCTTCTCATCTCAATTTGCCAAACTAGAGGCTCCAGGAGTTGCCCATTGGCGTTTTCTTCTTTGGAGTCGCTGTGGAGTTTTAGCCCACAAGTGCAGACTCTCTTAAGAACCTTCAAGAACAAGAACAAGATGCAGAGTAAGGACGTGAGAGGTGCTTCTGCCCTCTTGATTATGTGCTTGCTTTGTCTGGGAGTGGGCATCGCAAGGATGCAAGGCTTTTGAAAGAATTCAATTAATTAAGGTCGCACAAAATGATCCATGAATTGTATTCTCACTGTAAACAATTCAAACTTCACAGATCAAAATAAAATCAAAGAAGAGCCCAAATCCTTAATCACCCCCTACTAATCACCTACTATCCTAAAGGAAATAATATTATTCATTTTGGTTATTTAATTAACTAATTACTTTTTTGGGGTACTGGGGATTGAACCCAGGGTGCTTTACTACCAAGCCGTATCCCCAGACCTTTCTATTTTGAGACAGACTTTCCCTAAATTGCTAAGGCAGGCCTTGAAGTTGTGATCCTTCTGCCTCACCCTCCTAAATTGCTGGGATGACATGTAAGAGGCTAGGTATTTTTCAGAAACTTTTAAAAAATTTTTTAAACTCACTACCAATGTATCTTGGAGATTTCCTGTGGATGTGAATGTTGCTCCCGCATTTTAAAAATTGCCACATGGTATAAATATTCTGTAATGTTAATGATAATTTATTTAGAATTTCACCTCTCAAAACACTTTTTACCTTCCAATATTTTTGTTGGTTCCAGTTTTCACAATTCTGCAACAGTCTTTGCACATACCTACAAAGCTTTCCTCCGTTTCTGTTTGCCTTTTGATGCTTAACATCTTTAGATACTGATTCATTGTCAGTTGTAGACTTTGCAAATATTTTCTCATCTGTATCTTGTCTTGCAAGGTTTAAATGAAGTCTGCAGTCTTGCAGAAGTTAAAATTTTGATGTAGCCAAATATATCAGTGCTTTACTTTCATTGTTTTTGATTTTTGTTAAAAAGTCTTTTATACACAAGTCATAAAATATATTCTCATATATATTTACTATAATTGTAAATTTCTGTTTTCACATGTATATGAATATTTATAATTTATTTTTGAGAATGTTGTGATGTAGGACACAATTTGTTTCTGAATTGATTGTTGATTTTGTCACTACTATTTATTGAACAAAATTTTTTTCCTCTACAAAATGTAACCTTTACCATTTATTAAATTATATTGAATTCATTGATCTCTGTTGTTGTGTTTCTTTCCTTTACTTGTCTATTATAGCCTCAGTAATATGCTGTGCTAGATAATATACTTTATACCTGTTAGCATGAGTTCCTGAATTTAATTTTCATGGTGCTTAGTATTTTTTTGTTTCTTTTTGTTATTATTAAAAAGAATGCCGTTTTCTGTAATATGTTAATGATTTATTGCTTTGTACAATAAAATTGTTAATTTTTCTTTACTGATCATGCATTTGATCTCTTTCTTGTTAGTTCTAATTGTCAGTTGTTGTTTTGGATTTTCTAAATAAGCAATTCTACTATTTGACAGCAATTGTAGTTTTATATCTTTTTTTCACCAATGTTTATGCTTTTAAAAATAGTATTATTGTCTTTTGCTAAGACCTCTGGAAAATTTGAACAATGGGTATGACAGAAGACATATGTTTCATTCCCAACTTGTAATGCTTGAAATACTCAGCATTAAATATAATATTAGTAAGTTTACTGTTAAATTTGCTTCTTAAAAGGGAAAATTCTGGTCTAGTACTAACTTGTTATTTATAAAAATAGATTTAAATGTTATAAATTCTATTTAGTATGTATTTGGTATAATTTTTCTTTTCCTCAGTTAAAGAGATAAAGTAACTGGATAGTTTTTTTTTTTCTTCTTCTTCTAAACCATTCTTAAGTCCTGGGATGAATATTGCTTGATTGTAATGAGTATAGGTAGTTTCCCTTGAATATACTGATTAATCTGGGTTGTTAATATTTATATACTTTTTAATTTGCATTCTTAAATAAGGTTAGTATAGTTTTCTTATATTTTTTTTGGTCTAAAATTTGTAACACTATTATATTAGCAATGTAAAAATGAGTTGTTTGGATTTTTATCTTTTTCTATATTCTGGAACAATTGTTATATGCTGGGAATGGTCTATTTCTTAATTATTAGCAGTAATTACCTATGATCCACGTGGGACCAGTTCATTTCAAGGAGGAATGGATCTCTCGGAATAATTTCTCCTATGGTTTGAGTTATTAAAAGTTTATTCCTATTCTTTCTCAAATTTTGTAAATTCATATTTTCCTAGAAATTTTCCAATTCATTTAGGTTTCATTTTATCTCTATAAACTTATTTGTAATGTTCTACAGTGTAGGCGCTTTTCTACCTTATTATTATTTATTTATACCTTCTTTCTCTGATCAAATGTATGATCTACTAGTCTTTTTCTGTAATCAGATTTGATGTTTGATATTTATATCTACTAATATTTCCCTAATATCTACTAAGAGTTCTAATATTTGCTTTTATTTCATTACTTCTTTTGTGCCAGTTGTTTATATATTCTTAGTTCTTTGAGTTAAAAGGCAGCATGTTTATTTTAAATTTTAATAATTTTAAATGAGTGTATTTATAACTTCAGTTTTTTGTATGTCTTTGTGCCCGTTTCCATAGTGTTGTTACATGTTACTGCAATGCATCCTAAGTTTAAAATACCATTTTCATTTTAACATTTTAAATTTATTTTTTAATTGACAAAAATTGTATGTCATTATCATTTACAATGTGATGTTTTAGAATATGTATACATTTTGGAATGTCTACATCAAGATAATTAATATAGACACTACTTCACATCCTCACCTTTCTTGTGGTGGAAAGACTTCAAATCTAAGCAATTTCCATGTCAAAGAATGCAAAGCTTTAGTTAAATCTGAGGAATAATTTTAAGGGATTTATTGTAAAACATGTGACTATAGTTAATGATAATGTATTCTACACTTAAAAATCACTGAAGAGTCTTTTTTCAAGAGGTAGGGGAAGAAAGTTATTTATTAGCTTTTGATTGCCAATTCAATTGTATTGTAGTTATTCATGGTAACATATGCAATGCCAGTTTTCTGGACTGTGTTGAAATTTACTTTGTTGCCAATATATGGTCAAATATATATATATCTGTCTCTTGTGAACTGTCACCTATTCAAAGTTCACATACAAGCATATACTATTTGTCTCTGTGTGTGTGTGTGTGTGTGTATGATTAATATTGTTGAATGTTTTAACTCTTTTTTTTAAAGTTTATTTGATCTGTTTTCAGAGAGCTGTTTCACAGTACTATGATTTTCTACTTGTTAATTTTTTATTATGGTTCCTTTTATCCCCCTACTTTATCTCAAAGCTATTTAGCTTGTTGTACACACCTTTATTACTAATGTTTATGATTTTAGATAAACACATGAAGATGTAGTATTATCCATATTAATGTAAAATATGCATGCTTATTTATTAATATAGTTTCTGTTATTAATCATCCCTGATTCTTTTACAAGTATTTAGCCTTGAACTCTATTTTGTGTGGTCTCAAGACTGTTCTGCCAGTTTCCTTTTGTCTTGTGATGTGTCTGGTACTTCGTTTTCCTATTCTGATATTGTTTTCATTATCCTGTTATCCTGTTTTCAGTGTCTCTTGTAAATAGAGAATGGTTTTATTAAATGAATACAGAGAAATGCTAATATCTGATAGGTTAGATTTATCTAATCACTGTGATTACTGACAAGTTTGGACCTGTTCCTTGGTTTTCTATTTAGTGTTTTATATAATTTCCTTCTTCTCCCCATTCCTTGTTTTGGCTTGATAAGATTTTATTTATTTCAGTGATTACCTTTCAGTAACTCATATGTTAAGTATTCTGGTCTATTCCTCAAATGATTATCCTTATATAGTAACATTTAAATATTTTTATTAGCTAATGCCTTGAGTTAATCAAGTAAATTATCTAGATTTTCATTCCCTATGAATTCCATCCACTATAGTTATATTGCTGATCTTGAATGTTAGAGTGTTATCGTAATTATATTTTATGTTAATTTTATGTTTATTATCATTATAATAAAAACATTCAGTTAAAATAAGTTTTAAGTGAGTCAGTCTCCAACATGATGGAGTTAGAAAGGCTAAGAAATCTTTCTCAAAAACAACTATGGAGCTGGATAAAATTGTCAAAAACAATTATTTTAATTTTTTGAAAATTCAGTCAAAGTCTACTTCAAACTCAGAAACTTATATATTAAGATGTGGTATTATTAGTAGTAAACCTAATCAGTAGTAAACCTCAAACTCAGAAAATTCAGTAAAAGTACACCTCAAACTCCGTGTGTGTGTGTAGCTGGGGATTGAACACAGGGCCTTGTGCATGCCAGGCAAATCCTCTACCACTGAGCTACCTTCCCAGCCTGAGCCTAGGAGTGATTGAGTCTGTATAAGAACAGCACGAGTGGGAGTGGGTGGGGATTATCCCACTCTTGGCTTCCAGGTCTGTTGGCCTCCTGGGGGGCAAGACTTGGAGCCAGGAGCTTGGTTGCCACAGTTGGCAGAGTCTCATTCCACTGTCCCTTAAGGAGCGGATCTCTGTGGCAGGCCAAAAAGGGAGTGCCAATGTCTCCACTAGCCTGAGGCTGCGTTCCCATTTGGACCCACCAACTAGCTGGGAATTTAAAGAGGAAACCAGAAAACGAGGCTGCCAAGAGGGATTTGGTGGAGTTTTCATACCTCTTGGTTTGACTGGAGACTTTGTGCATGTGCAGCTGACATCAGAGTGGTCCAGGTGTGACAACATCTCTGGTCAAGAGAGCAGGCATTTTGATCTCTAATATCTCTCTCTCGCCACTCTCCTTCAGAGTGCGACATCAAAACAGGTCGGTGTCATTCAGCTCACCCCCCAGACAGCGGGAATTCGCATAAAATCTCTCCTAGGCTTGCGGGGAGAGGGAGTATCAAGCTGAGCCTCCATACAGGCTAGGGGGAAACCAGAGACACCTGACCTCCAACCCCTCCTCCCAGTAGCAGCCAAAAGGAAACCTGGCTAGCCAGCGCTGGGGGAGGGGCAAGCAGAAAAAATCAAAGTGATAGAGTGCCAGGGATCCCAGCAGCCTGCAGCAGGGCCCGGAGAGCCAGGCCAACTGATTCGCGTGGCCTGCCCTGCGGCTACAGAAGGCGTGGCGCCCCAGTGAAGCCATTAATTGGCAAGCAGGGAGGTTAGGGAAGGCCATTAGGTGGAATCCCACCAGCCAAGCCCACACGGACCCTTGGGCCGAGCACGGGTTCTCAGAAGGGGAAGGAAGCGGTACAGTCCCATCCCCCACAGCGGACACTCCGCCGAGCCAGTCAGCGGCCACCATCCAGGAAAGCTGAAGGATACACCGCCACTCTCCTTCAGAGTGCGACATCAAAACAGGTCGGTGTCATTCAGCTCACCCCCCAGACAGCGGGAATTCGCATAAAATCTCTCCTAGGCTTGCCGGGAGAGGGAGTATCAAGCTGAGCCTCCATACAGGCTAGGGGGAAACCAGAGACACCTGACCTCCAACCCCTCCTCCCAGTAGCAGCCAAAAGGAAACCTGGCTAGCCAGCGCTGGGGGAGGGGCAAGCAGAAAAAATCAAAGTGATAGAGTGCCAGGGATCCCAGCAGCCTGCAGCAGGGCCCGGAGAGCCAGGCCAACTGATTCGCGTGGCCTGCCCTGCGGCTACATAAGGCGTGGCGCCTCAGTGAAGCCATTAATTGGCAAGCAGGGAGGTTAGGGAAGGCCATTAGGTGGAATCCCACCAGCCAAGCCCACACGGACCCTTGGGCCGAGCACGGGTTCTCAGAAGGGGAAGGAAGCGGTACAGTCCCATCCCCCACAGCGGACACTCCGCCGAGCCAGTCAGCGGCCACCATCCGGGAAAGCTGAAGGATACACCGCCACTCTCCTTCAGAGTGCAACATCAAAACAGCGGACACTCCATCCAGGCAGTCAGTGGCCACCATCCGGGAAAGCTGAAGAATACACCACCACTCTCCAACAGCTTGTAACATCAAAACAGCCAGCAGCAGGACCCCGGAGATCCAGGCCAACTGATTCGCGCGGCCTGCCCCGCAGCTACAGAAGGCGTGGCGCCTCAGAGAAGCCATTAATTAGCAAGCAGGGAGGTTAGGGACTGCCATTAGGTGGAATCCCACCAGCCAAGCCCACCGCCCACGCCCGGAAGAGGCCCAGCGATCTGCCAGCATTGTAGTCACGACACCCCAATTGGAATAGGGACAGAGCAGAGCCGCCTTCCACTCCCGGAACAGGCCCAGAGAGCCGCCAGCGTGATAGACACGTCACCCCAATTGGAGTAGGGGCACAGCCGCCGCCCGCACCTGCAAGGGAGACTTTTCAAGTATACAAGAGCAACATAAATAAATAGGGGGTAAATTTCAAAACACAACAGTTGCACCAAGCAGAAAGAAACGCGGGCAGTATGAAAAGACAAGGAAAGAAAGGACCACAAGCAATGCAGGTCAACTCAACTTTAGAAGAGGTAATAGCTGCAACAGATGGAATATCAGATAAAGAGTTCAGGATATATATGCTTCAGATGATCTGGAGTCTCAAGGAAGACATGAGACAGCAAAATCAGACAATGAAAGATCACATTGACAAACAAATCCAGGAAGTCAAAGATCAATTTCACAGGGAGATAGAGGTAATAAAAAACAAACAAATTGAAATTCTAGAAATGCAGGAAACAATAAACCAACTTAAAAACTCAATTGAGAATACTACCAGCAGAGTAGATCACTTAGAAGAGAGAACATCAGACAATGAAGACAAAGTATTTCAACTGGAAAAGAACATAGACAGCTCAGCAAGTCTGCTAAGAAACCATGAGCAGAACATCCAAGAATTATGGGACAATATCAAAAGACCAAATATAAGAGTCATTGGGATACAGGAAGGCACAGAGCTCCATTCCAAAGGAATAAACAGTCTATTCAGTGAAATAATACGAGAAAACTTCCCAGAATTGAAGATTGAGACAGAATCCCAAATCCTAGAAGCCTACAGGACGCCGAATGTGCAAAATCATAAGAGATCCACACCTAGACACATTATAATGAAGATGTCCAACATACAGAATAAGGAGAGAATTTTAAAAGCTGCAAGAGAAAGAAAGCAGATTACATTTAGGGGTAAACCAATCAGGATAACAGCTGATCTCTCAACACAGACTCTGAAAGCTAGAAGATCCTGGAATAACATATTTCAAACACTGAAAGACAATGGGCTCCAACCAAGAATCGTGTATCCGGCGAAATTAAGCTTCAGGTTAGAAGATGAAATTAAAACCTTCCACAATAAACAAAAGTTAAAAGAATTCGCAGCTAGAAAACCATCTCTTCAAAAAATCCTTGGCAAAACATTACAGGAAGAGGAAATGGAAAACAACATTGAAAACCAACAATGGGAGGTAGGACAGTAAAGGGGGGAAAGTAGTCATAGAGGATAACAAATCAGGTTTAGTAACATCAATAAACAAATATGGATAGAAGAACAAACCATATCTCAATAATAACCCTAAATGTTAATGGCTTAAACTCACCAATTAAGAGACACAGGCTAGTAGAATGGATCAAAAAACAAGACCCAACAATATGCTGTCTACAGGAGACGCATTTGATAGGAAAAGATATCCATAGACTGAAGGTGAAAGGTTGGGAAAAATCATATCACTCATATGGACCGCGGAAACAAGCAGGAGTGTCCATACTCATATCTAATAAAATAGATTTCAAGCCAAAGCTAATCAAAAGGGATATAGAAGGACACTTCATACTGCTCAAGGGAACCATACACCAACAAGACATAACAATCATAAATATATATGCCCCAAATAATGGTGCAGCTGTATTCATCAAGCAAACTCTTCTCAAGTTCAAGAGTCTAATAGACCAACATACAATAATCATGGGAGACTTCAACACACCTCTCTCACCACTGGACAGATCTTCCAAACAAAAGTTAAATAAGGAAACTATAGAACTCAATAACACAATTAACAACCTAGACTTAATTGACATATATAGACTATACCACCCAACATCAAGTAGCTACACTTTTTTCTCAGCAGCACATGGAACCTTCTCAAAAATAGACCATATACTATGTCACAGGGCAACTCTTAGACAATACAAAGGGGTAGAGATAATACCATGCATCTTATCTGATCATAATGGAATGAAACTGAAAATCAATGATAAAAGAAGAAAGGAAAAAGCAAGCATCACCTGGAGAATGAACAATAGGTTGCTGAGTGATCAATGGGTTTTAGAAGACATCAAGGAGGAAATTAAAAAATTCCTAGAGTTAAATGAAAACACAGACACAACATATCGGAATCTATGGGACACATTGAAAGCAGTTCTAAGAGGAAAATTCATTGCTTGGAGTTCATTCCTCAAAAAAAGAAAAAACCAACAAATAAATGATCTCATACTTCATCTCAAAATCCTAGAAAAAGAAGAGCAAAACAACAGCAAAAGAAGTAGAAGGCAAGAAATAATTAAAATCAGAGCTGAAATTAATGAAATTGAAACAAAAGAAACAATTGAAAAAATTGACAAAACTAAAAGCTGGTTCTTTGAAAAAATAAATAAAATTGACAGACCCTTAGCCATGCTAACGAAGAGAAGAAGAGAGAGAACCCAAATTACTAGCATACGGGATGAAAAAGGCAATATCACAACAGACACTTCAGAAATACAGAAGATAATCAGAAATTACTTTGAATCCTTATACTCCAATAAAATAGAAGATAGTGAAGGCATAGATAAATTCCTTGAGTCCTATGATCTGCCCAGATTGAGCCAGGAGGATATAGACAACCTAAACAGACCAATAACAATAGAGGAAATAGAAGAAACCATCAAAAGACTACCAACTAAGAAAAGCCCAGGACCGGATGGGTATACAGCAGAGTTTTACAAAACCTTTAAAGAGGAACTAACACCAATACTTTTCAAGCTATTTCAGGAAATAGAAAAAGAGGGAGAACTTCCAAATTCATTCTACGACGCCAACATCACCCTGATTCCGAAACCAGACAAAGACACATCAAAGAAGGAAAACTACAGACCAATATCTCTAATGAACCTTGACGCAAAAATCCTCAATAAAATTCTGGCGAATCGGATTCAAATACATATCAAAAAAATTATACATCATGATCAAGTAGGATTCATCCCTGGGATGCAAGGCTGGTTTAATATACGGAAATCAATAAATGTTATTCACCACATCAATAGACTTAAAAATAAGAACCATATGATCATCTCAATAGATGCAGAAAAAGCATTCGACAAAGTACAGCATCCCTTTATGTTCAAAACGCTAGAAAAACTAGGGATAACAGGATCATACCTCAACATTGTAAAAGCAATCTATGATAAGCCACAGGCCAGCATCATTCTGAATGGAGAAAAATTGAAGGCATTCCCTCTAAGATCTGGTACAAGACAGGGATGCCCTCTCTCACCACTTCTGTTCAACATAGTCCTCGAAACACTGGCCAGAGCAATTAGACAGTCAAAAGAAATTAAAGGCATAAAAATAGGAAAAGAAGAACTTAAATTATCACTATTTGCAGATGATATGATTCTATACCTAGCAGACCCAAAAGGGTCTACAAAGAAGCTATTAGAGCTAATAAATGAATTCAGCAAAGTGGCAGGATATAAGACCAACACGCATAAATCAAAGGCGTTCCTGTATATGAGCGACAAATCCTCTGAAACGGAAATGAGGACAACTACTCCATTCACAATATCCCCCCAAAAAATAAAATACTTGGGAATCAACCTAACAAAGGAGGTGAAAGATTTATACAATGAAAATTACAGAACCCTAAAGAAAGACATAGAAGAAGACCTTAGAAGATGGAAAAACATACCCTGCTCATGGATAGGCAGAACTAACATCATCAAAATGGCGATATTACCAAAAGTTCTCTATAAGTTCAATGCAATGCCAATCAAAATCCCAACAGCATATCTTGTAGAAATAGATAAAAGAATCATGAAATTCATATGGAATAATAAAAGACCCAGAATAGCAAAAACAATACTAAGCAGGAAGTGTGAATCAGGCGATATAGCGATACCAGACTTCAAGCTATACTACAGAGCAATAGTAACAAAAACAGCATGGTACTGGTACCAAAACAGGCGGGTGGACCAATGGTACAGAATAGAGGACACAGTAACTAATCCACAAAACTACAACTATCTTATTTTTGATAAAGGGGCTAAAAGCATGCAATGGAGGAAGGATAGCATCTTCAACAAATGGTGCTGGGAAAACTGGAAATCCATTTGCACCAAAATGAATCTGAATCCCTATCTCTCGCCGTGCACAAAAGTTAACTCAAAATGGATCAAGGAGCTTGATATTAAATCAGAGACACGGCATCTGATAGAAGAAAAAGTTGGTTATGATCTACACGCTGTGGGATCGGGCTCCAAATTCCTCAATAGGACACCCATAGCGCTAGAGTTAACAAATAGAATCAACAAATGGGACTTACTCAAACTGAAAAGTTTTTTCTCAGCAAAAGAAACAATAAGAGAGATAAATAGGGAGCCTACATCCTGGGAACAAATCTTTACTCCACACACTTCAGATAGAGCCCTAATAACCAGAATATACAAAGAACTCAAAAAATTAGACAATAAGATAACAAATAACCCAATCAATAAATGGGCCAAGGACCTGAACAGACACTTCTCAGAGGAGGACATACAATCAATCAATAAGTACATGAAAAAATGCTCACCATCGCTAGCAGTCAGAGAAATGCAAATCAAAACTACCCTAAGATACCATCTCACTCCAGTAAGACTGGCAGCCATTAGGAAGTCAAACAACAATAAGTGCTGGAGAGGATGCGGGGAAAAGGGCACTCTTGTTCATTGCTGGTGGGACTGCAAATTGGTGCAGCCAATTTGGAAAGCAGTATGGAGATTTCTTGGAAAGCTGGGAATGGAACCACCATTTGACCCAGCTATTCCCCTTCTCGGTCTATTCCCTAAAGCCCTAACAAGAGCATGCTACAGGGACACTGCTACATCGATGTTCATAGCAGCTCAATTCACGATAGCAAGACTGTGGAACCAGCCTAGATGCCCTTCAATAGATGAATGGATAAAAAAAATGTGGCATTTATACACTATGGAGTATTACTCTGCATTAAAAAATGACAAAATTATAGAATTTGGAGGGAAATGGATGGCATTAGAGCAGATTATGCTAAGTGAAGCTAGTCAATCTTTAAAAAACAAATACCAAATGACTCCTTTGATATAAGGGGTGTAAACAAGGACAGGGTAGGGACGAAGAGCTTGAGAAGAATATTTACAGTAAACAGGGATGAGAGGTGGGAGGGAAAGGGAGTGAGAAGGGAAATTGCATGGAAATGGAAGGCGATCCTCAGGGTTATACAAAATGTCATATAAGAGGTAAGGAGGGGTAAGTCAAGAGAATACAAATGGAAGACATGATTTACAGTAGAAGGGGTAGAGAGAGAAAAGGGGAGGGGAGGGGAGGGGAGGGGGGATAGTAGACAATAGGACAGACAGCAGAATACATCAGAATCTAGAAAGGCAATATGTCAATCAATGGAAGGGAAACTGATGTGATACAGCAATTTGTATACGGGGTAAAAGCGGGAGTTCATAATCCACTTGAATCAAACCGTGTAATATGATGTATTAAGAACTATGTAATGTTATGAACGACCAATAAAAAAAAAAAAATATCTCTCTCTCTCTCACACACACACACACACACACACACACACACACACACACGCACACACACATAAGACTCTTCCTGAGAGTTTGGTGGAAAGTAAAAGCCAGGGAAACTTGAAACAGTCTGATGTTTAGACACATAAATCCCACATAAATCCGTCAGCAAGTTCTAGTGGCTCCCAGGCATTTGAACGCAGCCCCTGAACAACGCTTGTCTGAATGGCAAGCTGTTTAGACACAAGCATAACTTCTAGGAATCCAGTCTTAAAAATAAGAATAAGGAAAAAAAACATACATGCAAATATGAAAGCAGCCACACTGCCGGGTAGACAGCCTTCACAGATTTGTTTCAGACAAGTCACCGAACAAAACAATAGCAAGCCTTGGGGGAAATGTCAGAATCCAGTATTGCTTCAATGTATTACCTAAAATGTGAAGTATTCAACAAGAAATTATGAAACATGCAAAAAAAAAAACCATAAAAGAGTGACTCATATACAGGAAAAAAAGTAGTCAAATAGACTCTACCTCTGAGTGTCCCCGGAAGTTGGATTCAGCAGACAGATGTGTCAAAAGTGCTACCACAAATATGATCAAATGACTAAAGGAAGGCATTTTAAAAGAAGTAAAGAATGAAGACGACAGCTCAATGAATAGAGAATTCCAATAAAGAGACAGAGAATATATTTTAACAAGAACCAAGTTATATTCTGGAGTTGAAAAATATGATATGCGAAAGGAAGAATCCACCCCAGGGTCACCACGGCAGATTTGTGATGGCAGGAGAAGAATCCATGAGCTCTAAGATAGATAGATAGAATCACAGAAGCTGATTAACAGGAGAAAAGAGTTAAAAAAAAAAAAAAAACAAACGAAAAAAGCCCCAGAGACCTGTTGAGACAATAAATATCAAGTTGACTAACATATTTGAGGAAATTCTCAGAAGGGGAGGAGAGAAAGAAAGGAAGAGAAAAATAATTTGAATCAGTGGGCAGAAACTATTTTAAGAACGAACAGCTGAAAATGTCCCATCTTTTACAGAACAAATTAATCTGCAGATTGGAGAAGGTCAACATGTAGGTTACATTCAAGGAGGTGTAGATACACTGTAATTAAACTTGTGAAGACCAAAGATAAAGAGATCTTTGGGGCTGTGTCTACACCTACAACATCAGCTGGGATCAGTGGCACGGTTTGATGGTATAGGTGTCACCCCTGGGTTTACTTGTTGGAGACAAACCAAAGGCATATTCATTTGATGCATCTCAATGTGATGTCATCTGCCACTATTTCCTTGCCTTTATGCTTCTTGGGAGATACTGTTACTTCTTTTGTTTGCTGTGCCTCATGTAAGTGCTAAGATTTGATGTTATAGGTCACTATTTGGTTTTTGTGGTTGTGTCCAGTTTATTATTTAGCCTATACATTGTGGAGTATTATATTTCAATAACTAAGGTTTAAATTCCCATGCTCTTGGTTGATTTTTTTTAATGAGTGCTATATAATCTTGTACCTCTTGAGGATGTCAAACTCTCTCATTAGGTTCCCGTGATTCTTACTGATATCTCTGTTACCGGGTGCTTAAGTGCTTCTGTTTATGGAGTTTGGTGTTTGTCTTCTGTGTGCTAGCTTTTGCAAATATTTGGAGGTTATTTGTTGCTTGCTCATTTTGGTAATTGAGATGCCCTTTTATGTTGCCGATGAAACTCGCTTTACTGTCATTAGGAAGCGGTAGCACATGGCTGCTCTGTGAAAGAGGCAGAGGATCAGCATGTGCTGTTCAGTGCTGCACTGACTCTTCCAGGAGTCAAGATTTGCTGTCTTTTTAAAGTCTTGTCAGTTGCCTGGGATACTTGTTCCATCTGTCTACTCCAAGCCTTCATCCTTATTGCTCCCTGCTAACAAGAATGGAGGAGTCCATCTATCTGGTAATTCCCACTGGTACTTCAACTAATGACTCCCACGTTGTCCTTGGATGTCCTTCTTCTTGTTCCAGCCCTGGCACACTTTGATGCCTTCCCCACCTCTTGGAGCAGTATTATTTTGTATATAGTTTGACTTCTGGTTTTATTTACATAGCCAATTTGTCTGCTTTCTACTCTTTTTTATTTTTTATTTTTTAAATAGAGGCTTAAAAGAAATTCTGGCACATCTGAGTGGTCCCTTTCTTTACGACTGCACAGTGTCACAAGGTGAGAGAGCGGAAGACAATAGAATCTAATGCCTGGAAAACTGATCTGGAACTGTCTCTGAAAAATTCACACTATAGATTCAGCAAAATGTTTTAATTATTCATCTATATTTTCTTTTCAGTAGTTTTTTTTTTAGAAACTCAAGTAAAATACAGACTTCTTATAAAATATATTAAAAATATATAAGTATTTACAACAAAGAGCAGAAGTCCTTTTGAATCTCTTCTCCCTCAAATTTGTTTTATTGATCTCCAAAACTGCCTGGGGGTGTATCTATTTAAATTTTCTCGGAGGATCTAAATAGTGTGTACATGTGCATGTGAGCACTCACACACACATATACACACACAGGCACACAAAGTAAGGAACAATTATCTGTGACTTGCTTCTGCACTTAATACTTTGTCATTTCTTCACGTTACCCCTTATAAATATTTCTTATCCTTTTCAAAGACTAAATAATGTTTTTTTAAAGTCCATTATAATTTGTTTTATTTTTTATTTGTTCTTTTAAGATATACCTAACAGTGGAGTGTACTTTGATATATTATGCATATACGGAGTATAACTTATTCTAATTAGGATCCCATTCTTGTGGTTCTACATGATGTGGAGTTACAAGGGTTATGTATTCATATATAAGGATAGAAGAGTTGTGTCTGATTCATTCTTTCCTATTCCCATTCCCTCTCCCTTATCTTCATTTCCCTTTATCCAATCCAATGAGTTTCTCTTCTTCCCCTCCCTACCCTCCCTTTTTTTGTGGATTAGCATTCATGAGAGAATATTCAGTCTTTGGTTTTTTGGGACCACTTACCATAATAGTCTCCAGTTCCACCCATTTACCGGCAAATGCCATAATTTCATTCTTCTTTATGGCTGAGTAGTATTCCATTGTGTATATATACCACATTTGCTTTATCCATTCATCTGTTGAAGGGCACCTAGGTTGGTTCCATAGCTTGGCATTGTGAATTGAGCTGGTATAAACATTGATGTGGCTGTGTGGCTGTATATGCAGATTTTAAGTACTTTGGGTATAAACTGAGAAATGGGATCACTGGGTCAAATAGTGGTTCCTTTCTAAGTTTTCCTACGGTATCTTCATATGGCTTTCCGTAGTGGTTGCACCAATTTGCAGTCCCACCAGCAATGTATGAGTGAATCTTTCCCCCCACATCCTTGTCAACATTTATTGTTATTTTTATTCTTGATAATTGCCATTCTGACTGGAGTGAGATGAAATATTTATGGCAGTTTAGGGTTATTGATTCATTTTTAACAGTTCAACAGATATCTGATAGTTCCCACTGCTATTTTTACATCTGTCCCCCATGCTGTCCTTGAATATGTGAAACCCCACGTTTCAACCCTACTACTCGCTTGCTGTGTCATTTTGAGCTTGCAGTATAAAACGTGAAATCTCTTATTTTCACATCTCTAACAATATTCTCTCTATGATAGAGGAATGATGTCTTAATATAAATACAAAGTGCTTAGCAAAATGACACATGCTAAACTCTCAGTCAATGTTAACTATTCTGAGTATGTGTATATATTAGGGGCTGGGTAACTTGTCGGGGTGATAGTGAACCAAAGAGCCCCCAGCCACAGTGCCGTGGGATGTCTTGAGTAACATGAACGATAACAACAAAACAACACCCAGCCGTATTATTATAAGCTATGAAAGTCCATAGGAAGAATAAACGAGTTTTTTAAACTATGTGATGTTGAAAGTAAAAAAGAGAAAGCAAATTTAGGTCAGTGGAGGAAAGCTGTCTCTAGGAAAATTGCATCCAAACAAAGTCTGGTCAGATTATTGACAGCTCTCAAGAAAAAGGGCAGTGAAAAGGGGTAGGCAGTACATTCCCGCAGAAGATCTGGAACTGTACAGGTTGCTGTAACTCAAAATGTGTCCCTACCTGCCCCGGCCCCCATGCCCCACCCTCCCCCTGACTTATGTGTTGAAGTCCTAACCCCAAATACCTCTAGGAGCCATCTAAAAAAAAGACCAGGCTATGAACATGTAGAGGAGAGACATGCTTTGTTATGGCAGCCCTAGCAGATGGACACAGTGGTCAAATTCATTATCTAGGTTCCCTTTTAGCATTCAAATGGCCTCTTGGAAATTCTTCCAATTCTCTACTCTCCATTCTTAAGCCTCTCCTTAAAGTAACCATTTTGTTTTCATGGCCACAGCAATTTTTACTGGCTGGTGGATTTTCCATCTGAACTTGAAGGCTGCATTTATTTCCTTCTTCAGATTTGTTTTCTCTCTTACCTGTTCCATCAGACGCAGGTTACTGCTCCCATAGTCAACGTTGGGCCACCAGGCACCAGCCGGCCGGTCGCACGGGAGCTCTTGGGGACTGCCATTCCATGCATATTTCTTTTTCTGGCTTCTCCCACAGACTTGGGTTTTGCTATCCACAGAAACCTTGCAGAGTTCATTAGTTGGAATGGACACAGTGGGACCCTGAGCAGCCCTTTACAACCCCTGCTTTCCATTTCAGCTTTCCCAGCTTGTCGTCACCCTTGGATTTTAAGGCACCTTTAATTATATACATCGTATGTGTTATGTCTCCCAATTTTAAAAACTGTTCCTTATAGTACAGAATATGTCATTCCTCGGTGTCTATAAGGGATCCATTTCAGAACCAACACACAGATGCCAAGATCCATGAATGCTCAAGTCCCTTACATGAAACTGGGGTAGTATTTGCAGATAATGTGTCCACCTTCCCATATGCTTTAAAATATTTCTAGGTTACTTTTAATACCTAATTCAAATATAGCATTTGCTATATTATTTAGGGATTCATGACAAGAAAAATATCTATACATGCTCATATTTTCTATCTCTAGCCAGTTGAATCCATGCATGTGAAACTCTCAGTACCTTGTGGAAGGCCAAGGTACTGTTAAGCATATATGTATGTATATTTCTTCATGACAGATACATAGAAATGAAATTGGTAGATTTTATTAGATATGGCTCAATTGCCATTTGTAAATGCTGTAAAAAATTGACAATGTCACCAAATGGGAACATAAGTGATTTTCTCTTCCAGTATTTTTTTCCATTTGATATTTTAAGACTTTACAGATTTTCTCAACATTATGGGTAAAAAATATTCCTCCCTCAGGTATTAAAATGTCCGTATCACTTAGTTATTCACCCTTATTATTATTTTTTTTTATCCAGATTGCCTTTTTAACTTAATTTTGAAAGTCGTCTCAAATCCTTTTTAGAATTAGTCGAGACAAGTGTAAACCATCAGAGGTACCATGCCTTGGCTGTCAGATGTGACAGATGTGTCAGTTGTGAGAGAATGTTCACCTGGTTACTGCTGCTCAGAGCTCAGTGGCACTGTAAAACGATCGCCCAGCCTGTGTCTCAGAGCTGGCCTCAGGACTGAAATGCCAGCCCTTTCTATCCTGAATAATTCACAGATGTATCCCAAGAACTCTGAGTGTTTGAAGATAACAATGGCATTTGGTTAAGTATCTGATAAATTATTTAACATTTTCTAGTCTTCTTTTGGAAATGCAAGAACAGTTTTGGGATCTGTGAATATAGATCCAATGAGCATACTCTGCGGCTAATGGCAGTCGGATGAATGTATTAAGAAAGGCTGCTTTATGGTTTTGATCATTAGACTGTTTTAAATAATTTTATTCATAGTTGCATATTATTTAATTTACACCCATAATGGGCTATTGATAAATATAAGAAACATAATGAAGCTTGATGCTGGAATATAAGTTAATGACAATAATTCAGTCAATTCACCTCGAGTTGATCTTACAAAATCTTTAAGTGGCATTCAGCTAATCAAAACTCGAACGCAGCACATTAAGCATTCTCTGAATTAAGGGGGAGAACTTGCCATGATGAGAGCCAGTAATGTGTTATTTGCAGAGCACTCCGTTTGGGTTCCAAATCAAACATGGTATAATATCAATTTTTATAATACAGTTATATATTCAAATGTACCTTAAAGCAAATTAAAGAGCATGTCACTAGTTAAATGCAAAAACGTCTTTTTATATCATGAATTATTAAAGGTACTACAAAATTAATTTTGAATGCAATATTTAATGATATAGCGATTAAATTTTAACATAACCATTTACTTATCATATTTTATACAAAATTGAAAAAATAATTTTTAGAAATGCATGCAGGAATCATAAGACAGATACACACACACACACACACACACACACACACACATATATATATATATATATATACAGGCACACACGTACACACCTGTGTACATATGCCTTTTTATATAGAAAACCTTTAATAGGTCAAAAGTAGAAAGTAATCTGGCTATTTCCTCTGTTAGGCATCAGATTCACTTTCTTTGGGAAACATGTTCTTTTGTCAGTCCCGTTGGTGTAGGATGCCACCAAGGTGGTACTGGCAGACATGTGAGTTGGGAAACAAATCTAAATCCCTAGTTGTTCATCTTGAGGATCAGTCACTACTATATTCATGTTAGAGATTTCCCCTAGAGAACTGGGAGTTCAGCACTGGATTAACCAAGCGGGACTTGGTGATTGGAAGTCCATGCTCTTGGGTCCATGTGTATCCTCTATTCTGGCTGTGATGGCCTTATAGTTTATTAGTCCATTTAGCAAGGAGAAGGCTGGCCAGAGAAAGAGGATGATTGACGACAATAGTATAACTCTCTGATTATTAAAATATCTTGCCTTCCATGAGGAATTTTAATGAGAACGTACAGATGACTCAGATACATGTGGGCTCTAGGTTCTTTCTGAGTGGGCCACTCTGAAATGGCAGATCCTTCTCTATTTCTGGGGACCTCCCCATGTAGCTCTTACTAAAACGTGGAAAGCACAGGCTACTTCCTATTTCCAGGATCTATCAGCAGGACATTATCAATGCAGTGGACCGACGTGAGGTGCTGAGGGATGATGAAATGGTTAAGGACCCTGTAGATTAAAACGTGTCAAATGGTATTGCCCATATGAAAGGAATCATATCCCGGGCAGGAACAAGTGACGAATTGCTTCCACGTTCTCTGTGTACTAACACGGAGAAGAATGCACCAAGTAGAAGTTAGAGCTCAGGGGTGGCGTGCTTGTCTGCCATGTACAAGGCCCTACATTTCACCTCCACCACTAAAAAACAAAAAGAAAAAAAAATCTCTGAGTGTAAATTAATTGAAATCAACACAACTGCATCTTTCCAATCTTAGATAGTGATACTAACAATTTCAACTTCATCTAGAATACAACTGACCTTTAGATGACTATTAGACCAGGCAAAGTTTTCTATACCAAAAGGTTTCCTACCAAAAATGGCTACAAAAGCCATTCCTTCATGGGTCACGGTCCCATTGCAGTAAATTCACTCTCCTCCCAGGGCCTCAGGAGCAGCACTTCAGAGTACTGTGCTAGAGTTAGTTTTCTCTCTACTTGTCCTTGGAGTAATTTTCCCTCCTGTTTTTTGGATTATACAAATCAATTGAGGTCTTAGCTATTGATTTATTTCTTAAAACTTCATGAAAAAGAGAAAGAGAAAAAAATTCTATTTGTAAGCCCTCTCAAAGCTCCCTGATTACTGTGCAAACTTATGCTCAATTTACTTGAAGTGGTTCTGTGCTAGCTACCACCTGGTCCAACCTGACCCCCAGAATTCTCCCCATCCCATTTTGATTTCAGCTGTTCCTCAAATTGTTGCCCATCAGCAAAAGAAAATCATAAAATCAGGAAAACTCCTTTTCAATATTCAGTTCTTCCCTTGCTAATCTAGTCCTCAAGATATTATAGAAGTTAATTTTATATTATGTATATATGGACACACATATGTCATAATGATCAGAGAAGTTTATTTTATATTGCCCTTATGCACACACACACACAGGTATCCTATTGAAAGGATTGTTGACATGAGGAGGACTCATATAATAGACATCATGTATTGGTCCTCTCTTCTGCACCCTTTGAATGTCTTCTGCTAGGTTTAGCCCATGCTTTCTGGACCTTAGTGATGCCTGAGCGACGAAGGGTCCATGTTTCCATTAACCAACCCAAAGCATTTCAGAACTACGGATTTTCAGAACTTTATGGATATCTCATCTAAGACGTTGAGTGCAGGCATGAGAAGTTAGCAGTATGTGTGTAATCCCTTCTAGCCGAGGCAATTTTTTTCCTCTAATCTGATTCTGTGGATCACCTTCCTGTGATTCTGTGGATCACAATTCTATTCCTTTGTAGAATAATAATGAAGGGCAAGATGTGCTGGAGCTTGCCATATGACTTCAAAGATGCATCAGGAAGCAGCAGCAAGGCCCGTGGAACGGGGAGTTGATTTATTGGGTGGTCGTCCTCCTTCTCCAGTTTTGGGTCCTGCACATTGTCCATATCCTGTGGGTCAATAACCCACTTTTCATCAACGCCATAATTTTCATATGATAGAGAGAGGTTCTGATCTCAACAGGTATTTTAATTTGTCAGCCTGCAAAATGAATTTCTCAAAGCGGTTTTCAGTGAGCTCAGCTTCGTGAACACAGGCAGTGAGAGTCATTTACCACCGTAATAAAATACTCATCCTTTTCACTCCACAGTTGAGCCAAACCCTGGGGTATCGCATTTGTCTTTCTCTCACTCTAAATTACCCAGTGTCATTGGCAGCACCCATCTCCGTCTGTAGTTCTGAATTTCTCCTTCCTCTTAAAACTCGAACCTCACGGCCACGGCTCTGCCCTCCAGGTCTTCATGCTAGAGCTTTCTTGATTGTCCAGCCCCTCTCTCAGCCTTGACAAGGGCTGTTTTTACTTTCCCTTCACTTATAGTTTCCTTAGCTTTGCTAATGTTGTTGGCATTTTGGGAGAATGGACTCTGAGTTTTACCAATCAAAGTTAACTATTTTTCTTCTAATAAATCGATGCAGCCCTTTTTATTTTTTACTTTTTTTTGACATTTTATAATTTTTTTTTAACTTTTGAATTTCATTCTTAATTCACTAATTCCCTTATACTTGAAGTACATTTAAGGCCACACAATATCTTCTGATTTCCTTCTGATCTCACCTCCCAGGTTTTGAAATATAGTGCTATTCTTGCACTTAATCATTTTTAAAGAATCTGTGATTCTACATACATTTTTTATATTTTAAACCCCAGATGTGTTTTAAAAAATAAATTTTCACAGTGGATAATATTTTTGTCAGTTTTATTTTATTTTTATTTTTTATTTTTGGGTACTGGGGATTGAACTCAAGAGCACTGGACCACTGAGCCGCATCCCCAGCCCTATTTTGTATTTTATTTAGAGACAGGGTCTCACGGAGTTGCTTAGCAGCTCACTAAATCACTGAGGTTGGCTTTGAACTCACCATCCTCTTGCCTGCGCCTCCTGAGCTGCTGGGATTACAGGCGTGTGCCACGGCGAAGGGCCTAAAAATTTTTTTGAATGTTAGTTTTGTGCTATTTTTGTTGGTCGTGAAACTATTCTAAGCAGCTGGGCTAATGAACTGCTTGTTACCCATTGGCACTGAGATAAGATATTCACCCCAGGACTTTAGTCGATGTTCCTCTTCCTTCAAAATAAATATTTTTATTTAATGAAGCAAAAAAGTTCAGCTGAACTGAACTGTGTGCTGGGTGATAGAACTGATCCATGTTCTGCCGTGATCTTCTAACTCCTCCAGCCTGGCAGGTTCCTAGACCCACACGGACTCTCTTTTATTTAGCAGCTCTGCTCTAGCATACTGTGAACGTTCTTGGGGCCACTTAGTCTATCTTATAAATATTTCAATGGAATTTGAGAAAATATGGATTCTCTGTGTAGTACAAAACACTATAAATCTAGTAATTGAGTTTTCTTATTATGCTTTCCAATCCTCTGTATTCTTGAATTCTTTTTTGTATTTGATGTGTGAGTTTCTATAGAAGGAATATCAAAGTCTTCCCTACCATGTGGACTTGACAATTTTTCTTCATATTCCTAAGACATAGCAATATTATTCCGTTTATTGTTCATAACTGTTAAATCTTGGTGAATTGTACTCGTTATAAAAAAACACATAATTTTACTTTATTGAACTTTTACACTAAATTCTGCTTTGTCTTATTTCTATATTGCCACTTTTGTTTTCTTTTGGTAGAATCTACTCAACATTTTTATTTGCTATTTTACTTTTAACTTTCCTTCATATTTTTAAGCTTGTCTTTTACAAATGGCATATATCTGGACTAAAATGTTTTTATTTACCTAATTTCAGAGTCTTAATCCAGTCACATTTATTATGGTTATGAATATATTTGTATGTGGTCTTGCCATTCTACTAAATTTTAAAAATTATTTTTGGTACCCACTGTACATTTCTTCTTTTTGTTAGATTTATTGAGGAATTTTTATTTTGTTTCACTTTTCTTTTTAAAAATAAAAAAATGTGGCATATATGCAAAATGGAATTTTACTCAGCAAAAAAAGAGAATGACATCATGGCATTTGCAGGTAAATGGATGGCATTGGAGAAGATAATGCTAAGTGAAGTCAGCCAATCCCCCGCAAAAAAACAAATACTGAATGTTTTCTCTGATATAAGGAGGCTGATTCATAGTGGGGTATAGAGGGGAAGTGTGGAAGGAATAGACGAACTCTAGATAGGGCAGAGGGGTGGGAGGGGAAGGGAGGAGGCAGGGGATTAGCAATCATGGTGGAATGTGATGGACATCATTATCCAAGGTACATGTATGAAGACACGAATTAGTGTCCACATACTTTATATACGACCAGAGATATGAATAACTGTGCCGTATATGTGTAATAAGATTTGTAATGCATTCCGCTGTCATTGATTTTTTAAAAATCAATTTAAAAATTTAAAAAATAAAGATATTAAAAATGATGTTATTGTATTTTTAAACCTTTGTTTTATCCATTTATATTTATTTATGTGGTGCCGGGGATCGAATCCAGGGCCTCACACATGCTAGGCAAGCTCTCTACCACTGAGCGACAGCCCCAGCCCTCACTTTGCTCTTTTTTGGTCCTCTGCCATTTCCTCTTTAATATAAGGTTCTAGAATTCTAGTGTACATAGTTAAAATCATCCAGAGTTCTTCTTATGTGTAGATTCTTCCTTCACAGATCCTGAGTCTGTACATCTGAGGGTGTATAGTCCCTGAAATCTGAATTTTAAACTTATATAACAAGGGGTTGTATAGACGATGGTTTTAGGATTAAAGATGAAAAAATTAATGCTCTAATTCAAAAGTCATACTTCCCATTACTATTCTTCAAGGTATTGTTTTAAATAATCTAAATTTACAAACACACACACACACACACACACACACACACACATACCAGTCAAGAAATTACCTATTTTTATAATCTCCTGCATCAGAGCAAGTTTTCCAAAAAGTATCCCGTTACTTTCCCTTTCAACTTCCAGTTTTGAATTCATTTAACTTCTACATTGTTTATTTTCATGGCATCCTTTTATATAAATCACTGCTATAGGCTCAACAATTCTACAAAAGTGCTTATAGGTTTATTCCTCATTATTGCTTCTACTTTTTTTTTCTTTTTTTATTGGTGCATTATAATTATACATAATAGAATTAATTGTTTCATATTTATACATGCACACAATATAACAATAAAAATCGGTCAGTTTCTTTCCCCAGCATCTCCTTTTTCTTTCCCTTCCTTCCTCCCCTTGATCTTCTTCCTCTCTTCTACTGGTCTCCTTTCTGTGTTCATGAAAGTCCCCCCACCTACTTTTCATGAGATTCCCCTGCATCGACATTTTTTTTTTCCTTTTTTCTTTCTAACTTCCATATATGGGAGAAGACATAGGACTCGACTGTCTGAGTCTGGTTTGCTTATTTCACACACTATGATGATTCATTCATTTTCCTGCAAATGACATAATTTCATTCTTTTTGGTGGCTGAGTAAAACTCCACTGTGTATATATGCCACATTTTCTTAAACTATTCATCTGTTCACAGACACTTAGGCTGGCTCTGTAATTTGGCTATTGTGAATTGCACTGCTATAAACATGGATATGTATGTATTACTTAGTATTCTAACTCTCATTAGGATAAATGCTGAGGAGTGGTAGAGTGGATCCTATAGTGGTTCTATTCCTTGTCTTTTGAGGAATCTCTATATTGATTTCCATATTCTAGTTTGCAATTCTACCAACAGAGAATTACTTTTACTCTTCAAATCTTTTAAAAATTCCAAAAATCCAGCATGCATTTAGAAAAATCCATACAACATGAATTGATAAAGCAAAGACCGTTAATCAGACCAACAGGGTATTTGTAGGACCCCCCCAAACCTGCTGAGATATCTCTTGACAATCGCAACCTTCTCTGTTCCCTGTAAACGAAGAATCACTCCATGATTTGTCTGGAAACCATTTCCTTGTTTTACAGTTTTTCTATCTCAGCACACATCACAAATGTCAAGAGTTCACTTAGTTTTGCCTATGTTTGGACTTTTATGAAAGAAATTACATAGTATATATTATTTTATGTCTGACTTATTTTGTCTTTTAGATTCACCATTTTTTTGTGATATATAGTTGTGATTTATACATATACCCATAGTTTATCAATTATACCCCTGGATAGTTGAATTGTTTTGGTTTTATAGAAGCTCTATAAACACGCTTACACATGTCTACCTGTGCACAGGCATGTTCCACATCAATTCTGTGAAACCGTCTGAATGTCCTACAATTCAGTTCAGTTTTGACACTAACTACCCAGAGGTAGTGCAGACCCCACAAGATACGGACAAATTTCTTCATAAGACTGTCCCACTTGGACATTAGCCACAAATATTGAGCGCCACCCCTGCTTCTGTCTGGCCAGCTCCAAACTTCAAAATGCTATTTCTATCCCAGCTACAGTTGGGCTGCAATACAGGGCTGATGCTAAGCACCTGCAGTAAGTTAGCATCAGCTCCCACAAGAAGCTCAGTGCTACACAAGACTAGCTCCACTTCAGATGTCAACTGCCAGGCTTAGTAGGTGTCCACATTTCTGTCCATAAATTCAGAAGTCCTCATGACACTCTCATGTCTCATGACACTGGACTAACTCACAGAACTGATCAAAGTGTTATCATTATGGTTTTAGTTTTACAGATCAGGAACAGCCAAACAAAGACATGCATAGGGCAATATATGGGTGGGCAGGCAACTGCAGAACTTCCATGACTTCTTTGGAATCATCATCCTGTCACACATCAATCTGAAAGCTCCAGATAGCTCCTTTGAGCCCTTCCATCCAGGGTTTCATTTACTAGGTATAATTGTATGATTGAACCCATTCTCCAGCCCCGATCCTTTACTGGGAGGTCGGGAGGTTCACAATTCTACCTCTACTGATGTGCTTGTTCTTCCTGGTGATCAGCTCCCATTCTGAAATTATCCAAGGCCCCACCATGAGTCCCATCATCAGCCTAACAAAGACAGCATTTAGAAAATTCAAGCTTTGTATCAGCAACTGGGAACAAGATGATATTTTTGTTATACCACAACAGGTAAATAATTTTTTGGTGGTATATACCTCAAACCGGAACTGCTAGAGCATAGTAAATGTATATCTTCAAATCTGCTAGAAAATGCCAAACTATCTTGCAAGGTAGTGATATTAATTTATATTCTCATTAGTAAAATATTTGAGAGCTCAAATTTATCTACATCTTGGTCAATACTTGGCATTATCAGAATTTTTTTTTGTCAAGTTGATAGATGCATAGAGCTATCTCACATTGTCCTTGTAATAATAGCTCTCCTTCATTCTTTTTTTTTTTGGTACCTATGATTGAACTCAGGGGCACTCAACCACTGAGCCACTTCTTCAGCGCTATTTTGTATTTTATTTATTTAGAGGCAGGTTCTCACTTTTGCGGAGGCTGGCTTTGTATTCGCGATCCTCCTGCCTCAGCCTCCGGAGCAGCTGGTGGCATTACAGGCATGTGACACTGTGCCCCACTTTCCTTCATTCTTAAAACTTTTCACTGGATGCAGAATTTTAGATTGGCAATTAGGTTTTTCCTTGACAAGGTTGAAAAACCATTCCACTATCTTCTAGCTTCATTGCTTCTATTATGAAATCACCTCTCAGTTCTGATGCTTTTTTAACAATCTGTTTTTAAAAGTATTTTTTTAAAATAATTTTTTTAGTTGTTGATGGACCTTTATTTTGTTCATTTTTTATTTATAAGTGGTGCTGAGAATTGAACCCAGTGCCTCACACGTATAAGGCAAGTGCTCTACTACTGAGCCACAATCCCAGCTCATTTTAAAAGTATTTTCTGTAGGTCGTAGCCAACTTTTTCTTCTATCAGATGCCTTGTCTCTGATTTGATATCAAGTTCCTTGATCCATTTTGAGTTAACTTTTGTGCATGGCGAGAGAAAGGGATTCAGTTTCATTTTGTTGCATATGGATTTCCAGTTTTCCCAGCACCATTTGTTGAAGATGCTATCCTTCCTCCATTGCATGCTTTTAGCCCCTTTATCAAATATAAGAAAGTTGTAGTTTTGTGGGTTGGTTTCTGTGTCCTCTATTCTGTACCATTGGTCCACCTGCCTGTTTTGGTACCAGTACCATGCTGTTTTTGTTACTATTGCTCTGTGGTATAGTTTGAAGTCTGGTATCGCTATACCACCTGATTCACACTTCCTGCTTAGCATTGTTTTTGCTATTCTGGGTCTTTTATTTTCCACATGAATTTCATGTTTGCTTTCTCTATTTCTACAAGAAATGCCGTTGGGATTTTGATTAGCATTGCATTAAACCTATAGAGAACTTTTGGTAATATCGCCATTTTGATGATGTTAGTTCTGCCTATCCATGAACAGGGTATATTTTTCCATCTTCTAAGATCTTCTTCAATTTCTCTCTTTAGGGTTCTGTAGTTTTCATTGTATAAGTCTTTCACCTCTTTTGTTAGGTTGATTCCCAAGTATTTTATTATTTTTGAGGATATTGTGAATGGAGTGGTTGACCTCATTTCCATTTCAGAGGATTTGTTGCTGGTATACAGGGTCGGGCTCCAAATTCCTCAATAGGACACCCATAGCACAAGAGTTAACATCTAGAATCAACAAATGGGACTTACTCAAACTAAAAAGTTTTTTCTCAGCAAAAGAAACAATAAGAGAGATAAACAGGGAGCCTACATCCTGGGAACAAATATTTACTCCACACACTTCAGATAGAGCCCTAATATCCAGAGTATACAAAGAACTCAAAAAAATAGACAATAAGACAACAAATAACCCAATCAACAAATGGGCCAAGGACCTGAACAGACACTTCTCAGAGGAGGACATACAATCAATCAACAAGTACATGGAAAAATGCTCACCATCTCTAGCAGTCAGAGAAATGCAAATCAAAACCACCCTAAGATACCATCTCACTCCAGTAAGATTGGCAGCCATTATGAAGTCAAACAACAACAAGTGCTGGCGAGGATGTGGGGAAAAGGGTACACTTGTACATTGTTGGTGGGACTGCAAATTGGTGCAGCCAATTTGGAAAGCAGTATGGAGATTTCTTGGAAAGCTGGGAATGGAACCACCATTTGACCCAGCTATTCCCCTTCTCGGTCTATTCCCTAAAGACCTAAAAAGAGCATGCTACAGGGACACTGCTACATCGATGTTCATAGCAGCACAATTCGCAATAGCAAGACTGTGGAAGCAACCTAGATGCCCTTCAATAGACGAATGGATAAAAAAAAATGTGGCATTTATACACGATGGAGTATTACTCTGCATTAAAAAATGACAAAATCATAGAATTTGGAGGGAAATGGATGGCATTAGAGCAGATTATGCTAAGTGAAGCCAGTCAATCTTTAAAAAACAAATACCAAATGACTCCTTTGATATAAGGGGAGTAAACAAGGACAGGGTAGGGACGAAGAGCAGGAGAAGAAGACCAACATTAAACAGGGATGAGAGATGGGAGGGAAAGGGAGAGAGAAGGGAAATTGCATGGAAATGGAAGGAGACCCTCAGGATTATACAAAATTACATACAAGAGGAAGTGAGGGGAAAGGGAAAAATAATACAAGGGGGAGGAATGAATTACAGTAGAGGGGGTAGAGAGAGAAGAGGGGAGGGGAGGGGAGGGGGGATAGTAGAGGATAGGAAAGGCAGCAGAATACAACAGACTTGAGTATGTCAATATGTAAATCAATGGAAGTGTAACTGATTTGATTCTGCAATCTGTATATGGAGTAAAAATGGGAGTTCATAACCCACTTGAATCAAAGTGTGAAATACGATATATCAAGAACTATGTAATGTTTTGAACAACCAACAATAAAAAAAATAAAAGTATTTTCTGTTTCTGTGTGTTCATGAATATGTGTATGTTGTTATCTGTTTTTGAGCTATTTTTACATTTTTTTCTCCAGTTATACAATGATATACTAGGTGTGGGCTTCCATTTATTATATATCCTACTAGAGAGCTTTGTCTTAAATATCTGGACTAGTGTCTTTCTTTTGTCCTGGAAAAAGTCTCCGCCATTATCCTTCAGGTACTATTTTTTTCTGTATTGCCTTTCTTTCTTATGGATATCTGATTAAACAGAGGTTACACTGTCCCACTCCATTTCTCTCTTATCATTTCTCATATTTTGTATTTGTTTAAATTCATCTGCACTGAATTCTGGCTATTTTTTGTGACTTAACACATGTGAGTCCAGTTTTTTTTTTTTTTTTAACCAGGGGTACAAAAAAAAAAAACCCACAAAAAACAAACAAACAAACAACCCCCCCAGAGGAGCTTAAGCACTGAATTACATCTCTAGTCTTTTTTGTTTGTTTGTTTTTGAGACAGGGTCTTGCTAAGTTTGCTTAGGGCCTCACTAAGTTGCTGAGGCTGGCTTTGAACTTGCGATCCTCCTGCCTCAGCTTCCTGCCAAGTCTCTGGGATTACAGGCATGGCCACCATGTCCAGCATGATTCCAGTTCTTAAGCGAATTCTTTTTATTCTTAATTTTGATAATTTAACTTTTCCTCCCTAGAATTTCATTTGGTTCCTTTTCAAGTGTGTAATGACAGTTTTTCCTGTTCTCTGCAGACATTTTCAAGTTTAAAAAATTTCTTGCTAACATAGCAAGCACAGTACTTTTATCATCTGAGTCTGATAATGTCAAAAATGATGTTTTAGTGGTGATTTTTTTTTAATGTTACTTTTTTTCTTGGAGTCTATTTCCTCATGTACTTGATGTATTTGACTGTGTTTTTATCGCTAGAAATAAAAAAAAAGGCTTATAGGGATTTTGGGTAGATAGAACGAATCTCTTCCTTCAGAGTGTGGGTTTACTTTAGCCAGGGATTTGGAGGTGCTGCTGATCCAGGACCATTGTAGTCCCTATTCCAGGCCCCAGAGTCCCTGGACATGCAGTGCTGTAAAGCCTGGTGACAAGATGGGCTGGGGACCTAGCTCAGTTGCTAGAGTGCTGCCTGGCATACCCAGGCCCTGGGTTCAATCCCTGGCACTATAAAGAACAGATAAACAAAACAATAAAACCCAACAAAAGAAGAAAATGGAAATAGACTAGGATTGGGAAATATCTTTACAGCTAAAGTAACTTCCCTGGTCAGCTTTTCTCTTTGGGTTTGTAGCTATTTTCAGGTTTGGCTTTGTTTTTATCTTTTTAAAATTATCTTGTTCTCCCCTTTTCTTCTTTCCTTCTTTCATTCCTCCCTTTCTCCTTCTACCATTCCCTCCCTCCTTCTTCCTCTCTCTCTTTCGTTTTAGATTACGAAAATGTTTTATGTAACTGTTTAGCTGTTTTTCAAACGCATCTGTCTGCCACTACTGGAAATAGAAAGTATATTATTTCTCGCATACTTTTATTTTTTTTTTAAAATTTTTTGCAAAAAAACCCATCTAAGATAAGTTTATTATTTTCAAAAGAAATAGTACATGGCCTTGCATGTACAGGGGCCTGGGTTCAGTCCCCAACACCATACACACACACACACACACACAAACACACACACACACACAAAAAAAAGAAATAAAAGATAAATAAATAAATAAATAAATAAAAGAAATAAGAAAAAGTATATGAGCAGCAGTAAATATTTTTGCATATTCAAAAAATCCTTGCTTTTTCTTTACCTCTGGTTGATAGTTTGGTTGAGTATAGTATTCTAGGCTTGAAATTATTTTTTCTTAACACTTACTTGTAGCCATGGTGGAATTTTCTGGCCTGAATTCCCTTTGAAGTGCCCTTCTCCAAGTTGTTCCCTCCAAAAGGTCAAGAGTTAGAAATCTCTGGTATAGTTGGGCAGGGAGAGGACAGCCACCAAGGACCCACACTGCTGACCAAGTAAGGAAATATTTGCATTAGTTTGAAGAATAATAATGTGTTTCTCTCCTGAATGTGGCTGGTTGTCCTGTAGAAAATATCGAGCCTATTGAGGAAGTCTGGAGTTATTTCAGGCTGTCCCCTGCTTTTCTCATCCCGAATTTTTAAGATAGGAGTCCTGTGTATGTAAAAACTCCATTTGGTTAGAGTGGATCTGGGGATTTTATCCCCGTGATTAATGCTAAAGCATTAAACAGCTGTGCATTATTAGAAGAGCAGAGGAATCATTACTGCACAGCTGTTGCATATGAAGTTCTCTAGTTAATTAATTTGCATCAAAACCTAAGTGTGCATGGGAACCAACAACCTGGAGCACACAGGCTGGTCCCTTAATGGGCCTGGCCATCCGTAGTGGTGATGGTGCCATCTTTGACGGAGCCATTGAGGTCCTAGACAGTATGATCAAGCCAGGAAAAATATAGACCCAGCTTGATCATACTGTCTAGGACCCCAGGCCCTTGCCTTGTTCCTGTTTTTAAGATAATGAAAATTATAAGAGCTGTTTTTTTTTCTCTTTTTTTTTTAGGAACTGGTACTTATTGTCAAAGTCGTATTTATTGTTGGTAAGATACACAGCTACAAAGAAAAATACGGCACATGTTGCAATCCCAATGCACACAAATGGAACTCCAGCCATTATAAAAGTAATTCAAATTAACCCTTCCAAACAACTGAGCTTTTAACATATCTTTATGCATTCAATCAACAAATTAAAATGGTTAACAAGAAAAAATATGAATGCAGAGGTCTGGTATTGATATTTTTAAAAAGGCAACTGCTTAAGCATTTCTGTTGATTGGAACATCAATCTCTCTGCCATTCAACTTCACGCTATCATCATCCTGCAGGCTCTCTCAACTACCTCTGCTGGCTGAAATTTAACCTTACTGCATCCCTTGGACCTTTGTGTTCCCTATACTGATGTCAGCAAGAGCTCACGGCCACATTTGTTGAATTTGTCCTTCAGCATCTTCCACGTAAAATCAAAAGGGAGATTTCCCCCAAATATCTGGGAAGCCTTCCTGTCCACTCCAGGTCTCCAGCTCTGCCAAAGGAACCTGAGATGCTTCCTCCAAAGTTGTCATACTCCATCTCCATGGCTCCGACAAAGATGGCACCATCACCACTACCAATGGCCAGGCCCATTAAGGTTGGGCCAATCCTCTTCAGGCTCTATGTACTGATTCACTCCAGGCCTCTGTGCTCCAGGTTGTTGGTTCCCATGCACACTTAGGTTTTGATGTTAAATTTAGGCAAAGGAAAAAAATGCTTTGGGAAGTAAAGAGGTATGACTGAAGCTTCTGTGGCCGATTAAGACCCCTGAAAGCTGCATCTTCAGGAAAGGAGCACTAAGGGAAAACTCTGTTCATTGCTAAAACAAGGGATGATAATAAAATGGGGGTATAACTAGACTTTATGTAGGGGGAAAAAAAGACAAGAGGCATTCCTAAAGATGGACTTCCCAGTCCTGTGGTAGTGACAGTAGTTTTCAGTCTGAATTTATTGCATCCACAGGATGGGATAACTCCCAAGCACAGTTATTAAATAAATATAAATTGCCTTTTGTGATATTTTGGTATCTTGAAAATGTATTTTCTATCTCCGTGTTTGAATGGATGCTGAACTTGGCCCTCCATAAAATATCTGACATCCTTAAAGAGACTTTCCGTTTGAAAATGGTAGCATAATATTGATATTTTCCTTCTCAGGAATGAGAATTGAAATGCAAAGTCTATATTTGGAAAAATTAGGAACCAGATAAAATGTCAAACTACAAAATATGTGACTTCTGAAAGGAGATTAAAAATCAGGCAGGGGTGTCTCCAAAAGGAGCCAGGGAGATTGCCAGGAAAAATGCACTAAAAAATTTAAGAGTACACAGTAAAGTACTCCATGAGACAACTCTGAAAAAAGGTCCAAGCTTATATGGCAGAATATTCAGAAATTTAATAACAATGTTAGAAGTCTATTATACCTTGTGGAATACTTCTACAGCAGTGCTCAGAAAAGTATTAATAACCTCAAAATATATATTAATAAAAAAGAGAATAAAAACAAACACATTAATCAACTATCTCAACAAGGTATTTTAAAACCCAATAAAAGGATGCCATGGAGAGCAGAACGAAGGAATTAAGAAGGATAAAAGCAAAAATTAATAACTTTAAAAATAGGGAAATGAGAAATAATTATTAATAAACGAAAAGCTGTCCTTTTGAAAAATTAATAGAACAGAAAAACTAATAGTTAATCTATATCAGTCAGTGTTCAACTAGGGAAGCATAATGGCTTATGTGATTATGGGGCTGCCTGGGGAAGTCGAAATCTATGGGGCAGGCCATCAGGAGGGGTAAGCGCTGCATGAGCTAAAGCTGCAGTACATAGCAGAATTTCTTGAGAGATTCATTTTGCTCCTAAAACCTTCCAACAGATTGAGTCGCACTGTTTTAGTCAGCTTTTATTGCCACTGTGACTAAAGGCCCCCGACCACAGCAATTCTAGAGGGGGAAAAGTTTATTTAAGGCCTTACAGTTTCCATGGACAATCTGCTCCATGCCTCAGGGCTCCAGGGCAGGCAGGACATCCTGGCAGAAGAGTGTGGTGGAGGGAGGCAGCTCACAGGATGGTCAGAGCAGAGACAGAGAGACTCCACCCTCCAGATACAAAATATATACACTCCACAGCCACCCCATCAATGAACAACTTCCTCCAGCTACACCCCACCTGCCTCCAGATACCACCCAAGTTAATCCCATCAGGGATTCATTCACTGATTAGGTTGAGGTTATCACCCAATCATTTCTCCTCCGAACCTTCTTGCATTATCTCACACGTGAGCTTTTGGGGGGTTACCACATCTAAACCATACCACACACCTACTCAGGTTATCTAAGACAATTTCCATGCTTGGATACTGATAGAGCCTTGAGTCACATCTGCAAGTTACCTTCATGGCAACATCTGAATTAATGTTTGATTAAATAACTGTGGAACCATAGTTGACCATGACCTAATCTATGCAAGAAAACAAGAAGGTAGCACAAATTCCTCACTGGTGTGACTGGATTCTGGTGAGGGCCCTCTTCCTGGTTTGCAGATAACTGTAAGAGAATTAAAAGAATCATAACAGGTGAATTTTTAACTCGTCTTCAAATAAGTTTGAAAACATTGATAATTTTCCGGGAATGTATAAATTTTCAAAATTGACTCCAGAAAAAGAAAAAATCAGAACACTAATTTCTATCAAAGACATGCATTTTCCCAGGTGCTATCCCTTTAGAGCATCATTAAAGAACAGATGATCTGGTTGCTTTTTAGATTCTAGAGAATCACTACACATTAGAAATTTTTGTGATTTTTAGAAACGTTTTAACTTCCTTGACTAGTGTTACTCAATCCAGGTCTGGAAGCTCATTCTGTAGGAAAACCAAAGTCTGAGAGACAAGTATGGGGAAGAAAGAAAAACAAAGATGTTGTGTCCACCGAAAACTAAAAACTAAAAATATTAAAAAAATTCTCTCTTAAAAAAAAACTTTATCTACTCATCAAAGATGTCATCAAAGATTGGAGAAGTGAGAGCCTATATTTCAAATCAACTTCTCAACTCCAGGGAGTTGAGAGTTTACAGACATAGAATTGGAATAGTGAGGGAGAGGGGTAGGCTAATAAAAAGAAGGGATATTCATGTCTTTTCTGGGAATCGGTGAGGATCTTCCAAGAATTCCTCTCCTCAGTCCTTTCAGGGTTTGGTATTTCCAGTCAAGACAGCTTGTACTTGTGGCTTTTAGCCTTAAAGAGAGTGGAAAGAAAGAGGCGAGGACAAATTAACCTTGTATTACAGTTCCAGGAAAACATGTCTCCAACGTTTAACATGTCTATAGACACAGTAGAAATCTGACCCAAAGTTGAAGGCAGCAAGACAGACAGACAGACACAATAGGAAGGCAGAGGTACCAAGCCTGTCCCCTGCTGTTCCAGTCATTCATTGAAAATCTGTGGGCCCCAGTGAGGAGTCAGTGTTTTCAGCAAAAGCAGGCTTCAAGTCCCTGAAAAGTAACCTAGGCAACCGTTATCATCATCATCCACCTGTCAGAAGTGTTATCTACAGAGAAGTTAGTGGGAGTCTAATAACGTCTTGCCTAGCTGTGTGACCTCTGAAATTAGTGATTGTTAGGTCAACTAAGAGCAAGTGAAGCTAGAGAATTTATTTAGATCTTTTTTCAGTAACAGCCAGACATGTGGCCACTGAGCCTTCAAATGTCGTTCTACTAAGGGCCTGGATTTTCATTTCATTTCATTTCCATTAATTTAAGTTTAAATACCCACATGTTGCTGTTGGCTACTGTACTGGCTAGTGCTGTTCTAGTGTCTGTGAAAGAATTTGTGTTTCCAAATGCATTTAGGAAGTGGGCACAGATATGATAAATCTAATAGAGTTTTAAGTATTTCACAGATCAATGTCATTGATAATAATTGATACAAACAGGCTAAATAAAATGATCAAACAGAAGTTAGCAGCATTTTTAAAAGCATAATACCTAAGTTATGTGGGATTCATTCTAAGCATTAAAAATGGTACCCATATGTGTAAGGGCCTGGGTTCAGTCTTTCGCAACATAAAATATAAAAAAGTTCAGAAAGAGGAGATTTGTTGACATAATTTATTATACTGAGGAACTGTCTTTGTCAATTGGGCGACTTCTACAGCAGAATAGCATAGACTGGGGCTTAAACAGCAAACATTTATTTCTCAGAGTTCTGAAGATTGGAAGACCAAGATCAGGATGCCTGTATGACTGGATTCTGGTGAGGGTCCTCTTCCTGGTTTGCAGATAACTGTTTTCTCATCGCATCCTCAGGCAGTGGAAATAGGGATGTCTCTCTCTTGCTCTTCTTATAAGAAACCTAGTCCCATATAACTTCCATCACCTAATTATTTTCCCCAAACTTTATCTTTTAATGCCATCTGTATCAGGGTTCTCCAGAGAAACAAAACCAACACACTATACATTCATAGGAAAAGGGATCTACTTGACTGGATCACACAATCACAGAGGTTTGGAAGTTTCACAATGACTCACTGTAAGCCTGAGAGGTGGAGAAAATCAGTAGCAGGTCAGAAGCCTCAAAATAAGAGACAGAATAATGATGTGCCAAAGGCAAGAGCATTCCCTGTCTCCCCCAGAGTGGCTGGTGCAAATGTGGAGTCCAAAGACCAAGGAACCTCATGTGTGATGGTGTGATGTCCCAAGGGTGGCAGCAGCAGAAAATGCTCAGGAAGGAAAGTGTGTGTGTGTGCGTGCGCCTGTGCAGAGGAGCAGCAGGGAGGGAGAGAGAGAGTCTCTCCCTTTTGCTATTTCAGTTCCTCTGGGCCCCAACTGATTGGATGGTGCCAATCATATCAGGGCTGGTCTCCCCACACAGTTTGCGGACCCACAAGTTTCTATGGAAACATTTTCAGACACAATCTGAAATTTGCCTTAGTAATTCTCCAGGCATTTCTTAATCCAGTGAAGTTCATACCCCCCAATGAACTATCACAACAGCTTATTGTTCTAAAGATGCCAGCTATCATAAATAAGAGAGAAAAAGGGTGAGAGAAAGTGAGGGAGAGGGAATTTGGATTTTTTTTTTTTTGGAAAATAGAAAGAATCAACTGAGAATTTATTCAATTGGTAAGGAAATTTAGGAAGGCGTCGATACATGAAATTATGTAAAGAAAGCAATATCATTCAGATATTCAAATAACAATCTATTAGGGGATATGATGGAAAGGAATTGAATTATCATAGCCACAAGAGGGACAGGTAACATTTCTAATCATCTAAAGAGAAATGTGCAAAATATAGTTGCAAAAAAAGTTGACAACCTCCTCGGGGATATAAGGGAGGCTTGAATGAATGGAAAAGGATATTATGTTCTTGGATAGGATAATGCAAGCTAATCCGTGAATTTAGTGTCAGCTCATTAAGTCTTCAGCAGGACTTTTTTTTTTTTTTTTCAAAAAAGTAAGCTTTTTTTTTTTTTCCAAAAAAGTTCATATAGAAAAAAAAAATAGAAGAATGGCAAGGGAAATTTCTACCATTAAACATAAAGTTGTACAAATTAAAATAAGATTGCATTAGCACATATGAACTAATGCATCAGAATCGAAAGTCCAGATATGGACCCAAATGCATATGGAAATTTAGGCTTTAATAATAAAGACACTATTTTAAAACAGTGGTGAAAAGGAAGAATACTCATTCAAGCATCTGGAATGCCATCTGGAAAAATACCACCAATGAAAACATTGCATGGTGTATCTTTAACATCTAGGACCGAATGGTTTTCAAGTGATTAAAGATTAAATGCAAAGGGGAAAAAAAGCTATAAATCATTAGCAAAATCAAGAGTCTTTAAGAATAATGTGGGTAGGAGAAAGCCTATCTACCCGTGTCAAAAAATATAACAGTCATGAAAATATTGATAAATCCAGCTATATTAAACATCCTTTATGACAGAGGCAGAGACAAAAGATAAATCATCTAGAAAAAATATTTACAAGGCAGATTACAAAGGACTGAGTTCTGTACTATGTGAGTAGCTTTTATAGATTGTCTGGGAACAGACCAGTAGCCCACTAGAAATCTAGGCAAAAGGCACGAATCAACAGTTCAGAGGAAAGGACACACCAGCAGCTCATAAACTCATGAAAAGATGTGCAACTTCCTTTATAATTGGAAAAATGCAAATTAAAACTTCACCGTGATGCTAATTTTCATCAATCAAACAAAGATCAAAAAGATGGAAAACACGGTGGTTGGCAAGAACGTGGAGAGAAGGACACTCATTTATTGCTGTAGGAAAGCAGATTGCTACACTCTCTGTGGCCACTGGGTTGGTGACTGCAATTTCAGGAGGATGGTTGGAGAGGAATCCAGATTTCAGGATATAAAGAAGATGAGAATTCTGTGACTATAATTCAGCACAATACTACTTTTTTATGCTAATATTGTACTATAATAGTAAAGATCACATAATGGGGTATGTTATGGCTTAGATATGAGGTATCACCCAAAAGCCCGTGTGTGAGACAATGCAAGAATGTTGAGAGGTAAAACTGTTAGATGATGAGGGTTGTAGCCTAATCCTAACTGATACGGATTAACTAGGTGATAACTGTAGGTAGGTAGGGTGTGGCTGGAGGAAGTAGGTCATTGGAGTCATGTCTTTGGGGTTTATATCTTGTCCTTGGTGAATGGAGCTTTCTCTTTGCTTCTTGGTCGCCATGTTTTGAGCTACTTCTCTCTAGCACCTTTCTACCTTGATGTTCTGCCCAAAGATGGGGAGTTGGCAGACTGTGGCCTGAATCTCTGAAACCATGAGCTGAAATAAACTTGTCAGGTCTTTTGGCCACATGACACAAAGCTGACTAAAGTCACATGAGAGCCCACATCACATAATAGTGACTCAAAATTGCATACTATGGCTTATACCCTTGTCTTTGGCTATCCTTAGTTCCCATGAAAGTTTGTTCATTCTTTCATTCATTCATTCATTCATTCATTCATCTATATTGCAAATATTTACTTTGTGCTATGTACTGGGGACTCTTCTGTTCTGCACCTGGACCCTAATTCTTGCCTCAAGCATACCTATGTTTGACCTCCACACTGTAGGTCCAGTGATTTGCTTTCATACCTTTTCATATTTACTTTGCTATTCTACCTCTGGTCTTTAAACCAGGGCAGTGGATTAGTATCCATTCTTCCTTATGTCCTGTCCCTGTAGGAACTACCAGCTGGAATTACTGCTCACTAGGTCTCCAGTGAAACAGTAGAGGGACATAATGCCTAAGACATCGGCATAAGGATGTGCCCAGTATCTGCCGTCCCAACCACAGAATGTTAATTCAAAAACAAATATGAATCGATGGCATACTAAGGCACAGAGCTGGAGATAACAGCAGTTAACACAAGAGAGAACTTTCTATTCTGATGGAATGGGGTATAAATATTCAACTGGAGAACCACTGCCCAGGGAGCAGGGAGCCTGCTGCTTGGCAGGAGTCTTCCATTTATGGCTGAAGGGGACAGATCCATTAGAAATATGGCTAAGTGTGCCCTTGAGTGAGCCATGCATTTAGTAAAGTGAAGCAGACCTGCCAGGCTGGATTGGAAAATCTCTCCATGTAAAAAAAGGACGAAGGGTAATCAGGGAGGTAGATGTATGTTCTTATCTGAGAAGAAGCTGTAACGAAATGGGCATGGCTGATTTTGGATCCTAACTGACGGCTCAAGTGAGAGGATGAAACAGAAGGACATTCTCCCTGGAGTGCTGCAGAATGACCCTGGACAGCCTCAAAAGATTCAATCAGGAGAGCGTTGTAACCTTTGAGGGCCCAAACTTAATGCCAGGCAGGATAGAGAGAGCTGGAGAATGTGTGGAGATCCATTTCTTTGTCAAAAAATAAAAGAGGCATGCTCCTGGGAGCAGGATTTCTTTTAACATTTGTAATTAAAAGGGTCTTAATTATTCATAGGGCGATAAGTGTTAATTGATATGAATTAGAGAACAGGAAAAAGTCTCTTTGTATGGATATGTGTGTCCCAAAAGACTCAAAATTAAAGAACTATTTAAGGCTAGGATTCTGTCTCTGTAGAAAATGAGGAAGTGGCTGAAGAATTGTTTAAGCTTCAAGAAAAGAGGCTACAGGAATGGATATATCCCCCTCTATTCCCAATGGAGTGAGAGCTCCAACAGCTTTCCCCTAGGGCAGCTTTTCTCTCCCACTTTACATCTCTCAATTGTAGCCTTGATCACAGGGTATTGATAAAGGAATCAAAGATCCAAACCTGCAAAAAATCCATACTGTCCAGCTTCCATTATTTTACTCATATAGCTGATACTTATTAAGTTTTGGATGTGTCAATCACTGTATTTAGTGTTTCACAAGCATCAGCTGTTCGTAAATAATGTTTAAAATGAAACTATTATACACATATAGCCATGTACAGAAATCAGAGGTGCATGGCTTGATGCATTATCACGATGTGAACAGACCCATGTAACTCCACTTAGGTAAACAATATGGTAAATCACTTTCAATATCTCAGAAGAATTCTGGTCTCCTCCCAAAGACTTACCCTCTATTTTCTCTATGGCTGATTTTGAATCATACCAGTTACTCCATACCAGTTACCACTACCCTAACTTCTTTTTTCTTTCTTTTAATTTTTTTTTAGGGGGTATCAGGTATTGAGCCCAGGGGCACTTAAACACTGAGCCACAACACCAGCCCTTTTTATTTTGAGACAGGATCTATCTAAGTTGCTGAGGCTGGTTTTGAACTTGGGATCCTCCTGCCTCAGCCTCCCAAGCTGCTGGGTTTATAGGCATTCTCCACTGCACCTGGCACCACAATCCTAACTTCTAACATCATAGATTGATTATGCTGATTTTTGAACTATATATAAAATAGAATCAGTTTGCATTGATTTGTGTCTTTCTTTTCCTCAAGAAGATGTTTGTGAGGTTTATTCATATTGTTTTATTTAGTAATTTATTCATTCTCATTGCATGTTCTGATGTGTAATTCGAGCACAATTTATCCACTCTACTGTTAATGAACATGTGGAAACTTTCCATTATTTGGCTAATGGGATGATTATTCAAGTGAATACTATTGTACACATTTATGGGAAAATATGTATGCATTTTGGGTAATACCTAAAAAATTGCTGGGCCACAGGATACACACATATATTCACAGTTAGTAGAAACGACCACATCATTTTCCAAAGTTGTTATATACCATTTTCCATTTTTGCTAACAGTGCATAAGAGTCCCAGGTGCTCCACCTCCCCAGCTCTGGGCACTGCCAGATTTTGAAATTTTAACTATTTTAGAAGTGTGTGGTGATACTTCATTGTGGTTAAAATTTGATTTCCTTGATCACTACTAAGGTTGAACAAATCTTTACATGTTTATTTACAATTTGGATATCTTTTTATGTGAAGGGCCTATTCAGGTGACCCCCTCCCCGCCTTTTTTTGGATTTCTTGAAGTTTTCTGATTGATTTTTAGAACATTGCATGTTCTGTTGTGTAATTTGAGCACAATTAAAGAACATTATTGGATATAAAGTTCTTGACACCTTTTCCCAAATGAGTTCCCAGTTTCAATGGAATGCCGCTAAAAATTCTAACAGTTTATTTTGCGGAGATTAAAAACTGGTTCTAAAATTTATGTAAAACTGCAAAGGCCAAGAAGAATTGTGGAAGTTTTTAAGTAAAAAGAGGATTATTCTACCAGATTTCAAGGCTTATTTTTAAAGTAATGGAAATTAAGACACTGTGCTATTGACCTAGGGATAGGTAGATCAATGAAATAGAACAGAAACTAGAAAGAAACATATAATAAATATATGGAAACTTGATTGATGATAACATGACATTGAAAAAATGAGAGGAAAAGATGTTTTCCTTAATGAGTTCTCCTGGATCAACTAATTATCCAATTAGAAAAAATATGAAACCCAATCCTGACCTCAGATTATATTTAAAAGTAAAGTTAGGTGTACTGTAGAAGTAATTGTGTATGACAACATGATACGTCTTTTGGATGATCACATGGGAGAACAGCTTCATGACCTTGGTGGCGGGTTGGTGGTGGGGGGAGATTTTTTTTTTTAAACAGGGTATGGAAAGCACTAACAGTAAAGGAAAGATTGAAAATTTGGATCACACACACACACACACACACACACACACACACACACACAAAAGAACATTCATCAATAGACACTGTTTGCAAAGTAAAAAGGCAAGCCACGGAGTGGGAGGATGTATTGCTGGTGGACTTTGCTAGGCTTCTGTGTCAGCTGGCTTCTGGCTGGCCTTGGACGATGGAAGTTTGGAGGGTGGAGGGAAGGGAGAAGTGAGAGTGTTCTTCTCTCTCACTCAAGCTTGGGTAGCATCTCCCAGGGTTCCCATTCCAATCCCAGTGGCATTCATTGGGTGGTCCCAACCTCTGGGTTCTGAGAACACTTCTGTATCAGGCCTCCTTAGTGCCCTCACTCACATCCTTTAGGCCAGGCTTTGGTTTCAGCTCAGCGGTGGGGGACGGGTTCTAGGCAATTTCAACTTGCCCCAAGCTCACGGGGTCTCAACTCAAGCTCTAGCACGTCTTCCACTTTCTGTCCTGGAATTTCTACCACACTGTCGAGGTTTCTGAAAACCTGTTGGGCAAGCGACAGTGTGCATCTAGGAAAAGCAGGGCATCAACCTCCTCAAGGTGACCCTTCACAAATGAGGAATGGAAGCTGATGAAAAATACTTTCCCCACTCAGTCCTGAGTTGGAAGTCCTCCACTTAGTCCTGAGTCTTGTATGTGTTTCTCCAAAGTTCCTGGGTGGGAGTGAGCCTTAGAGGTCCAAGGCGGTAATTCAACAACCTATCCTTACCCTGGATTTGTCTCCTATTATCATTCTCCCAGGTGCCTCGATATAGCTCCATGAAATCACTTTCTAAATAAATGGCTTGCATATGAGCCGTGGTCTCACGCTTGGGTTGCAGGGGGTTCTGGCAGGAGCTGGGAAGCCAAACTAAGACTTTGCTTTTTCTGGCCATCTGAGTTAGTAATAGATTCTTGATGTTGTTGATCACTGGGCTGCTTCATTGTATCCTGCTGATATTTTCAGCATTTCCATTACTTGGTTAACCAATTTCCTGTATTAACTTCCCTCTGTTTTACATACACAGGTTGGACTTTGTTTTCCTATAAGAACGAAAATCCATTCTGGCCTCCGCCTCCACTGTATCACCTTGTTTGCTTTTCCCAATTCTGACCCTATTCTGTCCGCATAGCCACGAACCTACATGGACTCTTGATATTTTTTGTCCTACATTTTTTTGCTATAAGAAATCGTTTGGTCATTTATCATTTCTTTGTTGCAGGACCAAGAACACAGTTCTTGGTAGAACATGGTAGTCAAGTTCTTGAACTTGTGCTGACTGACTGCCTTGTGTGATGTGCACAAATCCTTATCTTCTTCCTGTTTCATTCATCACCTGCAAGATGAGAACTATAATAACATTCTAGTTAGGCTTAAGTGAGTTTATTTTTGTAAAGTACTTAGAACAATCTCAATAGATGAAAAGCACTAAGTAAATGTTAGTTATAACTGTTGACTCTAAAATCTACATTTCTAATTTTGTTTTCTTCCTTAAGTGGTAACTCTGCATGTCCTGATTCATCAGGAATATTTCCCTTAACAATCTTCATGAATTAATTAATTTTATTTACTAACTTAGGATATACTTGCTGAATGTCTATTATATTCCTTATTTCCAGTTGTAGGTATTTGTCATCTAAACATTTTGGAAACCAAAATTCTTCATCTTATCTTTCTATCAGTAACTCTCTACTGTCCCTAAAGATAATTTTTTTATTCCTAATGTTTCTAACATTTTTGATAGTGTCAATCATTTTACTAATTCCCTTGTAATAGTTGTAAAAATAATAACTATAATAAATTGTGGGGTAGCTTAATTTTATAAGGCATTTTCACCTATGCAATACAAAACTACAAATGTGTTCAAGGCAGGATTAATGTCTATATTGTATATTCCCAGTAGTATAATTTATAGCAAATAATCAAGAAATATTTGTTATATAAGTTATTTTATATCTTAACCTTGGGAAATATAACAAGAAATATTATTTTCAGTTTCCACATGAGACGGAAACTTCAAGAAGTTGGGTTGACCATTCCCGGTTCAACTTCTTGACCTCATAATTAACACAGTATCCAAATGATGGAGTAAAGACTTCCATTAGTTTTAATTCATTTATATCCTTCATCATCTTTGCTTATGGATTCTTCCTTTGACTTGTATCACTACTCTGGATTTTGACCCACCATTTTTATTTATATCGTTCAACCGCATCTATTGTCCTTCCCTGGTTTGCAGGCTTTCAGAACTCGAATCTACTGTTCACAGGAGCTCGGGTAAACCTGAAGAGAGTGCTGTGGTGGACAGGAGAGAATCTGGGTGACAATATGGAACTTGCTCATAGAAACCTTTCTGACCTTGACTTAACCACCCTGGGTCTCAGTTTCCTTATACATAGAATGAAGTGAAGGTAGAGTTGCAGGATCTGCATGATTATTTGTCATGGAAACAGTCTGGTTATGTGATACCCCTCTGCTTCTCTACCTGTCGGTCACTGTCTTTCTACTTCAACTTAATGTCCCCCAAAGCCTAGCTTGACCTGTGATGATAACCTCATATTGTCTGAGTTCCTTCTGTATCTGACAAGACTCTACTCAGGCATATGAACACAACTGGCTCATTATCTATGTGTGTCTTGGGAGGGTTTCTGTATAAGAGGGTAGGTGAGCACTAGGCAGGATCACCACGGTCTCTTTCCTTTGAATAATCAGAACCATACTTCTCATTTCTTAGTACTATCCTGTCTTCTTTTGTATGCCTTTGTTTTATGGTCCAGGGTATTATGTGCATATATTTTTATTTATGTCAAGTTACATCACAATCAATGTTAAGGTCAGTCTTCCAAAAAAAAAATAGCAAATAGTGAGTTAAGGTGGGCTCGAAAGTGATTTTATGTGTGTATATGATTCTCATTTTTATTATATGAATTATATAAAATAAAAATTCTCCTTTTTATTGTGTTTCTTATCACCTAGTCACAACCTCCTTCCAACCCTGTAGTTCTGCACAGTTTCAATGTTAGACACCCCTTCCTCTGAAGACTAGAAGTACTTCTGTATAAGGAAGTTGACTTTAAGGAAAATTGCAACATACCATATGAAGCGAGTCTGAAAAATATATGCAAAAATAGTATGGCGATCCAAACTGAAAACACCGCAGGGAAGAGAACTCAATAGGCGTGAAAGGTGATGGAAATATTCCTATTTGTCAAAGAATTAAGACAGCAAATGATGTGTATATGAAGGCAAAGCACTCAGAGAAATAAAAGGGAAACTAAAGTGGGAGGTAGAATACGTCCAGACAGCTTGAGACCGCAAAGGAACAAGATATTCATACTTCAGCTCCAGGCCTGCAGGGGATCTTGCTTGGTGGAGAAATTCAAATAGGTGATACAGGTAATCTTCTGTAAATACGATTTATGTGTAAATGATTCTGTGGTAAAAATAACCCGTGGCCACTTCTCCCGAGGTCTTGGAAGGCAAATGATTTCAAGGTGCTAGCAGTGGATTAAGTAATCTCTTAAGTAATTTATGATAATCAGACATTTAAAAAAGTATGCGATTTGAAAAACAAAGCAAAGCATAAAACTCCCCAAACCCAACTTGCCTACAGGGTAGTCAGTGTTTCCAGGAAAAGAATAGAAAAAGTCTGTGCTTTTATTTTTTTTTCCTCCGGTGAGGTACATCTGTGCTGTTTCAGGCACCAGCTTCCAATGCAGCCTAACTTCAAGGGCATCCTATCCTGGCCTGCTGGACCATGATGTTCCCATGAACATCAGTCCGTGTGTTCCAGAAAATAAGCAGGAGGCCGTTAACCTGGGATTGTTTCTGTATCTGGTAACCTTACACAGCAAATTGAAACTCAGAAGCGTTCCTTATAGTGGATTAATTTTTAAGAGCATTTTTTATTGGTGCATTACAATTGTACAGTATGGTGGGCTTTGTTGTTACGTATTCATACGTACACATGCCATAATTTGGCCACTTTCCCTTCCCAGTACCTCCCTGTTTCCTCCCCCTGGTCTTCTTTCTCTGTTCTATGCTCCCCCTTCTATCTTCATGAGAGCCCCCCTCTTTTTATCCTTTATTTTCTCTAACTTCCACATGAGAGAAAACACAAGTTTCTTGACCTTCTGAGCCTGGATTATTGTGTATGACATAATGCTTTCAAATTCTATTGATTTTCCTGTGAATGACATGATTTTTTTTCTTTTTTTATGACTGAATAAAACTCTATTTGTGTGTGTGTGTGTGTGTGTGTGTGTGCATTCACTGATGGACACCTAGACTGGTTCCACAGTTTGGCTACTGTGAGTTGTACTGCTGCTATAAACATGTGGGTATGTGTGTGACTTAGCTGACTTAGGTTCTTTTGGATAAATACTGAGGAATGGTATAGCTTGATTGGGTTGTATCCATTCCCAGTCTTTTGAGGAACCTCCATACTGATTCCCACAGTGGTATAACCGATTAATTTGGATTCGACTTTCAGCCTATCACAGACAGCCACCTACACAACTGGTGATAACACCGAACCATACCCCAATAAGTCAAATGCCAATCAAGTCATGACTTTGCTCCCATTTTCAGTGTACAAAAGCTTGCTGTTCACACTGCTGGAGTGGGGCTCTCTGAACTTCTTCCAGTTTAGAGGGTTGCTGAATTCTTTGTTGAATAAACTCTGTTAAATTTATTTTTTTTTTCTAAAAATTTTAAACATGAGACAGAAAAGGGGAGATTCAGCAGGGGAACATGCTCGGCCTTCCTGCCTTGTGCAGACTCATATCCCTGGGGAAGTCTTTGCTTCCCTAAAGGTGGGCTTGGGTTTCCTAACAGATTCTGGGCCCCAGTTTGGGTTTGCAGGCTCATATGGGGATGAGGCTAAGAAGCTAAGCAGAGTTTCTTTGTCTTTCTCCACATTAGAACTCGTAGTTCTCGGTGTACGGTACCTCTTCTTGGACCATCTCTTTTGTTCATGGTGTCCCTGGGCAGTGTTTTTAATTTTTATTTTTGCCTTTGATATCCCATCTTTTAAATTTATTTATTTTTTATTTGTTCTCTTTAGTTACACATGAGAGTAGAGCCTATTTTTGACATGTTTATATAAACACGTAGTATATCTTATTCTAATTAGGATCTCAGTCTTATGGATGCACACGAGGGTGAGATTCTCTGTAGCATATTCGTGTATGTACAGAGGAAAGTTACGTCAGATTCATTCCACTGTCTTTTCTATTTTTGAAATCCCATCTTAACATGCTCTTTCATCTTTGTTAAAATTTTGTTTTATCACAATTGTTCTTCCTTCATTTTTCTTATAATTCCCACACTTCCCTTAAGAAACCCCTCACTATGTTTTCCTTTGCTTTATTGACTCTTATGGATAGGTCTAGAGCAGTGTTTCTCAAAGTATACTTCTCATGAAACCTGATTAAAGATACCTGAGGTTATTATTAAAGACTGAAAACCCCAGGTTCTTCACCTTCAGAGCTCAGGACTGGCTTCACAGGTGTGCAACCCGCGAGTGGCTCAGGATGCTGGGTTTAGAACAGCCCTGCACTTGGTTTAATGTACATTTTGATAATTTTAAACAAGGAGGCCTGCATTTTGATTTTGCACTGGACCCCCTAAATTATGTGGCTGGGCCTGTCTTGAACGAGTGTGTGGGGTGTGTTTGCGCACATGCACGTGTGTGGGTATATATTTGAGGGTAGTGCTATAACGATCCATTTTGAAGAAACAAGTATTCCCTGGCTTTCTTCAAAGGCCTTCCATGAAGCTGGGTGCAGTGGTGGACACCTATAACCCCAGCTACCCAGAAGGCCAAGGCAGGAGGGCTTGCAAGTTCAAGGCAATTTAGCAAGACCTTGTCTCAAATAAAATAATAAAAAAGGATGAGTTTGTAACTCAGTGGTAAAGAACCCTAGGTTCACTATCCAAGGACTGCCAAAAAAGAAAAGAACAACAACAAAAAGCAAAAACAACCCTCCCATGCCCTACTACAAGACTTTAAAAAAGTTAATTCTTAATTTGGTGAGGATATCAAGAAAAGAACAGTCTCACTTATTACCTATGGTAATGTAATTTTCCTAGGGGGAAATACCCCCCCCACACACACACACATGAACTCACATACATATATACACACTCTTAAAAAGTTCTCTTGGATTTGAAAATTTGAAATTCAAAATCTTAGTGCATTACTTTCCATGTCTTTGCTCTGAGGGCTATTTATTTAGTTTTGACGTTTATTGCTTATATTTACAAATTTTATTATTATTAAGGTAATGCACACCATAGTTTAAAAATCAAACAATACTAAAATGCTTGTAATGAAAAACAGCAGTTTCCTTCTTTATCCCTCCTCACTGCTAAGCCCTAGTTCCTACAGGCAATGCATTTAGCTTTGTCTTCTGGTATTTTACGTCTCTATTTTTATGCTACTTCTCTTCTTGATTGATCAAATTCAAGTAATCCATTAACTTCTTGTTATAATACCAATGGTTTAGTTTTCTCATGCCTTCCCACAATCACTTCATTTGATTTAATATATATCTATTTTGCATATATTCTTAAAGTTGTGTTGATATGCCTTCACTATCTGGTTCATAAAAATTATGTTTTATACTTAATTGCACCTTACATTTTTTCACTGAGCACTGTGTGTTTAGGATTCCTCTGTGTTGGTTTGTGCTTGCACATGGAGGGGGTAGCACGTGAAATTTATTCACTTCCATGTTGTTGGTAATAGAAAAAGATTAATGCCAAACTGTCTGTTAATGGGGGAATGGATTAAATTAATAAAATACACAGTTAAAAGCATGCGCTGGAACTTGTTGCAGGATAGATGCAGGTGAATCAAAGTTCCTTGCTAGATGAAAACTGGGGATCACTTGGCTTGAACCTCTGTGTGGGGCATGTGAAGTGTGGAAGTGCTCATTCTTGTGGAGGTTAGCCGCTGACTGGTAAGGTGCCCGGGATTACCAAGGTGCTCAAACGATGCCCCTCCCTTTCTGTGATTCTTTAGACCAGCTTGGCCATTACTTCCTGGACACCGATTCCTCTCTGGGAGCACGTTTCTTCTCTGGATCTCAGGCTTTCCCATTTTCTTGTCCTTTACCTCCAGACTTCCATCTCCTTTTATCCCGTTGGGAGGAACTCCAAGAGCCTGTTAAAACAGAACCTAAGTCATTAATAGTAGAAAGAAGAAATAGTTTCATTCTTTATAGGCTAATCCTTCTATTAGAGAAAAGAAAAAAAATGGCTAAATATACAGATATGTAGTTAAATAATTATACACTACCGTATTTTGCTTATTATCTTCACGCTCTTTTCTCTTTCTCTATATTCCGTTTGCCAGAGGGGAAGGAAGTTTGAGGAGAATGATTATAGATAAGGAGTCAAGGAAGATACACTAGCCCATAAATTAGGGATAGCACAGATCTCCAAATGAAGACTGGTCACATGGTAATTAGGTGTGAACTGGAGGTCAGTACCTGGGTCTGGGGTCCCCAGCTGGGATCTCACTACTTCAGCCACATGACAATGGTCCTGTAATATCTTCTAAACTTAGAAGTTCAAGTTGCTTCTTATTGTGGATGTTAATTAAGCCAAATAGGAAGGTCTGATACCCACTCCCTTACCAATATTTAAAGAGTCCTAGGGATGCAGCCTCTGTACTGGGTGCAGGAAAGATGTGGGCCTTGGGTGAAGACTGGAGAAAGTCATATTTTGGTCCTCTAATCAGGCCCAGTGAGGATGTACCTGCTGGATTTTGGAATTGGATTCTGAAAGGTTTCTCAGAGGTACAGGGATTGGAGAGTATGCCCAGTGTTTCAAAGTGCTGGCAAAGGATCTATAGTAGTTGGGGGTGGGGTAAGACATGATTAAAATGATGGGAAAGGTATATCAGATATGAAACCCGGGTCAACAATCTATTCTTCTCTATGGCTACCTGAGAAAGAACAGATTTTAGTAATCATACAAGTTTTATATTTGCTCAATGATTCCCACTTTCCTACAAACCTGGTTGGGTGAGTCTTTTCTTGACTAAGTAAGAACAAGGTATTTTTGCATGCATAGGAGAAGTTGTAAGAAAGCCAATGCTATGGTTTGGATATGAAGTATCCCCCAATAAGCTCATGTGAGAGACGATGTCAGAATGTTCTGAGGTCAAAGGATTCAATTATGCCAACTGTAACCCAATCAGTGGATTGACTAATCCACTTGATGGATTAATAACTTGAAATAAATTATTAATTACTGGGTAGGCAGGGGGGACCTAGCTGGAGGAAGTAGGTCATTGGGAGCATACCTTTTGTATATTTTAAATATTCAGGCCCAGAATAATGGAGTCTGCTGACCATGGACTGAAACATCTAAAAGTGTTAGTCCAAATAAACCTTCTACCTTTAATTTTTTTTGTTGTTTTTTGGTACCAGGGATTGAATTCAGGGTCACTTAGTTGTTGAGCCACATCCCCAGCCCTTTGTCTTTAATTTTTATTTTGAATCAGGGTCTTGCTAAGTTGCTTAGGGACTCACTAAGGTGCTGAGGCTAGTTTTGAATTTGCAATTCTCCTGCCTCAGGATCCTGATCTACTGAGATTATAGGTGTGTGCCATCAGGCCCAGCTTACGTTCTTCTCGGGTATTTTGGTCACAAAGATGAAGAGCTGACTAACCCAGTTCAGATCCAGGCTTCATTCATAGCTCACCCCTATTCTTTGCTGCCAAGCCCCAATCTTTTCCATGCAGTTGTTCTCCCTCAACAAATGTTTATTCAGCACCTATACAATGGCAGGGACTGTCCCCGGCATATGGGACTAACTCAATTTTGAAAACGTGCATAAATCTCTCACTTTTGAAGGTTGAACAAAATCCTTATATGTTACTAGGTGAACTCCATTGGGAGCTAAACAATTTGACAAATCCTATTTCTGTGTAATCAGCTTATTGATCACTTTTAACACAGTTGGATGGATAGAAACTGTTTGATCTTTTTTCCTCCAACTTCTGTTTTCAACGGGGCTCTGTAGAATTTAGAATTTCTATTTCCTGCATCTTACTGCTATTTTGAGCCGATTCCATAATGTTTTTCTGCCTTTCAATTATTCAAAATTGAGGTTCCCTTCTAACTCTCTCTGCCAGCCTTAGCAATGGCTAAACTTGTACCTTGCAGAATATGAGGACCAATGGGGACAATGACATGTCCTTCTGATGTTCCTACTTCTTCAGCTGTTTGTATTGAGAGCACGATGAAAAATATGGGGGTTTACTGTTTAACTATTTTTATTGTCTTCAGCAACTTGGAGATTGGGAACAGGGGGCCAGGCATTTCTGGCTATGAAATTTCTCCATTGCTTCATAACTTAACTCCTCAAGGTATCGAGGTGAGGAAGGAAGGAAAGGGACAGAGAAAAGTTTCTATTAATCTAATCGACAGCCTTGTTTGTAGTCTCCTAGGAGTTGATTAGATTACAGCTTTCGCTGTCATTGACACTCTGATGCTGACAGACTGACACACTGGACACTGTCACTGACACACTGATATTGTCATTTTTATGGGAGGCAGACATCTAAATGCCAGCCCTGGCACACACATGGGTTCTGTGGAGGGCCCTACCAGGACTTCCAGACAGTTCCTTGACATGGGAATGCAGACTCTTGCCTTTTTCATATCCTGACTTCAGAAGACATGTATAACCTTGTTTCTAGTCTCCTTTGCCTAAGTGTTTCAGCTAACCCAAGAACTGCTAGATGGGAGAACCTTTGCTGCTGGATGGTGGGTATATTTGGCAAGAGCAAGATAACCCATGACTGGGCTTTGGGGCTCTGCGAAAGTCATGGATGCAAGGTAGCACATGAAATTTAAGGTCTCACAAAATATTCAGCTATCTCTCTGATTCCTTTCCTACTTGTCTTCTAGGACCAGGGTCAGATTGTTTAGTTTCCTGCAAAAGCAGACATCCATAAAGAAAACAGAGTTTGCCGGGCAAACTCTTTTCATAGCATTGCCCCCTATCGGAGTGATTTTCCAGCTTGTGGAAAATTAAAGAATGGGAATGGATGGAGATATCACCACAGCACGTTTCCATTACGATCACAAAAATACCTGAGATAATCAACGTAGAAGGAGGGAAGGTTTATTTTGTCTCACAGCTTTGGAGGTTTCAGTTCACGGTCAGTCGTCCCCTTGTTTTGGGCCTGTGATGAGATGGTATATCATGATGGGGGTCCTATGGTAGAGCAAGCTGCTGACTTCATGGTAGTCAGGAAGTGAAAAAGATAAAGAGGAGGGAGGAAGTTAGAAAGTGGGCCGAGGACATACCCTATCACAACAGAAGATTTCTCACTAGGCTCCACTTCTTAAAGGTTCCACCTTCTTCCAATATAGCCGTGGGCTGGGACCAAGCCTTCAACACATGGACCTTTGGGAGACACTCATCCAAACCATAGCATGCTTCCAGGCGGCTTCCACCAGTCCCTAATCTGGCCCTTTGTTAGACTGAGGGTGGGGGTGAAGTGTGACGAGAAGGATGACAGGTTGTGGTCTGATTGAAAGTAGAAGAGCTGGTTCCAGGGTCCCTTAACAAACTCTGAGGGAGACAGCAGACCCAAAATGCTAGCCACCATCTGTTTGAGTCAGTTTTTGCATTACTGTGATCAAAATACCCAAGGAGAACAACTTAGTAAAAGAAAAGTTTATTTGGGGGCTCATGGTTGAGGCTCAGTCATGGTGGGCTGACGCCATGGCTCTGGGCCTGAGGTGAGACAGAACATAATAGCAAAAGGGCATGGTGGAGGAGCACTCTTTTGCTCATGGTGACCAGGAAGAGAGAGAGAGAAGGGAAGGGTCCACAGGGAAGAGGCCTCCTTCCAGAAAACATCCCCAGTGCCCACCTCCATCAGCCATGGCCCACTGCCGATGGTCACTACCCAGTCAGTCCATTCAGACTAGGGTGAATTGATTCGATTTCAGCTTTCACAATCCATTCACCTCACCTTGGAATATTCCTACATTGACACAGGAAATTGTGGGGACATCCCACACAAACCATTACACTATCTTCAAAATGTGTCTTCTTTTCAGTGAGGGCATTGATTCTGGGACATCAAGAACTTCAGAGAATATGATTTCACACATGTTCTTGGAAGACGTGTCTTTAACAGGATATCTCTCAAGGCAACTGGACCCAGCAGGGGAGAGCCCACTGCTGACCTTGTCACCTTGAGGATTAACCTGTTACCTCTCCTTTACTCTCCACCTAACCATATTTCCGGCATCTTCGGAGGGATGGGATGAGAAGATGAGAATGCTTTGTGTTCCGACTTCTGTACTGAGATACTCTGGATACTGTTATAGGATTGTGATATGGGATGTTGGTCATAGCATCATGTGACACATGGGGTTGGCCATCAGCTCACTGCCCCCCACCCTCATGGGTGTTAACATGAGTCTTCCAGTCTGATGGCAGATCATCTAGGACACCCTACTGTTTTTCCTCTGCTCCTTTGTTACTATCTTCTAATTTGGAGAGAACATTCTAAGAATGCTGTTGGATGGGAGGGGAGATTGAGTGAAAGCACCTCCATACAGCATTTGGACAGCAGCCTTCTGGGATGAGTAGAGGCCTCCAGCAACCCTGATTTGAATTTTTTTGTGGCCCCCAAAAAGAGGGTCAGAGAAAGAGTAGTGGAACAGTTTCCTCTTCTGCATAATAGCTACTAGATCTCAGATCTAATTGCAGTTAAATCTGAGGGTCTTTTTTTCTTTTTGTGTCTTCATACATGTACTTTGGATGATAATGATTGTTACATTCCACCGTCATTTATAACCCCATGCTCCCTCCCTTCCCTCCAACCCTTATGCCCATCTAGAGTTTGTCTATTCCTCCCATGCTTCCTCTTCCTAACCCATTATAAATCAGCCTCCTTATATCAAATAAAACATTCGGCATATGTTTTTTGGGGATTGGCTTACTTCACTTAGTATTATCTTCTCTAACTCCATTCATTTACCTGCAAATGCCATGATTTTGTTCTCTTTTATTGCTGAATAATATTCCATTGTGTATATATGCCACATTTTTTTTTATCCATTCATCTATTGAAGGGCATCTAGGTTGGTTCCACAGTTTAGCTATTGTGAATTGTGCTGCTCTAAACATTGATGTGGCTGTGTCCCTGGAGTATGCTGTTTTTAAGTCCTTTGAGTATAGACTGAGGAGAGGGATAGCTGGGTCAAATGGTGATTCCTTTTCCAGATTTCCAAGGAATCTCCATACTGCTTTCCATACTGAAATTTGCAGTCCCACCAGCAGTGTATGAGTGTACTTTTTCCCCCACATCCTCACCAACACTTATTGTTGTTTGTCTTCATAATAGCTGCCATTCTGACTGGAGTGAGATGAAATCTTAGATTGGTTTTGATTTGCATTTCTCTAATTGCTAGTGATGATGAACATTTTTTCATATATTTGTTGATTGATTGTATATCATCTTCTGAGAAAAATCTGAGAGTCTTAACATTCCCATTCCCTCTTCTATCTACCAGGGGGCATTGGCATCTCTTGATCATTAAAGACCTTGGAAACTAATGCAGAGAGCCCCTCTTCTTCCCATATCTTGTTCTCCTTATAGTTCATTTTATTGTCAGTACTCTCCTCCAATCCCATCTCATTAGCTGCTCCCCAGAATTCTACCTTAGGGGCACTTCTGATTTTCTGCCCATTTTCCATGGGAAAACGCATTTATTCACATTTTAAAAATTGCTATCTATATATTTGTGATTCTTAAATACATCTCTAGCTCAGACCACTATCCCAAATTCCAAATCTATGAGTATTTCCTAGATATCTCTATTTGAATATTTCGCAGTCACTTCAACTTGTACATGTCCCAATTACAACTCATTGTGTCTCCTTATTCCCCAGTTGCTCCTCTCTTGCCATTCCTTGTGTTGGATAACTGTACCCCCAGTTGCCTATGCAACACAGTGGCTCACCAAGAAACATCAATCTTAGCTCCTACAATTTTCTTAGATCAGTCAATTTCTCTCATCTCCAGTTCTTTCACCCGAGCCTGGTTCACCATCGCCTATCTCTTTAGTCTCAAAATAGCTTCCCAACCAGTCTTCCCCATTGATAATCTGTTTTCCCCTCTGCTAGCAAGGTGAGTTTTTCAGGATGAGAAGTAAAATCATGTCATTGCTCTTACTTAATGATGTACAAATGCTCTTCGTTGTCTTTACAATATGCACTCTCTAGTGTGCTTATAAACTCATTCATTATGTGATTATTACCATCTCTCCACTTGCTCTCCTGCCTATGACCCAGCTCTTTAAACTTTCCATAATTTAAATGAGTATCTTAATTTATTTTGCAATTGCTGTATCTGCTGCTTGGAATCTATTTTTGATATTCCCTTCCCAGACTCTTTTGCAAAGAGTGTCATCCAACGGACTCCTACTGAATCTTCAGGTTTTAAGCTTAAACTACTTCTTTTGATAGCTCTTCCCAGCCTCTTTATTTTATTAGAACCTACCAATGTGTGTTTCTATAACATCCCATATTTATCCCATCGTAAGATGTATCACACTTTATTGTAACAACTTGATTCATCTTTGAACTCCTCTGCTTCTCTATTAGGCAGGGGCTATGATATCCTAATCACCACTCTAGCCTCAGTGTCTACAAGGTGTCTGTATACAATGTACTTTTGACAAATGGACTAATCATAATATGTGGGTATTTGTACAGAGCCATGTAGATGTGCATATATCCATGCATACACATACCTACATCTCTGTGGAGATATATTATGTGTCTTTCTATCTGTCTTTCCCAGGCTCTGCGGCATGGTAGAAATACAGGATTTGATGTTAGGTGGGCAGTTCTACTACCTACTAACTACATGGCAGTTTACTTAACCTTTCTAAAACCTATAATGATGGGAAAAATGACATCTACCTCTCTAGATACTATCATTACCCTGTTTTACAATTCTGGAAATAGATGATGCATGGAGAAGATAGAACTCTAGTGAGTGGCAGAGTCAAAATTAGAACCCTGGGACTCTGTAGATCCTTGTTCTTGACCTCTATGCAATATTCTCTCTCTCTCTCTCTCTCTCTCTCTCTCTCTCTCTCTCTCTCTCTGGTGCTACTTTACAGTAATTCTATATGTAATCAGGTAGTTCTATATTTTCATCTGCTTTACTTACTTTACCAGTTTGGAAATAGCCCATGAGAAAGAAAAGTCGTTGCTATAGTTCAGCTTACTGACAGCTTAGCAACATGACAGATTGTATTACAAAACCAAGAGACAAAAAGATCATGAAAGGGAAATAGGAAATTTCTGAAGCAGGAGATTTCTGTGAGCTCTTGACAAAAGGGACAAAATCTGCCCTCTGAGAATTTGGGTGCTTCACAGGACAGGAGAGCCACAGACACTCCTTGTCAACTCACGGAGTCATCAGGAAGCTTTTACAAATGTGCTCATTATGCCTTTCAGTTTTATATTTAACAAACAACATACTGAGGTGTGTCTTATGTCAAGAACTGTCTAGGCACTGGGGTTACACAAGCGGTCCTCCTCCTGAAGGGTGTGTTGTGTGAGAAGGGAGGCAGGATTTGAAATAGCAATTGGGATACGTTGCCAAGGCAGAGACAAGCTTAGAATGTGGGGGTTCATAGGTGAAGTATCAATAACTTATTTAAGGAAGACTTTTTTTTAAAAAAATTCTGATACTGGGAACTAAACCCAGAGGAGCTCTACCACTGAGCTACATCCCCAGCTCTTTTTATTTTATTTTGAAGATAGCATCTTGCTAAGTTGCCCAGTATGTCCTGAAATTTGGGATCCTCCTGCCTCCGCCTCCCCAGCAGTTGGGATTACAGGATTACAGGAATGCAGTGCCACACCCAAAGAAAGAAGTTTTTGGTAGAAATGATGTCCAGGATGAGACCAGAGTCACTCAAAATGGGGGAGGATATGTCTTTCAGGAAGATCAAGGATGAGAGATGGTGGTGATAGAGTGAAAAGCATCTAGAGTTTGAAGTTAGCTGGTCGATGTTGGTATCAATTCTTATCAATTACCATTGTGTAACATGAAGTAAATCAGTTAACTTTTCTACCATTCACTACTAAAAAGTGGGGCTATAAGTGCATACTTTGCAAGGTTATTTGAAGGATCAAGTAGGGACATTATATTTGAAGACGGGTTTTAAAGTGCCACACAGTATGAAATTGAAGTATTAAGTGAAATAATGCACTTAGCATAGTGCTTACCTATAGTAAATCCTCAATAAATGTTACTGCCTTCTTTACACTCGATTGCTATGCTGTTTTGGAATTCCTGTACTCTTCAAAGATGAGTTTCTAAGAAGCTGGATTCATCTGACATCTACCATTTATCTATTCTTCAGACTCATCTGCTGCTTTCCCTCCTTTCTCATTTTTCAAGGCTAGGTGCTCTGCTCAATCAAGATTTTTATTTTCCTGGGGGTTGGTGTTTTCGTGTCCATTTTCTTGCCTAGTCACTGTTCTTCCTTGCAAAAGAAAGAGGGGGTTGGGACATCAGGGGGTCAGAAATTTAAGTCTTTGGACCCTAGCAACAAAAGAGGCTCGAGTGTAATTGAAAATCTAAAAGTGTAGAAGGATTTTCTGGTCTTATAATGGACTTGTTTTTCATTTAGCCAACAGTATAATTAGGAAATGTTCTGGTTCTTGATGGTATATGGAACATCACTCTATTTTTAAAAAAAAAAAAAACAAAACATTTCTTTTAAGTAAGTTTCAAAGATTGTATCCTAGTCTGGATAGGAATAATTTTCTTGGTAAATCCGTGACCTTTTGTAAAGAGCTCTAGTGCTTCTGGGTTTGGGTTGCTAAGGGATTAATCAGGGCAAGGGACGAAATCAACACTGGGGATGAGAGAGGTTTTTAAACAGCTGAGAGTTGGCTTGTAGAAAATCCAGGGTAGGTGGAAAAACAGACTCACATGATCCTTCCACTGTGGAATGCTTAAGGCTCTGTATTTGTCTTTAGGTGAGGACCCAATGTCAAGGACAGAAACAACAGTAGGGGCTATGACTTGGGTGTCTCATGACCCCTCCACAGTTCACGCAGTCAATCACCTTCCAATGTGGTAGTATTACAAAGTGAGCCTCGTAGGAGGTAATTAGGTCCTGAGAGCAGAACTCTCAAAATGGAGTTAGCAGCCTTACAGAAGGGCTAGAGGGACCAAGTTAGGGTGCCTTCTGTTCCCCCATTTCTTCTGCTACGTGAGGATCTACTGTTCATCCCTTCTGGAGTGTGTAGCAATAAGGTACCATCCTCAAGGCAGAAACTGAGCTCTCACCGTACACTGAACCTGACAGTGCCTTGATTTTGGACTTTACAGCCTCCAGAACTATGAGAAAAAAAATTTTTTCTATTGTTTTAAATTACCCAGCCCCAGGTATTTTTGTTATAATGGCATGACTGATCTAAGACAGCAAGTGCATCTAACTGATCAAAACATAGCAGCAAAAGTCCAAGCATAGAGCATCGCACATAGTAGGTTTTCAACCATAAAGGGAGGAATTAATTATTTAGCACCCATTTGGCAGAGCACCGTCCCAGGCATGGTGCATAATAATGAGAGAAACAAGTTTCTACTCCTAAAATGCTTGTGATTCCAGTGACAGGAACGAGAAATGAAAACACAATGAGAAAACCTTTAGACTGATATAATTTCCCAGAAGGAGCTTCAGGAACACATATAAAAAAAAGCAACTAATGGTCTGGGTGGGAGTGGGGAGAAGGATGCTTCTGAAAGCAAGGAAAATAGTATTTTCACTCAATAATAGTCTGCACAAAATAAATAGGTGAAAAAGATCAAAAAATTACTTTTGATGGCCAGTGAAGTGGAATTAAAAGAATTATATTCATTAATGGGTACAGAGCACTCAGTGCCTTCTAACTCCAAGTCCTCTCCCTTTCCACCATCTAATGCAACATCTTATTATTTTTTTAAAAAAATAAAAGCACACATATTTATTTAAAAATTGGACACACAGTTGAACCACCAGGGAACAGAGCTGGAGAAATAGATGTTTCTCCTTTAGTTTATGACTCATCTTTCCTGCAGCTCTTGTTCTTGGGCTCAGCTCTGACATTTAACTTCTGATTGCACAAGTGGGCTGTGGTTTGTCTGCTTTTGAGGGAATTTAGATTGAGAAAGAATGTGGGAGAGACCTTTTGTCTCTAGCCCCGGGACGACGGATGGAAGAGTAGCTGTGTGGAGAAGTAGACGGGGAAGGATTATTTATCATGAATTTATTATCATTTATGATGATGATGAAATAGGTTCAATGAGGTCTGATGACTACCCACCTTCTCATCATTGCTACACGTTCCTGCTCAGAACTTTCTGACTCCCCCTGACCCTCTCTCTGCCAAGGACAGACAGGTCTGAAGATATATGCAAGTAGTTACAAATTATGGGGATTCATTTTGCTTCTCAATTTGACCAGATTCAGGGATGTCTGGAAAATTGGTAAAGCCCCAGGTCCTCATGTGCCTAGAAGGGTGTTTATAGAGCAGATTGGCCTGTCGGTGAACCGGGTGGGGAAGACCTACTCCACTCAAAAGGCTGGGAGCCCAGATGGAACCAAAAAGCAGAGGGGGAGACTGACTCATCTCTTTCTTTCCCTCTCTCCTCCAGCAGGTTCATTTCTTCCTGCGGCTGCCCTTGGACATCAGACTCTAGGTTGTTCGGCCTTTGGATTCAGACCGAATCCTTGGCCTTATTTCTCCTTCTGAGGTTCAGCTTCTTGGCCTGAGCTGCTCCAGGCTTCCCTGACTCCCCAACCTGTCCACAACTACCAGGGGACTCTTCAGCCTCTGTTTGTGTGAGCCAATCTAATAAAGCTTCTTATGATTCTATATATTCTGTGTCTGTTTCTTTGGAAACCTAATACACTAGTGCAGAGCATATTGGGGAGGGGGGTTACCCCTAAAAGTTGGCAGCATAGGTAGTCTAATGGCTGTAGGAGGGGCCTCTTTCATACTCAGGAGAGAAGCTCTCTGCATCTGGCATGACCCCCGTCATCGGAGAATGCTCTAATTAGGCCCTCGGTGTAGATCTCTCCTGGCCTGACCCTGAAAGCACCATCAGAGAGGAGCTTACAGCCTGTTCAGGACCTCTAGACCCAGCCTCCACCTCTCGAGAGCTTCTTTCACAAGTCGAGTTTCTTTGATGCAGACATAGCAAAGACACAGAACAGAAACCAGAAAGAGAGAGAGCCAGTTCTTAAAAGAACCCGGGTCTTTCCAGCCTAGGATCTCAGAAGTCTGTAAAGATATTCCTTACTCTAGACGATCTCTTTGTGAATCGTGGAGAGAACTGGACCGTGGTTGGGTGCTGAAAAAAGGCAGCACAGACACTGGGTAGAATCCAGAATGAGGGAAAAAAAAAAAAAACAACAAAAGAAGCCCAAAGCCCATCCTGCCCTGCTTTCCCTCTTGTAAGCACCCCCAGTTTGATGGAAATTCGGTGAGCGATTCTGGTATTGCCACCACCTATCAGATAGTGGTTTAAACACATTTCACTGAAGCATAAGGTCGGAGGATTTTAGCACATTTGACTCACGGCCTCTAGGGATTTAGCAAACATTCTAAATCTGGGAAACACAACTTAGGGAACATTGTGAGTGTTTTTGGAAAAGACTCCATCTTAAAAAATAAGGAAGCAAACAGTCAAGTATAATTGAACATGTCACTTATAATTAAAGTAGTTTATATTAAAAGATCACAGAGATAGCAATCAGGCACCCATTAAGGAGAGTGATAGCGCAACTCTAAGTAACGTTCTAGAAAGGATGGGGTAGAACTAAACAGTTCTAACCACTTAAATTAAATGAAATTGAATAACATTAAAAATTCTGTTCATCGGTCACACCAGCCACATTTCACAGGCAACAGTCATGTTGTGGTGGGGATGAGATGATGGGGAACTCTTTTTTTTTTTTCTTTTTAACACTGTCCTATTTACAGTAATGATCATTACTCTTATTTTTTAAATATTTTAATTTAAGCATGAAATTGTGATTTGTGAATTGGAAAAGTCAAAGACAATGACAGTGAGAACAGAGAGTGGACTGAACAGAAAAGAGGCCACTGTGGACATTTCTAGCCACAGTTCCAGTAGAGTCTTGGCTTCCAAAGCCTGATTATCTGGAGTAAGCAGAACAATTTTTTTTTTTTAATATGTCAGGTGAGAACAACAGATACCACCTGCCTTTTTTTTTCCTGTTCCTGATGGACCTACTGCAGTGAGTGATAGAATAGAGGTAAGAAGATATTAAGCTACGAAAACTGTAGACATGTGTGGATTGGGGAAGAGGAAGCGTTGAACTAGTTGGAGGCAAGAGGAGCAAAAAAAAAAAAATCCTGGTATCTTTATTTTAGGGCCTGAAAAGTACTGCTTCACCCCAAAGCAGCCACCTAGATGCTGTGAACATGTTTCATGTAAATATGATGTCACGTTTTTTGAGTAAGTTATATAAGTCTAGGCAGGATGGCTAATGATCCACTGGATGTGGGGAAAGTGGGTATTGTGGTTTGGATGTGAGGTGTCCCCCGGAAGCTCCTGTGTTAATGTAGGAATATTCAGAGGTGAAATGATTAGATTGTGAGAGCCGTAAGCTAATCAGTCCATCCTAGTTTTAATGGACTCACTGGGTGGTAACAGTACGTCTGTGGGGCGTGGCTGATGGAAGCAGGTCACCGGGACCATGCCCTTTGCTCTCTCTGCTTTCTGGCCACCATGAGTGGAGCAGCCCTCCTCTGCCAAGCCCTTCCACCACGATATTCTGTCTCACCTCGGGCCTAGAGCAAGGAGTTGGCTGACATCAACTGAACCTCTGGAACGGAGCCAAAATGAACTTTTCCTTCTCTATGCTATTCTTGTTTTTTTTGTTTGTTTGTTTTTTGGTCACAACAATGAAATGCTGACTAACACAGTGGGCCAGGTACATAAGCCCAGGAAGAAAAGAGGAATAGAATTTAGTTTATTGCCTATGATGTACATTTGGATTGAATTGAAAGGGCAAAGGGAGCCGCAGTGGCCCTTTCAGACCAATGTTCTTTCCATATTGTTTTGCATTTACAGTCATGAATCATTTAACAACCGGGGCACATTCTGAGAAATGTATTTTTAGGTGATATCATTGTGTGAACATTATAGGGTGTACTTATGCAAACTGAGCAGCTACTTTGTCACTGGGGGATGTCATCATAGGGGACCTCTGGCATATATATGCTCCGTTGTTGACCAGAAATTTCGTATTTGATGTATAATTGTGTATGGAGGAAAGGTGTGGGGTGTGAGGTATTAGGAAGCTATCATTTTACCTTTCTGAGGAGCATGAAGGAAAACCTATTTCTTTATTTAGCAACCCTCCCCAAAGAGGAAAATAAACAAAAGCCTTGTAGCAATTTGTATTTGTTCTCCAAAGAGTACACTTCAGTGACCGTTTATACCGCACAAATGGTTGCTCACACTTGCTCACAATTTTCCCAAGTATTCTTCCCAGTTCTCTCTAATCACATTACTCTACCTGAGAGGAGGTCTCACCTAAATTTTCCTCCACTTGGTGACACACCTGGAGATGTTTTAGAGTCCCTCGTCAATTAAGAGCAACTGCCTGGTTGTCTCACTCTTCAACCCATCTCTTTCTGGGGTGCAGAAGCAATCCCGAACTGTTAGCGTGGCTCAGATGCAAAGTCCAAGGCTGTTAGTGTTCCTAGAAGTGAGGGAGGTATTGGTGAGAGGGATGGAAATATGGGATGTGGGAGTAAATCCCACTGCTAGTTCTTCTTGGCCTTTGGGTAGCTGGACACATAAGAAATCAGGGAACAATGAGTGAACAGCAGTGTTCACCTTGGGCAGGGAGAAGGTCACAAAGGGCACCGTGGAGCCAAAGAACTCTGTTGGCGTTACCAGTGGAGGTTGGCCGGGGTGAGCTCTCAGCATCTGGAAAATGGATCAATGAGTAATAACTGTTTTAGCATCAGAAGACCACTTTTTTTTTTTTTAAACCTACTGGTTGCTATTTGAGTCTCTGCTCTGCCAGAAGTGAGTACAGCTGAGCACGGGAACAGCAGCCCTTCTGCCACCCAAGACTGGGCCTTCTGTGAGACGGAGCCCTAGGGGCATTTCTGTGTAAGGAACACACCAGTAGATAATCTCAAAAGCGCCGCATAGAACAGAAAGGAGCTTTCAAAATGATTTATACATTCCAGAAGGATAAAAACCCTGTGGGAGAGTAAGAACACTGAAATGTGCTCATGCATCAAAATCTTAGTCATGAAGCCAATATTCCTACCAGAGGGGGAAAAAAAAAAAGAAAAATAAGTGGAGGGGGAAAACACAATTTGAGGGTGAAAAAAGGAAATACCATTTGCAAAGGGAAGAAATCATCCCAGAGACTGTGGACATGCCAAAACATCTCAATCTTTTTATATGCAACATCTTTGCCTAGAAAAACAATCTGTTTATTAAAAGAATTAAAATAGGCAAGGTAGGCTAAGTCTCTGTAATTAAATTTTGTGTGTCAAGGAATCGTGCAGTTCAAGAAATAATGATGGTGCCTTGTTATCAGAATTCCCACTCGTCTCCTCTCCTCTCCTTTCTTTTATTCTTTCTTTCCCCACTTTCTCCTCCCTCCCCGACCCTCCTTGACCTTCTATTCCCTTTTCCTCTTCTCGTCTCTCCCCTTTTTGCTTTTTCACTTAAAACAAAATAAATCTAAGAAACCATGGACGGAGGAGTTAACTTAGTAAGAAACGGATGATTATATGAGCTATTTCAATAAACCACAGAACGGTCCTTCTTTGGGACAGAGCCTCCTTAGACTAAAAAAATGTCCACCCATCTTCTTGAGGGTGTTGGAACCTGTCTGTGCTCCTTTGTATTGTAGAACAGATCAAACAGTTACAAAGACTACTGCACTGTCACGAAACCTGATTGTCAGTTTTTGCTAACAGACAGGCTCAGCCTTATGAGGTTCTAGGCTAGCCTCCGGAGATTATGAGATCACTTAGATCCCACCAGACTCTGGCTGGGACTCCAGAGGCTAATTCCACGGAGCCCTTCCCACCCTGTTGACTTTGCCTTTAAGGGAGCTGCTTCCTAAACACCGTGATTAAGAAGGGACTCTCAGAGGAGTTCTGTTGGGCAACTCCTGTCTCCTGGGTTAATTTTCTAGGAGACTTACTATATTCATCCCGTGGGTCTGCCTGGAGTCAGAATCCAGAAATAAGCCAGGGGATCTCATTACAAGTGGTGCACACAGGCATACCGAGCAAGCTTTGATCTCACGTGGCATGGTACCTAAATTTTCTTCTAGTAAAAAATAGCTCGACCTCAGTTGAAGGTATATGGAATGTCACTTGGCACTATTCATTGTTCTTTTGAATCCTTGTTAGTGGTTTGTTCTTGGTTAGTGATGGGTGAAAAATGCTCCTGTATAAAGTCAAAGGTGAGGCTCCTTTGTGTATATAGAAAGAACTTACCTGGTTTCTCCTATTAGAAGGGGAAATGCATGGATTTGTTTAGGTAAGAACTAGATTTAGGGCCAGAGACTGAAACTGGAGTATGAATATTTCTTTTTATTTGTATGACTATTCCAAGAAGTTAAGGCAAGTGACTTAAAAAAGTTTTAGGGAGTTATTCTCATTATCATCCTAGCAAGCAATTGCAGTATGGCGGAACATGTACTGAGTGGGTCTTTGCGTGATCATCACATCTAATCCTCCCAAGAATCCCATGCAGCAATCCAGAGAAGCAGCTGTCGTTGCAAGAGCTCTGAGTGAAGTGTTTTGCATTTACCTTTGGCCTCTATCTCTAGACACAATTGTATAACTATGGGCCTCATCAGAGGAATGCAAATTAAAACCATGAGTTATTTAGAATGGCCATCATTAAAAAGACAAGCAATAACCAATGCTGGTGAGAATACAGAGAAAGAGAACTCTTAGTTATTCTCGGGAATGTAAATTTGTACAGCCATTACGGAAAACAGCATGGCAGTTCTTCAAGAAACTAGAACTACCATGTGACCCCAATAATTCCACCATTCCACAACCCGAAGGAGTTGAACTCTTCATATCAAAAAGATACTTGTACCTCTGTGTTTACTGCAGCATGATTCACAATAGCCAAACTATGGAATCACTCAAGTGCCCTCCAATAGATGAGTGGATAAAGAAAACATGATATGTTCACACAATGGATTCCTATTTATCCATAAAGAAGAAAAAATCCCGTCATTTGCTGGAACATGGATTCAACTGGAGAACATTTTGATGAGTGAAACTCACTTCATGGTTGGACACCAAACAGTGAAACAGACACTGAAAGACAAATACCACATGTTCTCACTTGTATAATGGAACAATAAGTGAACCTTGTATGGAATGGAATAGTAGATACTGGGGAAAAGGGAGGGAGAGACTGAAAGAAATTGGGAGGAGGACTAGGAAAGGTGCTGGGGGAGGGGGCTTGAGAGTAGAAGTGCTATTGGATACGGTTGATGCAATATGTATGCATGGATGGAAATATCAGAGTGAATTTGCCAGTTTGTACAATTAGCATGTATATTAATAAATACAACACAACAACAACAACAACAACAACAAAGACAACAAGAAAAAGAAATAATAAACCACGCCTCTACCTCAGATGGAGTTGGGAGGGGAAGTAGGAGGATATCAACCTGTGATAGAAAAAAATCCTAGAAATGTGAGGGATAGATTACGGCACAGGCTGATTACTGTTAGGGGAATCCATATTTAGATGACACAGACTTATTAGAATATAAACTCCCCCCCAAAAAAGGCAAACACCACGATTATTTCACCCAGTATAATATTTTCAGTGCCTGGCATCGTTCCTGGAATAGAATAGTGGCTCAATAAATAATTGAACAAATGGATGCTACTATCCAGTGTACTGGCTTCATCCCTGAAATTTGCTTTAGGTTCCTTGGCAGAGGGGATTGTTGAACTGAAAAAAAAAAAAAACCACACCCTACTGTTGGGTGCTTCTACGATGTTAGGGCAAGCAACGTGTTCACATGTTCTCGATGGAAACATGTTATGCAAGAAGAGACGATCTTTCGGGTCCTCACAATGCACATTTATGGAAAGAAGGGTAATTAGTCTTAAGGAACATAAAGCAGACCTCAGCTCATGAGATGGCAGTTGGAAACTAATAATTTCCCACATTGCTGAAGTTCTTGTCTAATGAAGTTCATGTTCTGAATACCAAATATTTCCAGGTTCTACCTGTTCCTGTGTGTCTTGAGCCCATTCTGGGAGATCCTAGACCGTCCCCTACGTTCTTGGTCTGATGCCTGTCTCTGTCCATTTGAAGTAATCACGGGTTATCATTTGGAAGCTATCCTGGATTTAGTTTTTTTTTTTTTTTTTAATTTCCCTTGGCTTCATCTCTATTCTGTGTGGGCAAGGACTGTCTTTTTGCCCACAAAAAGCCAAAACTCCCTCCAAGGTCTTTGCTTCTCTGAGAAGGCACCTCGTATCTTTTGAATGTACCAGACGCTATGCTCCATACTTTTTATAATCACAAAATAATGACTACTCATAGCATCTGACATTTATATTTTGGAGTGTTATAATTAGCCTGCTACTTGTGCTGAGTTGTACCTGAAATGGACATAGAAATGTGAGCCGCCCTGGCCATGGAGGGTAGAGTCACCTTAAAGGTTTCAATGACATCCTGGGAGAAGGAGGGATTGGTGGAAGGGATTGGAAGCGGAGGAGGATTCATGTGAGCAATATTCGTAGTATAATTTGTTTTTGATCATATCAGTGCAGCATTATGAAAAGCAAGCCCTGCACAATACCCCTGGGGTTTTTGAGACAGAAAGGCACGTTTGTCTTTACACAAAATGATCCCAGTTTCTTATGCATTTTTAGTTTTCATTCCAATTCTAGTTTTTCCCCCTCTAGCTCATTACTCGCTGTCAAGTTCTCAACAATTGCTTACTTATCTCTTTACAGTTGCCTCCCTGTCGCAACCTCAGACTTCTTTTCTATTGATTCATAGTTGGAAAAACAAACAGAAAGATTTCGATTCCAATTCTGCACCTGATTTGAATTGCTATTAAAATAATTATTAGTAGTTTGTAAATGTTGCCACTGCTGCCCCCACCCCCCACGGCAGCTCATCAAGTGCTCCGGCTTTGTGTTGAATATCTTCCTTGTTACTTAAAGCTTTTTCTCTCCCTACTTTACAACCTGATTTTTCTGGACAATGGAACAGCAGTGACCAAACAACAAAACAACAACAAAACAAAAAAACAAAAAACAACCCCCCCCAAAACAAATAAAACAACCCCCCCCCAAAATTCCCAAAAACAAAAAACAAAAACAAAACAATGCAAGGGGCATCATACCATATTTTTTTTTTATTAGACAAATATGTAGATAGGAGATTCAATGAAGAAAGAGTTACCGGTATAGGGTCTGAGCAGATCTCTTAGAGTTTTTATTAAAGCAAGATTTCAGACCAGACCCGGGGCTTGGTGACAACATAACCATTCACTTCATAGTTCAGATCTCTCCAGTTCAGGATATTCGGACTGGGAGGGGAATCCTGATATACAAGCTGGATCTCTTCTGGGGACAGCACTGTGTCCCACAAGTATAAATCTGCGATCTCTCCCACAAAGGACTGGCTCTTATCAAAACTGCCTCCGTAGGAATCTTGCTCCTGTCCCAGGACAATCTTGGGGTGAGGTTCCACCGAGTATCCCTGCTTCAAACCCTTTTTTACCAGAGGTTTTCCATTGATCCAAAACTCAGCAATGCCCGTGGAGGACTCCCAGCTGGTACAGATGTGGACCGGGGCCAGGGGGTCTTCGACCACCTTGGCTGTGACTTTGCTCCGTCCGATGTATAGATTATACTGTCCAGCTTTTTCTTTATAGATCAGTAGCTCGTTATCCTTACCCTGAGCATTGTAGGAGAAGAGGCTGTAGGGCCGGGAAAGGTCGCTATAGGCTCGCAGACACAAGGTGAGGTTCTGCAGAGGCTTCTTCACCTCCGCAATCAGATTCACATGGTCAGAAGAAGACTCTCTAGGGAACACAAATGCCTTTCCTTTGAGGTCTGTGGGAATGAAATCAGAAATAGAATGACTTTCACCAGGAACTCGGGGAGAAAATGATCCCAGATTCAACTTCTTTCCTCATCCCAGTCTCCTTGATCGCCTCCTGACCTCCCTACCTGTTTGAGACAAGGTTCCCTGGAGGCTGGTGAGGACAGAGACCCAAAACAGCAGCTTGTCCATGTCCTTGGCCTGGGGTTGTGACAGCAGCCACAGTGACAAAGGTGGCTGTCCCCTGAACTCTTTGAGACTCACACTCTTAGACCGCAGGCTTTAAGGGCACTTTGGTGACCATGGGGGTGGCGAGCACCAATGATGTGTGAGTTTCCAGACCCTCCTCCTGGTGCGGCCAATCAGAGCTGCTGACAGAACAGGATTGGCGAGGCCCTGGGCTGGGAAATCAATGGGCGTTACTTATTAAGCACAAATGACTGGCAGAGCGGTTACTTAGCTCTTTCTCTTCTTTTGTGATCCTGTATTTTCTCATTTCTAATTTTGTCATTTTTCTGGGGACATAATACCTGAAGGGATGTCAGCATCCCTCCTAGTTCTTCTCTTTGAGTCTTTCGCCACTAAGTGTGTATTTAATTGATCTTTGGTGATGACCCCATTCATAGAGAACGTGCACATTTATTTACTAACTCCCAGGCCCTACATTGGATACTGGGGAATCAGTGGTGACTGACTCTTGCACAACCCCAGTGACCTTCCTCTCCAATTCTCTCTGCTACTACTTAAGCAGCCACACCTGATTAGCTGCTGCTCAAACCTGCTCTGCCTGTAAGATATCTAACTGAGGTTTTTCCTTTCCACCTATCCGACTTTTCTTCTCTCTCCTCACTAAATGGTATGGGATCTTCTTTCTCACCCTCCTGTCTAGCTTCAATTCATTCTCTCCTCTCTCAGCTCACTCCAGCCTTCTGACCAACCTTTTCAATGGCCCAATAACTACCACCAGTAATTAGCTTTCTCTACCGATGTTCAGATTATTCTTATCTCTGGGAAGTTTCCATTATCTTCTATTTTTTTTTTTTTTTTTTTTTTTAGGTTGAATCATGGTTGCGAAGCTTTATCTGACTTGTGGCACAGTAAGGGTAGGTGTTGGAGTTGGAGTTACACGCAGCTCGTTGTATCCTGAATTAAATACTCATCCTCCTGCTTGGAAGCCCATGCTGTTTCCAATCTTGCTCCAGCCTGGCTGTAAACTCCGAATCAGATCCTATTCTTCAGTCTAACACCTCTAATTGTTGTTCTTCATAGATGCCCTGCTTTCCTGGTTTGGGTACTTCTAGTTATTTCTTTCATTTCTTACTTATACTTCTCTGTTTCTTGAAATCCTAACTGTTCTTCAAAATTAATCTTGAGCGTAATCTGCTTCATGAAGACTGTTATGGTCTGGATGTGAGGTATGCCCCTCAAAATTCACCAATGCAAGAAGGTGCAGAGAAGAAATGATTGGCTTATGAGAGCCTTAACCCAATCCGTGAATTAATCACCTGATGGGATTAACTGAGTGGTAACTGAAGGCAGGTGGGACATTGGGGGCGTGACTTTGGGGTATATATTTGTATCTGGTGAGTGGAATCTCTTTCTCTGCTTTCTGATCATCACGTGAGCTGCTTCCTTCTGCAACATTCTTCCGCCATGTTGTTCTGCCTCACTTTGAGACCTGAGGAATAAAGCCAGCTATCTATGCATTGAGACCTCGGAAACCATGAGCCCTCAAACTCTTCCTCCTCCACAGTTGTTCTGGTTGGATCCTTTTAATCACATCCGTGAAAGTCTGACTAAAATAAAGACTTTTCTGATGTCTCAACAGGACATTAATTTTGCCTCTTTTGGACTCCTAATAAAGTCTTAACCAAAGAACTTGGAGTAGGATTCCACTGTTTCCATTCACTAGTGGTTGACTATTGTCCAACCCACTAAAGCTCTCTGAACCTTAGATTCCTTCTTTGCAAAACAAAGATAGAACTATCTATCTCACAGTGCTGTGGGGGAGGATAAATGAGAAAGTATAATATGCATAAAGTGCACAGAACGTTATCTAGTTGGCTACTATTATCATTTTAAAGCCTTTTTTTTTTTTTGGTCTATTACCAATGTCTGCCTGGAATTGAAAATATTTTAGCATATTTATCTCTTATCTCCTCTAGACAAAAGATGGTTACTTGGTCTCATTCATATTTAGATCACTCATCTGATTTTTTTTAAACATGTGAAATGAGCCTTCCATATGTTTGTGCAATCAAAGGGCACAAGTAGGGCAAGGACTTCTTACATGCAACAGCTTAGGAGCAATGCAAACTAAGATAGAATGGAGTAATATGAGCAGGTGACACTATAAATAGGAACGGGGAGGTAACCTTTACTGTGAACCCTGGGAATATATAATTCCTGGTCCCAGATGTTGATTAATGAGTGTCATAAAATTCAAAGAATAGGCTTCGCCAGCTGCTTCTAGTTTTCATCATAAATTAACAAATTATCATTCTGTCAACAAAAAATGGTTTGGATATTAATATAAAAGAAATTCCTTTTTTTTTTTTTAACTAGGAGCTGAGTGCATGGAGCTGGACTGGGGAATGAGGGATGATCCTCGAGAGACTAGAGGTAAGGGGATTTGTACTGCCATTGGGGCCAAGTGCCAGGGCTTATAGTTGACCATGAAAATGCGTTCAGACACTGTGAAGAAGTGATCTTGGTTACAAAGCTCGTTCATAGTAGAATGGGAAAGAGGGAGGAAAAATGGGGCCCGATTCTTTCCTTCTCTGGAATATGTTTTTCAGGCTTTGTAAGGGAATTGACTGTGCTCCGGCCGTCATCAAGTTGGAAACCGAGGACTCCGTCTATACAGAAAGTCAGGATGTAGGAACATAAATCCTGGGTCTTCAGGACTGAGTGGTGTTCTCAAGGTGAACCAGTACCTGCCATTGCCACAAGGCTCCTGGGTGCTTTCCTGCCCGTGAACATGCAGATATAGGTGGGTGCCTGTCTAATGGCTCCAGAAGGCTTGAGTGTAAGAGAGGAAAGATGACAGATAGGATGCCGCGGAGAAGCAGGGCCACCTGTGTGTCTCAGCAGGGTTATCCTGGTTCAGTTAGATGGCATACAATTGAGTTTGACCTGGGGGGGGGTAAAAAAAAAGGGGGAAGAAGGCATCAGCAGAACAAAAAAGGGGATATTACTGGGGGCTTCCCAAAGGCAGGAAGTGAGGAATGACTAAGGTTCACTGGAGGACTAAAGAACACCTTAAAGGTATCTTCTAAGTTCTTGGGCGCTTGTGGAAGACAAGAAGTCACAATAACTCTTAGAAAATGCTGGACAGGGAGGAAGAGACTGAAGGAAAACATGAGGTAGTACTGAGGACTCTAGGACTAAGAATTATTTACTGTCTGTTCTGTTAGCTTAAGTGTACTTACAAGCATGTAGAGGCACTGGAAGAATTCAGAATAATGATGATTACCCTGGTGTGTAGTTGTACAAAATCAAAGCTACACAATTCCATTCTGATGAAAGAGTCTTACGGAAAAAAAAAAAGAAAGAAAAACTGAGAATTTAAAAATAAAAAATATGTTGAATATAGAACCCGATTAGATTTCACTCCAAATTTTTTTTATTGCATATTATCTTAATCCATTTTCTGTTGCTATAACTGATTGCCATGGACTGGCTAATTTATAAAGAATAAAAATGTATTTAGCTTACATTTCTGGAGGCTGGGAAGTCTGTATGGCACCAACATCGGATGATAGCCTTTATTTCACATGATAACATGGAAAAGAAATCATGGAGTGAGACCCAGCAAGCCTGCCAGAGACAGCCTGCTTTTATCACAAAGCAACTTCCAAAATGAGCTTTTAATCCACTAACCCATGAGTGACCAGTCACCTCCTAAAGGTGCCAGGTCTCCACACCGAGTGTGACTTTGGGGATTAAGTTTCCAAAACATGCAATCTGGGGGCGTGCGGAAACCACAGCACATAGAGTTTTAGAAAGTATGGCGCTACTGTTGCAGTTAGGATCACAGTGAGGGAGTTAATTTGGAGGAGATGGAGGAGAGGTGATAAGTCTGATTCCCCAAATTTGGAATTTAAAATCATAATATGACCTGCCCATAGGAGGAGAAAAGATAAAAAGGCCAGTGGAGAATCTGAACTAGGTGACGGCCACTTGGGATTAGAAATATAGGTTTCCGGGGAATCGGCATTTAGGTGATGATGAAATCATAGATTCTCTCTTTCAGTGGAAAGAGAGGACGGAAAAGGTCAGAAGTTCCACACACTGATGTGGGAGGACATTTGCATTCATTGGTTGGAGGCAGGGGAAGAGTTGAGGCTTGGCTGGAGAGGAAGGAGTGTGTGCACGAGTTTCCAGGAAGCAGTGTGTCCTGTGCCATGAAGTGCATGAGAGAGATCTAAGTAGAAGGGATGCTGGATTTTGCAATAAAAATTTCATTGGTGACCTTTGAAAGAGCAATTTTCGTAAAGTGGGCATGGCAGGATTCAAGTTTCAGGGGATGATGGGGGGAGAAAGAAGAAGGGAGTCTATTTCCTAAAGTTCAGGGGTTTTGACAGGATACAAAAAGAGAGAAACCAGATTCTCCTTAGGAGACTGGGGGTCCAATGTGTATTTTTTTCCTCCTGCACGGATTACAGATTGTCTCTTTTTGACAGAGTGGTTATTTTGTCTCTGTTTCTCACTCCGTAACATTTTCTCCAACAGAGAAAAATCAGTAGCCACCTGAGATTATGACTGACCTTTCTACCCAAGTAGCTTTTTCAGACTCTAAATGCCAGCCTGCAGGCTGCTGGCCGACTTTACTTCTGCTTCTCAACTCTGGAATCTTCACAAATCTGTCAGTTTTCAGGTGCCGTTGGCACACCTCTTTGAGGTGGTGAGGTCTCCGGGGATCTGACCTCACGGATGAATCAATGTCACTAATGCAAGAGTGGGCTTTGTTATAAGAGTGGGTTTGCCCCCCTCTTGATCTCTCTTCTGTTGCTCGCCCACCATTGATGCCTTCAGCCATCTTAGAATGCAGCAAAAAATGTCCTCCCCAGATATGACCTCTGGATCTGGGACTTCCCACCCTCCAGGACCCTGAGCAAAATACACTGCTATTATTGATAAATTACCCGGTTCTGTGGCATTCTTTTATAACATCACAAAATAGACTCAGGCAGAAACCTGGTCTTAAGAAGTAGGGGCTGTTTGTATAGCGAATACCTGAAAATATGGCAGAGGCTTTGGAACTGGATCACAGCTAGAGGTTGGAAGAATTTGCAGGCTAGAAAGAGCCTACACTTCCACCAGTGGAAAACTAAGAGCAATTCAAAAGTAGAGAACTTGAGGGAAAGTCAGCAATGTGGAGACTCTGTGAGTGGTTATGATGAGAACATTGGCAACAATGTTGACAGTGAGTGACATTTTGATGAGGTCTCAGGTGGAACTGAGGAGCAAGGAATTGAAAACTAGAGTAAAGGCCATCCTTGTGACACACTTGCAAAACAAACAAACAAACAAAAAACTTGATGGAACTGTGTCTGTATCCCAGGGCTTTAGGGACGGCAGAATTTAACAGCAGAGAACTAGAATATTTAGCATAAGAAATATCTAAGCAGTAGAGTATCCAAGTGTGGATGTCTTCTTTTGGCTGCTTACAGTAAAATAAAAGAGGAGATAAATGATTTAAATCTGTAATTAAAAGGGAAACACAGGTTTTGATTTCCTAACTAGAGGGGAATTTGCCTCAGGATGTGTAGTTGACTTTGGACTTTTCAAATGGCACAGGAACGAGTTGAGACTTTGGGCGTTAGTGGAATAAAATGAACAAATTTTGCATGTGAGAAGCACAGAAATTGGGGGGGGTGCTGGGGTGAAACGCTATGGTTTGAATGTATTCCTCAGAGTTTATGTACTGAAATCTTAATCCCCGATGCGTCAGTGTTGATAAGTAGAGACTTAAAGGAAGAGATTAAGATTAGATCATGAGCCGGGTGCAGTGGCACACACCTGTAATCGCAGCAGCTCAAGAGGCTGAGGCAGGAGGATCATGAGTTCAAAGCCAGCTTCAGCAATGGTGAGATGCTAAGCAACTCAGTGAGACCCTGTCTCTAAATAAAATAGAAAATAGGGCTGGGGGTGTGGCTCAGTGGTTGGGTGCCTCTGAGTTCAATCCCTGGTACCCCTACCCAAGAAAAAAAGATTAGGTCGTGAGGACTCTGGCATCATGAATGGATTAATGTCATTCCATTCAAGAGTGGGTGTGTTCTCAGAGTGAGTTTGGCTCCTTCTTACTGTTTTGCAGGTGATATCTTCTATAGTGTTAGAACACAGCAAGAAGGCTCTCACCACATGCAGCCCCTCGATCTTGGACTTCCCAGCCTTCAGAATCATGACCAGAATAATCTTCTAGTATCTACAAATTACCTAATCTCTGCTCTTCTGTCTTAGCAGCACACAATGGACTGAGACAATGTCTGAGATGGTGACTTGACTTCTACCACAGTACTTTTTTTTAAAAAAATATTCTAAATGCCAGGCTCTAGGCCACTAGCAGACTTCTACTGCCCTTTCTCAATTCCAGTATCTTCACAAATTGGCTTTTCCCTCTCCAGACCCTGTTGATACATGGGAGTCTTTTCTTGATCTCAGTTCTCTGTTCCTAATTTCAGGCTTCATTTATAAAAAGAAAGATCCCTGCTAACTTTGTTATTTTCTACTTTTGGATTCCATGAGCCGTCTAGACGAAGTGACCTCACTGAGATCTCGCTCTAAATTCAGAATCCAACTGAAACTACTCTCTGGGGGTATCGCCATGTCTCTCTCTCATTCTCTATCCTCTACATTCCTAGATTACTTCCTTTTTGAACCACTTCTGTCATCTTTATTAGCTGTTGTTACTGAAGTGGGTTTTTTTAACCCATGTTTTCTCGTGTAAATTTTTTATGAAATTTGCCTTTCATCAGAGCTCGCTGGTCACAACCACATCCTTGCTGTTCATGATCTTTTCATGACACTAGATCAGAGGGTGGAGATGTGCAAAAGAGAAAAAATATAACGACAGGGACTCAGTGTCACTCTGTACCTTGAGTATGTTGATGGAGAATTTTCCCTTCTCTGCGTATAGGAATTCATTTCTCAGTCGACAGTGACAGGAAATACATTCCTCAAAGAAACAGGGACAGATTTCTTAAATGTGAGGCTTACAGGTGTTATCTAGAACTGTCTTTCTTTGCTCTTATCACTGTACCTTTATTCTATGCCGTGTTTGTACCCAAGACCTAGAGTTTGTGTCAGAACAACAGTTTTTCCATATTGACCCATTTCATTGACCATCTTAAGCCTTCAGAATACAGAGAAAGAACCTCAACGAAGCTGACAGAGTTCACCTTCCTGCACCGTTTCAGCTTCTGTAAATGTCACCTTCTGTGTCTGCATTAGAAAAAGTCATCCTGATTGCCTTCACCCACCTTGACCACATCCTTTTTCCTGAGCATGCTGGCTAGTTCAGAGACCGAATGCACTGGTCACTGTGCCACACAGCCTCACCGGTCAGAATCAAGCAATCATTCTTGGTATTTGTCGTCTTGACAACCATCGACTGCTAAGTGGTTTTCTGGAAATTCCTAAGGTAGCGTCTTTGTGAACACAAGTATGTGCCCCGCTTGCACTTCTGTGACAGTGTTGTGACCCCCCTTCTTGACACCCTACCGTGAAACTTTCCTGTTCTAATGACACAGTCCTTGAGGTAAGCAGTGTTTTATCCATCACAACTGTGTTCATGGATTTTGTCTGAATTTCTTACATTAACATCCTTATCATTTTCACCCTGCTCCGGGCTGCCTCCATTGGGATCTGGGGACCTCAAGATGGTCATTGTTTGTAGAGCTGGATAGTGATCGCCTATCTCCCATCCAAGTACTATCCAGACCTGGTCCCGCTTAGCTCCCATGATCAGATGGGATTGGGAATAGTTGGAATGGTATGGCCCTAGACTAGTATTGCCTATAAACAAGTGGATTAATTAAATGTAAAAGAGGCCGACTATCAGAGACCAATACTATCATCCCTCCAGTGGGGGGGGACCCTGTTGTTTACAGACTCAGTAAGACAAGTCTCAGCCAAGGACACCGTGTGGATGGAATCTCTTAACAGGTTGACTCATCTCCTCAGGAGAACTTGAGTCTGGGGCCATGAGATTTCCTGTTCACAAACATTTTCTATCCCACAAGTGGGCCAAATAGAACACTTTGTTGTGAATTGGCTCAAATGCTTGGACTGCTCTTCCACTTAGCTCTGAAAGGTAAGGCCTGAAGCTAGGATTTCCGCTCCGGGTGCTCATTACCTGGAGACGGCCCCACTCCAGGAGGACTCTGATGACTTATTCTTATGTGGGAGCATTTTGATTGAAAGCCCTCCTGGCTCCCACTTCACCTGGCCATTTGGTTCTTGACTTTTGTCTGAGTGGAGCGGACCCGGTGACGATGATCGCAGCAATGACTTTCGTGAAAGAATCCCAGGGACCCCCTGAGACTCTCCCCGTTCTCATGATTGGAGTCATATGACCCTTAATAGGCATTTCAAAAAGGCTTCCTTCCCATTTTCTGATTGAAAAGTAAATAGTCTCAGCAAAGAGAGGCCCTTTTCCCACGAATCCATCCCCATTGGCCACTTAAATAGTATATATTAAGGTGGAGTACCCATTATTTATGTAGGAGAAAACATTTTTTTTTTTTTAAAAACCCCACATTATTCTTGCAGCCTTGGAAGCGGAGCAGAGGGAGAACAGATGGGTGTCTTTTCTCAAAGAATGGTGCCTTCCTTCTTGATGTCCTCTTAAACATTTACTTTCTTGCTCCCTGAAAGCTTTTGAGAATGGCTCATTCTGTAGTGGCTGCATGGTAACTATTTGGGTTGGTGGTGGCTAATTCTGGGCAAGTGGCTTTGATTGCTCTCCTCTTAAGTGAGGACTGACTGCAGTTTTCAGTGAATCAGGTTCCCCACATACCTTCTCCTTGTCCGACAGGTGGCTGGGGTGGAGGGGAGCAGACCTGAAGGTGGTTTTGGTCGTGTGTCTTTTCCCACTGGAGTTTTTCTTCTGAAGAGCACTTTCTGCCCTTATCTTACACAATTGTTTTTTTTCTTGGATGGGCAGTTATGTGTGTAATGAAGAAAAATTCCATGTAGATCCACTATGAGACATGGCTAGGAAGCACACTGCAAAGCCCTCGGTAGAGCAGCATCTATTTTCACACACATCTATATTTTGGGAATAAGTGACTCATTATTTTAGCCCCAAGGTCAGTTCTTTCCATTTTCTGTCTTATACTTTTGTCATAGTTTCTAAACCACAGAAGCAGGCCTGAGGCACATTTCTGGTCACCTGCCATTTTCCCCTCCCTCCAACAGACTTCCGGAGCTCATGGGTCACAGGCACAGTGGGGGGTCTTCTCCTAGAATCTCCCATTTGGTAGACTGGGCACATTAATAGGTGATATCAATGTCTCAGTGATGATCAGTGTCTGATGTACATTTAGGGGCAGCTCTGAAGCTGAGGATCCTGTTTCCCCAGGGGTTCTGAAATGTGTTCCGGTTGGATTGAACATTCTCTGAAATTGTGTGCAAAATAATGTGCATGCAGGCACATGTGCGTATCATGATCAGATTTTCAAAGAAGTCTCTGATAAGGTAAAAATCTATTGCTATAGAATGGCATTTTGCAAAAATCTGTTTTGTTAAAAATTTAGAAGAAATTAAATTTTATATTGCAGCCCTGTTTGTACACAGTGTATATATATCAAAATGATCATAAAACAGTACAAAGGCTTATGTCCGAAAACTTCTGAAATGTTTGAGAAATGAGAGGTCCTTCTAAGGGAATGAGTAGAAGAGAGGATGATAGAAAATATATTTGAAGAGGTGGACTCCACTGGTGTTGTTAAATGTAGAAGCTGCCTTCATCAGATTTACCACCACCACCACCACCACTACCACCACCATCATGTATAACACTTACTTTCTGGTCTTCTACTCAATATCTCCCCCAGGCAAATTTGGTTGATCCTTCATCTCTTCTTCTATAGCACTTTGCAAACACATCTAATATTTTTGTACTTATCACAGCATTATTTCCAATTAAAAATGTGTATCTTCTTAAAATTTTATTTTGTTGGTTCTTCTTAGTTATGCATGGTAGTAGAATCCATTTTGATAAAATTATACAAAGCATAGGATCTATCTTATTCTAATTAGGACCCATTCTTGTGGGTGAGCCCAAGGGTGGGGTTTACTTAGGTATTTTCATATGTGTACGCAGGAAAATTATGTTAGATTTATTCTAGTATCTTTCCTATTCCTTTCCCTATTTGCTATGGTTTGGTGTGAGGCGCTCCCTAAAAGTTCACGTGTGAGACGTGCAAGAAGGTTTGCAAGAGAAATGACTGCATTGGAGCCTTAACCTAGTCAGTTAATTAATCCCTGATGAGATTAACTGAGTGGTAACTGAAGGCAGGTGGGGTGTGGCTGGAGGAAGTGGTTAATTAGGGGCGTGGCTATGAGGTATATATTTTGTATCTGGAGAATAGAGTCTTTCTCTGCTTTCTGATCACCATGTGAGCTGCTTCCCTCTGCCACCCGCTTCTGCCATGATGTTCTGCCTCACCTTGAGCCCCCAAGGAATGGAGCCTGCTGTCTATGGAGTGAGACCTCTGAAACTGTGAGTCCTGAAATACACCTTTTCTCCTCTACAATTGGTCTGATTGGGTCCTTTAGTCACAGCATTGAAAAAAGCTGGCTAAAACACCTTTCCCTTCTTTTATTCCAGTTGTCTAATCTAGTGAACTTCTCTTCTTCCCCTCCCCATTTTATTGTGGGTCAGCTTCCACACATCAGAAAAAAAAAATTTGACCTTTGGATATTGGGGATTGGCTTATTTCACTTAGCATGATAGTCTCCAGAGCCATCCACTTACTGGCAAATGTCATAATGTCATTCTTCTTTATGGAAGAGTAATATTCCATTGTGTACATATATACCACATTTTTTTATCCATTAGGAAAATTTTACTCAAAATGTAAATATAACATACCAGTCACTGTCCTAAGCTAGAGAGAACCTGTAACAAATACAGAACCTGTAAGAAACCTTAAGAAACACAGCGTCTTAAGAGAGAGACTAACATTAAAAAATGAGCAGAAGCTGGAATAGATGCATACCTAGGAAGGTGGAGGGCTATTAAGGGAGGACCTGTTCACAAGACTCAGTTCTGCATGGGATCATAAGGAAAGAGGATGGCACTAGAACGGAGGTGTGTGTTCTACTAGGTGAAGCCAATTGGGTAGGCGGTGAAAGGGAATGGCCTGACCAGCCCAGAAACTTTGAAAAGCACACTTGCTAGAAAGAACACACGCTGACATCCTTCCCTGCAAGCCTGATACGCAGCATAAGGTACCCACAAGTTGTAGAATCTTACTACAACTTTAGATGATGGATGGTGAACACTGGGCCGAGTACAAGATCTTACATCTGTGCTTCCCGGCATTAGAAGCACCTGGACACCTTTCTTCTGTTTCCCTTGTCATCTCTTTATTTCAGGGTGAAAAGAAAGGGGGGGGGGAAGAAACCAGGAAATAAAATTCCCTGGGCTGTCTTTCCCCTCTCTCTGGAGTTTAGGCTAAGTTCTCATCCTATTCTCACTGCTCAAACTACAGTAAAACCGATTGTGGGCTAAAATAGTTGCAACAAACTCAACAATAAGCAAAGGGTACAAGTGCCTATGGCAGAGAGAAAAAAGAGGTTGTGGAACAGGTGAGCCGGGATGAAGGGCACTGAGTGAGCCCCGGGCAAGACCAAGTCTTTAGAAAAGAAGATTTTAAAGGTACCAGACCTCAATTCAGTGTGCTCCTACTGGTGTGTGTGTGTGTGTGTGTGTGTGTGTGTGTGTGTGTGATGTAAGGGGTCTGTGTAGTATTGTAGGGAGGGAACTAGTCTGCTAGTCTGCAGGAAATTCTGAGGTTCATGGGAAGTATTGCCTCTGTATTAAATGCCCAGGAATGCAAGGAAATATTTTTTTGGTGTGATTTGTTTTAAAGCAACTTTTTTTTTTTTTTAAGACAGAATGTATATACTAAAAATATTCACTGGATTTTAAGGTCTTTGCAGAGCTGTGCTACCATTATCAGAATCGAATTTTCTAATATTTTCATCACCCTCAAAAGAAATACTTTACCTAGTAGGAGTTCCTTCTTCCTCCCCTGGAATCCCATACTGAGGAAACTATTATTCTATATTCTGCGTTAATGGATTTGCCTTTTTGGGCACTTCACATACATGGAAATCACACAATATGTGGTCTTTTGTGTGGCTTCTTTCACATTGCACTGTGTTTTCAAGGTTTGTTCAGTGTTGTAGTCTCAGTACTTCATTTCTTTTTATGGTTGAAAGATATTCCATGATATAATTATAATTGATCAATCGATTTTTGGATGTTCATCCAATCTTGTGCTCCCGGGGTGATTCCCACTTGGTCCTGGTTTACATTTTTGTGGATTCAACTTGTTATTATTTTGTTTAGGTTTTTAAAATTTTTACATTTGTTTTAATTAGTTCTGTATGGCAGTAGAATGCACTTTGACACATCATACACGAATGGAGTATAATTTCCCCAGATTTTGTGACCTATCTGAAAGGAATAGCTGAAGAAGTTCTCTAAATTCACAGAAACTAAAAGAAGACTCCTTGGGATATCTAGGAAGGAGGAAAAAACACAGTAAGCAAAAATATAGGTGAATAAAATAGACTTTTCTCCTTTTTCTGAGTTTCCTAAATTATGTTTGAAATTTGAAGTAAAAATCATAACATTGCCCAACATGGTTTTCCATGTAGGTAGAGAATTTTTAAAGACAAATATATGATGAATAGGAAAGATAAAGGGGCATTGGTCACAGTCACATGAATCTACACATGTGCTAAAATGACATAGAACTCTGCATGCACAGACGTTCACATGCACACACACAGTCTCAATTCCTAGTTTTGATATTGTACTATAATTATGCAAGAAGTAGCTATTGGGAGAACCTGAGTGAAAGTCTTATCTTTGCAACAGTATGCCTGTCTCATTTCTATGAGATCAGATATTACCTTGATATCAAAACCAAATGTCACCCTGTTGCATCTATATTCAGAGAAGATATTGGTATGAATTTTATTTTCTGGTGATTGTGTTTTTTCTTCCTTCCTGGATGCTCCACGGGAGTCCATTTTTTCCCCACTGTGAATTTAGAGAAAAAAAATTTTTTTAGCTATTCCTTTCAGATCGGTCACAAATCTCTCTTAGTTTTTCTTTCTCTAAGTATTAATATATCTTTTAATCCTGAGGACTATTTTCATTAGGCGTGGAATTCTGGGTTGACAGTTTCTTTCTTTCGGCACTCAAAAAATGTGGTGCCACTTCCTCCATTCCTCCATGATCCACTGTCACTCAGATTCTTTTTGCCATTTCTTTTTGACTGCTTTCAGTTTTTTTTCCCTAGAAGTTTGACTATAATGTGCTTTAGTGTAGATATTTCTTGATTTATTCTAGTTATGACTTGCTGAGGTCCGTGAGTCTGTAGATTCATGTTTCTGACAAATTTAAGTAGCATTAAATCATGTTTTCTAACATCTTTTTAGTTTCACGTCCTTCTCCTCTCTCTGAGACTCTGATGACATGAATATTAGGTCTGATATGATACTCCTCATTATTTTTTAATTTGGTTATTGTGTCTTTTTTTTCCCCCAATGCTGAGGATCAAACCCAGGGCCTTGCACATGGAATCTGTCACCAAGCTACATTTTTTTCCAAAGGTGGTTTTGATGAAGATAGGGTTCTTGATTGACAGTTTTTCTTTTCTTTCAGTTCTACTGGCTTCTGGTCGCTGGTGCTTCTGATGAGAAGTCAGCTACTAATCTGGGATTCTGTTGTTGGTACATGATGAGTTGTTTTTTCTCTTGCTGCTTTCAAGATTTTCTTTTCTATCTTTGACTTTTAATATTTTGACAGTGATGTATTTGGGAATGAGTCTCTTTGCATTTATCCTACTGAGAGTTTGTTGAGATTCTTGGCTGTGTAGACTAATAGTTTTCCTCCGATTTGAGAAATGTTTAACCACATTTGTTTGATGCTACCATTATGCCCACACTAGTCTACTTTATAGGAGCCTACATTTCCTAGAGGATGTGTTCATTTTTACTTATTCTTCTTTATTTCTTGTTTTCAGATGCATAATTACTTGGTATGGCTTCAAGTTTGCTAATTATTTATTATGTCACTTAAATCTGTTCTTCAGTCCTAAAATGATCTCTCTTCATTGATATTTTGTTAAGTTATTCTAGTCATATTTTTCTTTAATTTATCAAGTTTTTTTTTCCAGTTCTTTGCACACATCCATAACAACTGTTTAATGATCTGCTTAGTCCAACTTCAGGCTCCCCTTAACGGCAGTTTCTATTACTTAGTTTCTTTTCCTGTGTGTGTGTTACACTTTCTTGATAATTTACATCTTATATTTTTTGCTGAAATATTTTAGAAACTTTGGATACTTACCTCCTTTTTAGAACTTATTATTCTTTTTTATTATACTTTTTTTTTGGTTTTTATTCGTTACACATGATAGTAGGGTGTATTTAGACATTTTGAAATTCTTTAGCTCCAACCATTTACTGGCAAATGACATAATTTCATTCTTATTTATAGCTGAATAATATTACATTGTGCATATATACCACATTTTCTTTATCTATTCATCTGTTGAAGGGTACCTAGGTTGGTTCCATAGTTTAGCTATTGTGAATTGAGCTGCTATAAACATTGCTGTGCCTGAGTTTCTGTAGCGTGCTGATTTTAAGTCCTTTGGGTATATGCCAAGGAGTGGGATAACTGGGTCAAATTGTGGTTCCATTTCAAGTTTTCTGAGGAATCTCCACACTGCTTTCCATAGTGGTTGCACCAATTTGCTGTCCCATCAGCAATGTGTGAGTGAACCTTTTTCCCTACATCCTTGCCAGCATTTATTGTTAGTTATGTTCTTGATAATTGCCATTTTGACTGGAGTGAGATGGAATCTCAGTGTAGTCATAATGTGCATCAGAACTTATTATTCTTTTGGTTTCTTTACTTGGTTTTTGCTTTGTGACTTGGCTAGACTAATACTGCAAAGCCTCTTTCCCTAATAGTATGAAATCTCTGATATCCCTGCTCAGATTTTAAAACTAAAAATTGTTTGTGTCCTTAGGGGTTACCCTTTGTTCAGTAAAGCTGATTGGCCAGAGTTTGTGCCTGAACTTAGGCAGCACTTCTGTATGGAGTAGGAGTGGGATGGATGGGGATGGCTTTTTCATTGTTAGCTGACCTGCCCAGAACTTTCTTGTGGAGTAAGAGTTGGAATGGGGAAATGGACACTGCTGCCACTCTCTTAGATTAGACATTGTGCAGAATTGAACTGGGGGAGTAGAAATCTTCTGACGTTCATCAGCTGCCCAATCCACCTAGAATAACTCTACCACCACCCAGAGCTGGGAGAGGTGTGAATGCAGACCTATCTCAAATGTCACAGTTGCCTACTGTTTTTTTTTTTTTTTTACCAAGTTTGTTCTTATCAAGTTTGCAGAGATTTTGCTGAATAAATGATTCTCAATTTGTTGTAAGCCCGTTGGTCAGTTACTAGAAGCTTTAAATGATTGTCTTTGATAATTTTGACCAATTTAATAGCTGTTTGTTCAATGAAGATTTTTTTGCCAAGCGTTTCACATTGTCATTCTCTGAGTGTTTGTGTGATTTTGCTAATGTCCTTTTTACCATAACTATTTGTTTCAACAAATGCATCTTGCTCAGCAATAAGGATGCAGAGATAAGTCATCCTTAGTTTTACTTGAGGGAAATTGCAATCTGTTGTCTTCCTGAAATGATATAATAGAGGTAGTAAAGGGTACTGCACAGGATGCTGGATTCTGCAAATACAGCTAATGAAGGGTCCTAACTATTGTTATGGAGATGGGAGAGTTGGATTGAGGTGGGCTTTGTACAGGAGGAAACATTTGACCCCTGGATCTGGAAATATGAAAAAAAAATCTGCTTTGAGGAAGAAAAGGCATTATAGATAGTTGAAGACAGGAAGTCTGTGTAAGACCAGCATGTTTAATACTGTGCAAAAATATGATGCAAAAATAGAGAGTATTTTAGATCACATGGAGCACTTTAGATTTGATACTTGTTGGTATATGGGGAATTTTTGAACAGGTTTAGACACAGGTGAGCGGTGCAGATAAAATGACTGTGGCCAGAATAAGATAAGTCAAAGTCAGTAAATAGTAAGCTGTATTATAACTTAAAATGTTTCCATCTCCCTCAAATTGTTTCATATACTCTTTGCTCATGCACTTATTCCCAGAACATGCCATGAACACATGTACCTCTGTACCCTTCATATTCTACTCTCTCTGTCAAAATCTGTAAGTGAAGGACAGAAAGGGTGATTGCAGGTTTCTGTTTTGGGCAACCAAATGGCCAGTAAATGGAAAGGAAAGTACTATTTAAGTTGAGATGTTTAAAATAGAAATAAGCAAGAGATTTCTGACACTTTTAAGTAGCAGAATTTTTCTTAGGGACCAGCCACCATGACTTTTCCAAAAGCACAGTCTCATGGCAACAACAGAAGGAGATCAGATGGTATGGGAAGAGGAAGGAAGGAAGAAGAACAGCATTTTTCAAAGCCTCTACTATTTAGTTTTGCTAGGGCAATCTTCATAAATTTGTCACACACTCCAATTAGTATGCCAGTTGAATGTATCTTTACATTTAAAAAGAGTTTACAAAGAAGTAATTAATTTCACAAGTCTAAGAAATTTATATTTACTTAGCACACTTATTGATCATCTACCTTGTGCAAGTCAGTCTCTGTTTTAAGCATCTTTGAGTTTTGCTTTGCAAAAAGCAAAGAAATAAGAACTAAATGCTTGAGAACAGAAAGCACCAGTATATTAGTTATGGATAACTGTTCCTGCAGTAATAGACTTACTATAAAATCTCATGATTTAACATTGTGGGAACTGATTTCTGGCTCCAGTAAAATACAACTGTATGCTCCTGATTGGTAAGAGGGTCTCCTCCAAGTCACGATTTAAGGACCTTGCGTCATGTGTCTCTGCTATATCCAGGGGAATGTAGTCTAATGATGGATGTTCTGTCTCCAGGTAAAAATGAGAGAAGGGCAAACAAAAAAACCTCACCTGCCTGGTGGTCTGGGTGTGGTTCATGCCATTTCTTCATGCATGGCCTTGGCAAGATTGATTCCCATGGTCACACCTGGAAGCAAACGGGTTGAGGAGTGTAATTATCAGCGGGGCAGCTGCTTCTCAGCCACCATACTCTACTTTGACTTAGAAAGTGGAAATGAAGAGTTGGTGGAGGGCTAGTTAGCCATTTCTGTTATTAGCCTCTTGATCAGGAGAAGGGACACCTCTGTCTCAGTTCAGCAGAAAGAGAGGGGGGATATTTTAAAGTAAAAGGAGAGAAGTTGAAACCCATTTTAGGTAGACTGACCCAGGAACTCAAAAGTGAGATCAACTGTCAAGAATGCTGGGTGAAATGGGAGCTTGCAGATAAGGGAAAAGTAAAGATCAAAACAGATTTGTGAAAAACGTGGTGTAGGTCTGGGGGTGAACGTTTGGCTAGAACACAGGCGTAGGGGAAATAAGTAACAGCCACTTGTAGGAAACAACTGGCACTTGGCACGTTTTAGGGTGCATCCTGATTACACTTTCCTTATTTTGGACATGTGTCCAAGATCATTGAGGATCTGGTGTACTTTGTGTCTTCAGGACCATGACTTAGATGTGCTTCAGTGAGACCATACAGCAGAAGTTGACATGAAAAAGGTCCCTGCCCAAATAGAATGTTGTAGCTCTCCAGGAAGTTAAGGGCGGCTCCTGGGACCTCTATGATAAAGATGGATGAGTTGGGGGAGGGACAAAGTGCATGACATGAATTTCAAGAAAAAAGAGGTGGCTTAGTAATGGAGGTGAATTTTTTGTTATTTTTTGTTATTTTTGTTATTTCCTGATACAGGAAATTAAGTTCCACATTTCTAGTTAGGGGACAATTATATTGTGGAGATATTTATAGAACTTATCTCATTGGGTTGAATGTGGCACTTAAATAAATTAATTTTCCATGTGGAATCCAGAACAGTACCTAGAATACAGTAAATACTTTAAAAGTGTTATCTATCATCATTATTTATATTCTCCTCTGTATTTGCCAGTTCCAGTAGAAAAGATGACTTCTTAAAAAAAAATAAACAAGCAGTGTGGATAGAGAACAAATTAAGAAATGAATAAAAGGAAGAACGCTTTTCATGATCTGAGAATTTTAAAAATATGAATGAATGTTAAAATTCATTAAGTACCTTTCAAAATTTATTAAGCAATCATACATATTTTTTAATTAATAGTTTTATTTTTTGGGGAACAGTTTTCAGTTCCCAGATAAATCAAGTGGAGGGTACAGAGCAATCTCCTGCAAAGTTTCTCCTATTATTAAGTCCTTGCATTAGTGTGACGCATTTATTACAATTGACAAAGTGATATTGCTGTATCATTATTCACTAAAGAGCACAGACACATTAGGTTATATTCTTTGTTTTGTGCACTTCTGTGATTATGACAAATGCACAGTGTCATGTATCTACTATTACAGTATCATGCGGAATACTTTTACCACCTTAAATATTTCTTATGTTTTATCTGTTCATTTCTTCCTCTTTGCCCTTACCCATGTCCAAGCAACCATGGATCTTTTTATCATTTTTTATAGTTTTGTCTTTTTCATAATGTCATTGTTTTAGTCAGGATTCTCTAGAAGAATAGAATGAACAGTGACCATACATATACCCACACATATACATCATATACTTTATACTTTTTTTATTGTTGGTAGTTCAAAACGTTACACAGTTCTTAATATATCATATTTCACAGTTTGATTCAAGTGGGTTGTGAACTCCCAATTTTACCCCATATACAGATTGCTGTATCACATCAGTTACACTTCCATTGATTTACATATTGCCATTCTAGTGTCTGATGTATTCAGCTGTCTATCCTAGTCTCTACTATCCCCCCTCCCCTCCCCTCCCCTCCCCTTTTCTCTCTCTACCCCCTCTACTGTAAATCATTTCTTCCACTTGTATTATTCTTCTCTTACCCCTCCTTTCCTCTTATATGTAATTTTGTATAACCCTGAGGATCAACTTCCATTTTCATGCAATTTCCCTTCTCTCTCCCTTTCCCTCCCACCTCTCATCCCTGTTTAATGTTAATCTTCTTCTCTAGCTCTTCGTCCCTACCCTGTCCTTAGTTACTCCCCTTATATCAATGAAGTCATTTGGCATTTGGTTTTTAAGGATTGGCTAGCTTCACTTAGCATAATCTGCTCCAATGCCATCCATTTCCCTCCAAATTCTATGATTTTGTCATTTTTTACTGCAGAGTAATACTCCATTGTGTATAAATGCCACATTTTTTTTTTATCCATTCATCTATTGAAGGGCATCTAGGCTGGTTCCACAATCTTGCTATTGTGAATTGTGCTGCTATGAACATCCATGTAGCAGTGTCCCTGTAGCATGCTCTTATTAGGTCTTTAGGGAATAGACCGAGAAGGGGAATAGCTGGGTCAAATGGTGGTTCCATTCCCAACTTTCCAAGAAATCTCCATACTGCTTTCCAAATTGGCTGCACCAATTTGCAGTCCCACCAGCAATGTACAAGTGTACCCTTTTCCCCGCATCCTCTCTAGCACTTGTTGTTGTTGGACTTCCTAATGGCTGCCAATCTTACTGGAGTGAGATGGTATCTTAGGGTGGTTTTGATTTGCATTTCTCTGACTGCTAGAGATGGTGAGCATTTTTTCATGTACTTATTGATTGATTGTATGTCCTCCTCTGAGAAGTGTCTGTTCAGGTCCTTAGCCCATATGTTGATTGGGTTATTTGTTATCTTATTGTCTAATTTTTTGAGTTCTTTGTATACTCTGGATATTAGGGCTCTATCTGAAGTGTGAGGAGTAAAGATTTGTTCCCAGGATGTAGGCTCCCTGTTTATCTCTCTTATTGTTTCTTTTGCTGAGAAAAAACTTTTTAGTTTGAGTAAGTCCCATTTGTTGATTCTAGTTGTTAACTCCTGCGCTATGGGTGTCCTATTGAGGAATTTGGAGCCCGACCCCACAGTATGTAGATCATAGCCAACTTTTTCTTCTATCAGATGTCGTGTCTCTGATTTAATATCAAGCTCCTTGATCCATTTTGAGTTAACTTTTGTGCATGGTGAGAGAAAGGGATTCAATTTCATTTTGTTGCATATGGATTTCCAGTTTTCCCAGCACCATTTGTTGAAGATGCTATCCTTCCTCCATTGCTTCCTCCTTTTAGCCCCTTTATCAAATATAAGATAGTTGTAATTTTGTGGATTGGTTTCTGTGTCCTCTATTCTGTACCATTGGTCCACCCTCCTGTTTTGGTACCAGTACCATGCAGTTTTTGTTACTATTGCTCTATAGTATAGTTTGAAGTCTGGTATCGCTATCCCGCCTGATTCACACTTCCTGCTTAGCATTGTTTTTGCTATTCTGGGTCTTTTATTTTTCCATATGAATTTCATGATTGTTTTATCTATTTCTACAAGAAATGCTGTCTTTATACTTTTTTATACATATATTTTACTTATATGTGTGTATGTGTGTGTATACATTTTGTATAATTTGGATGACATATATATATAAATATGTATATATATGAATATGTATATATATGAATATGTATACATTAGGAAAATGCATTTAAATTCCTTCATATCTTTGCATGAAGTGATAGACCTTTTCTGTCTGTTGCTGAATAGTATTTCATTGATGATCATCTTGGTTGCTTCTGGTTTGGGGCAACTATAAATAGTTTATATAAATATTCACATGCAGGTTTTTGTATGGACTTGTTTCTGCTTATTTGGTAAATAATAAATCCCTATGAGCATGTGTTCTGGGTCCTATAAGATGACTATGTCTTTTTTATAGGAAACTATTAAAATTTGCTCTAACATGGCTGTACCACCGTGCATTCCCACCTGCAGTGATGGAGCATTCCTGTTGCTTTGCAATCTCAGCAGCCTTTGAATTTGTAGGTTTTTTTTAAAATTAACCATTTAAATAGGTGTGTAAGTGGTATCGCATTATTGTTTCAATTTGCAATTTCCTAAAGAGATGTGATATTGGACATCTTCTCATATGCCTATTTGTCAATAAGTATTTCTTTGGTGAAGTGTTCAGAGCTTTTATCCATTTTTAAATCAGGTTATTTTCTTATTGTTGAGTTTTTAAATTTTTTTTTAGTCATGGATGGACCTTTATTTTATTCACTTTTTTATATTCAGTGCTGAGAATTGAACCTTGTGCCTCACACATGTGAGGCAAGAGCTTTACCACTGAGCCACAACCCCAGCCCTTATTGTTGAGTCTTAAGAGTTCTTGTATACTTGGGATGAAAGTCTTTCATCAGATATGAGTTTTGTGAGTATTTTCTCAATCTGCGGCTTGTCTTCTTATTTTCTTTCAAGAGCAGAAGTTTTTTATTTCAATAAATTCTATAACATCAGATTTTTTCAATGGACTATGCATTTGATATTTGTTGGATCTAAAGTCATTGCTAAATGCAAGATGACTTAGATTTCTTATGTTATGCTCTAGAAGTTTTACAGTTTGCTGTTCATTATTTGAGTCCGTGGTCTAGTTTGATGTAATTTTTGTAAGTTTATACCCCATCTAGGTTCACTTTTAAGTATGTGATATCCAGTGGCTTCAGCACCATTTGTTGACAAGATGATCTTTTGTTTTTCCATTCAATTACCTTTGCTTCTTTGTCAAAGATCAAATTGACTGCCTTTGTGTGGGTGTGTTTATTCTATTCCATTAATCTGTGTGCCCATTTCCCTCTATTGCCACATCATTTTTGTAATTGGTAAGTGAACTTCAACCTTGAAGTTGATCAATGTTAGTTTTGGGGCTTTCTTGTTTTTCTTCAGTGTTGAGTTGGCTAGTCTGGGTGTTTTTCCTTACCATATTAACTTAAGCATCAGTAGGTCAATATCCACAAACAGTTTGGTAGGAGTGTGATTGACATTGCCTTCAGTCTATAGGTCAATTTGGAAAGAACAATATGCCTTCATTCATTTAGGTCTTTGATTTCTACCAAAAACTTTGTAATCTCTTATTTTTATACCTACTTTAACTTTTTTTTTTGGTAATAATGTAAATGATGTTGTGATATTTTTTCAAATTCAAAATTCTTCGTTTGTTGCTGGTATACAAGAAAGCAATTGATTTTTGTGTGTTAACTTACTATATACTTTTGCTTAGTATTCAGTTACTTTACTATAATTGCTTATTAATTTCGGTGATGTCCTTTTATAGGCAGAAGACAGTATTGGTATCTGCTAACAAATATATTTTTCCTGATATGTGTGTGTATGTATGTATATATGTATATATATATATATATGTTTATATGTGTGCATATATATCTTTTTTCTTTTCGTATTGCACTCACTAAGACTTTCAATACAATGCCTCATAGAAATGATGAGATGGGACGCTATCACTCTTCTCAGTTTTAGGAGAAAAGCATGTAGTTTCTCATCATTACATAGTATCATATTTTTAAAAGATGTTTTAAAAAGATATTCTTTATCAAGTCAAGAATGTTCCCCTCTATTCCTAGTTGATACTTAAAAAAAATTATGAATGGCTGCTGGACTTTTCAAATAATTTTTATGCATCCATTGATATGATAGTATGGTTTCCTTCTTTTATAGGTTACATTAGTTGATTTTAATTGTTGAGCCAGTCTTATATACCTGAGATAAGTCTTACTTGGTCAGGATATGTAGTTATTTTCACTGTTGGTTTTGATTTGTTATGTAGAGAATTTTAAAATTCAGTATTAGAAATATTGTTCTTTAGCTTTTTTTCTCGTAATATCTTTACATGGTTTTGGTACTAGAGTAAGTTGACCTCAAGGACTGACTAGAGAATGTTTTCTGTCCTATTTTCTGAAGCAGATTGTAAACAGTTGGTATAATTTCTTTCTTAAATTTACCAATGAAACCATCTGAGATTGGGGCTTTCTTTTTTGGAAGATAGTAATTGATTTAATTAAAAAAATTTTTTTGTAGTTGTAGGTGGACAGAATGCCTTCTTGTGTTTATTTTTACGTGGTGCTAAGGATCAGACCCAGTGACTCACACATGCTAGGCCATGTCACTGTGCAACAGCCCCAGCCCTGATTCAATTTTTTTTTTTTAACACATAGACCTACTCACACAATGTGTGAGTTTTGTTAGCCTGTCTTTCAAAAATTTGTTCATTTCTTCCAAGTAACCAAATTTGGGGGCATAGAGTCATTTATAATATTTTCTTGTTATTATTTTAATATCCATGTGATCAGTATTGATAGTCTCTTTTTCACTTTTCTTATTTTCTTTTCATCTATTTTAGGTTTATATTGTTTTTTAGTTTTCTGAGGCTGAAATTTGGATTATTGACTTTGGCTCTTTCTCCTTTGTTAATGTAGTTCAATGCTACAAGTTTACCCCTCAGCCCTGTTTTTGCTGCACCCACAAACCCTAACAAGTCATATTTCTGTGTCGTTCAAATTAAAAAAAAATTCTCTGGAGAGATTTTCTTTGATCCATGTTTTTTTTCCTAATTATATTGTTATTCTTTGCATATTTAGGATTTTTCCTGCTATGTTTCTGTCTTTTTTTTACCAGTTTAATGTCACTGTGGTCTGAGAGCATACTTTGTATAATTTTTATCATTTTAAATTTGTGAACTTGTGTTTTATGGTAATGTGGTCAGTCTTGGTGAATGTTCCACGTGAACTTGAGAATTAGTGTACTCTGGTGGTGTCAGGGGAAGTATTCTGTAGCTGTCAATCAGATCATCAGAGGTGCTATTTTCCAACTTTAGCTTTATTGATTTTCTGCCTGCTGGGTCTGTCAATTATTTGTGAGAGGGGGATGATAAAGACTGTAACCATGATTGTGGATTTGTCTCTTTTTTTCTTGTAGTTCTCTGTTTTCCCCTTCGTGTCTTTCAATGCTGTTGGGAGGCAAACGGAGACTACCTAAAACAAAACGGTCAACATGCAAGAACAGATGGCTAAGGTAAGGAGAGAGATGGGAACTATAAAAAAGTTCAAAAAAACACCTCAAAAGAGGTGTTGTAAATAAAATAGAACAAAAATGACAAAAGCCTTTGATGGACTTATCAGTAGACCTGATACAAAGAAAAAAAAATCAACCTTTTACATTAGAACTTTTAGCATATTAATGACAGTTATTTTAAATTCCCTGTCTTCTGGTAATTCTAAGGTCTCCATGTCTATATCTGGCTCTGATGCTGATTTTATCACTTCAGACTTCCTGTCCTCCAGAACACCTTGTACTTCTTTGATCAGGCAGACATGATGTGTTAGGTAACAGGAACTGAGGAGACCAGGCACTGTGGCACGAGCCTGTAATCCCAGCAGCTCAGGAGGCTGAGACAGGAGGATCAAGAGTTCAAAGTCAGCCTCAGAAAAGTGAGGCACTAAGCAACTCAGTGAGACCCTATCTCTAAATAAAATACAAAACAGGGCTGGGGATGTGGCACAGTGGTTGAATGCCCCTGAGTTCAATCCCCCAACCAAAAAAAAAAAAAAAAAAAAGGAACCTAGGAAAATAGGTTTTAGAGATGTGAGTTTATAGACATGTTTATCTGGCTAGGAATTAGACTATTGTTCTCATTAGCTGTAGGTGTCAAAGGCTTCAATTTCCTCTAGTGTCCTTTGTCTTGTCTCCTTATTTTATTTGGTTTCCCTAGAAACTCCTTCTTAAATAGAATTCATGTCTTAAAGCTCTCTTGCTTGTAATCCATTATTGTACTGGACTTCTTTTTACTAGTATAAAGCAAAAGAGAGGAAAAGCATTATATAATGTTATAATTAAATCTCTGTTTTGCTTTTGTCTTTTGAGGTGGAACAAACACCTTGATCTTCAGAGAAATTTTAAAATGTCTTTTTTTTTTTTTAATCCAGAAAGGCCCAGTTATTCGATTGATTGTACTGTATGCTTTCTTTCAAAAGTTTGGAAGTATTTTTTAAGTACTTATAAAATTTATTTAGAGGAAAATTTAGGCACTGTTGGGGAGGGAAGAGGAAGGAATACTTATTGAAATGTTCTGAACATTTCATTCTTGGCTATAAAATTGTGTGGTAAGTTTATCAAGCACTATTTATTTAACCAAATCTACTTTTCATTGGAGGCAATTGTGGTCTTAAATGCCTGCAAATTCTTTGCTGCTTCTCTTTTCAGGAGGTGGAAACTACTTCCTCTTCCCTTGAGGGTGGACTGGAATTAATAAATCACTTAATGAATAAAACAATGTGGAAGACCATTTATGACCAGAAATGGGTTATAAAAAGTGCTGTGGCTTCCTGGGTGCTGTGTCCGAAGGCTCTTGGATTACTTAAGTTCCTCCCCAGTTCCTGGGTGTCCTCATGACATAAGTTTCTGCTAAGAAATGGCAAGGGATGTAGGCACCTGGCAACAACCATGTGACTGTGCCATCTCAGAAGTAGATCTGCTAGTGTCAAATAGGCTTCAACGTCACGTCACTTCTTGGACTAGAAGCATCTCAGCTAAGCTGCTCTTGTGTTCCTGACTCTCAGAATGTGTGAAATATAAATGTTTGTGTTTTAGACGGCTACCTAATGCTGCTATGGAAGAATACCTTTTATGATTTAATCATATTTAATGGCAGTCTTGCCTTTCTAAACATCACAGAGGTGTGCACACAAATACATGCACACACATATCTATCGACTTTCAAGACTTTCTTCAAATCTAATTTCTAAAATATAATTTTGTCCATCTCCTTGCATTTTGGTAACTATTAAGATTTGTCAATTTGGGCAATTGCTTTGGTGATCCATTCCTCTGTTTGGGGTAGCAGAATACTACAATGCTGTTTTAGCAGTAGGATTTAAGGTTTTAATCATCAACCTTAGAGGCCGACCCTGAGAGTTGGTAAATCTCAGAACCAGGAAATGAATACCTGTGAATCCTGGGGTAAGCCACAATGTTTGCTTTCTTGAGTACTCGTATGTTTTCATCCAGAGGACGTCTAGAGCGAACCATGTATGTTTTGTGGCTGGGCAAACAAGGACCTGACTTGAACCTGAAAAACAGACAAATCCACTATCATAGTTACAATTGTCACGGCTCCCATCAGTAATTGACAGATTTAGCAGACAGATAATCAGTAAAGGTATAGTTGAACTTAAAAATCACCATCCATTAAACCATGGAGAAGTGAGATTAGCATGGATTCTGATGGTTTTGACTTGGTGATGAAATGATGCTGGACGTGATGTGGTGTGTGTTCTGTGAGGTGTCACTGTATTTCCATTAATTCAACAGGTATTATTAAATATGTACTATGTCTTGGACATGATTTTAGGTGCTGGACACTCAACAGTAAGTACATAAATCCCCTCACCTTGAGAGCTCCTGTTCTGATATTTTTAAGGTTCAAATCATGGACCAACCACAATTGACCCCAGATGACATACAGTTGCAGCAAAGAAATCTTTGTACATCTCTTCATCTGTTTGTTAAAACTGACTCTGTGAGAGGAGAAATTCATAAATTCCAAACAAATTGTATTTTATAGAGAAAAAAAACTTCCAAAAATGATTATAAATTCTGAAGGGTGAATATCCTGGGATGTATTCATGCATCAGAGTGTGAGTCCTGAGATCATTTTATCGAATAGAAAGGAAAAAAAAAAAGGAGAACAGGAAACTGGAATCTTAGGATGCACAAGAAGTGTCATTTGTTTGGGAAAGAAATAATGTCAGAGCCACGGACACTTATAAAGATTCAGATCCTTGTGATTAAAGCTGTGCCTGGAAAGTAAATATGTGCTGTCTTGTGCAGGCTCAGGGAAGCTGAGGAAATTAGTTCTTGTTAGTTTCTTCTTGACAAGCTTGGGCAGAGGCCGAGGCCCTGCAGAGCTGGCTTTCCACCTCACTACCTGTAGCAAAAAGGTAGACCTGTGCATCACTGAGGGCCCGAGTGCAGGAAGCAGAAACCCTACTCACTAACATAAGCAGAAAGATATTTAAGAGATGTAATTAAGTGTTTGCAAAACCCACCCAGGACTGTACCAGTAGGCTGTCGGCACTGTCTTCAGGAACAGCTCACAGAATAGGAATGAGGAATTAGCTCATTTGGAGTGTTTCTTTTCCTGCAAAAGTCAGAAAGGGGAGGGGATATGGATGCCACTTGGAGCTGGGAGCATTCACAAACACCCTCCTCTCATTGTGATTCAGGGTTCAGATGCTTCGGAGGCAACAGAAGCCTCTGGGTAGCAGTGTGGCTAGTGGCCAGATCCTGCAACACAGTTTTTTCTCTACCACTAATACTATAACACCTCCCAAAACCATGAATCCTGTTACAGGATACTGGAATATGCTTGAGAGAAACTCAACATTGCCACATCCTTGCTAGCAAGAAACACCCACTACCCCAGCATCTTTATCATACAGGTAGGTGTCTATGAGACAGAGTTCACAGGATGTATCAGACGTACCAGATTTCTTCAAGGAGTGGGGTGAGGTGGCAGGTCTCTAGGATTTGCTTTGCTGTAAAAAGAGGTATTTCTGGCGCTGCCTCTTTCTCCTTAGTGTGAACATGAGAACTAGAGTTGCTGCCCACTTTGAGCTTAGAATCAACATATCTTCAAAGGGAACATTTGAATGCATCCTTATGGACCACCTACTCTGAACTGCTTGTGTGAGAGACAGAAAATAAAATATTTGTTATTTTAAGCTACCCTTAGCAAGAAGGAGTTCAAATATTGGAGGCTGAAAGCTTTACAAATTGATATACCATCCTTTACCTATCGACATATGCATTCCTTTCTCATTATTTTCTTCTTTCTTCCCTTCCTCCTCTTCCTCCTTCTCTTCCTTATATTTTTTCTACCTTCCTGTTCTCCTCCTCTCTCTTCTTTCTTTTGTCTATGCATGCTTGGGGGCTGGAGGGTGATGCCCAAAAGGCCACATGGAAGTTAGACATTGGGGAAGCACATTCTGTTTCCATTGGAAGGCATTTATCTCCGCTGGCAACACGTCATCTGGAATAGATCAGCCCACCCTGACTCCTACGGTTGTATTTTTCCAGGTATAAATGCTGTTCTGTTTCACCTGTGAGGTTATTTCTCAGGGAATCTATTAGTTTGAATCAGATGAAATTGCTGAGATTTGAGCATTTTGACTACAAACAGTATTAAATTTAAAAACAGTATTAAGACAGTATTAATTTCATGTGACATAACTACGATTCACAGCATCGGAGGGTAATGGAAAACTCTAAAGACCAAATGAAGCCAATTTATAACCCAATGGGCTTCCTCAAGTCAGTGACTCCAATAATCAGGTCTGGTTTCTCGTTCCATGACAGTGTAAGGGAATCTTTGGGCTATCTGAAAAGTTTACTCTCACACTCTAAAACTATTCCAGGTTAGTACTTCCAGGGCAGATCTTTCCCGGTATATTCATCCCAACTCAACCTGAAGTTGAATTGTACGATAGCCTCAGCTAGATTACTATTCACTGTAGGCTTAAGGAGCAACATTGAATTTCCCTCAGTAAGTTTTGGGGTAGAGTGGTATAGGGTGGAGTATGCTTTTGTTCTGGAGAATTCCTTAGTAGATGGCATAGGAGGACCTTCTTTCAATAGCCACTGACATAGGAAGTACTTTGCTCCTAGAGAATAGTAGGAGATTAAAAAAAGGTGGTGGTGGGGGGCAGACTTTGACGTCTGCTCTCTGGGCATTTGCTCTAGGACATTGAGTATATCCATGAGGTCTTCATTGACCTAGAACAATGCTTTAGTCAGCTTTCTCACTGTCTTTCACCAAAAGACTTGACAATAACAATTAGAGGAGGAAAAGTTTATTTGAGGGCTCACGGTTTCAGAGGTTTTAGTGCATAGAGGGCCAACTCCATTCTTCGGGGAGTAAGGTGGATTGAACACCATGGTAGAAGAGTATGGTGGAGGAAAGTGACTCAGAGCATCACACCAGGAAGGTGTCATAAAACATTTAAACCATGTCAAGAGTCTGCATGGTCCCAGCTGTTCCAGGATAGCCCAGAAGTCCAAGTCTAATGTTTCTACTGAGACTCAAGGCAAACTCTCAGGTGAGTCCCTGATAAAAAACAAAAACAAAAACAAAAGCCAAATCTATCCAATATAGAAAGGCACAGAGTAAAAATTTCCATTCCCAAACCATGATATCGGGGCATAGAAAGAAGGGAGGGGATCAAAGCAAGACTGAGATGCAGCTGAGCAAATAAGTCCTGTAGCTCCACATCCAGCATCTGGGGGCACATGGCATAGTGATGATCTCTCCAAAGGGTTGGTGTAGCTCCACCGCTATGACTTTATGGTTACAGTCCACGTGGCCTCTCTCGGTGGCTTGTTTGGGCTCAATTCCTGCACTTGGCAGACTTCCCGTGGTACTGGCATTTCTCAGCCTTGAGGGTCTCCACTGCATCTTTGGCTTCTTTGCCTTATCTCCTCAGGTCTTTCTTTGAAATCTGGGTAGAAGCCTCCATGACTCCCTAATTGTAGCATCCTGCAGTCTTGCAGAACTAGCACCATGTGATTGAAACCAAGGTCTGCTGCCATCTGGAACAGAGACCAAGCCTCCTGGGACCATGGCTGCAGTGGCCTCTGGGCACCTAGGTATCTGAGCACGGAGAAAGGACTTCCTAGGTCCCCCACAAACAGGATGCTCCACTGGTCTCTTTTTTTCAAAAGAACCATTACTTTTCCACCCTGGAGCCTGAGATGATTGTGCTCTTGCCAATTCCTGAAATGCCTTCAAGCCACTACAATATTTAGCATTTCATTAGTGGCTCTAATGTTTTTGGCAACCACGTCTTTCTTAGCACCAGTTATACTCAGGTTTCTGGCCAAACTGCAAGGGTTTCAAGTCTTTCTGCTTTGTTTTCTGTTCCTTATTGTCTCAATAAACTTGGCTAAAAGCTGCCTGCAATATCCATGCCACCACCTGAATGCTATTATGCCTAGAAACTTCTTCCACCAGATTAAAGTCCATTACCTTTAAAAGTCACAGAAAGTCTCAGGTCCTGGGCAAAATGCAGATAACTTCTTAACCAGAAGTCTGGGCTGCTGAGCCCAGTCTTTACTGTTCGCAGTCTTATTGGCATTCTAGTCTTCTGAGCTCGCACCAGAATCACCCAATAAGCTCTGCTTACATTAATCCAAAGCGTTTCAAGCTTGTTCCACTAAGCTTTTCAAAATTCTTCCCACAAATTCCAAAAAGCTCTGAAAGTTTCTGAACCACATGGTGAGGTTAGTCACAGCAACAACCCCACTTCTTGACACCAATTTCTGATTTAGTCAGCTTTTTCACTACTGTGACCAAAAGACCTGACAAGAACAATCAGAGGAGGAAAAGTTTATTTTGGGGCCACAGTTTCAGAGGTCTTGTCCCAAGAGGGCCAACTCCATTCTCTGGGGCCTTAGATGAGGCAGCATATCATGGCAGAAAAATGTGGTGGAGGAAAGTGACTCAGGATATCACATCAGGAAGCAGAGAGAGAAAGAGATTCAGTTCTCCAGAGACAAAATATGTACTCTAAAGAGGCACCCCCAGAAAACCACCTCCTCTAGCCATATCCTACCTGCTTACAGTTACCACCCAGTTGATCCTTTCTAGGGGATTAGTACACTAATTAGGTTAAGGTTTTCATGACCCAACATTTCACCTCATAACTTTCTTGCATTGTCTCAGACTTGAGCTTTTTGGGAACACCTCATATCTAAACCATAACAGCCAGAAAGATCAGAAGTTATCTTGATCTCTTACCTTGATTTCTTTCTCCATTTATGCTTCTGAGCCTATGTGTTGTCTAGAACCTTCCTTGTTTCCCTGCTGGAGGTTTTAATGACTCACTTTTTTTTCTCTAGTTAAGAATTTCCCCTTCTTTGCTCCTACTGCCAATGTATTTGACAGTTACAGCAAGTACCCAGGGAAGGTAATCCAAGTTCCATTTCAATGAACACTACTAGATTGCTGAGGAAAACTTGTGATCAGTATCATAACTTATAGACATTCTCAATGGGAATTAACAGTTCTGAAAAAGGTTTATTTCTTCTCCAGAAGGAGAGGTTTTGAGGAAAATTATAGCATTAACTAAAGCCTGGAGAAAAGTAAGAATTCAGAAAAGGCATTGTTAAGAATATGTGTTAACTGTTGACTTGGGGGAATTTGTTCCAGTAACAAAAGTCCTTGGGCAGGGATTCTGTCTGTGATGCTCAACCTTGTATTGCTTTTGTCTATTTTAGATCCCATGCATAGCCAAGGTAAAATGAATGTTAGTTATTAAGTAAGTGAATGAATGAGTAAAACAATTATGTGATATTAAAGTGCGATGACCCAGTTCCAAGAACTTCTCTATGTTTTACAACAGAGGGGTCTAAAAACAAACATAGCCTTTATAACATTAAGAATACCCTTATCAACACCTATTTCCACCAGTTCCCAATGGGAATATCCGTGTATTACAGTATGACAGTATAACTCTTTGACCTTCTCCTTTGAAGGTAATGGGGGGTGTTTAAGAGTTAGTATGGACTGATAACTTAAGCCACCCATTTAGATATTAGTCAGTGTCTCCAAAGGATAGTGACTGCGTGTGGAAAATGTCAATGAAAAGTTCTCAGTTCTTCTTGATGTCCTCATTTGCCTTTTCTTTTATAACAACCTTCGAGGGACGGATGGGACAAAATTTCCCATGACTTCCATTCTTTGTCCTTAATCTGGCATTCAGTAGATAGATTGGGCAGGGTTATGTGTCAGTCATAAATTGAAGGTTGATTTTTCAGGGCTTCAACGTGATATAGTACATCTCCGCCGCAAGCTGTTGGGGGCCTCTGCTGCTCACCATCCATTCACGGATTCAGGCTGGTGGTGGGGCCACCAGGTGGATCCCATAAAAAGACTTACAGACTTTCATCTCGCCTGCTTTCTGAAGGTCTTTCAAGGTCTGGGAATCGACTGAGTCTCATCGTCCTCGTCAGGAAATACATCACAAGTTAAGCTTTGCTTTCCAGGCCTTTCTGCCTAACCAAGTTGAAACTTCAAATTCACTGTGATGAGACAGTGTCTAGATGGATGTAGGCAAGGGACAGGACAGGGCACTCACTGGTGACTAATTCCCCACTCTCTCTCCAGTTTGTCTTTTTCTTTCTATAACCTTTGAGGAACAGATGGGATGAATTTCCCCATGACTCTTATTCTTTGTCCCTAATCTAGCATTCAGTAGATAGATTAGGCATGATTCTGTTTCAGTAATAAATTGAAGCTGGATGCTCAGTGGCTCAACGTAATATAGTACATCTCCGCGGCAAGCTGTTGTGGGCCTCTGCTGTTCACCATCAATTCAGGAGTCAAGCCTGACGAGAGGGGACACATTCCCTGCAGCTGCAACCGGAATGGATGATGTCGACTTTCCCCCTGCGGGGATACAGAACCCACATGGGGCTGTCACACACACACTCAAAGAGGAAGTGGCACAAGGCTCTTCTTACAGGCAGTGAACTAGTATCGGGGCCTTGATTCTTTTAAAAATATATTTTACTTGTTCTTTTTAGTTACACATGACAGTAGAAAGTACTTGGACGTATCATACAAACATGGAGTGTAACTTCCCATTTTTGTGGTTGCACAAGATGTGGAGCTACAACGGTTGTGCATTAATATGTGAACATAGGGAAGTTAGGTCCAATTCATTCTACTGTCTGTCCCATTCCCATTCCCCCTCCCTTACCCTTACTCCCTGATATCCAATCCAGTGAACCTTCACTTCTCCCTCACCCAGGCCTTTAGCATTTGGGGGCTGGCTTATTTCACTTAGCATGATCGTATCCCGTTCCATCCATTTACTGGCAAATGCCATGATTTCATTCTTCTTTATGGCTGAGTAACATTCCATTGTGTATATGTACCACAATTTCCTTCTTTTATTATGTAAATTTATTATTTGTACATGACTGCAGAATGCATTACAATTCTTATTACATATATAGAGCACAGTTTTTCATATCTCTGGTTGTATACATAGTATACTCACACCAATTCATGTTTTCATATATGTACTTTGGATAATAATGATCATCACATCAAAAGATCACTTATAACCCCATGCTCCCTCCCTTACCCTCCCAACCCTCTGCCCTATCTAGAGTTTGCTTATTCCTCCCATGCTCCCCTTCCCTATCCCACTTCGAATCAACCTCCTTATACCAAAGAAATCATTCAGCATTTGTTTATTTGGGGTTGGCTAACCTCACTTAGTATTATCTTTTCTAATTTCATCCATTTACCAGAAAATGCCATGATTTTATTCTCTTTTGCTTTATTTTATTTTTTTATGCCACATTTTAAAAAAATTTATTCATCTGTTGAAGGGCATCTAGGTTGGTTCCACAGTTTAGCTATTGTGAATTGTGCTGCTATAAACATTGATGTGGCTGTGTCCCTGTAGTATGCTGTTTTTAAGTCCTTTGGGTATAGAATGAACAGAGGGATAGCTGGGTCAAATGGTGGTTCCATTCCTAGTTTTCCAAGGAATCTCCATACTGCTTTCCATATTGGCTGCACCAATTTGCAGTCCCACCAGCAGTGTATGAGTGTACCTTTCCCTCCACATCCTCACCAACACTTGTTGTTTGTCTTCATAATAGCTGCCATTCTGACTGGAGTGAGATGAAATCTTGGTGTAGTTTTGATTTGCATTTCTCTAATTTCTAGTGATAATGAACTTTTTTTCATGTATTTGTTGATAGATTGTACATCATCTTCAGAGAAGTGTCTCTTCAGGTCCTTGACCCATTTATTGATTGATTTCTTTGATTTTTTGGTGCTTAGCTTTTTGAGTTCTTTATATACCCTAATGATTAGTGCTCTATCTGATGTGTGAGGGTTAAAAATTTGCTCCCAAGATGTAGGCTCTCTATTCACCTCAAAGATTGTTTTTTTTTTTTTTTTTTTTGCTGAGAAGAAACTTTTTAGTTTGAGTCCATCCCATTTATTGATTCGTGATTTTAATTCTTGTGCCATAGGAGTCTTATTAAGGAAGTTGGGGCCTAATCCCACATGATGGAGATCAGGGCCTACTTTGTCTTCTATTAGATGCAGGCTCTCTAATTTTATTCGTGATCCTTGATCCATTTTGAGCTGAGATTCACGCATGGTGAGAGATAGGGGCTTAATTTCACTTTGTTGCATATGGATTTTCAGGTTTCCCAGAACCATTTGTTGAAGATGCTATCTTTTCTCCAGTGCGTGTTTTTGGTGCCTTTGTCTAATATAAGACAATTGTGATTTTGTGGGTTAGTCTCCGTGTCCTCTCTTCTGTTCCATTGGTCTACCATCTGTTTTGGTGCCAATACCATGCTGTTTTTGTTACTATTGCTCTGTAGTATAGTTTAAGGTCTGGTGTAGTGATTCCACCTGCTTCACTCTTCCTGCTAAGGATTACTTTAGCCATTCTGGGTCTTTTATTTTTCCAGATGAATTTCATGATTGCTTTTTCTATTACTATGAAGAATGTCATTGGAATTTTTATCGGAATTTCATTAAATTGGTACAGTGATTTTGGTGGTATGGTAATTTTGATAATATTAGTTCTGCCTATCCAAGATCCAGGTAGATCTTTCCATATTCTAAGGTCTTCTTTAATTTCTTTCTTTAGGGTTCTGTAGTTTTCATTGTATAGATCTTTCAACTCTTTCATTGATTCCCAATTATTTTATTTTATTTTTGAGGTTATTGAGAATGGGGTAGTTTTTCTTATTTCCCTGTCTGAGGATTTGTCACTGATATACAGAAATGCCTTTGATTAATGGACATTGATTTTTATATCCTGCTACTTTGCTGAATTCATTTATTAGTTCTAGAAGTTTGCTGGTGGAATTTTTTTGGGTCTTCTAGGTATAGAATCGTATCATCAGCAAATAGTGCTAATTTGAATTCTTCTTTTCCTAGGTGAATCCCTTTAATTTCTTTTGTCTATCTAATTGCTCTGGCCAGTGTTTCAAGAACTATATTAAGTAGAAGTGGTGAAAGAGGGCATCCCAATCTTGTTCCAGTTTTTAGAGGGAATGCCTTCAATTTTTCTCCATTTAGAATGATGTTGATCTGGGGTTTAGCATAAATAGCCTTTATGATGTTGAGATATGTTCCTGTTATCTCTAATTTTCCTGGAGTTTGAATATGAAGGGGTGCTGTATTTTGTCAAATGCTTTTTCTGCATCTATTGAGATGATCATATGATTCTTATCTTTAAGTCTATTGATGTGATGAATTACATTTATTGATTTTCTTATGTTGAACCAACCGTGCATCCCTGGGATGAATCCCACTTGATCGTGGTGCACGATCTTTTTGATAGGTTTTTGTATTTGATTTGCCAAAATTTTATTGAGAATTTTTTCATCTATGTTCATTAGAGATATTGTTCTGAAGTTTTCTTTTTTTTTTTTGATGTGTCTTTGTCTGGTTTTGGAAACAGGGTGATATTGGCCTCATAGAATGAGTTTGGAAGTGCTGCCTCTTTTTCTATTCCTGAAATAAATTGAAGAATATTGGTATTTGTTCTTCTTCAAAGATCTTGTAGAACTTGGCTGTTTATCCATCCAGTCCTGGGCTTTTCTTGGGTTGGTAGACTTTTGATGGCATCTGCTATGTCGTCACTTGAAATGATCTGTTTAAATTGTGTATATCATATTGATTCAATTTGGGCAAATCATATGACTCTAGAATTTGTTGATGCCTTTGATATTTTCTATTAAATTGGAGTACAAATTTTCAAAATAATTTCTAATTATCTTGTGTATTTCTGTAGTGTCTGTTGTGACATTGCCTTTTTCAGCACGTATGTTAGTGATTTGAGTGTTCTCTCTCCTTCTCTTCATTAGCATGGCTAAGGGTCTCTTAATTATATTTGTTTTTAAAAGAACCAACTTTTTGTTCTGTCAATTTTTTCAATTGTTTCTTTTGTTTCAATTTCATTGATTTCAGCTCTGATTTTAATTATTTTCTGACTTCTATTGTTTTTGCTGTAGATTTGTTCTTCTTTTTCTAGGGCTTTGAGATGTAATGTTAAGTCATTTATTTATTAACTTTTTCTTCTTTTAAGGAATGAACTCCATGCAATGAGCTTTTCTCTTAGGACTGCCTTTATAGTGTCCCAGAGATTTTGATATGTTGTATCTGTGTTCTCAATCACCTCTAAATTTTTTTTAATCTCCTTATTGGTATCTTCTACAATCCTTTGTTTATTCAGTAGCATATTGTTTAGTCTCCAGGTGTTGGAGTAGCTTTAATTTCTTATTTTATCATTGATTTCTAATTTTATTCCATTATAATCTGGTAGAATGCAGGGTAGTATGTCTACTTTTTTTATATTTGCCAAGAGTGGCTTTTTGGCATAGTATATGGTCTATTTTAGAGAAGGACCCATGTGCTACTGATAAGAAAGTGTATCACTTGTTGAAGGATGAAATATTCTATATATGTCAGTTAAGTTTAAGTTATTGATTATATTATTGAGTTCTATAGTTTCTTTGTTTAGCTTTTGTTTGGAAGATCTATCCAGTGGTGAAAGAGGTGTGTTAAAGTCACCCAAGATTATTTTGTTGTGGTCTATTTGACTCTTGAGCTTGAAAAGGGTTTGTTTGATGAACATAGATGCACCATTGATTGAGGCCTATATAATTGTCAAGTCTTGTTGGTGTATGGTTCCCTTGAGCAGTATGTAGTGTCCTTCTTTATCCCTTTTAATTAACTTTAGCTTGAAGTCTCCTTTATTTGATATGAGGATGGAAACCCCTGCTTGCTTCCACAGTCCATGTGAGTGGTATGATGTTTCCCAACCTTTCACCCTTAGTCTGTGGATGTCTTTTCCTATGAGATGAGTCTCTTGGAGGCAGCATATTGTTGGGTCTTTTTTGAATCCAGTGTGCTAGTCTATGTCTTTTGCTTGGTGAGTTTAGGCCATTAACATTCAGGGTTATTATTGAAACGTAACTTGTATTTGCAGCCACTTTTAGTTTATTTTTGGTATGTAACTTGACTTGGTTTCTCCTCTGATTAGGTTTTCCTACCTCTGCTGATTTTCACCCTTATTTTTCATTTCCTCTTCGTGAAATATTTTGCCGAGGATGTTTTGTAGTGCAGGCTTTCTAGTTGTAAATTCATTTAGCTTTTGTTTATCATGGAAGGTTTTTATTTCATCATCAAATCTAAAGCTTAGTTTTGCTGGATATAAGATTCTTGGCTGGCATCATCAACTTTGAAGTGGTTGACATCCTCAACTGTGAAGTTCATCTTCATCAACTTTGCTGTCCGTAGGTTCTGTTATTATATATCCTGGTTTGTTTGGGGCACTTTCCTTCCTTGTTTTTTCTTTCAGAGCTTGGTATATGTTGTTCCATGATCTTCTGGCTTTGAGAGTCTGGGTTGAATAATCTGTTGAGATACAAATTGGTCTCTCCCATATGTGATTGGATTCCTCTCTCTTGCAGCTTTTAAGACTCTATCCTTATTCTGTATGCAAGCCATTTTCATTATAATGTGCCTTGGTGTAGATCTGTTGTAATTTTGTGCATTTGGTGTCCTGTAAGCCTCTTGTACTTGGTCTTCTAATTCATTCTTTATGCTTGGGAAATTTTCTGATATTATCTCATTGAAGAGATTGTACATTCCTTTGGTTTGAAACTCTGTACCTTCTTCTATTCCAGTAACTCTTACATTTGGTCTTTTTATGCTGTCCCATAATTCTTGGGTGTTCTGTTCATGGTTTCTTACTATCTTCACTGTGTGATCTACTTTATTTTCCAGATTGTATACTTTGTCTTCATTATCTGACGTTTTTTTCTTCCAAGTGATCTATTCTGTTGGTTATGCTTTCTATTGAGTTTTTTATTTGGTTTATTGTATCCTTCATTTCAAGGATTTCTGACTGTTTTTCTTTCAGGGTCTCCATCTCTCTCTTGAAGTAATATTTACCTACCTGTATTTGCTCTCTTATCTCCTTATTGGAGTGATCAATTTTTGCCTGTATTTGCTCATTTAGGTCATGCTTAAAATTCACAGATCATTTTAATTATGAACCTTCTGAACTCCTTCTCTGATATTTCATCAACTTCGCTGTCCATGGTTCTCTTATTACAGGGTCCTGGTTTGTTGGGGCACTTTCCTCCCTTGTTTTTTCATGTTGTCTATGTGTCTCCCTTTCTTGCTGTGTGGATCTGAGATATTACAGTTTCTTCCCTATATTCTTGCAGTACCTGTGCAGATTGTCTTGTACCTTACTTTGATGTTGGGCTTCCAGACCCTGCTGGTCTTCCTCAATGGATGCTACTCCATCCTGGGTCTGGGACCTGCATAAGTTGGAGTGAGTGGATCTAGGCCGCTGGGCTTGACCTCCCATGGTAGTCTGCTGGTAGGAAGGGGCAGTCCTGTGCCAAAGGTTTGGCTCTAACAGTATCTGCCCCATCAGGGGAGGGGTGTACAGGGTCTAGTGAGATCCTGGATCCTGTGTGGGCTGGTGTGGGCCGTCTGGGCTGGATCTTGGCTCTCATGGTAGTGTGCTGGTCAGAAGGGGCAGTTCTGCACCAGAGGCTAGTCTCTCATGAGTGTCTGCCCCACCTGGAAAGGGGTGTACACAGCCAGCTGTGTGCCTTGGCCCTGCAGAAGCCTATGTGGGTGGGTCTGGGCCACTTGGCTTGACCTTGCCCAGTAGTTGAGATTTTGGATCCTGCATGGGCCGGTGAGGGCAGTCTCCCACATTTTCTTTTTACATTCATCTGTTGAAGGATGCCTAGGTTGGTTCCATAGCTTGGCTATTGTGAATTGAGCTGCTGTGAATATTGATATGTCTGTGTCACTATGCTATGTTGCTTTTAGGTCTTTTAGGTATAAGCCAAGGGGTGGGATAGCTGGGTCAAATGGTGGTTCCATTCCAAGTTTTCTAAGGACTGTCCATACTGCTTTCCATAGGGGTTGCACCAATTTGCAATCCCACCAGCAATATATGAGTGTACCTTTTCCCCCATATCCTTGCCTACATTTATATTGTTACTTGTATTCTTGATAATTACCATTTTGACTCAAGTGAGATGAAGTCTTAGTGTAGTTTTAATTTGCATTTCTCTAATTGCTAATGATGTTGAACATTTTTTCATATATATATATATATATATTTGTTGACCAATTGTATTTCTTCTTCTGTGAAGTGTCTGTTCAGTTCCTTTTCAGGATCTTGATTTACTGTGGGAGGGCTTATGTCTCATCCACAGCCTAGTTGTGTCAGGGCAGTGGGGTAAGTTGCAAGAAAGTAATTTTAAAAGTCCCCAAAGATTGGATGGGAGATTTGATTGATTGTGGAAAGTTTATAAGAGATCAGTGACTGCTCCAAGAAGAGTTTGGTGGTGATAGGTTAAACACATGGCTTCTTCATCTCTCATGGTACTTCACTGAGCAGTGCCTCCTCTCCTTCATGCTGTTGTGTTAAGTTTTGGCTGGCTGGGTAAGTGATACTTATCCTGTTATAGTGCTCTCAGTTCCACAACCACCTCCACTCAGAGAGGAGTTTTATTTGTTAGGCAGCAGAAGCAGTGACATGACTGGCATTAGTTTGCTCATGTGATCAGCATCCCAAGGAGTAATTGTCCTGATGTACCTACAAGAAATTAGCTTTTTACGGACAACACTAACTTGTTGAAGTTTCCAGTGTGTGTAAAAGAAAGTGGGTATATTTCAAGGTAATATGTATTGGGACATTTCAACCCAAACTTGCTCTTATTATTTCCTTGACTTGGCTAGGTTTTTTTGGAAAAAGAAAAGAGACATTCAAGGACATGGAGTTTTACTGTCCCCCTTTGCTCTAGGGACAATACAGCTTAGAAGTATGATCTTCCACATGCCAGAGGAGCAAGCACAAGATATTTGTGACCACTGAGGTTACCTTCTACAGTTCTGTTGAGGGAAATTTTGGTCTGCTTCATAATTTTTTGTCTTAGTAAGTTGTACTTATCCTGAAAAAAATGTATGACAGAGCTTAGTTTCAGTGTGGAAAACTGAAGAGGGAGAAGTATTAAAGGAGAAACTAAAATGCATTAATTTAATGTTTGTGAAAACACTATGTCCATTACATTGGTCAAATAGAATAGGCAGGATTGTGTCTCTTCTTTTTAGTATTCACTATCAATTCAGGTATCTATATAAAATATTTCTGTTTATGACACATCTTCCCCTGTAAAATTATGGGAAGATGTATCATAAACAGAAGATATTTGGGAAAGTCAAGAAATGGGAAATAGAAGCTAAGTTTTTCCCTTTTCAAAGGAACGCCTTCCTGAGTATCTTGGTCCATTCACCTCTTCTCTTACCACTTGGTGGGGAGCCTGGTGGGGACCTGCAATAAGCATATGCAACAGTTTCTCCTCAGCATTTAGGAAATCTCTCAAGACTCAAAAGGCAACTCCAACTTCATTTATGGAGTCTCCGATTTGCATTATGCACATCATCTGCTCTTGTAAGTGTTCTCTTTGGTTGGTTTCAACTGTTTCAGTTAAAACTCTGGATTCATTCTCAATTCTAACTTTATGAACTTCTTGGGCTCTATTCTCAGCAAACCATGGCAATTGCCTATGTGCCATAGTTACCCAGGACTAAGCCCATCACACTTGTTCTTTTCTGTGGGAAAGGAGTTAATAAGTCCTTTTTTTTTAGTGTTAAGTGTTTTTTTAAAGTTATTTATGTATTTTGGGTATTAATCCTCTGCCAGAAGAATAACTTGCAAAGATTTCTCTCCAATTCTATAGGCTATCTTTTCATATTCTTAATTGTTTCCTTTGTTGTACAGGAGCTTTTTAATTTAATGCATCCTACTTATTGATTCTTGGTTTCATTTCTCATGCTTTTGGGGTTTTATTAAGGAAGTCAGTGCCTGTGCCAATATGTTGGAGTGTTGATCCTCTTTTTTCCTCTCACTTGTACTGCTTCTGATCTAATTTCCAAGTCTTTGATCCACTTTCAATCAAATTATACCATATGCATATTTGAATATATCACAATAAATTCAAGTTTTATGTAAAATTATAATACATCATTGGAAAAATATGTATGCATAAATAAATGAAAGAGTAGAAGAGCAGAGGAAGGGGGGAAGAATGGGAGGGAAGAGGGGCAATCAGGTAAGTACTTGGGGAATGTACTGGAGCAAATTATGTTGTGAGCCTATATCAATATATCACAACAAACTTCACCATTATGTATAATTATAAGGCACTACTAAAAATAGACTAAAAAGAAACTCTTTTTTAAAAAAAGTATCTAGAGACTACTGCAGGAGAGCAGCCCTCACCCAGACCTGCCCACACCTGCCTGCACGGGACCCAGGCTCACAGTAGGCCCAGGTCCATCCCGACACCTGCAGACACCTGCTGGAGTCCAGCCTCCAGCAGGGACCACCCCTTCCCACCAGCAGACTACCTTGGGAGCTCAGGCCTGGACCAGATCTGCCCTCCTTGACTTGCATAGGACCCAGGTCCAGGATCCACACAGCAAGAAAGGAAGACAGACAACATGAAAAAACAAGGGAGGAAAGTGACCCAAACAAACCAGGATACTATAAGAACAGAACCCATGGACAGGGAAGTTGATGAAATATCAGAGGAGTTCAGAAGGTTCATAATTAAAATGATTTGTGAATTAAAGAATGACCTAAATGAGCAAACATAGGCAAAAATTGATCACTCCAACAATGAGATGAGAGAGCAAATACAGGTAGCAGAAGATTACTTTAAGAAAGAGATAGACTCTGGGGGGAAAAAAGAGTCAGAAATCCTTGAAATGAAGGATACAATAAACCAAATAAAAATCCCAATAGAAAACATCACCAACAGAAGAGATCACTTGGAAGAAAGAACATCAGATAATGAAGACAAAGTATTCAGTCTGAAAAATAAAGTGGATCACCCAGTTAAGATAGTAAGAAACCATAAACAGAACATCCAGGAATTATGGGACAGCATAAAAAGACCAAATCTAAGAGTTATTGGGATAGAGGAAGGCACAGAGTTTCAAACCAAAGAATACACAATCTCTTCAATGAGATAATATTAGAAAATCTTCCAAGCTGAAGAACAAATTGGAAAAACAAATACAAGAGGCTTACAGGACACCAAATGCACAAAATTACAACAGATCTACACCAAGGCACATTATAATGAAAATGCCTCGCATATAGAATAAGGATAGAGTCTTAAAAGCTGCAAAAGAGAGAAAACAGATCATATATTGGGGAGACCAATTAATATCTCAGCAGATTTTTCAACCAAGACCCTCAAAGCCAGGAGATCATGGAACAACATATACCAAGCTCTGATAGAAATTAGATGCAAACCAAGAATCTTATATCAAGCAAAACTAATCTATGGATTTGATGATTAAATAAAAACCTTCCATGATAAAAGTTCAAAGAATTTACAACTAGAAAGCCTGCACTACAGAAGATCCTCGGAAAAAAAAAATTAAAAATTGACAGAACAAAAAATTGATTCTTAGAAAAAATAAGTAAAATTGATAGACCCTTATCTCTGCTAACAAAGAGAACACTCAAATCACAAACATACATGATGAAAAAAGAAATATTACAACAGACACTACAGAAATACACAAGATAATTAGATACTATTTTCAAAACTTGTACTCCAATAAAATAGAAAATATCAAAGGCATTAACAAATTCTAGAGTCATATGATTTGACCAAATTTAATCAGGTTGATATACAAAATTTAAACAGATCAATTTCAAATGATGACATAGCAGATGCCATCAAAAGTTTACCAACCAAGAAAAACCAGGACTGGATGAATAAACAGCCAAGTTCTATAAGACCTTTGAAGAAGAAATAATACCAATGCTCTTCCACTTATTTCAGGAATAGAAAAAGAGGCAGCACTTCCAAACTCATTCTATGAAGCCAATATCACCATGATTCCAAAACTAGGCAAATACACATCAAAAAAAAAAAAAAGAAAACTTCAGAACAATATCTCTAATGAACATAGATGAAAAAATTCTCAATAAAATTCTGGCAAATCAAATACAAAAACCTATCAAAAAGATCGTGCACCACGATCAAGTGGGATTCATCCCAGGGATGCATGGTTGGTTCAACATAAGGAAATCAATAAATGTAATTCATCACATCAATAGACTTAAAGAGAAGAGTCATATGATCATCTCAATAGATGCAGAAAAAGCATTTGACAAAATACAGCACCCCTTCATGTTCAAAACACTATAAAAACTAGGGATAAGAGGAACATATCTCAATATCATAAAGGCTATCTATGCTAAGCCGCAGGCCAACATCATTCTAAACAGAAAAACTGAAGGCATTCCCTCTAAAAACTGGAACAAGATAGGAATGCCCTCTTTCACCACTTCTATTTAAACATGGTTCTTGAAACACTGGCTAGAGCAATTAGACAGACAAAAGAAATTAAAGGGATTCACCTAGGAAAAGAAGAACTTAAATTAGCACTATTTGCTGATGATATGATTCTATACCTAGAAGATCCCCCAAATTCCAAACTTCTAGAACTAATAAATGAATTCAGCAAAGTAGCAGGATATAAAATCAACAGCCATAATCAAAAGCATTTCTGTATATCAGTGACAAATCCTCAGACAGGTAAATGAGGAAAAGTACTCCATTTACAATAGTCTCAAAAATAAAGTAAAATAAAATAAAATACTTGGGCATCAACTTAAAGAAAGAGGTGAAAGTTCTATACAATAAAAACTACAGAACCCTAAAGGAAGAAATCAAAGAAGACCTTAGAAGATGAAAAGATCTACCTTGCTCTTGGATAGGCAGAATTAATATCAAAATGACCATACCACCAAAAGCACTGTATAAATTTGTTGTAATTCCAATCAAAATCCCAATGTAATTCCTCATAGAAATAGAAAATGTAGTCATGAAATTCATCTGGAAAAATAAGAGACCCAGAATAGCTAAAGCAATCCTTAGCAGGAAGAGTGAAGCTGGTGGCATCACTATACCAGATCTTAAACTATACTACAGAGCAGTAGTAACAAAAACAGCATGGTATTGACACCAAAACAGACTGGTAGACCAGTGGTACAGAATAGAGGACACGGAGACTAACCCACAAAAATCACAATTATCTGATATTAGACAAAGGTGCCAAAAACATGCACTGGAGTAAAGATAGCCTCTTCAACAAATAGTGCTGTGAAAACTGGAAATCCATATGCAACAAAATGAAATTAAACCCCTATCTCTCACCATGCACAAAACTCAGCTCAAAATGGATCAAAGACCTATAAATAAAATTAGAGAGCCTGCATGTAGTAGAAGCAAAAGTAGGCCCTGATCTCCATCATGTGGGATTAGGCCCCAACTTCCTTAAGATTCCTATAGCATAAGAATTAAAATCAAGAATCTATAAATGGGATGGACTCAAACTAGAAAGTTTCTTCTCAGCAAAAGAAAAAAATCTTTGAAGTGAATAGAGAGCCTATATCTTGGGAGCAAATTTTTACCCCTCACACATCAGCTAGAGCACTAATCTTTATGGTATATAAAGAACTCAAAAAGCTAAACACCAAAAAAACAAAACAAAAACAAAAACAAATTACCTAATCAATAAATGGGCCAAGGACCTGAACAGACACTTCTCTGAAGATGATATACAATCAATCAACAAATATATGAAAAAATGTTCATCATTGCTAGCAATTAGAGAAATGCAAATCAAAACCAATCTAAGATTTCATCTAACTCCAGTCAGAATGGCAGCTATTATGAAGACAGACAATAATAAATGTTGGCAAGTATGTGGGGAAAAAGGCACACTTATACATTGCTGGTGGGACTGAAAATTGGTACAGCCGAAATGGAAATCAGTATGGAGATTCTTTGGAAAATTGTGAAGGGAACCACCTCTGCTTGGTCTATACCCAAAGGACTTATAAACAGCATACTACAGTGACACAGCCACATCAATGTTTATAGCAGCACAATTCACAATAGCTAAACTGTGGAACCAACCTAGATGCCCTTCAGTAGATGAATGGATTAAAAAATGTGGCATTTATACACAATGGAATATTACTCAGCAATAAAAGAGAATAAAATCATGGCATTTGCATGTAAATGGATGTAGTTAGAGAAGATAATGCTAAGTGAAGTTAGCCAATCCCAAAAAACCAAATGCTGAATGTTTTCTCTGATATAAAGAAGCTGATTCATAGTGGGGTAGGGAGGGGGAGCATGGGAGGAATAGATGAACTCTAGATAGGGCAGAGGGGTGGGAGGGGAAAGGAGGGGGCATGGGGTTATTAATGTTGGTGGAAGGTGGTGGTCATCATTATCCAAAGTACATGTATGAAGACATGAATTGGTGTGAATATACATTGTATACAGCCAGAGATATGAAAAATTGTGCTCTACATATGTAATAAGAATTGTAATGCATTCTTCTGTCATATATAATTTTTAAAAAATTAATTAAAAACAAGAATAAAAAATCTACTCTCATTAAGTTAGAATGGTGTCCTATATGCTATACACAAAAACAATAACAGAATAAGTGATGTTTTCACCTTTATATAGAAAGTACCAATCAAAAGTACACAAATGAGTAAAAATGAATGATGTAGCAAATAATGTAAACAGGAATATACTGATTACATGACTGATATACTAATATTACTGCTGTTTATATATTAATGTTATTTCTTAATAACATTATATTATTTGTTGTAGTAGACATTATTACATGTCAGTCCACAGGCTGAACATCTTACATATAGGTCTTGGATCAGGTAATCAATCCTTCAGGTTCCTGTATCCTATGATACTGTTTGGATTCTATCTTGTAAGTGCCTGGGAATCTTTACACGGGTGTTAATCAAAGGTGACATGACTACCGTTGAGAACATGATATTTTTAGAGACTTGGGGATACTGTTATGATCCTCAATTAGCAAACAGGCATTCCTAGGGTACTAGGTGTGAAGAAGATTTGCTTTGGACCATTGTTATGCTTTGGACATTAGGTGTCCCCTGAAAGGTCATGTGTAAGACAATGCAGGACTCTTCAGAAGTGAAATGATTAGATCATAAGAGTCATAACCTAATCTGTGGATTGACTGACTTGATAGATTAATAATTTGAAAGGACTACGGTACGAGGTGATAACTTTAGGTATGTAGGGCATGGCAGGAAGAGATGGGTCATGAGGGGGGTGTGCCCGGGGGAATTATATCTTGTTGCCCTGGCTCTTCCCTCTTTCTCTCTGCTTCCTGGATCCCAGGAGCTGAATAGCTTTCCTTTGCCATGCCCTTCTGACATGATGTTTTGTCTACCTTTGGCCCAGAGTACTGGGGTCAGCTGACTATGGACTGAATTTCTAAGACCCCCAACTGAAACCACCGTGAGCTCCCAATAAACTTTTTCTCCTCTAAGTGGTTGTTCTTGGGTATTTTGGTCACAGCAATGACAAGCTGACTAATGCAGAACTTGGTACTGAAAAAAGTAAGTTTGTTGCTATGGTAATATCTCACCGTGTGATTTAGAGGCCTCTGGACCTGGATTGTGGGCGGAGTTTAGAAAAAAAGTTTGGAGAAGAAGGAGAGAGACACTTGAAAATGTGTGAGTGGTGCTCAATGGGTGATTCCAGTGAGCGGGCGGAAGACCAGCACGCTGATGCAGATGCAGACTGTGCCCATGATATTTCAGAGGAAAGTGAGGACTCTATTGAGAACTGGACTAGAGGACATTTGTGGTACATTCTGGTGAGAAACTTGTCTCTCTCTTACTCATGTCCTGAGACTGTGTGAGGTAAAATTTTAGAGTGATGAACTAATTAATCTGGTGAAGGAAATTTCAAGTCAGTAAACAGCATTTAGGCAGTGGCAGGCATATTGCTGGCTGCTTTTAGGTAGGTTTACTGTGAGGATAAGGAATGAAAAACAGAGGAGAAAGTTTTTTTTTAAAAAAAATTGTAGTTTGGCCAGAAAAGAAAATGTAAAACTGGGACCAAGGAAGTGGTACTTGCTGAAGAGATCATGGTCCCTAAAGAGAAGCTAAGTACTTTGCACAGACACAATAGGAAAGATGCCTTGAAGGCAACTCAGGAATCAGCAAGACCACCCTCATGGCAAGCTCAAGGTCGTAAAAGGGAAAACCCCTTTGAGAAGAGACCATGGGTTTCCCACAGGGGTGACTAGGAAGCTGTTTTCCCAAGATTTGGTTCACCGTGCTCAGTCACCCAAGCACTCAAAAGCCACTGCTCCTGTGGTCCAGAGAGGCATGGCTGATGCTCAAACTGGTGACAGATCGATGGGGTGCTGGTTCTATAGGAAATCAGGATGCTGGAGTTAGGGGGTCATGGAGGCTTCCTGTGAAATCTCAGTGGAAGAGATCGAGTGGTTGAGTGCCCCCTAGCACTCAAATTCAGAGACACTCAACCACCGAACCAGCCCCATTTTGTATTTTATTTAGAGACAGGGTCTCACTGAGTTGCTTAGCACCTTGCTGAGGCTGGCTTTGAACTCACAATCCTCCTGCCTCAGCGTCCTAAGCTGCTGGGATTACAGGCATGCGCCACCATGTGCCCAGCTGTCTTTGACTTTTATAGGGCTGCACAAACCAACTGTTTACCTTGAGTCTCAGAAGAGACTTTGGACTTGAACTTTGGGCGATGCTGGAACTCGTAGGACTCTGTTGACTTTGGGTGATGGACTAAACACATTTTGCCTCATGAGATGCACAGGAGCTTTTGGGAGCCAGGGGTGGGAGGTTATGATTTGTGTAAGTGTTTCCTCCCAGAGCTCATGGGTGAGACAAACGCAGGAATTCTCAGAGCAAAGTGATTAGATTCTAAGCGTGGCAACCTAATCAGTGGATTAATGCATTTGTTGGATTAGTCATTTCAAAGAACCGCTGTAGGAGGTGACCAGGTGAGAACTGTAGGCAGGGGCAATGTGGCTTGAGGTCCCTGGGGGCATGCTCTGTCTCCTGGGCTGCCATGAAGGGAGCAGCTTTTCTCCACCATGCTCTTCCACCCTGATGTTCTGCCTCCCATTGGGCTCCAGTGATGAAGCTGGGTGACCATGGACGGGACCTCTGAAATCATGAGCCAAAATAACCTTTTTTTTTTTCTCCTTTATGTTATTCTTGTCAAGTATTTTGATCATTGTGATACAAAGCTGACTGACATGACCCTGCAGTTGCAGACATGACTGATGCATGACTAATTGCAGCCAGCAGGTTGCAGGCCACTGCTTCCCTGGTCCTGTGCTTGTGCCTCATTAGAACAGGTCTGGGGATGTGCCACACAGGGAGGAGGAGTAGAGCGGTTCCGGAACTCTTCTTCCTGATGTTTAGCTGTGACCCGAAAGTCCAACTTGGCATCCTTCAGCCGAATTCCACGGAAATAAACAGTTGTGAGTAAAATGAGGGTGAATTCCATTAAGTGGGAAATTTAAATGCTGCTTCTACTTGTCAAGTGTCGTTTCTATTGTGTCTGGTTGTGCTGTCTTTTATGAATAAGAGTAAAACCCAGAAGCAGGACCCCCTGAAGGAGAGATGTTTTAGACAATGAGAAATATTGAACAAACGAGAGGGCCACGCTTTTGTTGTAAGATAAACAGCTCAGTCAGTCAGGTTGGAAATTCAAAGGAAATAGCAATTGCCACAGGGTGCAAAGGGTTCTTGTCTTCCAACCTGGTCTTTCCTGTTACTGACTTCCTTCCCAGTAGTTTGGTCCTGCTGGAGTAGAACTTCAGCTGTACACGTGGGCCTTGGTGACCACAGAACCCTTCACCTCATAGCTTAATGCCCACCGGTTGATCTGGAATATTGGGTTTGATGCAGATGCCTTGATGTAGAAATCGGTTCTCTTTTTTGGAGACAGCACAGATTCCTACCTGTACAAATCCTCAAATTACTCTCACAATGGACCGGCTCCTATTGAAACAGACTGAATTTTGGAGCACCCCCCCATCTGAAATTGGGAACGGCTTCTTTGGATTGACAGTATAGACTGGGGGGTGGGTTGATGGGAGCCGAGACTTCCTACTCATTTCTGTCTAACACAGGATAACTCAATGTGCATGGGTATTTCATGCCTTTGGTTAATTTTGCCTCTCTTCAGGCCAGCTAAATTTACGTATGTATATCACTGGCTTTTGTTTCTATAGATTTTCACTGTTTTTGAGGACTAGCAGGGGAGAAGTAATCTTGCTGTTTCTCCCCAGTTTGATTCAAACTGTATTAAGTTTACTATTAAGTTTTTCATCTTTTGTCAATTTCTTACGAGATCCAGGCAGGGTCCCTGAGCTAGGTTGCTAGTAACATGAAACTTACCCCCGTAAGAATCCTGTTTCTGCCCCAGGAAAATCTTGGGATGAACTGCCTCACAAGGAGAGACTTTTCCTCACCAGTCTCCTCATTGACCCCAAATTCCGCCGTGCCTGAGTAGGGATTCTAACTAAAACAGGGAACCTCTCGTAGACCTTAGAGGAAATCTTGTTACACCCAATGATAAACTTACACCATTCGATTCTGGCTTAAAAAAAAATCATTGCCTCATTGCTCTTGGTGTGGGTGCTAAAGGAGAAAGGAAAGTAGCCAGCAGAGAGGTCAATGTAAGCGTGAAGGCACACAGTGAAGCTCTATTTACATTTAAGGTGAAACCCAATATCCATATACAGAGGTTTCTCCTGCTGTGAGATCAAGCTCCTGTGAGCAGTGCTAGATTCTTCAGGAAAAATAAACACCTTCCCACTCAGGCTTATGAAGGACGCTAATAAGATAACTGTCATCTAAAATGTGAGCAGAAAAATCACCTGCAATCTTGTTCTCAGTCATTCTCACCTTCTATCCTGACCACACCCACCTACCCAGTCATGCATATTCATATTCTCCTGACCTCCTTGCCTGGTAGAGAAAAGTCTTCCAGGGGGCTTGTGAAAAATAGAGACCCCAAATCAGCAGCTTGTCCCCTGTCCTGGAACTGAAACTGTGACCAGAGTGAGGGCAGCAGATGGTAGCGGCTATGTCTACTCACCCGTTAACTCAGTCCTATGGAGACTTAGGCTCTAAGACTGCAGGACACCCGGCTCTATGAGCACCTCGGGTGACCATGGGGAATGGAGAGCCTCCATAATGAGCGAGTGACACTCCTCCGGGTGCTGGCCATCAGAGCTGACGATGGAAAAGGGATGGATGGCGAGGCCCTGGGCCGGGAAATCAATGGGAGTTACTTATTAAACACAAATGACTTCCAGAGCTCCGAACCTGTGGCCCAGATTTTGTTCCTGGGAAGAGGGTGATTGTGGGACTTTAGATTTACGGGTGTGATGAGGAGCCGTGCTGATCACCTCAGGAGGGCCTTGTTCCACTCACCTGGGGACCCTTCATTGGATAGCCTAGGGCTCTTGCAAGACCTCTTGAGCCTTGAAGAGGCTCAGGGACAAGACCTCCCCTTCCCCCCAGCCCCTCCCCCCTTCTCAGAGTCTTACTGCCGGAGCCTGTGGGTTCAACACACTAGATAGAGCCACTTGCCCCAGTCACCAGACAGAGCAAGTAAAGGTGAACAGCAGGAGAGGAACTTTCCTCAATATGGCCACCTTGAGAGCCTGAAGTGAGACAGAGCACCTTGGCTCTGTCTTTGGGGCACCGACAGGAGTTTTAGGTTTAAACAGAGGAAGAATTGGTTCCGTGGGTAGAGGTGATCACGATGAATCCGTCTTTGTCAAACTGGGGTCTGGTTTATCCTTTGTCTCAGCCCTGGCTCTCTGAGGTGGCTCTGGGAGAAGTCCTTGTCACTTGTGTCTCAGAAGGCTCATCTATCAAACCTGTGGTCCCAGAGACGACTCCGCTCTCTTGAGGTGGTTCCTCCCGTGTGTGGGGACGGGTTGAGGGTGGTCTGCTGGCAAGGGTCTGCAGATCCAGGAAGACGTAAGGTGATAACGGGAGATATTTATGTACCGTGCCGGGGGGTTGAGTGGGATGCTGTACGTGTTCCTGAAAATCTCACCTCGGTCTTGAAGGGGAACAAGATAAATGAGGCAAATTTAGGGTTAATAAACCTTAAATTAACAGTTTTTGGATGAATACCCCTTAAATGATTAATATGCTCTGTGCAGAGTGAAGCAGGTCACAAAGTTGAAGGTGATAAAGGAGACAGGTGTAAGATGCAGGCAGAGATGCCAAGCTTTGTCCTGCTTTTAGGTCCCCCTTGGTTATCCGCAGGTTTATCTGAGTAAAGTTATGGCTTTTTGCAAAGGCAGCCTCTCTGACTTCCTGTTACACCCCCAGCCATTTAAGGTGAAAGCCAACAGCCATATTCCGTCTGGTGATGCAGCCTTGACATTCATTCACACACTGTTCATGAAACAGCACTTCAAAGTAATTACTCTCCTCTTGACCACTTTGCTTTCTGTTTTTTTTTTTTTTTTTGGCCAAGATTTTAGCCTCTCTTCTTCATTGTACGTTCTAATCCTCTCAAATGGAATTTCCTAATTCAGTAAGTGCCACCTATAATCCTCCCCTCCACCCATTTTAATCATTAGGGTAAATCCTAACTGCCACTTTCTCAAAGCATTTCCCCATATTGTCATTCAGCTCAGAGTCTGAATGAGGTTTGGAGCTGGAGGATCCCTTAGGCTTCCTTTTGCATCTTGAACAACATTGTTATCCTGGGATCTGAAGCCAGTCACAAATGTTTTGCAGTCTATTGGTTTGTTCTCACTTTCTTCACAAGCCCCAATTGTGCAAACTCTTACATATGGATCCTTAGACCTGCCCTGAGTCTCTCCTTTTTAAGTACTTTGATCCATTGTCTTTCTCTATAACTAAAGGAGCTTTCAGACACATCTCGGCTTCTCAAAACTCCAGTGGTCCTTAAAAGCCATCTGTGTCTCTCCAGATCGCCTAAGATGGGAGGCTTCCTTCTTCGGAATGTGACGAAGTGCAAAGGTTTTGGGATCAGAAGAATCTGGATTCTGGAGCTAGCTCTCTCATTTTCTCAATATGCAAACTTAGGCAAGCCTTCAGACTTTCTGAACCTATTGTTTTTTAATGTATAAAACAGGAATACCACTGCCCTCGTTTATGGGTTTAAGTGGTTGGAAAATACACACTAAAAACTTTGCACAGTGCTTTGTGCAGAGTAAGTGCTCGAAATCCTTGTTATTACCATGACATTTTCTGGTAATTATAGTGTTTTTTTTCATGCTATCGGTATTTATGTGCAAGCACCCTTTTATTTGCATGTTAAAGGGTGTTATTTAAACAACCTGAAAAAATTCTTGAAATATTTTGTCCTTCTCTTCTTTATTGCACGTAGCACTTTGCCTCATAGTAGGGACTAATAAATATTTTGTTGAATTAGATAATCAGTAATGCAAATCTCTGCTGACTTTTTTTTTAAAGTAAAGAAATAATTAAGGGAAAAGAAAAGAAAAGTTTCACTCTAAGTCAAGCAGTTTAGTATGCTCATTTTTCTGGGTTAACAATTATTTAAAAAAATTATGGTACATGCACTTAGCATGAGATTTACCCTCTTGACAAAATTTTAAGTACCTAATAGAGTATTGCTTACTATGGACACAATGATGGATAGCATATCTCTAAAATTTGTTAATCTTGCCTATCTCTAGAATATTTTAATCTTTCAGTTGACCATCAACTCCCCATTTCTCCCTGTCCCCAGCCCCTGGCCACCACCCATTTACTCTTCCTATGAGTATAACCATTTTATAAGCCTCCTAAGATTGAAGTCATGACTGCTTTATTTTACTTAGCATAATTTCCTCAGGTTTATCCACATCTTTCACATGTGGCAGGATTTTCTTTTTAAAGGGTGAAGGATATTCCATTGTATGTAGGTATCACATTTTCTTTATTCGTTCATCCTTGAGGGACATTGAGTTTCCATGTCTTGGCTACCATGAGTAATATTGCTGTTAACAAGGGTGTGCTGCTATTTCTTCAAGATCTTGATTTAAATTCTTTTGGCTATATACCCAGAAGTAAGATTTCTTGATCAGGGCTGGGGCTATAGCTCAGTTGGTAGAGTGCTTGCCTTGCATGTACAAGGCCCTGGGTTCAATCCCCAGCAACACACACACACACACACACACACACACACACACAAGATTACTTGATCACATAGTAATTCCATTTTTCATTTTTTGAGGAAACTTAATAGTGTTTTTCAAAGTGGCTGCACTATTTCACATTCTCATCAACAGTGTACAAGGATTCCAATTTCTTCACATTCTTACCAATACTTGTTAATTTTTAATAGCTATTCTAACAGTTGCAAGGTGATATCCCATTAGTTTTGATTTGCATTTCCCTGATGATTAGTGATAATTTTGATCTGTCAAAAGGACATCAAAGCCAGCTAAAATGGGATCCCAGTGGCCAAGTTGGGAATAATTTGACATTAATGAGAGTAATTATAATCCATTGAATAAAACAGCAAACCATGAATCTGTAATGATACAGATGAATAAATAAGGAGGAAAAAAGAAAGGTGTGTGCCAAAGAAATGATATTTTCGTAGTTTCAAACTACCTTGCTGCAAAACATGAAATAATTTAAGAGGGAAAAAGAGTGACTTTAAGGTAGTGAATCTTGATTTATACATTCTCAATAAAATGATTAAACATCACTAGAAATAGGACAATTCAAAGTCATATGCCTATTAATGGCATATAGTGAAAAAATAGCACTACTTCTGTCCTCCCAGCAAACTAAAATAAGGATCTAATCATGATTAAACATCAAAAAACTAAAATCTAAGCACATTCAACAAAATAACTGGGCTGTAATCTTTGGAAATATCCAGATAATGAAGAACAAGAAAAAACTCAAGAACTTCTCCAGATTGAGGAAATTAACAACCACCACCACAAAACCAGTGAACACAAAGCTTGATTCTGACTTGGATTCTTGTGTTATGAAGAATGAGGTTAACATCTGGAAAACGCTGCCTGGAATCGGAGGTTGAGGTGATAGGAATGAATTCATGTTAATTTCCTGGTTTTGATGATTGCTTTGTGGTCACATAGGAGAATGTTCTCGTTCATAAGATACACTGAAATGTTCGATGGTGATGACCTCTGTAGGTCAGCGATTTACTCTCAAATGGTTCAAGAGTTATTTTTTTTTTCCTCTAAGTTTGAGAAAAATAATAAAATAAGAGAGGAGAAATAGCACATGATTTTGCCTGGGAAGATGGATGAGCCGTGGTCCAGCAAAAAGTAAGATAAATTATTCAGGTCATGGGAAAAAATTGGAGATGAACATTTGTAGGGTTTCTAAATGGACCTTCATATTGGGTGATCCGTCACTCTGAAAAGAGTAGCCTCCTTAGAATCAATGTTCTTGATTAGGTGGGAGAAGGGAGGGGATAATGATAAGGAAGGGCCCCAGTTCTCCTCCTCATCTTTCTTTTATGGAATAAGTCGTCCTTTCACAAGGCATTGGGGGCGGGGGTGGAAATCAATAATAGAGTCTTTAGGAATCAGAGGAGAAGTAGGGTTCCTCCATTCCAGAGAGGGAAGCATTGGGACTGTGATGTGAAAATTAAACTCTAGGTCTTAATTTCTATTTTCAGCCAGTCAGTGTGTGGGCGAGATAGAGGTTGTTGAATCAGTATCTTTAAAATTTTATTAGTATTTCCTTTTTCTTAGGAAACACTCACTGATGTATGTAAGAATAAAGGGGTACGATGCCTCCAATTTGCTCCAATGTGATTTTGAGTTAGAGACGAAGAGGGCAAGATGTAAACAGTTGGTGAATCCAAGGAAAGGAAATCCAGCCGTTCCTTGTGTTATTCTTGCAACTCTTCCATGTTAAAATAAAAATGTGAATAAACGTTGGAGGGATAGAAATCATTGATGTTATTACCTCTATCAGGTAAGAGAGCTGCTAGAAGCCTATCCTATGAGCAAAGCACAGATTGATGTTTTGAATGACTTCCAAGGTCTTAAGAATTATGTGAAAGATCATAGTTGCCATGAACTAAGGAAAAGACTGAATTATGAGGTTGCTGGATTGGAAATAAGAGGTGAAACAGAATTTGGGGTGAGTCAAGAATCCTATATTCTGACTTGTAATGCAATGTTATGGAGATTTAGGGACATTTACATGCATTGGATGGATATAGGTTCCATAGCTGATATGACTACTTGATTATGGTGTGTGTGTGTATGTGTGTGTGTGTGTGTGTGTGTGTGTGTACATGCATGTGTGCATGTGTGTGTATATACTAAATCAAAAGCGGACCATTCTGGGATAATGGAATAAGCTGGGTTTAGAAGTATGTTAAAAGTCTTTATACCATTTCATAACTTCCATGTAGAAAAGAACAAGAAACATAGGTCAGATGGAAAAATTAAAAATTTTCCATTCTATAGTTTCACAAGAGCCTTATGAAATATGCTGGGGAAAGTCACCTGCATCAATCATGGGGAATTGTGCAAAGACAGAGATTGCTAGCTGCCAGGACTTGACATATCCATTGGAAAGTCTCTTGGAAGGAGTCTAACTACCAATATTCAAGTTTTGACTTGCTAAGAAAATCTATCTTGCTGAAGTTGAATCTGTTAACAATAGGATGTCCTTGAGAAACACGGAATTTTACTTACTCCATTAGTACCCTCTATCTTGGAAATACTAGAGACTAACCTGTTATCTTCTAAAGACAATTCTTGCTCCATATACATGACATCTCCTTCAATAAAGTCTAGGATAAGGGAAAGAGAAAGCATCTGAGAGAAGGGCTTCAGAATCACAAAGCACCAAATGCCAGGGAAATTTTTTAAAAATTCCCATTTTTATTGCTCCTTTTTAGTTATATGTGACAGTAGAGTCCCTTTTTTTTTGAAGTAAAAGTGATTTATTCACAATTAACATGATTATTTACATAGAAAACCTAAAAAAGTCTATGAAAAAAATTAAAACCTATTTGATCTAGTAAGTAAATTTAGAAAGGCTGAAGGACATAGATCAGTAAGTAGAGTCCCTTTTGACATAATTATGAAAGCATGGAATATATTTTGTTCTAATTTAGTTCCCAGTACTACTTCTCCCCCCACCCCGCTTCCCTCACCCACTCTTTCCTTCCCTCTATAGTTCTTTTTGCCATTTTCAAAAATTATTTTTTTGTGTGTGGATGTACACAATTGTGAGATTCATTGCTGTATATTCATATAGGTGCAATGGAAAAATTCCTACTTTTAATAAAGTCCCTTGGCACCAGTTTGGAGTCTGACTCCATTGGTTCCCTTGAGATAGGCAGGAAATTTTTAGGAAAGGAGACTCAGGAGAGCAGAAGTAGACGACATGGCTTTTCCTCTGGGAGCACCCTCCTGCTCTCTGAGTTCATAGGAGTTGCTTCTCCTTCTCCTATTGGCATAATTTTCAGAGCCAGGGGACCAGTGGGTATGTCGGGTGCCACCTCTCTAAGCTGCAGTCCTGTCTGGAGAGGTGTGATTATAAGATCCTATATCCTTGAAGAGGCATGAGGTTTTTTTTTTTTTTTGTTTTTGTTTTTAGATCCTACCAGACTAGGTTTAAGAGGCATTGAGAATATCTATATATCTTTAAGTTAGGCAGACACTAGTTCTACGTGATCTTGCATCCATCCTGGGCCAGGTTCCAGACTTGTAGAAGGGAAACATCACAGTCATGCCAATTGGGCTCAAGTCCTAAAGGAACAGCCTTGCAGATTCTTTCCCACATTCATCTTCTGATCAAGTGATTTCCTTTCTCTGGATTCTTCAGAGAGCTATCCTAATCACAGGATTTTTTTAAAAAAGGCCACCTGATCCATCTCTGGCATCTTGGAATTGGCTTATGTTTCAAAATCTCTAGAGAAGAGCCATGGGTTTTTTTTTTGGGGGGGGGGTTTGTTTTCTGCAAGACTCATTCACATGTAACATTAATTTTCAGGAGATGGTCCTAAATTGCAGATTTTAAGTACTTTCTCTCACAGGTTCGTGCAGATTTAATTATCAGATATATGATTTCTTATGAGTATCAATATCCTCTGTAATAGTGTCTTTCCATCTCTTTTCATTGGTAAACTTTGCTATTTCCTCTTTTATTTGGCACACAATCTTCATGACCCAAACACAAGCTGCCCTAATTATTTATTTTAGTCTCTTTCAGTGTTCTTAGTTTCCCAGGAGGAAAACCTAAAAACCTGAACCTCTGTGTCTATTTCTCTCTCATCTTTCTTTGTTTCACACTATTTTTATTGTTTGTCTTTTATTGACTTTTCAAAAAATCTTGGATGACTTTTTCCTGTTATAGAGTCATATGAAAGATGATTTTTAAAGATACCAATTATTGAGCATCTAATGTGTGCTAAGTAAGCACTTTGAATGGATTAGTTCATTTAATCCTCACAATATTCTCCCGAGGTCTGTACTATTACTACCCTATTTATTCATGAGACCGAGGGTCGGCAAGCCAAGGGTCTCACAGTTTCACAGTTAGGTGTTAGGAATGGGAATTGATTCAAGAACTTGATTCAAGAACTAATGAGCTTGAAATCTACAGAATACCTGGAAGAAGAGAGGATCCAGGATGATCATGTGGGTATTTAAAGGTGCTTTGCTTAACTCTATGCTGTACTCTAATATGGACAGTTAAATACATTTGCCACCTGAAAGAGGCAAGAAGTTGAAAATGTCAGTTAATAAGAATATGACCCTGATGGACAGCTCAGAAACTAGTCTCTGCTAAGTTCTGAAACGAGTGACCACTAAGTCAAAATTAGCTGCACTGACCCTCCTCTCTCTCATGCAACACTTTGTTTTCCAAGTTTGCTTTAAGCTCTCACTGTTCTCTGTGTCTCTATGGAAAAATGCAAAGAAGGATCGAGAAGAAAAACAGTGCAATTCACCCCAGGATACTGTAGAGAAGCATCCTTCATTGTTTGGGTCCCATTATTTTCAGGGGTAGCCAGTTCAGTCCCCTTGGCGAATTGCTTCAATCACATTGCCGTGGGCATTCAGATTCTTCCTACTCTTCCATCAGCTAGTGCTTACCGAGGGCTATTCCGAGTGCATTATGTGAAGGATTCAGATGATACAGACGTCTTGGCACATTTTTTTTTTCAGAGAGTTTACGTTCCAATTTGGGGATTGGAACTAACACAAAGAAGATAATAGACAATAATACAGATAATAAAGGCTAAGCTACGGTCTATGGTACTGGGATAAAGGCAATGGTTTTTAGGTACATGTTTAACGACCAACTCTCTCAAAGAAAAGAAGTCTTGATTCTTTTAAGTGTTTGTTAACTTTTGTATTAAAACAATTTCTTTCCAATCAGTTTTTAAAATTTGTTCTTTTTCTTTATTCATGACAGTTGAGGATCTCTTGACATATTTATACAAACTATTTCCTCATAAAAGATTTCAATCTCTCAACTTGAAATTGTTGACCGTGAAGTTAGGAAAGGGGAGTGATGTGTGCAATCTGTTCTGGTGGTTTGGTGTGAGCAGATGCGAGCACCGCACTGGGCACAGGCTTTATGAAAGGCAGGGAAGAGAGGGGTGGGATTGTTATGAGTAGATTTCATGGAAGTGATTGATAGGAAATGAACTGTCTTGAAACACTTCTCAGAAACAATTTTAAAAATTAAAAATAGACCCATTCTTGTTTGATAGATTTAAAATTTTTCTATGTAAGCTGAAAATGAGAATATAGTATTTTTAGCAGCTGTATACCAGAGAGGTATTGGGATGGGTGAGGATATACTTCCAAGCACTGAGGACTTATAATCTGGGTGGGTACCAGGGAGTGAAGGACACCATAGTGAATCCACTCAAAGAATTGTAAGTCTCGAAGTGACAGATTTGCAGAAATCAAATCTTACTCGTGGACAAATAAGAATCTTATTAGAAATTAACTTTAATGTTGTACAATATAAAACAGTACAATAAAATATGGTATAGTACAATTTGATATGATAGGATACAACGAATACAATTGAATGCCAATTTTAAGTAAAAATTTAGGTGAGTTTTGACAAAATTTGTGCACCTGTCTTACCATCTCCTCAATTAAAAAATTGTCCTTCACCTCAATTATTTCCGTTGTGGTTTTTCCCCAATCAATTTCCAACCAATTCTGGAAAACACTGATCTGTTTACTAGTGGTATAAGTTAAATTTGTATATTCTAGAGTTTTATATTATAAATAGAGTTAAACTGCATTACCTCTTTAGGGTCTGATTTCTTTGATTCGACATAATGTTTTTAAGATCCAGCCATGTTGCTGTTTGCATTAGTGATTTATTCTTTTTATTGCTGAGCAGTATTTTATTATATAGATTCATCATAATTTGGACATGTAGGTTGTTGGCAGTCTTTGGCTTTTCGAAAGAGAGATGCTAGGAATATCCACACAAATATCTCTATGTGAACATGTTTTTATTTCTCTTGTGTAAATACTTAGGAAAATTTCTGAAGCATAGATTAAGTATAGATTTAACTTTCTAAAAAAAAAAAAAAACGGCAACATTGTTCTCCAAATTAGTTATACCACTTACATTCCCTCTAGCAATATGAAAGACTCCAATTCCTTCACTTTGTTATGGACATTAGGTGTTGTTAGACTTTTTAATTTTAGTTGTTTGAGTTGGTTTGTAGAGATGTCTCATTCTGTTTCATTCTGGTTTTATTTTACATTCCTTTGATGACTAATGATGTTGAACATCCTTTCATGATGATTATTTCTATATATTCTTTTGTGAAATGTCTATTTAAATATTTTGCCAATTTACCAATGTGTCTTATTATTGAGTTACAAGAATTCTTTATATATTTTCTGGATACAATTTTTGATTTATTTATGATGAATGGTTTTTCCTACTCTGGGCTTATCTTTTTTTGTTGTTTGTTTGTTTTCAACAATGTCTTTTGAAAAGTAGAAGCTTTTAGTTCTGATAAAGTTCAGTTTGTGATCTTGTTCTTTATGAATTATGCTTTCTGTTACCTAAGAACTCTTTGCTTATTTTAAGGTCATGGTGATTTCATCCTTTATTTTCATCTAGATCTTTTGTAGTTTTCTCTCTTATACATTTCTGTGATTCATATCGGGTTATTTTGTGTTTGTCTTGTGTAAAGTTTGAGATTGATTTTTTTTCCCCCATGTGAATGTTTACATGTTCTACCGACATTTGTTGAAAATACTACCATTGAGATGCCTTCCATTTTTATGGAAAAATGAATTGAACATATAATTCTGGTTCTATTTTTGGACTCTACATTTTCTTTCATTGTCTGTCCTGGCACTGATACCAAATTGTCGTGATTACTAGAATCTCTCAATGAAGTAGAGTGAGTCTTTTCATTTTGTATTTATTTTTCAAAACTGGTTTGCTTGCTTAATCCTCTGTATAGCCATATGCATTTTAGAATGGGAACATGTTTTATTATCCTGAGTAGAGAATTGGGTCCCCCTAATCTGAAGTGGGTCATTGTGGATCTAGGAATTTGAACAGAAAAGAGATCTACTTTAAGGAAAAGAATCCACTGAATGTGATGTTGAGTAGATGTAGCTCCAAACTACTGACTACTACTGATTGGTTGGATTGCTGATGAAATCATCGAGGAGGGTCACACAACCCGAAAAGTGCTGGTTCACTTTCAAAAGTACAAAATCTAATTCCTATAATTAGATCAATTATGATGGCAAGACTGACAAATAGAAAAGCCAAGAGAGAGATAAGTTGGAGAAATGGGGAAAAGATTGGTGATGGAAATGAGAGAGTTGAGCAATATAACATAAAAATAACAGGAAAGAAAAATGTGAGGGATATTATGGAAAGAGAAAAAGCCAGGGCCAAGGGTCAACCAGAGGACAGGAAATGGTAATCATGCTGTGGGTGGACTGAGCTGGTTGGTGGAAGGTAACTGCGTGAGTGCTGGAAAGATGGGCAAAAAAATGTGTCATCGTGGAGACCAAGGTCAGAGAATGTGTCCAGGAGGCAGGGGTCAGAAGCATCAAACGATGCAGAGAGGCATGAAAAAGCAAGTCTAACAGTTTTAGCAGTGGACACATCTTCAGCCACATGTGAGCAAACAACTTCACGAGCATGATCATGCTCACGCCAACTTGGAAAGAATTATGGAGGTTGAGGGAGGGAAGCCTATTTCAATAATTCTGAAAATGAAGAGAGATCAATGAAACCATCACTGTAGAGAGCCGCAGGATCAGCTGCATGGTCTCCATACAACTTATATATGCTTCCCCTCCCTTTTTGTTTTGTTTTGTTTTTAATCATTGGGGATTGAACCTAGGGTCCCAGTGGCACGGAGCTGCATCCCCAGACCTTCTTAGTTTTAATTTTGAGGTGGGGTCTCTGTAAGCTGTCCAGTCTGGCCTTGAAGTTGTGATCATCTTGCCTCAACCTCCCACAGGGAGGGTAAATGGGCTCACTTTCAAACAAAGGGGACTCATGTGTGGTGCTTCCTATAATTGGATCAAATTAACTGTTCATCAAATTTTTAAAAATAGATGTCAGTTGGGTTCCAAACTGCTGGCAGAATCTGTCTCCTCTCAACCTTGGAGTTTACATTCCCTTGTCTATGTCTCAAGTTGTCTTACAGTGAAAACTAAACAATATTTTCTCAGTTCTCAATCACAACCCCGTCTTCCTGATGCATTCAAAAGGACTACTGAAATCAACAAAAGAGAGATTTTTTTTTTTTTTTGGATGGGACTGGAGTGATCGATTTCGGTGGACCGATCATTGCAGAAGACGTCTTGTCATTGTTCTGCTTTGAGGGTCTGATGAAACATCCGGACCCTATTACCTCTCCGAAATCAAGTTCTTACATTCAGAATTCAATCTAAACACCGGGGAAAAGGTTACTGGGGATCTGATCGTCAAATCCAACGACCGCTTTGCAAAGTCTGTCTAGCTTGCATACTTCATAACTGCTGTATCATTTTGTTCCCAAACACTTATCTTTATGGCTTCCTTGACATGCACTTTAGTGGTATTCGTTCTTGTTAAGAGGGTTTGAGTGCTCGATATTGTTATGCATTGGAACAGAACCTGATTTCCTCCTCGCTGTTTCCCCTTCCCTTTCTGACATCAGGAGTGTCTGTGAGATGATCATGTGCTCAGAAATCTCCCGGTGCAGAAAGTTTGCTCTGCAGGGATAGCGTTCACCTGTGTACACCGAAAGAAACATTGAAAACATTTTTTCTCTCTCTCTCTGTGCAAGGACCCTAAACAAGAACTTGCCGGTCACAAAGGAGGGAAAAGCTCACTCTCTCAGTTTAGCCATCATTGTCCTTTGTTTTAAAATCCAGTTGCCAATGAGAAGTTTCCCCCTTGATGATTTGTTCTATTGCTTTCAGACCCTGGTAGAGCAGAATGCAGAGAAAGAACCTCACGGAAGTGACAGAATTCATCTTCTTGGGATTCTCTGGCTTCGGAAAACATCAAACCACCCTCTTTGTGGTCTTCCTAACCGTCTACATTTTCACTCTGGCTGGAAACATCATCATTGTGACCATCACCTGTGTTGACCGTCACCTCCACACTCCCATGTACTTCTTCCTGAGCACGCTGGCCAGTTCAGAGACGGTGTACACACTGGTCATTGTCCCGCGAATGCTTTCCAGTCTGGTGTTTTATAACCAGCCCATCTCCTTACCAGGTTGTGCGACTCAAATGTTCTTTTTCGTCACCTTGGCCATTAATAATTGCTTCCTTCTCACAGCGATGGGCTACGACCGCTACGTGGCCATCTGTGCGCCCCTGAGGTACACGGTCATCATGTGCAAAAGAATGTGCGCCGGTTTGGTATGTGGGTCCTTTGGCACTGGCCTGATGATGGCGACTCTCCAGGTGACAGCCATGTTTAATCTGCCCTTCTGTGGCACAGTGGTGGACCATTTCTTCTGTGACATTCACCCAGTCATGAAACTTTCTTGCGTGGATACCACTATCAACGAGATCATTAATTATGGCGTGAGTTCATTTGTGATTCTTGTGCCCATAGGCCTCATAACCATCTCCTATATCCTGATCATCTATTCCATTCTTAAAATCGCCACTGCTGAAGGTCGGAAGAAGGCCTTTGCCACCTGCGCCTCCCACCTGACCGTGGTCATCGTCCATTACGGCTGTGCCTCCATCGCCTACCTCAAGCCCAAGTCGGAGAGTTCTGTAGAGAAAGACCTTCTTCTCTCTGTGACCTATACCATAATCACTCCCCTGCTGAACCCTGTTGTGTACAGTCTGAGGAACAAGGAGGTCAAGGATGCCCTGCGCAGAGCTGTGGGCAGAAGCGTTTCTTAACAGATAGATGGAAACCTTTCTGGCAGGAGACCTTCAACCCAGTGTGGTGTGTGTCTACTTACAAATAAGCCGCAGCACAAATGTTCATCAAATACAGCATCTGGCTACAATAATGTCAGACAGCAGACGTATTTTTCTTTTTAATATTCTGGGGATGGCAGAAAGCACGGTTTCTGCTCCAATGTTTTGTTACCATGTATGAGAGTCATTCCATTTTGATTTGGAGACCTCTTTTGCCTCCCACTCGGTCTCTGACAGTCACATCCTTGACCTGGTCTGGTATAGGGCTATGGAGCACAGGTCATTGGAATGTAGGTGGTAGGGGGCTTAGGAAAATAGCAGCTTTCATTTCCCTCTAGAGGGAAATGAGAAAGAGCTTTCTTTCTTGAGAAAGAACTTTCCTTGTCCAAAGTTAAAAAAATGCTCTCTGTAACAGTCATTTTAGAAAATATTTTCTTAATTCTTGTTGATTGAAAAATGAAGAACTTTCAAAAAAAAAGATCCCTTTCATTATCCAGCAATATTAGCTCTTTAATAATATCCATTTCTATGTGTATTTCTTTTTCTCTGCAGTAAAGGCAAAAAATCTCTGCTATTCCCTAGAGGCTAAGCAGGAAAAGCACATAACTACAGTTTTCAATAACTACATTTTAAAATCCATATACACTTTTCATAAAGACTCCTCCTTTTAACCTATGGACACTTGAAAGATTTTTAATTTTTATATAGAGCCTGCAATGCCATTGTCTTAGGTATGGATTGTGCTAATTCCAGAGTTCAAATTAAATGCCATTAATTTTCATTCATGCAGTAAATAGTGCAAACTTTATACTTCTCCAGGAACTTGTTTATATTAAAGTAAACATAACCATGTTATGTTATTTTATATTCCAAATGGGGTAGATGGTGGGAGCATTTTGTTTTGTGGTATTCCCTTCGGAGTTTATCTCTGAGACTGAATGGAAAGATACTTTCTCAAGTGACACAGGTACTTTCTTAAGTGAAAACAAAAGTTTTCACACACTCATGGCACCCGCTTCTATCCCATTCCCATGTCAGTTCTGATTCCTTATTTTTTCAGTTTTATTTTTCTATGCTGAGTCCCAGAAATAGGACTGAGCATCTTTGAGGTGATGTGTGCTTTCCTGTCTGTTCTGTAGCTTCCTATGTGAGGAAGTCGTAAGTTGGAGGTATAGGGTCCTCTGCAATTGTCCTTTGTGGCAGGCTGTGCCAGTTGAGAGATAAAATAGCTGATGACCTTGAACTAGCTCTTGATATCCTTCTAGAAGAGGTGCCTCAATTTGAGGCTCATTGTTACCTTGGGGTGTTAAGACTTAAGTGTTGGAGGGTTTTGAACGTTTTAAAATTATTCACTACCTTTTGAATGTAAATATGGATGTGTTTTCCCCACTATAGTCTAAGTATTCCTTCCCTCAAATCCAAATAGAAATGAGACAAGATGCAACTTCTCTTCATAGACTTGGTTTCCACATTTCTTTAAACTCTCTTAAAGAAGCATCATTTGAACCCTGTCCATTTGTCCCCTCTTGGGGGTACTGGGGATCGAATCGAGGGGCATCCTACCACTGAGCTACATCCCTAGCCCATTGTTATTTTTCACTTTGAAACAAGGTCTCACTAAGGGGCTGAGGCTGGCCCCAAACTTGCAATTCTCCTGCCTCAACCTTCTGAGTCACTGGGATTGCCTGCACGTGCCGCCGGGCCTCGCTACCCTGTCCATTTTCACCTACATGGGCACTGCTATTTTTTTACTAAGTTGGAGAACATAAGAAGACGTGGGTGGTTCCAGCTGGGAATTTGAGGGATCAGAGGGCAAGTTGGGTTTTTTTTTTTTTTTGAGCATTTCCCATCTCTTTCTCCTCATTCCCTAAGTGTTTAAACACCATTCCTGCCTCTCCCTGCAGGAATAGGTGAGTGAGTAGCCCACCAGCGGTAGTTGTTCACATACTTTGCAGGTCTTTGGACTCACAGGAGGAGATAACTGGAAAGTGACAGTATAAGAGTGTGTAAGAGTATAAGAGTGGGTAGGTCTCAGTGATCCTCGGCCCTCTCAGCAGCATGAGTCAGGAACAGTGAGTCACTTGGTGTTGCCTCCTATAATTTATTCATAATATCTGTGTTGCTGGCTGATGTGGGGCTAGTTTTATTATCTTTGTTGATTTTATCATCATCATCCTCATCATCATCATCTTCTTCTTCTTGCAATACCCATGTTTCTCTTTCTTCCATGGCATATCGCAAATACATCTATTCACTTAGTACTTTTTGTTGTTGTTGTTGTTGTTCAGCTCTTTTGTTCATCCGGAGAAAAATAATTCCTGTAATAATTTATTTATTCCACCTGCCTCAGTCTATGTTCATTTCTTAAGCACTACATGTCAAACAATTCACTAGTTCTGAGGTTACAAGGATGAGTAATGTGGAAACTCTGTTTCCATGTTATTCACAGTTCAATGGAGGGTGACAGTCAAAAGAAGCAACACAAAAATTTGTTTTAAGTGCATGTACAAAATTGTTGTTTGGGGTCAAGAGTATTGTTTTTTTTTTTTTTAAAGAAGAATTAGTCACATCTATTTAGGAGGTCAGGAAAAAAAATTCATAGTGACTTGATGTGTAATTAACTTTGTGTGGTGTTGGGTTGATTGATGTCTGGGGTGGGTGAGAGAGGGTGATCTAGGGAATAGGAAGAGCCTAAGTAGAAACACACCAGCCTGAAGAAGCCAGAAGTGTTGGGAGGGCAGGGGGTTATTCACCTCTGTCTGCCTATTATTATGTTGAGTATTCGCTCAGCAAAAGTAGGTGCTAAATTTATCTTTGGATGAATGAACATGCAAAGACCTATTAAGTATAAGGTCTTGTCCAAGGCTCTCAAGGCTTATTATGTTTTGATAGATACATCCTATCATATTCCCTCTGCCTTACAGCATTCCTTCATCTAAAGACAGTTAGCAGAGGATAACAGAGTAGAGGTGACCATCTCCCATTATAGAATTCTCTAAACATTGCTCCCTTGCTCCATAAACTCAGTTGACTGTTTATCAAATATTTACAATAATCAGCCACTTAAGACTGCACTAGGAAAAGAATCTGGTTTTGTTTGTTTGTTTTGTTTTTACGTGCTGAGGATTGAACCAAAGGCCTCAAACATGCCAGGCAAGTACTCTACCCCTGAGCTACATCTCCAGCCCTCAAGTCCCTCTTTGGAAGGAAACTGTATTAATGCTGTGGATTAATGTTTTAAGCCATAACCAGGGGCAATGACTTTGACAGACTTAAAATTGACCACGTGATAGCTAGACCCATAAAAATCCAGAATTATTTCAAAATTTATCTTTTAGGAAAAAAATTATTTAAAAGACGATTATGGATATTAAAACTTCTGATTTTTCTCAGTGATGACTCTGTAGCTTCTTCAGAGAAAAGCCAGTTGTACTTGATATTTTTTTCACATTTCCTGATTGCAACCCATGATGGATTAGAGGAGAAAATAGCTGCAATACTCCCAATGATAAATAGAATAAAATATTTTATTAATGAGGATACTTGTTTCTGGGGAAAAAAAAGAGAGGAGGAGAGTGGCAGGAGAGAGAAAATTGGGCCCAGGTTGTATGGCCAGCAGGAGGCACACAGAACTGAACTTTTAAGAAGATGCATTTAAAGAGGTGTATGCACATGTATGAATGTGTGTGTGTAAGCATGTGTTCACATGCATACCTGGGTGTTTCTGGGGGGAGGGAGCTAACATTTCGGAGTTTTAGATGTGATGGGCATCGTGGTAAAAAGTGCTTCATTTGCATCATTTTGTCCCTGATATTTCTATAGCTCTTTGAGATCATATTTATGATCTCATTTGATTCTCCTAGCACTTCCATAAAGTAAGTATCAGTGTCCCTTTTTTATATAAATCCACAAAGAGTGAATAGTTTAAATAATTTTCCCAAGATTTTATAGATCTTTAGAGAGAGAAGTAGGACTAAAATAGAAATGAGCCTCAATTACAAATCTGTTCAGCCTAAACTCCATGATTTCTGTTACTTCGTTCATATCCATGAACACGCATAATTTATTAATTCTCCTCAGGGAGTAAACTAGGATGAATAAGTAAACTTTACTTTTCAGATGTTAAATCTCTATTATTTTCAGTGTTGATAGACTTTTTTTCTGAAATGTCATAATTCCTTTCCTGTCTTTGTAACAAAGTCTATCCATGATCATGAATATATTCTTTATATTTTATCATGGGCACTTGATATATTAAGTTGGAACTGAGTTTATATTAGGACCCTTTCTTCTTAATTAAATGATCCATATATTTCAGAATTCTATGAAATTTGTGTTATCATTGTGTGATTTCTCTTATTTATCTAGCTGGTTCATATAACAAATATGACATGCATGCCCACTCTATGTGTCAGGCACGGGGTTAGGCCCTAGAGATGCAGAGATCAATAAGTCCTGATCCTTGATTTGAGTAACAGTCTACTTGCAACCCATTTGTAACCAAGTACTAAATTAATGCTAAACACAGGGTACTGAAGAACCCCAGAAAAGAGAATAGCCTGTCTTGGGATTGGTGAGTTTCACCCTTGCACATATTGATAGGAGAAGTCAAAGTGAATAGGTTCAGGCTGTCTCAGCACTGTGTTGTACCGAGGATTCCCGATACCAAGCTTACTCAGAGACTCAAGAGCCTGAAGGTTTATGAATCCAGAATCTCTGTGATTTACCTGCAGTGTTTGGCATACAATAAGTGCTCAATACACAGGAAATTGTGACCCATAGCCAACGGAAAAGCAGTCTATAAGAACCAACTCAGAAATAATTGATTAGGACTCAGGAACTTTAAAGTGGCTGGTGTATTATAGGTACAAGGACTTCCAGGAAAATATACCTACCGGTAATGAGTAAACATGGAATTTTAGCCAAGAAATCTAGACCTAAAAATTAAAATATTTGAAATGAAAAATTTACTAATATGCTTAACAATAGATGAGTTGGCAGAATAAAGTTAACAAACTTAAAAATAGATCAATGAGAATTATTGAATCTAAAGAACAGGTTAAAAATGAAGGGAAAAAAATGAACATTGATTCAATGGCCTGTACAATAAATAAGAAATCTAATATTCATGAACTTAAGAATCTCAGTCAAAAAGAATAGAATGTACCACAGAAACATTTAAAGATACATTGGCTGAAATTTTCCCAAAGTAGTGAAAATTATAAGCTTATAGATTCAAGAATCTCAGTGAATATCATGTAGTATAAATAAAAAGAACATCAAATTTATGTATATCAGAGTTAAATCTTAAAACTAAAGATAAAATCTTGAAAGTCATCAAAGTGACATGTTACATATTAGAGAAAAATAATACTTTTATTTGACTTCTAATCAGAAATGATGGAGGCCAGAAGACAATTGAACACCTTGGTTTTAAACCACATATTTATATCTACAAAAATATCATTAGGAATGAAAGGAAGTAAAGACACTTTCAGATAAGTGAAATTTGAGATATTTATGCAGCACTAGAAATGTTAATGGAAGATGTTTCAGGCTGAAGGGAAATAGCACCAGATGCAAACTTTAAATTTACTTACAGAAAAGAATGAAGATCATGGAAATGGTAAAAAGCAGTAGATATACAATAATATATTTTTTATTAATTTATTTTAAAAATGTATCACCTGGTAAGAGTATTATGACCTGCTATTTTGAAATTCATAATGGGCATATATTTATAATGTGTATAGAAGTCATATACATGGCAATGATAGCATGAAGAAAGAGGTAAATGTAAAGATACTGTTATGAAATGCTTTGGTTTAACAATAAGTGGTACCATTCCAACTCTGGGAAAGACTGTGATGTTGTGAAGCATTTGTTAATCCACAGAGCAGAAATGAGGAGAGGCTGGTGGGCATCTAGAGTTTGCTTTGCTCAGTGCAGTTGCTTTAGTGTCTGGCCACGCTTCCCTTGGTGGGAAGTTTTGGTGGAAGATGTACAACTGTGTACTTGAATCTGTGATGCAAGGTACTTCCTCAAGGAGACTTGACCTTCCTTTCAATCCAGAGGCTCTGAGTCTCTGAATTATCGTAGGTCTGGAAACCAGTCAAGAGTCTCTGATACTTCATTAGGTTGTCTTAAGTCAGGTGATAGATAAAGTGTTATTTCAGGTCTGATAATTTGGTTCAAGGACCTCTCTTGTGATTATTTCCCCAGTTCTTGCATGTGTAACCAGAATATGCCTACTGTTGTATACATCTACACAACAACAACAACAAAGAATACACAGCAACAGGCAGAATACTCAAAGTGACTGCCCCATAGGACGTGGACCGTTAGGATAGCAAGTACCAAGTGAAAGTCCCTAGAGCTGGACTTCCTTACCAGGATTGTAAATAAGAAGCAATACTGCGTTACTGCAAGAAAGGAAGAAATGAATGGCACAATGAAAAACTTGAAAAAGAAGGGTTACACACATTGAATTTCTACAGTTTGGTCTGCGAAAAAGTCAAATATAAATTGGAGAAAGACTGTGAACTACTATAAACTTAATCAGCTCATGACACTAACTGCATTGGCTGCCCCCAAATAAAAAGAACCTCTACTGGAGCAAATGAGGATGGCACCTGGCCCTTGGTCATGACTTTGTTTCCATATCGGTTGTAAGGATGACCAGAGTTGGTGGCTTTTACCTGGTAGAACCAATAGTCTACTTTCACAGTCTTGCCTTAGGACTACGCTCTTTCTGCTTCCCTCTGACATAATGTAGATCACAAAAATCTTGCTTGTCGTACCTCTTCCCACGACATCACACTTATCAACTCTCTTGAGGAAATATGTACAAATAGGATCTGTGGGTCAGAAGATAACGAGTGCCTTAGAAGTCTTTGTGAGAATGAATTGCATGCCAGTCAGGGCCCAATTAGGAGACAAAAAGGCACACAGGAATTATCATAGAGAGTTTAAGAGAATGAATTGTTAAATACAAGAAGGGACTGGAATGATGAGGAATTTGATAGCAATTAGGGAAGGTAATTATAAACAATGTAGGCAGAGCAGATACAGTAACTATTCCTAGGGCTAAAATAGTGTGAGAAAACACACTTCGTTGGGGTTTTTTTTTAGTGTTCCCATGGAATGGAACATGATAATAATACAAAATGCTTGCTTTCATTTTTCTCTATAAATATTTTATCTTCTTACATATACTGAGGATTCAATTTACCCTAATGGTAAATTGCTATTTTACCCTAATGGTGGAGCTGATTGATTCTGTATAGTAAGCCTTCTTATATCTCTCCAAGAGCCACATTTTTACATTTTGGGCTAAGTACTTAAGTTCAAGCATTATCTCCCCGAGTTTAAATTTCAAAACAGGAGAAACCTGAGGCCAGGAAGAAATTTCTAGTATGTAAAATCCATAAATGTGGGGTTTATCTTCTCTCTAGATAAATTCATTTATATACCAAAGTGCCAGAATAAGGATTCTTTTCATCCTGTTCCAAGGAGATGCTCTCGGAAACCAAGGAAGACAAATAGTCTTTTACCCATTTTTAAAAGGAAAACATTCATATTTCTTCAATTCTTGCATACAGGGTAATTTTGCCACTTGTGTGGGATATTTTTTTTCTAATTGGTTTTTATCCTGTCACTCTGCAGGGTGCTGAATGTGGAGATGCTGCAATGTTATTCTGGGTATTGATTGTGCAATGATCATATTAAGAGATTGGCTTTGCTCTAGAAATCGTATATGTGCATTTAGGAAAATTGAATAAATATGAATACTGAAGACGTGACAAGCATCCAGGGAAAAGGCAAACCTTCTGAGCTACATTCCCAGTTTTTTTTTTTTTTTTGAGATCTCACCAAGTTGCTTTGTTTGGTCTCAAACTTGAGGTCCTCCTGCCTCAACCTCCCGAGTCACTGAGATTGCAGACATATGCCAGCACACCTGGCTGAAAATCCACACTTTGGAGTTTGCCAGAAATCCCCCTTCCGGTGTGCTCGTGAAAGCTATTCAGAGAAAGGCGTCTTGTGAATGTGCTCCACTATACAAAGAGAGATGTTGAAGAAAACTGGTATGAGTGACTGCACCACACTTCAGGAGCTGGATCCTGGTGAAGCTGCCCATGTTGCAGAAATTTGGTGTTGGGGAAGTCAATCCATCCTCAAGAGAGATGCCCAGTGGATTACTCTGGAACTCAGAGGGGAAATCCCTCATACTGCCATGTTTCTATAGCAGTTGGTGTTAAAAATGCTTAACATTAGGGTAGGTGTCAAGGGCCCAGCTTCATTCCTTCCAGAGTAAGCAAGGAAAGGAGATTTGAAGCTGAAGGGCAATAAATTGATGGTATACAAAAGAGATGCAAAGTCAATTATAGACTGTTGCTCCTGGTCAGGAGGGAATAGCTGTTATTTAATTATTCCTTTCAAAACCAGGTATTTTTAATGGGAAAACATATGAATTGATTATTTTCAGATTTAGGACAATAAGCAATGAAAGACTCTAATTCTCAAGAGAAGAAAAATACAAAAATTAAGCTGCACCATTGCTTTTTTTTTTCCCCTAAAGACACTTTGTAAAATATAGCACAGGGAAATGGAGTCTAAGCAGAACACAAGGTTTTGCTGAGCTAAGGAGGCAAAAATTGAAGTCCAAAGCTACCAATGTAGCTGATAATTATGAAGAAGAGTATAAGAAGAGAGGAATATGCACAAAATAAGAGCTCTAGAAATATGCATAAGCATCCCCAGAGTCTTTAACAAAATATTAGGCTATGCACACATTTGACCGTAAAGCTGGCAGAGTACAATGATGGGGAGGTGCAGCTAAACAAAGGTTCTGAGGTTTCCATTTGGCCGTGATATGCTGGCGTTTGACCAAGCTAGAGCAGAGAAGCTGAGCTGACACTCTGAGGCCTCAGCCGGGATCTCAGGCAGGTTAGACCTTTGGGGTAAGGCGCTCCAACCTGATTATAAAGGCTGAGTTGTATGCCATATCAGACTTAGGAAGAAGGCCTAATGGGGCCAAACCGATCCACTAATAACCCAAATAGATAGCACAACAGAGGTTGATACTCTTTAAAGGCATAAAAAAATTAAACTCTGCATACATAAAATTAAAAATCTTCAGCATTCACGAAAGCATTTCTAGATATGTGAATACACAGAAGACTGTTGTTATGGTTTGGATATGAGATGTCTTCCTAAAAGCTCATGTGGAAATACAGGAATGTTCAGAGGTGAAATGATCACATCTTGACAACTATCACTTGAGAAGGGGATTAATCTATTTGCTGGATTATTCATTGGAATGGATTACTGAGTGGTAGCTGTAGGCGGGTGGGAGGTGACTGAAGGAAGTAGGTCATGGATAGGGACAAGCCCTTGGGGATTATGTTTTGTCCCTGGCTCTTCCTGCACTCATTCGTTCTCTCTCTCTCCCTCTCTCCCTTTCCTGGCTACCCGAGCTGACGGCTTTCTTCAATCACACTCTTCTGCCTGAATCTCTGCCTCATCTCAGACCCAAAGCAATGGAGTTGGCCCACAATAGACAGAATGATCTAAAATGATAAGCCCCCAATAAGATTTTCCTTCTCTTGAAGTTGTTCTTGTCAGGTTTTCGATCACAGTGCAGAAAAGCCAACTAACACAAATGTCACCTATCGTCACAAGAGAAATCACTCCAAAGAAGGAGACAGAAATGAAACAGAGGATGAAATCAGCAGACAAGGATGTTAGCACCATTTCAAGTATGTTCAAAGATTAAGAGAAAACGTGGATGTAATTAAGAGAGAAGTGGAAGATCTAAAAGAATCAAATGTAACTTGTAGAATTAGAAGAACTACAATGAAAATTTCTCTGGATAAGATGAACCATAGGCTAGGAACTGCAGAAGAAGAAATCACGGAACTTGAAGACATAAGGATAGAAATTATCCAAATAGGAACAGAAAGCAATAAATAATTGAAAACAATAAACTGAACTTCAGCTACTTGTGGAAAAAGATCAAGCAGCCGAACATAAAAGTAATTGGAGTCTACGGAAAAAAAAAAATAGACAGGGACAGAGTGGAAAATATTTGAATAAACAATGGCTATTTTAAAATTTGTTAGAAATCAAAAATTCACTTTATTAATGGGCTTTGTTATTATAACAAAATACCTGAAAGTGGATAATTTATTAAGAAACAATATTAAGGCATTTATTTTACTTAGAGTTAAAGAAGTCCAAGAGTGTGGTGGGAGCATCCTCCTGGGCTTGGACAGGGCCTCATGGCAGATGGCATGACAGTATGGTGGATGGAATCATGGTAGGAGCCCATGGGAGGATGATAGAGTAAGCAAGAGATTGGGGGAGGGCCAGACTCATAATTTAAAAAAAAAATTAGGGGGGAGGAGGGTAACTAATAGACTCCCATGAAATCTGCATCAATCCCTTCCAAGGGTGGTAGCCCATGACCTAATTACCTTCCATGAAGCCTGCCTGCCTTAAAAGTTCCACCTCTCCACACTGCCACAGTGGGGATCCAACTTCCAGCATAAGGACCTTCAGGGCACATACTCAAACCATATCCAAACACTAGAGCCCCAGAACAAGAAACTCAATGAAGCACAAGTGAGAGAAACTCACTTTCACATACATATCCCACCCCAGACCAGGGCATATCAAAAGCATATTGCTAAAACCAGTGATGAAGAGAAAAATATTATAAAAGTTACCATATGAGAAGGACTATATATAACTATAAAAAGCAATCAGACTTCTTATTAAAAATAATGCAAGTCAGAGGACAGTGGAACAATATCTTTAAAGTGCTATAAGATAAAATTTGTACACCTGGAATTTTACATTCAGAAAAAAATATATTATTCAAATATAAGTCCAAATAAATATTTTTTTCTAATAAAAGCTAAGGGAACTTATTGCTAACAGACCTGTACCACAATAAGTATTAACATTTCTTCAAATGGAAGAGAAGTGTCACCAAATAGAAATGCAGATAGATATATAGACAGGGACGAAGAAAGTAAAGAATTAATAATTTATGAGTGAACATAAGGCACACTTTAAAAAATCCATTTTAAAAGATACATGGTATAGCCTCAACTGTAATGAAATAAAATGTAAGAAAAGATTAGCACATAAATAGAAGAAAGGAATGAAAGTACCTTATATAATTTTACCTTGCATGTGAGGTGGCATTGTGTTTTCTGATGACAAGTTAAAGATGAACAGTATAAACTCCTGAGCAACCACTTAACATTGAACAAATAGGTATCGCTACTAATCCAATATTGGTGATCAGATAGAATCATAAAACATACACAATCCAAATAAGGCAGGATAAGGTGAGAAGATGGAACAACAAAGAAGTGGATCAAATAGAACAAATAGCAAAATGATAGATTGAGCCTCACCATACTAATAATTACATTAAATCTCAATTCTGTGAACCCTTTAATCAAAATGGAGAGATCATCAGACAGAACAAAAGCAAGACAATTATTTCCTTCCACATGAAGCATACTTCAAATGCAAAGAAGAATATCAGAGTAAAAAGGATGCAGCATTGCGTACCGTGCAAATAGTACAAATAAGAATACTATACTGACTATATTAATATCATATCTATTAGGTCTCATTAAAGAAATCTTACCAAACATAAGAGAGGCATTTCATAATGATAAGAAGGGCACTCAAGCTATCAAGAAGAAGTGGCATTCTAAGTTTGCACATACCAAATAACAGTTTCAAACACGATACAAAAACTGACAAAGTTGAAAGAAGACACAAATCCATAATTATAATTGGAGATTTCGACAGTTCTCTCTACATAATCTATGCAACAAGTAGACAGAAAATAAGTATAAAAATGTGAAAAATTTTCAAATCACTTACAGAACATTTTATTTAACAATATAATACATGTTCTTTTTACGTGATCATGAAGCATTCACCAAGAAAGACCATTTTCTGGACTTTAAAACAAACACCGATAAATTTTAAAAGGTTAAAGTGATCCAAAATATTTTCTAAATAATGAAATAGAATCAAATTAGAAATCAACAACAGAATATATATGGAAAATCCACAAATACTTAGATATTAAACAACACTCTTATATATCCCATAGCTCCAAGAAGAAATCACAATGATCATTGGAACATATTTCGAACTGAATGAAAATGAAAACACAAGATATGAAAGCTTGTGTGACAGAATTAAAGCAGTTCTTTTTTAAAATTAATTTTTTATTTGTTTTAGTTAGTTATACACGGCAGTAGAATGCATTATGCACTTTGATATATAATACATAAATGGGGGGGGGGTAAAATTTCTCATTTTTCTGATGGTACATGTTGGAGAATCACACCAGTCATGCCGTCGTATATGCACATAAGGTAATAATGTCTGTTTCAATCTACTATTCTTCTTATCCCCATATCCCCTCCCCTCCCTTCACTCTCCTCTATCTAAAGCAACTCGGTCATTCCCTGTCTCCCTACCCACTGCTTATTGTGAATTAGCATCTGCATATCAAAGAAAATATTTTGCCTTTGGTTTTTTTGAGATTGGCTTATTTAGCTTAGCATGATATTCTCCAACTCCATCCATTTATCGGCAAATGCCATAATTTTCATTCTTCATTAAAGCTGAGTAATATTCCATCGAATATATATACTACATTTTCTTTATTCATTCATCTATTGAAGGGCACCTAGGTTGGTTCCACAGTTTAGTTATTGTGAGTTGCTATAAACATTGACGTGGCCACATCACAGTAATATGCTGATTTTAAGTCCTTTGGGTATAAACCAAGGAGTGAGATAGCTGGGTCAAATGGTGGTTCCATTCCAAGTTTTTTGAGGAATCTCCATATCACTTTCCATAGTGGTTGCACCAATTTGCATTCCCACCAGCAATGCATGAGTGTACATTTTCCCCCACATCCTTGCCTACATTTGCCTGTATTCTTGTTGTTGTTGTTGCTCTTGTTGTAGATGGACACAATACCTTTTATTTTATTTATTTATTTTTCTGTGGTGATGAGGATTGAACCCAGGGTCTCACACATACTAGGCAAGCACTGTACCACTGAGCTACTACCCTTGATGATTGCCATTAGGGACAGTAGGAACATATTTCAACATCGTAAATGTTATATGCTAAACCCAAGGCCAGTATCATTCTAAAGAGAGAAAAATTGAAAGCATTCCCTCTAAAAACTGGAACAAGACAAGAATCCTCTCTTTCACCACTTTTATTCAACATCATCCTTGAAACTCTAGCCAGAGCAATTAGACAGAATAAAGAAATTAAAGGGATACAAATAGGTAGAGAAGAACTCAAACTTTCACTAACTGCCAATGACATGATTCTATATTTAGAAGATCAAAAAAATTCCGCCAGAAAACTTCTTGAACTAATAAATGAATTCAGCAAAGTCGCAGGATATAAAAATCAACACCTATAAATCGCATGCATTCCTATAAACCAGTGATGAATCCACTTAAATCAGTCCTTAGAGAAAATTTTATAGCTTTGAATGTTAATATTGGTATAGAAGAAAAGTCCATATTGCCTAAAAATTTATTTTGTCCCCGTGTCTCAGTTGTGGAACATTTACAAAAACTTAAATATAAAACATGATATATAATTATATTTAATAATAAAACAATCTTAATAATTAAGTGTAATAAACATAGTTAATATATTGGCAATTAATATATAGTCTATATAAGCTTTTCATTATGATTTCCAGCCTATTTTAATGCACTTCTGTCAATTTAGTTGAAATATTTGCAGATTGAGAACTTGAGACTTACTGGGTTAAGAGGCTAAAAACAGAAAATTAAATTCAAATTGGATAGAAGAAAATCAGTGAATAAAAAAACGAACAAAATGTCAATGAAATTGAATTTTTAAAATAAATACATTTGATAATATTTTAGATAGATGAACTGAGAGAAAAAAGGAAGAAACAATCAAAGAGGGATTTTACTATATAGATCCATTTACTATATAGATCCTGTATATATAAAAAGATTAAGAAAGAAATATGATAATGGGGTAGAGAGAGAGAGAAGATGGGAGGGGTGGGGAGGAAGGATAGTAGAAGATAGGAAAGGTAGCAGAATACAACAGTTACTAATAGGGCATTATGTAAAAATGTGGATGTGTAACAGATGTGATTCTGCAATCTGTATACGGGGTAAAAATGGGAGTTCATAACCCACTTGAATCTAATGTATGAAATATGTCAAGAGCTTTGTAATGTTTTGAACAACCAATTAAAAAAAGAAAAAAAGAAATATGATAAGAAACTTGTGCCAATAAATTAAACTACTTACATAAAGTGGACAAATTCTTTTAAAGTCACAGGTGATCAAATTTAACTCAAGAAGAAATGGAAAGTTGGAATATCCATGCATTATAAATTAAATTAAATTAAATTTTCTCACAAGAAATGCACCAACTCTCAATGACATCACTGGTAAATTCTAACAAAGATTTAAGAAAACATTTGAAACATAGCTGCAAAAGTCCTTTACAACATGCTGGTAATAAAAGCCAACAATACCTTAAAAAGATCATATGCCATGAACCAGTGAGGTTTTTCCAAGTAAAAAAAAAATTGGTTTAACATTTGAAAATCAATTAATGAGTTCACCATATGTGATTAACTCAAATTTGATTAAAAAATGGGCAAAATTTAGTTCTCATTCATGAAAGACTCATGGATATGTACTAGTTGAAGATAATTTTCTCAACTGCCAGCTGTTAAAATTAATAGTCAAAGAAAATGTTTGTTCTCTTAGAACAGTAGAAAAATAAGAGTGCCTTCTTTTGTCATTCAATATTGCCATACTGTTCTTAACCAGGGCAATGAGACAAGAAACAGAAATTAAAGAGGTTAAGATTGTAAAATAATAAGTATAAATTTTATTTACTTACATAAGATTTGGTTGTGTATATAAAAAAATTGATGGATAATATTCTAGGATTAGTAAATAAATTTAGTAAGTTTTTAGAGTAAAAGATCAATATATACAAATCAATTGTATTTCTAAATATGAGCAACAATCTGAAATCTATGTAACATATCATTAAATTTCATTAAAAACAGAGAGTGTGAACTTTCACAAACATATGAAGACCTCTACACAGAAAACTATGAAATGTTGCTGAGAGAAATTAGAGAGGAATAACTGGATATAAATATTATGCACATGGATTAGAAAGATTATTAGTAGGATATCAATTTTCCCTAAGTTAGTGTATAAATTCAAACAATCTCAATCAAAATGCCAACAGCCTTTTAAAAACAGGAATTGAAAAACCAATTTGGAATGTATATAGAAATGTAAAATACCTGGAGCAACCAAAAAAAACATTTTAAAGGAAAAAAGTAGGATATTAATGTTGGTGTAAAACTACTTAATCTAGTCAGTGAGGCTATAAAATAACAACACACATATAAATCAGTTTAATAAACTGAAGAATATAGAAGTAAATCCATGTATATGTAGCAAACTGTTTTTCAGCAATAGGGCCAAGGTATTTTAATGTGAAAATGATATTTTAAAGAAACTTACATTGGGTTATTAGTCATTTTATTGTTGAATAGTAAGATTATATATATTTATAATCATATATATATATATATATATATATATATATATATATATATACATTTCCCTATTGAGTAGAAAGATGTCTTTTCACTTTCTTTTTTAAAATTAATTAATTTATTTAAATTATGTATAGATGATAGCAGGATACATCTTGATTCATTGTGCACATTTGCAGCACAACTTCACATTTCTATTGTGGGAGGCCATCCTCGTATGTGATTTGAGTCACCTCCCTGGCTGGGTGAGAGGTGCCTAGACACAGCTGTGTCAGAGCCTTCTCCACCCTTCTCCAGGTCCGGGGCTTGTCCGTGCAGAGGCGTGTCTGGCCACTGACCTGAAGACCCAATCGTTGCCCCTGACCTTGGGATGCTGCCCCCCTTAACCTTCATTGGATGGGATTTTCCCTGGAATTTTTTGTTCCCTAATAAAAGCCCACTCCCTGGCGTGCTCCCCCTCTCTCACTAGTCTCTTCTGTAAACCTCGCCACCGAATTACGTGGCTGGAGGCGGGAGCTAGGAGAAGCCATCCTGCAGCTGATTTTAAAGGTAATTGGAGTCTTGTCTCTTTAATTTAAAACTCCCTATCATTTTCTCACTTTTCAAACCTTCTTTCATGAAGCCAGCGTGGGTCGCAGGCTAGATGCTACGGTTGTACATGATGTAGCATCACACCATATGTGTGATCAGTCATTCATGTACCTGGGGTAATGATGATCATCTCATTCCATCATCTTTCTTGCCCCCTAGTACCCTTTCACTTTCTTGATATTGTCTTATTTATTTATTTTTCTTTGCTTGAGTGTTAGATGTCATTATCTAAAAAATCTTTGTCTAATCCAAGATCACAGAGCTTTACATCTAAGTTTTCTCTAAGAATTTTTGTTTTAGCTCCTATGTTTAAGGTTTTGATCTATTTTCATTTATTTTTTTTTGTTTATGGTACGAAGGGAGGGGAACTTTATTCTTCTGCATGTGGATATCCAGTTGCCCCATATTCCAAATATTAAACAGACTAACCTTCCATAATCGAGTTGTCTAGTCACTCCTGTTGAAATCAGTTGTCAAAGGTGTGTGGTATACTATACAATCACAAGAATAAGTTATACTCCATGTATGCAGAGTATGTCAAAATGCACTCTAATGTCATGTATATCTACAAAGAACAAATAGAAAAGACAAAAACGGTGTATGGGTTTATTTGCATACTCGCAATTCTATTGCATTGATCTACATGACTACTTTATTTTTTTCTTTTTTTTAATTCATAACAGTAGAATATATTATGATATAATTATACAAGCATGGAATATATCTTATTGCAATCAGAACCCCATTCTTGTAGTTGTACATGATGGTGGAATCTACTTAGATATTTTCATATATGTACATAGGAAAATTATGTTAGTTTCTTTCTCATGTCTTTCCTATCCCCCGTCCCTTCCTTTCATTCCCCTTTGCTTAATCTACTGTGGATCTGAGACTTTATACGTATAGTACACAGTCTCCATAGTACACAGTCTTGGTTACTGTTGCTTTGTAGGGAGTTTTAAAAATTGAAAAATGTTAGTCGGCCAACTTTGTCTTTTCTCAGGATTATTTTGACTATACATTAACGTTTTTTTAAAAGATAACCAATTATGAAAAGCTTAAACAAGTCAAAGTGATGAGAGACTCAATTCATCAAGAAGCTATCACATCTTCAATATCTGCACACCTAATTTCAGAGTTTCAAAATGAATGAGACCAATTGATAGAACTAAAAGAAAAAAGAGACAAACCCACAATTATATTGTGCTAGATTTAATATTTCAACTCTTCTTTCTATAACTGATGTAGATTGATTTGTATTGATTTCTATACAATCAATACAAATCAATCTATTTGTATTGATTGTATAGACAATCAATAGAAATAGAGAAAAAAAGGAACTATGGAAGAAATATTGAAAAAAGGGAAATATTAATGAATAAAAGGAAGCTACAGTTCCAACTAACTTATCATGATTTCAACAGCTTATTTTCAAAAAACACTATTTTAAAATGGAAGAACATATATTCTTTTCAGGTATTTGTGGGGCATTCACCAAAACGGACTATTTTCAAGAATTTAAAACAAGTCCTGTATACATCTGAAAGGATTAAAATGGCACAGAGTATCTGTTATTGCTATCATGGAATTTAATTAGAAATGAACAACAGAAAGGTATGTAGAAAAGACCTGAATGTTTGAAAATTAAACACCATACTTCTAAATAACCCATGGGTCAAAGAAGAAATCAGAAGGAAAATTGGAACATATTTTGAATTGAATAAAAATGAAAACAAAACACATCAGGATTTGTGTGATGCTGCTAAAGCAGAGCTCGGGGATAACCCATAACATTAAATTTTTATAGAAGACTAGAGAAATGAGGTAAAAATCAATGATCTATCTTTCCATCTTAAAAAGGCAGATAATGAAGAATAAACCCCTTATAAGTAGAACTGACTAAGCGATTGCACATATCAACAGTGTGCTCCTTTCTGTCACTGGGTAAGAATCCTTAGTATGGATATAGTTTTGCATATTTTAATTGGATTGCTTGCTTTCTTACTGTGTATTTTGAGAAATTAAAAAAAAAAGTGTTCCCAAGAATCTACTACAGTTACTCTCAAAAATTTTCACCAAGATTATAGATTTTTTGAGACTTTTACTGGAAGGACCTCAGATGTCATGAAAAGAGGAAGAAACAATAAGCTAAGAACCATTGTGGTTTTGGTCACACAACTATACCAATAATGATGTATTTTATTTTTAGATGTCAAATGTTTTCCTTGGAAAAGAATCAAAACGTAGTTGCACTTAGGAAATATCTATTAAGACATTTTTTGAACGCTAACCATATGCAAATTGGTGCTAGGCGCCAAGAAACTTTTGTTGGTTTATTAATAGTAAGATCTTAAACTTGACAACCGAAGAGAACTTGATTAAATTTAAGCTATTAAAGTTAAGATTATAGAGAATAATATTTCCAGAAGCAGCAGCTTACGGAGTGCATTTCTCCCCCCTCACATGATATTTACTCCGCAGCTTTTTTAATGAAATATCAGCAGTTTCCACAGCCTCCACATAATGCACCCCATGAAGCAGAAATTATTTGTGGTGTTGTTTATCCTTGGCTCCAGGTTTGGGGCAGCAGTAGGGACATATTTTCTCCAGAGAAGGCTCAGCCAAGAAAAGGAGGGTTAAGGTGTGGGGCTTTGGGTTCTGGGTGACAAGACCCCTTAGATTTCTATACCATTGGAGGTTTGCTGAAAGTGAGGTTGCAGAATAAATTTGGCCCCAAATATGGAGGCAGGGAAGCCTGGTGGATGATACAGAGAGGTGAGATAGGCAATATGCAAACAAAAAATCGAGTCAAAGGGTGCACGCAGCCTAGTAAGAAGAGAGTCGTTTTAGTCTCTCCCAGCACCAGTGATGTGGGAAAAAGAGACCAATTTCCATTTCCACCCTGAGCATCCAGTGTACTCTAAGACCTCAGCATCACCCTTTACACATGGATGAGTCAGTCATAGCCAATGGTCCTAGGATGAGTCAGGCAAAGGGGGAAAAAATAAAGACTCTGACTCAGATGCTCTAGCCCTTGGAAAAGAAAAAAAAAAACCAAACACCTCTCTGGGTTCCTGCGTGTCTATGAAGACTGTGATGAAGAATAGAGATCACAGCAGAAACTTCAAAGGAGAATTTAGAGGGAACTGCGACCATGCAGAGAAATCGCAAGCTTCTAGAGACCAGACTGCTTTGTGTGCGTATCTTCATACCCACCTCTGCACTCAGCAATGCTTAGGTCCTGACGGAGGGAGGGAAGATGAGGAAGGACTGTTCTAAGCAGGATGAAGAAGCAAGCACGCCTGCCTGTCAAGGCCACAGCCAGGGATACCTTCCCGTGGCTAATGAAAGCCTGGCAGTGACAGTGCTCAGGACAAGCAGAGCTAAGCTTGCAGGAAGAACACAAGGTCCCCCAACCTTGGCTGGCTTAGTGCACTGAGCTGTCGGCCATCGTCATCTTTCCCCCGGCCCTTCCCGGACATGAAGGCTTTCAGGTGATCCTGGGACTTCTCATTACTGGAATCTAGGTCACAAAGGTGGGGATGCAGGCAGTCACCGTGCTTTTAATAATTAACTAAAATGGATTCCTTAGCCAAAGGTCATTCCTTTTCTACCTTTCAGAACCTCAGACTCCTGGCACCTGTGCACAGAAGTGAAAAATGGTGAACAAATCATTGAACTTGGAAGCCCCTCCACTTCCCACCCATGTATGTGTCGACCCTGCAAGATCCGAGTTCTGAGATAGAAGCTGCTGCTAACTAGTGAGACACTTAGCACCTCCCTGGGATACGGTGTCACCTGTGCCCACGAGGGCACTGGTCTTGCACTTTGCTCACACAGGGATGTGGGCTGAAAAATATGTGACAAAGCAAGGAATAAAAATGCTAATGAAAGGGCCCAGTCTTTTCTCTCTTAATTGGTTCTTTTTAGTTACACATGACAGTATAACCTATTTGTGATATAATTAGACAAGCATGGAATATATCTTATTCTAATTTGGACCCCTTTCTTGTGGATGTAGATGATGGCAGGATTCACTGTGCATTCTTGTATGTGCTTAGGAAAATTATGTCAGATTCATTCCACTGTATTTGGTTTTCCTATCCCTTCTCCCTTCCCTTTCTTCTCCTTTGTCCAATCTACTGAATTTCTATTCCCCCCCGATCTCCACATTGTGGATTAGCTTCCACATATCAGTGAAAACATTCAACTTTTGGCTTTTTGGGGGACTGATTTATTTCACTTACCATAATAATCTCCAGATCCATTTACTGACAAATGTCATAGAGACATTCTTCTTTATGGCTGAGTAATAGTTCATTGTATATATACACCACATTTTCTTTATCCATTCGTCTGTTGAAGGACATCTAGTTTGGCGTCATAGCTTAGTTTTTGTGAATTGAGATGCTATAAACATTGATGTGGCTGTATCACTGTACTATTCTGCTTTTAAACCTTTAAAAATATACCAGAAGTTGGAAGGCTGGATCAAATGATGGTTCCATTTCTACTTTTTTGAGGAATCTCCATATGGCTTTCCAGAGTGGCTGAACCAGTTTTGCAGTCCTACCAACAAAGTTTGAGTGTACCTTATTCCCCGAATCCTTGCCAACATTTATTGTTACTTGTATTCTTGATAATTGCCATTCTGATTGGAGTGATATATAATCTCAGTGTTGTTTTAATTTGCATTTCTCTAATTGCTAGAGATGTTGAACATTTATTTATAAATTTTTCGACCATTTTTATTTTCTCTTTTGAGAAGCATTTGTTCAGTTCCTTTGTCCATTTATTGATTAGATTTTTTTGGATGTGTGTTAAGGTTTTTTTTTAAAACATTGTAAAAGTTACCACAAACTCAAGGCCAATATCATTCTGAATGGAGAATGACTGAAAGCAGTTCCTCTAAAAACAGGAACAATACAGGCATACCCACTTTTGTCGATTCTATTCAACATAATCCTCGAAACTCTAGTCAGAACAATTAATCAAAAGAAAAAAATTTAAGGGATACAAATAGGAAAAGAACTCAAATTCTCTGTTTGCCAACCACATGATTATATATTCAGAAGACCTAAAACTCCACCAGAAAACTTCTAGCACTCAGAAATGAATTCAGCAAAGTAGCAGGATATGAAATTAAAACCCATAATCCAATTGCATTTCTACACTCCAACAATGAATCAGCTGAAACAGAAATTAAGAAAATCATCTCATTCACAATAGCCTCAAAAAACAATACAACTAAAAAACTTGTGACTCAATCTAACAAAAGAGGCCAAGGACCTCTATAATGTAAACTACGGAACACAAAACAGAGAAATTGAAGAAGACTTCAGAAGATGGAAAGATTCCCATGTTCTTGGATAGGCAGAATTAATATTGTCAAAATGCCCATACTACTAAAAGTACTACATAGATTCAATGCCATTCCCATCAGAATTCCAATGACGTTCTTCATAGAAATAGAAAAAGCAGTCAGGAAATTCATCTGGAAAACATAAGAGGCCCAGAATAGCCAATCCTTAGCAAGAAAAGTGAAGCAGGAGGCATCACAGTGCCAGACCTTAAATTATACTACAGAGCTATAGTAACAAAAACAGCATGGTTCTGGCACCCAAACAGGCAAGAAGACCAGTAGAACAGCCTAGAAGACAGAGAAACAAACCCACATCAATATAGTTACATCACATTAGTCAGAGGCACCAAAAATACCCCGGAGAAAAGATAGCCTCTTCAACAAATAGTGCTGGGAAAACTGGAAATCCATATGTAGTACAATAAAAGTTAATCCATATTTCTCACCCTGCACAAAACTCAAAAGTGGACCAAAGACCTAGGCATTGACCCAGAGGCCATGCACACTAGCAGAAAAGGAAGACCTAAAGCTTCAACACATTGACTTAGGAACTGACTTCTTTAACAAGACTCCTAAGGTGCGAGAAGTAAAAAAAAAAAAAAAAATCAATGAATGGGATGACATCAAACTAAAAAGCCTCTTTACAGCAAAGGAAACAATCCAGTGCATGAAGAGAGAGCCTACAGAATGAGAGAAAATCTTTGCCACCTGCATCTTAGATAGGGCATTAATTTCCAGGATATAGAAAGAACTGCTTTTTTTTGTTTTCTTACCTGATATTTTGTTGGATAAATACTGTTCTGCTTTTCTCTCTTTTAGACAGACACACACACAAAAAGGGTTTTTGTTCTCTGGAGAATCTACTATTGACTCTATGAGTTTGGTTTGTATAGCCAGGGAAACCTCTGCAGAAATTTTCCAATTTGTTGTTGAAGTTTTTGTTGACTTCTACCTTACCTGGAGGCTTCTTTTGTCTGGGTCTGGTTTTGCCTCCAAAATCATCAAAGCCTTTGCCAGTGCTCCTGGGTGCTGTCCTGCGGAGTTCTCCTGCAGCATTACTAGGCTCTGGGTCCAGGGAAGGCCTGGTGAGGAAGGTGAACAGCAGGGAGAGTTCTGGGGGGACTTCTTTATCCCAGACTATCCTGGGGTCCAGGTGGATTCCTATGAAAATGAGTCTCATAGGGACCAGCTCTTTGTGGAATTAAATTTGCTCTCTGAGATTCCGTGTCTGTGCCTCTGTGAAATATATTTCCAGTCCTGAGATTTTAAGGACAGGAGGAAAGAGTTCCCTCTGAAATCTAGAATGAAATGTTTGACGTCACCAAGTCCCATCCCAAACTTGGAAATAAATGTGACTGGCATGTGAATGGCACCGTTATCAGAGTTTCTTCCTTTTATTCTTGATACTTCTATTGGAGTCAGCTAATTTTCAAATGCCTTGTTGAGCTTGTGAAAATATTAAAAATAAACAAACGGAGGACTTTCGTGTAGAGCTATTAAGCTCTTCATTAATCAGCTCTTCATTACCCCAAGAAGTAAAGAATTGAGGAGTGAGCCAAGAGGTCTTTTAAATATCCAAAATGATGCCACAAAATAAATCTACGCTCCGCAATGCATTTTCTGCAGTTAGTTTGCTAAGAGTTTCATCATGAATGAATTCTGAATTTCTCGAAAGGCATGTTCTCTGTCCGTTGAGATGATGATGCGGTTTTCCTTTTGTTTCTGTAATTGTGGTGAATTGCATTGATTTTACAGTGTTAACCCCATTTTTATTCCTGGAATAAATCCAACATGATTGTGATGCATAGCCACGTTCCAGTTCTGCCTCAGCCCTTGTCAGATTTTGCTATTAGGTTATGCCCTTAACAAATAAATGGGGAAAAGCTCCCTCATTTTTATTCTCTGAAGCGGTGTTTTTGTAAGATTGGTATTTGAACAGTGATCATCTGGGCCACCTATGTTCTTTGTAGAAAGACTTCAACTTACAGTAACCCTCCTTACCTGTGGGGGGAGAGGTTTCAAGACCTCCAGAGAGTACCTGAGACCTCCAATAGTACCAAAGCTTATAGTTTTTTCCCCTACATGTAAATACCTATAATAAAGCTTAATTTATAAATTAAGTACAGTAAGAGATTAATGACAATAACTAATATTAAAATAGAACAGTTATAACACTATACTGTGAAAATAGTTCTGTGAATACAGTCTCTTTCAAAATATTTGGTTGTACTTTTAACTTCTCTCTTAAAGGAAGCACCGTTTGGCATATCTGAATTGCCATCATTATTACTCTTGTGCTTTCGGGCCATTATCAAGTAAAATAAGGTTCCAATGAACACAGACACTGCAATGCCGTGACAATTGATGTGATAACCAGGTTGGCTGTTTAGGAGCCTCCCAGGTAGATAGCATACACACAGCATGGATTCTCTGGACAGAGAGATGATTCATGTCCTGGGTCAGAGGGAGTGTGAGGGTGAGAGATTTCATCATGTTACTTAGATTGGTGTTGAATTTACAACATATGAATTGTTTATTTCTGGCATTTTCCATTTACTGTTTTTGGACCACAGTCTATCTCAGGTAACTGAAAAATGGAAAACTAAGGTATAGTTAAGGGGGAAGACTCCTGGATGCATTCAACTTCTTTAATAAGATTGTTCAGATTATCTAAATTTTTGTATTACATCTTGTGAGTTCTACTTTTCTAGGTTTATATTATTTAAAACATTTCAAGTTTTTCATATAAAATCACTACAATATCTTCTTATGGTTTCTCATGTATTCATACGATCACAATGGATATTTTTTTGGGCATGCTTTCTTTGTTTCTTGATCTGTCCAGGTAAGGACTTATCAACTTGATTAATTTTTCTAAAGAACGAAATTTGGGGCTTTATTGATCTCTATTTTGTTTGTGTGCTATTTTTAAAAAAATATTTGCATTAAAAATCTTATTATTTCACCAATTTAATTTTCTTCAGGTTTTAATGAATTTTCTAATTTATTGATTTACAAATTCTAATTGGATCCAAGTTACAAATGCCTAATTGATTTATTTCAGTCTTCTTTTCTAGCATATGCATTTAAGGCTTTATAATTCCCTATAATCACAACTGTGAACTTTATTTGATAAATTTTATATGTACTATTTTTGTTGGCATTCAAAATATTATTTTCTAATTTCCTTTGGGATTTATTTTTTACTTATTGGTTTTTGTTTGAAGGACTTGGTTTTACTGGTAAATGTAAGGCTTTGAAATATAAACACAATTTCTAACACAAAGAACCCCTTTGAGGATAAGGGCCTTATTTAAAGAAAAAAACAATATTACTTATTTATTTATACTATTTTCCTCTTTTTATGGTGTATTTATTTTTATTATTATAAGCTCAACTGGCAAAGATTATCACTTATTGGCTGTTAAGAAATATATATTTTTATTTCAAAGCATATTGGAGTTTCTAGTTGAGTTCCTTTGTAAATCAGAGAATATAAACTATACATTTTTAATTTTTTGAATTTTTTTTTGTGACTTACTCTATAGCCCAGCCCATGGTCAGTTTTGGAAAATGTTTTGAATGTAGTTGAAAACAATGTATGTTTTGCAATTCTGTGACTGTGGGATATTTATATCTATAGGTACGTGTAAATAAGATCAACAAGATTGCTAATGAGTTTTTAAAATTTTTTTTCTATATCCATACTGATTCTTTGTATGTTTTATCAGCTTCTGAAAGAAGTATGACAAAATCTGCTATGATTTGATATCCCAGGTGTGGTGTGGAAAGAAAGAGAACTATTGAGTCTGAAGCATAAATTTGATAAAGAAAATGAACATCCTTGGGTTGAAAACCTAAGTGGATGGATGACCCATTTCCTAGGGGTCCATTTCTATTCAAGCTCTGGAATATTCATAAAAGCCTAGGAAACTGATAACAGCTGAGGGAATAACAAGAGAAACACATGTAAAACAAGGTTATCATTTCCCAAAGCTCTGTTAGATGAGGGCTTGGGAAAGAGAAGTCCAAATAAGAAAAGGAAAATTGTTATTGTACTTGTACCTTCACAGACTGAGATTCATATCTGCTACCCAGGGGTATAATAACAGAAAACATCATAGATTTTAAGGGGTTACTCGTGAGTTCAAAGAAATAAGGTTGCGTAATAAAATAAAAATAATTGTGCAAATAAATAGTAAGCACTGGATAAGAGACAAGTTAGAAGTTCTTATAGCAAATAATAAGTAATCAAATAAAACCATTATGGTACCTTTACATATGTGCCTATGTGCATACTAGGGAATCTGAAGAAATGCAAGACAATCCTGTCTTAAAAAGTTTGCATTCTATAGACTAAAAGCCTGTAAAAATGTCTCCTTCAAGCCCGGATGATCTTGTCAGCTTCGTTTTTCTCTCTGTGACCTTTAATAGATAACCAGGAAGGCCCTCCTGGAAACTGCTTGTTCTTTGATGCTCTCCTCTAGCTCAGTGGTGGGTACAAAGGCTGGTATTTGTCAAGTTTTACAAGGCTGAGGAAAAGAAGAAAAAAAGGGGCAATATGGTGAATTTTTAAAAGAATGACGAATTTACTTAAGTAAAACACTAAAGGACTGTCCCGAGACTGTGCCTTGGTAGTTTCATGGTATAAAAAATTGTATGTATAAATTTATTTGTGTGTGTGTGTGTGTGTGTGTGTGTGTGTGTGTATTTAGTTTACTATCAGGGTTTGAACCCAGAGTTGCTTAAACACTGAGACATATCCCCAGCCCTTCTTATGTTTTCTTTTATTTTGAGACAATGTCTTGTTAAGTTGCTCAGGGCCTCGCTGAATTGCTGAGGCTGGCTTTGAACTTATCATCCTCCTGCCTCAGCCTCTCAAGTCACTGCAGTTGAAAACGTGTGCCACTTTGCCCGTCTAAAAATATTTTTTTTAATTTAACAAAGCAGGAATGATAATAATCGTGTGTGTGTGTGTGTGTGTGTGTGTGTGTGTGTGTGTGTGTGTGTATGGTACTGGGGATTAAACCCAGGGGTGTTCTACCACTGAGCTACATCCCTAGTTCTTTCAATTTTGTGTTTTGGGATAGGTCTCACTAAGTTGCCCAGGCTGGCTTGGAACTTGTGAGTCTCCCATCTTAGCCCCCTGAGTTGCTGAGATTACAAACATGTGTCATCACACCTGACTAATATTATTTTTTAAAAAATATATTTATTTTGTTAAATTAAAAAATACTGAATTTTACTAATTATTGAAAAAAAATTACATTTCACTGCCCTAGGGAGTCTTTGAGGGTCATAGAGGGATCCCCTTAAAGACTCCTTTGTGGGTGGATGGGTTGATCTGTTCCAATGCTAATCCTAAAGGTCTCCAACAAGGAAGGATTAACCACACCTCCCAAGAAGGGAACTTCTCTTTGGGAGTTGAAGCTAAACTGGAGAGATGTGGGCAGGAAATAGAAATAAGGAATGAACTTTTATAAGAAAAATCCCAGGGACTAAAAGATTATATAGAAGCTGGAGCCATCAGGGCTGCCATTATTCTTCTCAAGAAATCACTGATGGATAGAGTTATTTCACCAGTAATGCAGACAATTCCATAGAGTTAAGAGGAATGTCTTTTTCTCATATTTGATTTCACCATTATTTCTAAGAAAAATGGTATTTATTGTCAATAAGTGTGATGACTTTGAGTTAACTTGTCAAAAGGAAGGAGCCGGGCCACAGTTATACTACAGGGACACTGAACTAAAATCATGGGAACTCACACACAATTTTTTTTTTCTGGCTCTATAGGTTCCTCCCCTCCAGAGCCCAAATGACTAAGCAGAGAAGTTGAGTGCTTTGAATTTATAAGATATAAGAAAGATGGGAAAGCTGTTGCGGTGAGTGATGGCATTGTTTTGAGACAGAAGATGAAATTATACTTGAATAGTTAGCTGCATGCAAGGGGAGAGTACAGAGAGCAGGTCATAGTTTGAATTTTATCTTTATTTCTCCTCCATTATAATTTCCTCCTGACATTTGTCTGACTTGTGGGGAAGGAGCTTCATGCCTCATACTTCAGACGGTGTATTTGCCTTAAGGGAGGCTAAGACCACGTGGGGAGACTCACTTCTCTGTCTCAGGAAAGTAAAGAGTCCCAATTCCCTTGAATTTTAGAAGCCTTAGCTCCTGGAGCAAGCAGAAAACTAGTGGTTCCAGTGGAAGGGCCTGGTGGCACGAGGTCTACAAGGATTCTGATGAAAGTAAAAACTGAAAGCATCAGTATATCTCATGCAAACTTCTCCTGTTCCTGGAAAGAACTCTGGGGGATTCAGGAGGGTTGTGGTTCTGGGGATGCCCTGGGAGAGAGATGCAGTTCTGCTCTGGCTTAGGGGGCAGTACTGGGCAGGGTTCCCAGAGCAGCTGCAGTGGAGTAGCACTGTAGCACAGTACTCTTCCCCCAGGGGGTGCCACTGAGCTCAGGCAGTGCAGAGCTCATGTGCAAAGACCCTCCAAAGGAAAAGGGCTTTGCTTATGTTTGGTATCAAACTCGAAGCCAGTTTTCCAGTGGAGGCAGCCCATCCCCTCCCTTTGAGTGGTCTCTTCTTTGTACCCTTTATCTCAACACAGGAACTGTGATGTCTTCACTCACTCAACTTGAAACATGGTCTTATTTATTCTCATGGTGCATGATTGATTTCTTTCCTATTGTTCTTTTTTTTCTAGTACCTCTACTTCACTATTTTCAACTAAATACCAGTTCCTTTTCCTCTTAGGAAAAAAAAAAAAACCCAAAACAAACAACAACTCATGTCCTAACCATTTTCCTTGCTGAAGGGAGCTGGTGTTTTATGACAAAATCCTCATTATATTCCTAAAGGAGGGTGGGGTGATTGGGATGTGGTGGCCTGCAGACATGGTTAATACTCAAAATTTTCTCTGACATTTTTCTCTTATCTCTTAAATAGGTATATATTCATTTGTTTTTAAGTTGTGCATATATTATTGAACTGATATATGGATTTTAAAACACAGAAAATGGAACATTTAGACAAATGAGTAAAATTTGAAATATACAACATCTTAAGATACCTTATCAATGATGATGATTAACTACTTTTACTAGCTAATATCTTCAAGTACTATGTACCCTTGAGGCAAAAGTCCATCATTAATAATAATAGAGGTAAATGTATGTTATAATTGTTTCAGCTCACAGTGTGGTTGGTAAAGAGATCACACTAGCTATAAAAGGGACAGGACTTCTATTTTTTGGTGTTGTGCTTATTATGCTTGTGTTGTGAGGATTCTCTGCAGTCTGCAATTTATTTGTAGGGATTTTTTTTTTTCAGCATCTCATCTCTTTTGTGTTGGCTCTTGGAATAAAAACTAAACCAGATAGTCTAAAATCCACACAGATGGATACATGTACATTTCTGGTCTTGAAAGTAAATGTGCTGAAGGTGCATAATGAGTGAAATTGCCACTGTCGATGGCCCTGGGCCGTAGATTCAAACTCAGGACACCACCTACTACATATGACATGGGGCCTTCTGATGTAGGCACTAAGTAAGGGTGTCATAGCCAACTTACACGTTATAGTTCATATTAGTAACAGGATTTTTTTATTATATTAGAAATAAAAATAAATGTAATGTTAAAACACAGAAAATGTTTCCTTCTCAGTCCAATGAATTACCTTGCATGCCCACTAGGGTATAAACAGCCTACTGTGTGTGGGAACTACCATCAGTTTAGTGTATCTGTCAGAGATTTCTAGTGATCCACTTGGAAACCTTAAATTAAGACAATGCTTCCTAGCGTTAGATGTAGCCAAATGACCGCATTCTGGCCCCGGGGTCAATGCAGATGGAAGTGACGTGTGAACTTCCAGGTCATGCCCTTATAGGGCAGAGACATGCTGTTTGTTTGCCTCTTTACCCCTTTGTTTTGCCTGGAAAGTTCTCAAGATGAATGGGGGTGGAGCATTCATATCAGGCCTCATTATGAGACTAGAGGGAAAAAAATAGAAGTCCCCAGGGTCCTCAGGGATTGCAGAGCCATCAACAGCACTAGATCTCCTACCTGGAGAAGCTAAAATTCTGTCTTCTTCAACCCATTATTACCTGGGGGACTCTGCTCTAAGAGTGAACACATGTGACTTATGCAGTGAACTCTATTCCTAGCCCACCACACACTTACTCTTCCCATTTCTTGACAGTAGTGTTCTCTCTCTCTCTCTCTCTCTCTTTCTCTCTCTCTTTGGCATGTGCCTCTCCCACATACAAAAATATGTCCCGAGATGATTCCACAAGAGGCCCCAATTAGTCTGGAAATGATTTTGTTGTCCTCATCCATGAAATTTCCTCATTCAGACATGGGCAATGACCTACCTTGGTCAGTGGACTATGAGGGGTATTCTGTGGGAAGGCTTGTCTGCAAGAGTTGAGGTCATGTTACCAGCCCACTGGGTAAAGAGGGGGTCACCTCTATTTCTTTGCCTTATTTTGTTTTGAAATTTCATTCTACAGGGAACTGTCACTTTGTGCCTGGGCTTTGGAAACCAAGATTTCCCTCTATCTATCCCCCTTCTAAATCCCCATTCCAAAGATATGTGCTATTTTTTTCTTTCATCATGTTCTCCTATTTGTGGGAGGAACACTTCATGTTGAACTCAACTCTGAAGCCCCTACTGTACCTGCCATCCAACTTTTCCCCATGACGTTTGGCTTAGAACCGCTGAGGATAAGAGGGAAGGAGTAATTCAAGACACACCTGAAAGGGCCCCCCTTTCATGTGTTCCTGACGGCTGACTTGGTCCTGAAAGCTGTTGTTCATTAATCAGATTTCAAGTTTTTCTTAAATCCGATGAGATTCTAACGGGCCAATGACATTTTTCCTTTCTCATTAATTTTCTTGATAGAGCATAAAATTCCGGTCATCTCTTTTGGTGTTGTAGTGCATTACAAAAGTCTTACAAGCTGTATCTTCGTGCAGAGGTAGCTGGACTTTCTGTCTTTGCTCAGAATGCCTGCTCACAGCCCTCCTGCTCGCTCCCAGGTGTCCCTGACCCATAAATTGAGGGATTGACACCCATCTTTTTCAGCTCTCACAATTCCCCTGGAACATACTCCTGCTCTCCAGAGGTCCTTCCGCCAGTGGAGCATGCTCAGATCAAACTGATGAGAGCCTGGCACTGTGGCGTAGTCTCCGACAATGTACTTACAATGAATAATGAACCACCCAAACCTCGGAGACAGAAACCTTCAGAAGCCATGTTTATCCCTTATTGGGAAACATGTGTCTATATATCTTCATAGAGATGACACAGTCCAGCTTCTCCAAAGCAATTTGTCACCTTAAGGAATGTTTTAGGATGCTCCTCCAAAGTTCTTCTGAATATATCATCTACATATGAGAGCTCTATTAAAAAGTTTACATCTCTAAATACCTCCATCTGTTTGTGAAGAGTGTTGGGACTCTAGAGATGAAGCATACTTTTTAAATGAAAATTTAAATTGGGACAAATAATGTGATGGTGGTTTTATATTTTTTTTCCCTTGTCTTTTTTTCAGCATGTGTATCTGGTCATACTCTTTAAGCCTAACTTTGAAAACTACTGACTTTCTACCCAGTTGCCCTGGGTTATTCTGCTCTTGAGATATGATGTATGGGTCATGATTTGTCAATTTGTTTGGTCTCATATAAGTAGAGTTACACTGTAAATCTTCCAGATTTCTTATTATCATTCCAATAGCAAATATATTAGAACTTCTCGTCTCAAACTTGTCATTAAGAGGTCTTTAATATCTCCTGTTACATCTCTTGTGCTTGACCTAGTACTCTGTAAAATATTCCTTAAAGCATAGATCTCTTCATCTGGCACTCGTAAGGATAATAGACTCTCTTGGGTGGACGAGTCTCCTTTAATTGTGTTTGGATTTCTTATGTACTGGTAAATCACTAAATATGAAGGTGCTTAAATTATTTCCTCAGAATCCTACCCCAAACCTCCACTCTCTTTCTCTTGTTTCTCCTTTTTTTTCCTCTTTTCCTCATTTAGCTTATTGACATGTGCTCCATAAACTCCTTGTTTACTACCACATACCCCAGGTTTAAAGTAGGCCTTTGTAGTTGAGTCATAGAGGCTGATTCTATTAGGTCGTTTTATGTAAGGGACCTGCATGCCTTTCATACAATACATGAAAGATAAAGGTGATTTGTGTCCCTCTGTCCAGGAACCTGGCATAGATTTTCATTTATTTGTGCTGTTACTTTCCCTGGCAGCCGCACCAGTGTGAAGTTGCTAAAAAACCATTCTTTCAGGCTGGACCTACAGTGGTCACTTGGGGATGAGCTTGCAGTTTCAGATAGCACAGATGGTTCTGAATTAGGACTCTCACAGCAGTGCTATGCTACACAAAAATTCCGGGAGCACAATTCAGTGAATGTAATGGCAGCTTAGGGGACTGATTAATAGCATAGATGCTACAGCCAGGCTGCCTGCATTTGTATTCTGACTCAGCTGCTTATCACTGTGGCTTTGGTCAGGGTTTTAGATTTCCATGGGCCTCAGTTTCCTCAACCTGGGAATGGTATTAGCATCTGCTTCATAGGGCTACAGGAATTAAGTGAGTTATTATATGTTATTGTTTACAAAAGAACAGAGTGAGCATAATACAACTGTTTCTCTTTTGACATGCTAGGACTACGTCCGTCACCTCATTGGCCTGTGTCTCCATCTAGGATAGTGTGGTAATGAGGAAGAAGACTTATAAATATTATTGAAGGAATGCAAAGAAAGAAACTCTGATGTGCCAGGATGATGTGCCAGGATGATGCAAAATCGAGTAAGTTTGCAAACCAGGCTGCAAAGAACAAATTGCGGTAAGAACAAATCTACTAAATTCTGTTAGAAGCACCCACCTACACATCTCACTTGTGACCTATCAGCCTTGGGGAATAGTAAATCCTAAAAATTTCCCATAGTGCAGAGAAGAATTTATTTCTGCCTTTAGTAGCTATTCTTTGAGGATTGATTTCCGATATAAAGAACAGAGAAGTCAGAAGAAGTATAAAAAGATTCGGCTCCGTTTCCATTCCAGGGATAGAAAGAACACTGTAGGAATAGAGGAGAGCCTGGCATTCAATGTGGGGGCATTAAACTTGGGGTGCATGAGGGGAGCATTTGAAAGTAAGAGCGGTGTCAAGGACAGGCACTCCCATCTGGAACCTGATTTAAGATCCCAGGTTTCTGAGGTGCAGGAGTCTCCAGGACAAGGTTAGGCAGCCCAGCCTAAATAAAATAATGGAGCAGTTTAGTCAGATAGAAAGCAGACATATGGGGCATTTCAAAGCCTTGGGAACCCAGAAGACTCGTGGTATGGAAAACCAGCCCTATACCAAGGATGGAGTGCAGGAGAGGATTGCCCAACCAGAGACTTGGATGAAGATGCTCAATAGACTCAAAAATGGGTGTACAGCTGAGCTCAGGAAAATGTGGCTAATGATTCATGCAGACATGGCTCAAACCAAAAGAGTAGATCATCTGTTTTCCAGCTACAGACTGCAGACTGCAGTGCATATGTGTATATAAAGTCTCCACATGTCTAGATAAAAACTGAAAACAGGTTTAGTCCAGGGAGGCAGCTGACCCCCGCATTCTGTCTACCTATACCTGTCTATCTTTTTACCCATCTATGTATCCATCAATTTATCTTAAGGAATTTGGCTAACGGCTGGGAAGAATGGCACGTTTGAAGTCTGCAGAGTAGGCCAGCAGTCTGGGCACTGGAGAAGAGTTGCCATTTGAATGCAAAGTGGGTTTGCTTCTTTCAGGAAGGTCAATCTTTTTCTATTAAGACCTCCAGCTGACTGGATGAGTCCATCCACACTCTGGAGGGGACTCTCCTCAAAAATGTACTGATTGAAGTGTTCATTTCATCTAAAAATGCCTTCACAGAACAATTTGAAACCAATATCGGGGCCCCATGGAACAGCCAACTTGACACACACAGTGTCATCACAGAACGCCAGCCAGCAGGAGTGAGGTAGGATAGAATACATAAGAAACGGAAAGGGGACATAAAGAAACGACAAGGAAATGAGATTTTAATTCAAAACTTCTACATTCTTTTCCAGTTCTTTGCTTCCCTAAGCCAGTCTCTCTCTTTCAGCCCTGTTACTCCCAAATTCCTATAAATTTACCCATGCACTATTAATTAAATCCCCCAAAAGTTGATTAAGAGAGCTATAATATTTTTGAGAAGCCTAGAATTTAGGGAACTTTCCAGTGCCATCTATTGATCAGATCATGAAGACCTCTCTATCCTGAGAATTCTGAGACTGACCAGCCCCCATCAACCATCTTGAGATCACTAACTGATATAATTCATATATATATTTTTTTTTCTCATACCCACCTTCACCAAGTTCTCTTTAAAAGAACTAAAAACACTCAAAATGTACTTCTAATCTCGAGATGGCCCACTTTTTCCCTTGAGTGTATATCTTCTTTCCTAAATAAACTCCCCTGTGCCTCTGACTGGCAGGTGCTGAAATTTCTTTTCCATGATGTGTGCCAAGGACCTCATTGGTCCTGAGTTAAATTCCTTCTTGGCGGACGAGAGAGGCCTAGAAGCCAGTGAGTAAGTACATAGAGAGACAGAGATCCATTCCCATCTCCCCCACCCCTCTCACTGAGGTTATCTGAGGGACTGACCTTTTGCTCCAAATAAGGGTGATTACCTAAAGGAACCATTCAAATCACAAAACTGATCTATGCAATGCATTAATGGTTAACCGACGAGTAGAGAGATTCTTTCTGAAAGGCAGATTATAGACAAAATAAAGAATTTATATTTTCTCTGCATATCTGAATTTGCAGTGTGAGTGAACTTAGTGACACTTCCGTTAAACCAACAGTTTAAATTTCTGTCTCCTTTTAGGTTTCCCTGGAATATCGTCAGATGTTGAGATTCCGCAGCATGTGACATGGGATGTATTACTCATCTTGGTTTTGGTTGAAGACTCTCAGTATAGAGCTCCTCTGCAGCCATCTCCACCACATCTACCTTCCTATTTCAGAAGGAATCTAATTTAATTTAAAAAGACTGTGTTGGTAGATTTAATTATATTTTTAAAAATGCCCCCCAATGGTTATGAAGGAGGGAACAAGCACAGGTGATTTTTGAGGGCAGTGAAACTATTTTATATGATACTAGAGTGATACATATTATAAATTTGTCAAAATTTACGGTATTATATACAAACTCGCCACATTTTTTTTTTATCCATTCATCCACTGAAGGGCATCTAGGTTGGCTCCACAGTTTAGCTATTGTGAATTGTGCTGCTGTAAACATTGATGTGGCTGTGTCCCTGTAGTATATGCTGTTTTTAGGTCCATTGGGTATAGTCTGAGAAGAGGAATAGCTGGGTCAAATGGTGGTTCCATTCCCAGATTTCCAAGGGATCTCCATACTGCTTTCCAAATTTTGGCTGCACCAATTTGCAGTCCCACCAGCATGACTCAGCACTAAAAAAGAACAAGATCATGGCATTTTCAGGTAAATGAATGGCGTTAGAAAAGTTCATGCTAAGTGAAGTTAGCCAATCTCCCCCCCAAAATCAAATGCGGAATGTTTTCTCTGATATAAGGGGGGTGACTCAAAGTGAGTTTGGGAGGGAGAGCATGGGAGGAAGATTATTTCTAGATAGGGAAGAGGGGTGGGAGGGAAAGGGAGGGGGAAGGGGAATAGCAAGAATGGTGGAAGGTGATGGTCATCATTATATAAAATACATGTATGAAGATTTGAATTTGGTGTCAACATACCTTATATACAAACAGAGATATGATAAATTGTGGTATAAATGTGTATTAAGAATTGTATGCAAAAAAAGAGAGTACATGTAAAATGGCATAATTTGGTGTGAACATACTTTATATAAAGAGTTAAGAAAAATTGTGCTAAAAATGGGTAATAATGAGTGTAATGCATTCCACTATTGTCATGTATGTAAAAAATAAATTAAAAAAACTTACGGTATTATAGAACACAAAGAAGAATACTCATGTAAACTATCGACTTTGGCTGATAATGCTGTGGATTTGTCACGTGGCACGTACATTGACATGGGGGAGACTGTGTTGGGTGTGGAGAGGATACATGGGAACTTTGTACTTGATGCCAGACTTTGCTGTTAACCTACAATTGCTCTAAATAATCAAGTTTATTTATTCAACTCCATTGAAAGAGAAATAAAACATCCACCCTCTTGTTGTTTCTTTCAGTAAATGTTGTGAAGACCAAAAGAATGGCCAGTATCTCAAAATATGTGGGGGAAAAAATGTCCATGTCTAACAGGGATGTAAGTCAAAACAGCATTGGGATACCATTTTCACTTCAAACTGTGGAAGTTAAGGTCTCTTCCACCATATTAATAATGGGGTCATGGGAACTCTTATACAATGGTAGTATAACTGCAAAAGGCTAGAAACATTTAACTTACCTAAAACATTATTATAAAATTTAAAAAATTACTCATTGACTCACTCAGGAATAAGGTCTAAAGACATGTTGATAACACTGTGTGAAAATGTATTCAAAATGATGTTCATTGTACCATTTATATATGCATATATTTATTAATAACACCATAATTATACATATTATGTGTATATATATATGCATATATATTTTTTTCTCTGCAGTGTTGGGGATCCAACCCAGGGCCTTTCACATACTAGATCGACTAATGAGCTACACCTCCAGCCCAGCCCTATTTTTAATCATAAACACTGGAAACAACCATTAACAGAAGAGTTAAATAAATTATTTTTGATCCATTCTATAGAATATCCTACAGCTACATAAAACCATCAGTTTGATCTATTTGTAATAATGTGAAGTGATGCCTGTAATGTATTTTAAGGGAAAATGTATATTTCAGACTAGTGCATGTGGCACAGACTAGGAAAAAAAATGAAAGAAAGGAGACTACATATTTTTGTATTTGTCAATGCAGATAGAAGGAGGTAAAAGGATACAGAACACGCTGTTAACATTGATTACCTTGGGAATGAAGAAAAGGGGGGAAATTGCTGGCTTTTTCTTTATGTGCTGGAAGTTGTTTCGTTTTTATTGTTGCAACAAGTAGGTGCTACTTTTGTAGCTTGAAAGGAAAATTCAATAAATTTTAGTAGAGATAAAACAAAACAAAAGAGAAGCAGGATGATACGGCCTCAGGGTCAAACATCTATAGACAATCAGACCTTTTATACTGCCAAGAGTGACTGCCTCTTCGTATAGCTTTTGTGTATCACTATCCCAAGAAATCTGTTTCTTTCCTGTGCTCCGAGGGATGCTATAAAAAAATAAACCTTGTGCTGTCTGAGCCTCGTACATGGCTTGCTTCAGGATAAGATGTCTCTCAGTCAAGGCTCGGTAAGTGGGTGAAGAGAAAGATGTCTACTCCATTCCTGTCTCCATCCTGTCCTAAACTGGCATGTCTCCAGCCTAAGAGTAAAAGTAATGCCCCCCAAAGGAAGCTAAGACGACGAATACGTGCATCCAATCCAACATTAAACCTTGAACATATTACATTAGCCATCTAGTGATGCTGAAGCTGACCATCTCAGAACAATAGTGAATATTGAGTATGTATTATAGTGTATGTCGATCAGGACATTGGGGGTGGTTTGCTGGGTGATTCTGGCTCAGTCTCTCACAAGGTCAAAGTTTTGTCTGGGTTTATCTGACAGAGAAGGTGACTCACCAGCATGGCTGATGAGTTACAGCTGTTCATTGTCAAGAGTGCTTCATTCCTCCCAGGTATGCCTCTTCATAGGGCTGCTTAGTGACCTCATGACATGGAGTTGATTCCCCCAGAACTTGTAGTGATCCAAAAAAAAACAAGGAGAAAGTCAAAACACCTTTTATGACCTAGCCTTGAAAGTTACATGTCACCACTTTTGTATATTCTATTTACATAGAGCAAGTCACTAAGTCAAGGCCATACTCAAGGGAGGGGACATAGGTCCTATCTTTTGAAGGAAGGAATATCAGAGTTCGTGAATATAAAGTTATAACCACCACACAGTACTCACTTGGCATTATGATTTTCTATTTCAGGAATTTCCAAAAATTTCAGGTCCACTGATGCCACTCCACCCCCCACCACCCCCGATATTTGTGAATTTTTTTTCTCTCTTTTTCTTTTTCATTCACTTTCTTTCTCCGGTACTAGGAATTAAAATGAGGGTTATGGGCTGGGGATATAGCTCAGTTGGTAGAGTGCTTGCCTTGCAAGCACAAGGCCCTGGGTTCGAGAACCAAAACCAGGGTTATTTTACCATCAATTTATATCCCTTGTCCTTTTATTTATTTATTTATTTATTTATTAAGAACAGAATTAAGATGCTGAGGGTCTTGCTAAGTTGCTGAGGCTGGGTTGCAGTGCTCCTGTTTCAGTCTCCTGAGTCACTGAAGTAACAGGTGAGTACCACTAGGCCCAGGTGAAAGTCTTTTTCCTTTTTCTTAATAGATTTTTTTTTTAACTTCATGGGATTTTGGTGAGCTGAGTTCTTCATTCCCGTTTTAAGGACCTATACTTATTCTCATTTATCAGAAATCCACAGACTTCTGTAAAAATCTGTACTCTTACCTTTCCCCAGAAATTACAGATTCATCAATATAATCATCCCCAAAGTCCATTGGAACTAATTTCACAATGGTCCACATCCCTGTCCTCATCAGTCACCATAATACAATTGTCCCTTTGTTTCCACAGGGGATTGGTTCCAAAACCTCAGTGAATATCAAAATCCTCAGATGCTCAAATCCCTTTTATTCAATGACATAGCATTTGCATATAACCTGTGTGCATCTTCCTGTATATTTAAATCATCTCTAGATTACTTATAATATTGAATACAATGCAAATGCTGTATAAGTAGTTCTGACACTGTATTGTTTAGGGAATAATGATGAGAATAAAGTTTGCACATGTTTGGTGCAGATGCAGCCATCATAGACCTGACTACACAGAAGAGGAACAAAATTCAAGGCAAACAATGCTCAAACCAGGAGTGCGGGAAAGAGTCTGAGGGTCTGTGAAAAGGCAGGAGACGGTCACGTCTGTGAAACGGCAGGCAGGAGGGTTCCCACCCATCCCTTCATTGTGTGTGCTCCATAGCGTGCTGTGCTCAGTGCATGGCAACTTCTAGTTCTGCATTTTGGAACTTCTGGTATTTTTCCAAATATTTAAATCTATGGTTGGTTGAATCAGCAAATGTGGAACTCCTAGAAATGGAAGACCACTTGTGGATAATAAGAGCTGACCCTTCCAGAGCACTGACTCTCTACCAGGCACTATTTGAAATGCTTTATTGGAAAAACTTACTCTCCAACTCTTCTCAGTCCCCCAATTCTTTCTCTAGAATATCTGTGGTCCCACACTAGCAAGATCTCCAATATCTTTAACTTCTTCCCTTCCCTTCACCTTTGGGCTCACACCAAACCCAGCTCTCCCCTGAGGCTATTTCCTTTGCAGTCTTCTCGAATTGCTCCTGGGCTTGAGGCTAGGGTATGATTTGCTCCTCACTGTTGTTTGCAGTCTGTTTCTCTCCTTTCTATTTTTTTTTTATTTTATTTTTTTTTATTGGTCGTTCATAACTCTATATGGTTCACAATACAAAGATAATACAAATGTTTCTCTCCTTTCTTAAAGACCTTTCAACTTTGAAGCTCCTGCTCTCACTGCTTGAACCTTATTTTTTTTTTGTAGTCACTCGTAGATACCCCTGGTTACTCTCTTCCATTTCTTGAACACTTTAACTCCTAGATTACTACCACCAGTAAGGCAATGCTGGTGACATAATTCTTAGTGATTTTGATAACCATGTCCACCATCCTTCCCAAACTCTGGCCCCTTCTTTTGTTGTATCACCCAATAATTGTTGTTTTCACTCCATTGCAACCACCTGCTTCTGTGATCAGACTCTAGATCATTCCATTATCAATAACTATATCCCCTCTGAAATCTCCATGACAACCACTGAATGTCCTTCCAGCACTCTCTCTCTCTCTCTCTCTCTCTCTCTCTCTCTCTCTCTGCATTCTCCCAGGAAAGGACTTTATGGCACAAAACACTTGGGTTCATTGATCCTAACACTGTTCCTACTCCCTTCCTGCCCTAAACTCTCCTTATCCAGCTTACACTCATGGTCCCTCATAAAAATAACTCTCTTGCATAGTCTCTATTCACTTGTGTCTCTTTCTTTTGCACTCACCTGGCAAACCTTTAACCAAGGCTAATTCCAAATTTGTACCTGCTTTACATTGGAAACAGCAGAAGTGGCCACAGAACAACCACAGGTATTGATCTTACCTTATGTTAAAGGTACTGACCCTCTGTGGGCTCAAGCACAGCGAGGCAAACCTACCATGTTTTTTCTAGATAAAATTTGTTGCAGGTTAATCTCCTGGGGAGCTTTTTAAATAATTTTGATGTACTGGCTCTAGTTTCCAGATAAGTTCAATCATGATAGCAAGTAGATGGATCTAGACATTAGTTTAAAAAAAAATTCCCTGGGTGATTCTAAGGTGCAGCCACACTTGAGAGCCACTTCCCTAGTCCATTCACTCCTCCACGTTTCCAGATGACTCGGTTCCACCCACAGCAGCTTTTTTTGCTGTTCCTCCAATGTGCTAAGTACACTTCTGCCATAAGTCTTTGAAGTGATTATCTGGTTCTTCTAGAATGTTCTTTGATTGTTCTGCATCGTTGGCTCCTTCATTCCTTGAAATTTCTGCTGCAAAGTGGTCTAATTGAAATACCTTCTTGAACTATTCCGGATAAAATATGAATCCCCCTCTTAGCACTCTGCACTTTCTTTGCCTTAATTTGTCTTTTCTCCACATCTGAAATACCATATATTTGTCTGTTTAATATTTATTTTCTGTCTCTACCTATGAAAATAATAGCAAGGACTTTTTCCATTTTGTTCTTTGCTTATAACAAATATGCCCAGGAAATTTATTTACAAACAGATCAATAAATACCCAATAAATATTTTTAAAGGGCTAGGCAGTAGAGACTTCTCAGTATCTTATTGTCATCTATTTTCTGGTTTCAAGGCAAGTGCTATTTTATCAAGAAACTGCATTTTGTAATCTGATGAAAGGCCAGGGTGGGGTTTGGGTCTGGAAGCTTGAGATCTTAGATCCATCGAAGGTTCCAGAATTCCTAAACCATAAAAATGAGACCTGCTAGGATGACAGGGGAGGAAAATAGCAATAGAAGAAATAGGAGATGTTATGGTTTTAAGTCTGCAATGGTGTGTTTTCAGCAACCAGAAGAAGGGCCCCGGCTAGAGAACCAGCTTTTACTCATAAAGCCCCAGAGGAACTTAGCTTGTGGTTAGAGTGACACTGGTCAGAGTGACACTGGCTCACCACTGCAACACACAGAGACCTAAGATGGGAAGCTGTTCCCGTGAGCTGTTGGTGAGGAGAGAGAGAGACAGGGAGAACTTGAAGTAATTACAAGGAATTTCAATTGGTTTGTATATTAGTGAGGATTTTATTTCTGAGTTGGTAGTTGAATAAGTATGTGTTCTTTTAGAAGATCTAAAACCAAAAAAAAAAAAAAAAATTCTAGAGTACTTTTTAAAAGCTATGGGCAGATAATGTGGAGTTTTACTCTTTTTGTTTCTATTAAGTATAATGGAAAATCATTACACAAGATTAAAGATGAGTGTGTTAATCAGCTTTTCATTGCTGCCAGCCAAGTACCTGAGGAAAACAACTTAGAGGAGGAAAAGTTTATTTGGGGATCTTGGTTTCAGAGGTTTGTGCAGTGAAGGAAAGATTTTAGCTCATGGTACCTAGGAAGAGAGGCAGAGTAGGGGAAGAGAGAAAATGGCCAGGGACAGATAGAGACCAAGATCACACTCCCAGTGGCCTATCTCCTCCAGCTACATCCACCTGTCTATAGTTACCATCCAACAGTCAATTGGAATCACTAATCTATCCAATGGATTAACCCACCAATGCGGTCACAGCTCTCATGTTCAATATTTTGACATGTGAAGCTTGACGCCTTGCATACCACATGAGCTTTTTAGGCAGTATTCTTAGATCCAAGCCCTAACTATGAGTCTCTAGTAGATATTGTACAACTTTTTTCAACCTGTATTTTTGAGTAATAAACACAAGAGCTCTTCTAAGCATTGCCTCTCCACGGGCAATAACAATAGGTTTGAATCAATTCACAAATCTGTTGGGACAGTAAATGCCGTATTTACTTTTCTTTCTTTTTCTAGGTCAAATTAACTCTGTCATCATTTCCCACTCATCAAAGCCCATGAGTAGTGCGGTTCAGTGTTCGTTCCTTTACCTCTATGGGGTTGTACTGGGAACCTGAGCTTATGCAACTCAGGAAAATGTGGGCACTTAAATTTTAGATAGTGATGATGTTCCATGCCTGGACTTGGGGATTAACTTGAAATCACTCAATTTCTGTGCCAGGTGAGACATGAAGCCTTTTGTTGGTTAGCGTTGGAGAACTTTTATAATCCCATGAACTTAGAAGCACATGGTACTCCTTTTCTGAAGAAGGCAATTTGAATGCATAGAGGCTCTATTTCTGTTTGTTAAGGAAAAACAAGAAGCCTCCTGAGATACTCAAAAGTTTCTCTGGAGCTACTTGTTACATGTTGCTCCTAGCATAACCCTTCATTAAGTTCTCAAGTGCTATGTAATCACCGTGAGATGTTGCCATCACGTGGGAAGCATACAAAGCATATATTGTTCATTTTATCTATAAAATATACATTATAGAAAATGGATTTTTTTCACTAAAGTTGCAAATGAACCAATCAACCGTGTGTTACTCTAGTTGTAAGTAAATGGTACATGTTCTTTTTTAGAGGTAGAGAAAGAAGGAAAGAAAAGCTCATGCCTCATGGTCTACTTATTCAACCACAAATAAAAATATGCACTTACAGATTATAACTACAGCAGAATACATGATTACTCCATTTTACAAGATTTGGTCTCCACGGGCACTCATACAACTTTTTTCTCTGAGTTCTTTTTTCTTATGGGGTGTTGTGCAAGAGTGTGCAGATCTCTATGATGTGGAGTCTTTTAGATCTGTCCAATCCTCTCCTGTTTCTTTTCTAAGGGATTATAGAGGCTGGAGCCATGACACCCACTTCTTTCTTTGAAGTTATTGTCTCCAAACCATTCCATTTGGTAGCCTTAATAATTCTGCATTTTTTTTTTTTGCAGAAAAACATTGTTTACCTCTCTCTTCTTCAGTTGAAGTTCTTCCAGGTAAAAAAAAACATTTTTTAAGATGATGGGCATAGTTTAGGAAAATGTAGGATATTTGTTGGTGTTAACAAGGAAGGGAAAAAGAAGATGTTTTATTTCTTCCCTGATGAGACCATAGCAAGAAAAAAAAACAATTAATTTTTCAATAAATCTTTACCCAACAAATTAAAAATAATAATAAACGTAAGAATAATAATTACTTTCAGTGGCTGGGTTGTCAACAGCCCAACACGAATACAGACTCACAAATTATTGCAATTCAGCTCCTTAGGGCCAAATGTTTTCTCCTCTTTCTATCCTCAGCAGGTGTTTCTCACCTGAAATTTAGGCGTTAAGTAAAGGTTAAATGATCAAAACAGAACCCAGTGACTCCTACTTCTTAACTTTCTCATGTGGATATTATAGTTGAAAACCCCAGACTATTTTTAAGTTCTCATTCTCTAATTTTAAAATCCTTCATATTAATTTATATTGCAAATATGGCATTAGTTTTCTTGTGGAAAGTATAATTCACCACAAATAAGAAATAGAGTAGCAGAAACATATTCTCTCCGTTCTGAAGGCTAGAAGTCCAAAATCAAGATACCCACAGGGTTGGTCCATTCCATGCATCTCCTTTCTTCTGGTGGCTGCTGGCAATTCTTGGTGCTTATTGACTCTAGATGGATCACTCCAGTCCTTGCCTCTGTCTCCATATTGACTTCTCCTTTGTACATCTTCCCTATTTCTCTTTAAAAGTCACTTGTCATTGATTTTAAGATCCATCCTAATCCAGGATGGTCTCATCTTAAGATCTTTAATTACACCTGCAAACACTCTTTATCCAATTAAGGTCCCAGTCCCAGGTTCCTCGTGGATGTATCTTTGGGGGACCACCATTCCACCTACTACAGTCATCTTGGAATTTTAAATTTGGGGGTTGTCTTCTTCCTTTTGATTTCTCTGCACAAGCCTTTCTATCTCACTGCCTCTTGATCGAAGGATGCAATAAACTATCATAATAAAAGTCAAGGGACCTGGGCTTTGGTTTGCATTTTTCTGTTTTCATTATCAGACAATGCGATCTCGGATACATTTAATCACTTGGAGTCTTTTTTTTTTTTCATGTTGGTTGCAAATATAGAAACCAACTAGGCTTAGCTCAAGGAAAAGGAAAAAAAAATAATCGTTAAGTTATAGCAACATCCTATAAAGCTCAAGGACAAGAATGTAGCCAGTCCTGGGAAGAAATTAGACAATGGAATTGGGAAGTTTAAGCACTTTTTCTCCAAATTTTGCCTGCATTTTTCCTCTGCAATCTATAGAACTCTGTTTTATTCCCATCCAGATGGCTATTTTTTTCTGACAAAAGCTCTCAGATTTGATGTCACGCTTTTGTCCATGTGGATAACTTCCTTTCATTTTTCCAACCACTTCCTGTCTCTCCCCTCATTTTCTCCTCTATATTTTCAATCCCCGAACCTCTATTTTTGTTCAAGTTCTGGGTTTCTAAAGGAGGGACACAGAATGATCCCATGGGGATCAGATCAATTTTCCTAATTCAACCAACTCTGGTCAAAGACAGGATTGCATTATAGAAAAACAGTTTTGAGGATCAAATAATGCAGAATGGGGGAAAGGCAGTTATAGTGAAGAAAAATTTGGATTTCAACAGATTCCCCAAAATGTGTTCCATATCTCTCTTCTATAAAATGAAGTTAATAGTTCCTGCTCTGTTCACTTCACAATGTTTTTTTTAAAACATTTTTTTGAGGATGAGAGCATACATTGTTCCTAAGCACACATTTCAAATTGTATATTATTATACTCTTCAAAGAACTATTTTAAAGTTTATAGTGCTAGATTTGGGTTCTGAACAAGCCGCAGACTTGATCTTGATGAGAGAAAGAGGATAATTCATCCAATTGTGAAGTGGATAAAGAGTTTCTAAGAGTTCATCACCATGGCTCCTAAGGGTTTTATTGTCTCCACAATGACAGGAAATCACAATTTCTGAAATAGGGGATGAAGTTGTGTAAGAAACCAGAACTGCAAGTTGTGAGAGGTTCATGTGTGTGGAGACAGCCCTTCAGCATTTATCCAGACAACAAAGGCAAGAGAACTAGCTAGATTTGAATTCTGATGTACTTGGACATAGAAAAATACTAGACTTTATCTATAATATTTCTTAGTTATCTATTATGTGGCTATTTATTTTGTGACAGGTCATGAAAAGCAGGATAAATGTTTTCAATGGAAGAAACTATCAGCTTCAAATAAAACAAAAGGACTTCTTGGGTTTCTTGGGAAGCTATGATTGATGGTTGGCCTTGGGAAACAAGAGGAGAAGCAGGTGTATCTTTCAACAGGTGGATCAAAGAGGCTGCGTATGCTTTGTCATAAAGGTCTTTGGAATTATTGCTGCTTTTCCTCTCTCTTATTTCCACTGGGACTGAAATAGCAATAGCCTCAGAGTGTCCCTACACCAGGAAAGGCCAACAATCTCAGAAAGACACAGACAAAAGCCTGGAATGAGCTCCTTGGATCAATGTACTGTGGGCTGTACAAATACCTAAATCCTTATATTAAAGATCATCTTTTTGTCCCTTCTTTGACAATTTCATTAACGATTCAAAACTAAGATAAGAAAAACAAAAACAAACAAACAAAAAAACTCCAAGTGGTCAAATGCCTGGAGAAGTTCTGCTAGAATAAGTTGAAGAGGTTATGCCATGGCTTAAGTCTCAGCTTCCCTTGGACTGGTTGAAGGATGTCTCGTCTGCACAAGTCAACCAGCCCTGGCCACTGAAGTAAGACTTTTGTACTTTATTTGGGGACAAATTTGTACATTTTCCTAGTTTGTCATCTATGCTGAATATGCCCTATTAAGAATCTATAGCCAGAGACAGTTGGCTGAAGTTTTGGGGTCCTGGCTATCCTTCTATTATCACTGCTAACACCAGGCACCTAACCAGGTGCTCACTAAATGATGAATTAACGAACACTCTACTGAACATGTCCTTTGGCAATATGGCACTGAGATTCATCTGTCTTATTTTATGAAGCATCAGCAGTTTCTGATTCATACTCTGTGAAAATGGCAGTGTTCCCCGGAGGCAGAAATGCATAATTTTTTTCTTGGCAGTTGAGAACACTACTACATTGCTTGTCTTCGGTTACAAATGGAAAGATGAGTGTTGGCCATGAAAGCAGACTCTTCTTCTCCAAAGAGGGGGTCACAGGCTAAGAGGGGGTATAAAGATACAGGGAGATATATTTAGGCTAAGGGAAGAATGTGGAGTAATCCATGTTCAAAATGTCTTGATATTCCTGGTTGGGTAGGATACTGAGCCAAGCAAAGTAAAGAAATTAGAATGAACAGAACTAAATTTGGTGATTTGTAGATGCAACTGTGGTGAATATGGGAGAAGACAAAAATATACTCTCTTAGTCTCTTCACCTACTTACTCCTATATCTCATATATTTTTGCTGTATTCAAGTCTGTACTCACATGCCACCCTCTTAAAGAAGCTTGATAAGCCCTGTGTGGTAGTCAGTTTGTTGTTGCTATGACGAATCCCTGAGAAAACCAACTTAAAAAAAGGAAAGGTTTGTTTTACCTCGTGGTTTCAAAGGTTTCAGTCCACAATCAGCTGGCTTCAAGGCAGAAACATCATGGTGGAAGGATGTGGGTGAGGCAATTGTCACATCAGGGCAGTCAAGAAGCAGAGAGGGAGAGAAAGGGGCCAAGGACAAGAAGTACCCTTCCAGCTCATGTCCCCACAGTCCTCCTTCTTCCAACTATGTCCCACCTCCCACAGCCTCCACCCCCTCCCAATAGTCCATCAGCTCTCAACAGAGTAATCTACTGATGAGTTCAAAGATCTCATGACCCAGTGACTTTCCCAAAGCATTAGAGTTCAAACCTTCTACACATGAGCCCCTTGGAACAATTCAGATCAAACACCAAGACCATCAATAACAACACTGTTATTACCTACCATCCTCTTGTTTTGTGTTATTTTCGTTAGAAATGATGTTTTAAACATTACATTTTTATATGCATGGGTTTATTTATGCTCTTTCTTTAGGCTAAGAATGAACTTCATGAACAAGCTAATTCTCAGTTTCATTTGGGTTCTTCAGAAAACAGAATCTGACTTGGAGTTAAGAGTGCAAATGATTATTGTGATGTGTCACCTATGAAAGGGAAAGGTGAGAAGTGAGGCTAGGGAGAGTGGGTCTTCTGTTCATGGTATAGATGTGACAAAAGTCCCTGCCACTCCCATGGGGAGAATTGGAGGAATGATTTCTTAGTAAAAAAATCCAGTATTGATGGAAAAGGATGGGTCATGATATCATGGCCTGGCTGGGGGAGGGAAACCACACAAGAGTGTGACCTTGACTCAAAAGCCCAGGTGGACCTCAAGGAGTTAAACAGCTCAAGACTCTTAGCTATCTACACTCCTTACATATAAGTAACAAGTACTTGTTGAATGGGGAATATGAGCAAGGTATCTTCATGTTTCTCACAATCCACCCATTATATTACATGGATCCATTTTCAATATACATTCAGAAACTCAGACCTGTTGAGCTGCTTTTCCTTGAAGAAAAACTTAGAGGTCAGAGGTTGGTGGTGGTGGGGAAACTATAGCCTTCATTATTGCAGCTGGGCTTGTGTGCACAACTGAAACTAATCATTTCCTGATTCATCTATTCATTCTAAGTTATTCGCGCTCTTAGCTATCACCTCTAAAGGTTTTGATAGCTAACTTGTGATGAGACCCACACCCTCATTTCTGAGATGTCTGAGTCCCTGATAATCATATCCTTTGCAGATAGGGGATGCTGTACTTGTCCGTTCACAGTCACAATTAGACAAGGATTTACTAAAGGTATTTCAATGATCACTGGGTAACACATGTTAATACTTCCTTCTTCTACTGGGTAAAATATCCCTACCTCTTCCTGCTTATCATGTAATTCAATCTCACCTTTGATGTGTCCTATTTAAAATGTGCTTCTTTTGGGGACCATCACCTTCAATTATGCACAGCCCAGAATAAAACAGACAGTAAGCACAAATTCCTAAGGGGTCCCTGGGAATGATATCGAGTGGTTTTTTTTTTTTTTTTCATGTATTTTTCCCTCTGGGGACAAAGTGTCACATAGAAGTATCTGATCCAGGACACATACTGTATTCTGGAGGAAAACATCCTGTACTTGGACAGTGTTAATTCTGAGCTTATACTTCAGCTACATCTTTATCAGGCCATTTCAGTACTATGCCACATGGGCTGTTTCTGGGTTGTACAGCATGTGATATCATCAGTGAATCCACAGGCATAGGTCCGTTCCTACACCTCCTTTGCTGCAAGGTGGGTCCAATGGTCAGCTGCTTTATAGAACAGGATTCTAAGCTAGTAGATCTAGAACTTCAAAACCACTCCCCCGCTCGGTGTTGAGACTTCACCAGGTAAAGGTTGAGACTCTGGAAACAGAAAAAGCAAAAACCTCACCTAGAGTAAATTTGTGTTTCTGTGAGAATAAACTGTTGAGCCTTCCGTGAAGAAAGAAATTCATTATAATCAACTTGCTACCAAATAACTGGTTAGTCTATGTTTTAGGTTATTTTCACTGTGATTAAAATAGCTGACAAAAAAACACAAAGGAGAAAGGTTTTATTCTGGCCGGCTGTTTCAAAAGTCTCATGAAGTTCATAGTTGGCCAGTTTCGTGGCTTTGGGCCAGAGGTGAGGCAGAACAAGAAGGGAGTGGTGCAGAAAAGCTTCTCTGCTCACGGCACCCAAGAAGCAGAGAGAGGGGTTGAGAGAGACAGAGGTGTGGGGGAGACAGGCCAGGGATAAGATGGAACCACCAGGGTCATGTCCCCCAGTGCCCTTCTTCCTCCAACCATGTCTTACCTGCCTACAATTCCCACATCCTCTCAGAAGTCTGTCTGAATTATTAATATACCCAGTGGATTAATCCATGGATGAGGTTGGAGCCCTCATGATGGAATCACTTTCCAAAAGGTCCACCTCTGCACATGTCTGCGTTAGGGACCATGTCTTCCTGAACCTTTGGGAGACATTCTAAATCATGACAGTCTCATTGATAAACAGGGCTGTCTTGGGGGCTCATGTCTGGATAATCAGAGGTGGCAGTTGTTACAGGAGGCTCGGTAAGTGGTAACACACGCCTTTGGGGCCAAGCATAGCCTGCCCTTTTCCACTATGGCATGGGCTCCCGTTCAGCCAGGACTGGGGTGGCCACTGACAAAGGCTGGCTGATCAGTCTCAACAACTTAGCTAGACCCTGTCTCCAGATAAAAGAATAAAAAGGGCTGGGGATCTAGCTAAGTGGTAAAATGCTACCACTCCAATTTCTAATTTTTTTTAAAAAAAGATTAGTTATTAACTGAGTGAGTCATTTTGCCTATTTTGTTTTTTTGTGATTCTTCTGTGACTGATAACTTTCCTAGAGGGCGTATGGGTGATGTGAAGATCTTCATACTTTGGGTGCTCTTCCCTATAACCATCCACATGCCTCTACCCCGGGTTTCTTTGTCTGTAATCTGACAATATTTTTTCCTTTTTAGATCCCTGACTAACTAGTTAGGTTATTTGCTCTGCTCACGAGCCCATCTATTCTAATGTTGGGATAATTCTCATTGAACACAAAGTGAAAAATCAGGTAAACTCACCAAAACTTCACTAACTGGGAAGACTTTTCCTCTCCACGGTTTCTGAAGACCACCTCTGAGTCAGGCTATCATGCAGTTATCATCTCTTTTATTACTTGTGCCCACATATTGAGCCAACTCATCCACAAATCTAGTTTGGGTTCTTTTCTTCTTTCTAGCTGGCTATTACAGAACTTCCACGGAATCATTGGAGTGAAAAGAGAAAGGGTAATGCCGATACAACCATAGTGGACGACATGGGGCTGAGGCGACGTGATTGTGCACCTTGCTTGTGCCTTTTGGTCTCCTTGTGTTCAATCTCTGATGCACAATTTGGATCTGATGATGTATTGTTACTAGACCTAACTGACTTTATAACTTTGATGGTCCAACAGGATACAACTCATGAAGAAAAATTCAAGGTGCATGGTCACTTGGCGCCCATTATTGTCAAATATTTTTTTTTGTTATGTCTATTAGGCCTCAGTAACATGTCAGGAGCTTCCTATATAAAAAGGTGTGATTCCTTGCTTTACATAGCAGGATTTTACTCTAGAACTTTAGAAGCTTGTGTTGTGAATCACTCCATGGAATCTGTCATAAAAATCTACACTGCAACTTTTCCTACCCTTGACACCTCCAATAAAATATGGTCTGCTGAATCGAATCAGCCCAAGGGCTGATTGCACTGCATTCTGAATCTGCAGCAGAGCCCTTTATGTTCCAGGTCCTATTCAAAATTGAAAGTCTTTCATGTAATATAAAGGCCAGAGCATTATACCTACGTGTTTACTGCATTGCCTCCAGAACTCAAAAAGCCCACCTGTTGTTTCCTTTTTTTTTAATGTTAGGGGACGCAAGATACAGCAATTTGCTGTTTACTTTGGAGGAGATATCATGGCATACCACGTTGGACCACTGATCCTCTAAAATTGAAGTGAGAAATTTCTGAATGTTTAGAATTTTTTTTTCTTTTATTGGTAGTACTTGAACTCATGCTGTCTGAGCAGCATTTATATAATCTATAGGATGGATCAGTGTGAGGTTCTGTGGGAATGGCCTGTGGAATGATTGAAAGAAAGAAACAGGATGTAGCAAGAACATGGAGGCACATGCTCTGCTGTATTCGTCTCGCAGAACTGAATCATTGACAATTAAGATGCAGATTGCTCCACAGTGTACACCATTAAGACCATCTTCAAGAATCCACAAAATTTGAAAGTCCATCTATTTAGAAAGATGTGACCACTACTGTCTTTGCCTCTAGAGTCAAACTATCTGCTCCAGCAACATGTATGCCCAGGGCTCTACAATCTCACACAAGCAGAGATTGGATGATGGCATCTCTGTTTAATGCTGTGGCTGAAAAACTGTCTCTGTGCTTACCAAATAGAAATGACAGAGAGAAAGAGAGAGAGAGAGAGAGAGAGAGAGAGAGAGAGAGAGAGAGAGAGAGAGAGAGAGGGAGAGAGAAATTTGCTGTGTCTGCCTTATTTTCAGCCTCAAAATGTACATCTGATTGACTCAACCTAAATCACCTTAAGAACTCTAGTTTTAGGGAGTCTAGGAAATACAGATTTTAGCTTGTTCTCAGCCCCTCAGAAAGGCAAACTAGAAAGGTAAAGTGTTATTGGGCACAAACTCACTGTTTGTATTTCAATAATATCTTTCAACAAGTGTTTCTTGAAAGCATTAAATGTGAAAATATATGGACAACTATTTCTGTAGTTGCATGTAATAATAATAAGTACTAGGTACTCTTTATTAAACTACTTATTCATAATTCAAGAATATTAATTCTCTGAATTCCATTACCATGCAATTAATGATCCAAACATGGATTCATCATCAATTTGTCTATGGATTCAGTTGTAAATTACCTATATGTGTCTGTGTTACAACTGCGTATAGGATCGACCATTTAAATCAGTACTATCTGGTGTGGTTGCATTGAGAACTTAAAAATGTGATTAGTATGAATCGAGCTTGTGCTTCAAGCATAAAACACATTTTGGATTTCAAAGCCTTGGTACAAAAAAGTGTAAAATATCTCGTTAATAAAAATAACATAGTAATTGCATGGTGAAATGATAATATTTAAAAATATTAAGTTGAATAAAATATTAAAATTAATTTTACTTCTCTGTTTCTACATCTTTAAAATTTAGCTGCTAAAAAAGTTAAAATTGCAAATGTGATTGTTCACTATAATTATTTTTTAAAGAAATAGTTTTTAGTTGTAGATGGACATAATACCTTTATTTTATTTTATTTTTTTATGTGGTGTCTCACACATGTGAGGCAGGTGCTTCACCACTGAGATACAGTCCCCATTATAATTCTTTTGAACATCACGGCCTTCAATAAAGAAATACTAACCAGGAACAGTGGCACATGCCTGTCATGCCAGCTACTCTGGAGGCTGAGGTAGGAGTATCACAAGTTTGAGGTCAGTCTTGGCAACTTAGTGAGACACTGTTTTAAAATAATAAAAAAAATAATAAAAGGGGCTTTTAGTACATAGCTTAGTGATAGAGTGCCCTGGGTTCAATCTCTAGTACTGGGTGGTGGTTGGGAGGCAGGGTAAAATTCTCCAAGGAATGAGCTAGATTTCTGGAACTACTCTCTGAATGCTACCTTCTAAATTTCTGTCTTCCCCTTGCAAGTTTTCTATCCCAATCTGAGTTTTCCTATCCCTCTGGCCTTAATTTTTGGATTATAGTATAGATGAAGCATTTTTAAAGCTTCATTAAAAATATTATGAGAAACCAAAAAGAAATATAACTGTTTGACTCAGATATTAGCTCTTCCCCTGTCCTCTAAGCTATGAATCTCTGGAGCATTCTATTTTCTCCGAATACTAACTTGAACACAGAACCCAGCACCTCTTTGGGTTTACAAAATCATCATAAAAGCACAAGTAATGAAAATGGCATTTTTAGAGATCTCTTAGGGAAAACAGAGGAAGGGATTTCTGTTGCACGCTCAAAGCAAACATCCTAAACACCCCCCCTAATTAGGCATTTCTAGTCTTTTCTTGAATCATTCTCTGCCACTCAATCAATAGGGGTTCTCTATTCCTCCTCCTACTTTCCACCACTCCCCATGATCTTCCTGTCTCACTGGCCTCTTTTTCCCACTACAAGATTCTCTCTTGTTAAAAACTCCTTATTCCTTCATTAGGCGGAACAATTTAATTGCTGTATTGTGTTACTCGAGCATTTCCTTAGGGTCTCATACTCCAAAGAAAGTCATTTCTTTTGAATAAATATAAAGTCTCCCTAAGAGAAATTTGGGGGAATATGATTTTCTTCATTTCATTACACAGAATAAATTGGATAACTTTAAAAAGTAAAGGTTTTTTTCCAATGCTAAGAGATTTTGTAAATATAATAAGGAGCTTTACCAAGTCCCATGTCTGCTTAGAACATGAGAGCCACCTCTAACTACATTTGGGCTGATACAGCCAACCTGTAGATTGTACCTTTCTAAAGCTCAGTTCTAACAGACAGGTTCCATCTTGTTTTGTTTTACTGAGAGCAGTTATCAGCTCAAAGACAAAGGCCAATTCATATTTTTTTTTTTGTATTTAGGTCTAACTGACTCTCACAGGGATCCTTAATAATAGTCCCACCTGAAAATAATTTTTTTAAAAAATGTTTGAGGTAAAAAGTAGATTATAGGTCATTTGTGGAATGTGCTAATTAATCCCCTGAATTTTGATACCAAAGCTGATTCTGTCAGCTCATAGTCTTCAACTCTTTCCTGCTCTTCCAATTCTCTGAAATTTATCTGTAGTATGTGCCATTTCCTAGGATAATGGTTTCATTAAAAGATATAACCAAAGTAATAGTATCATTCTACCATAAATATACTGAAAGTAGAGAATGCTAGAAAAATAGTAATGAAGATAGGGTCCATTTGTTAGTAAAATACAGCTCTAAGTGCTTTATATGCAATTAGTGCACTATAATTTTCATAACTACAGGGAAAGGGAAGCATTATTATTTTTGTATTATATACAGGAAACAGGCTCAAAAAACTGAGTTATTTCCCCCAAACTACACAACACTCTAATCCTATCCATGTGACCTCAATACCTGTAACCCACACCCTTCCTCACTGCCCTGAAGTCTCTGAGAGCCATCATACAGCCACAGGCTCTTGGAATTGAAGAGACTGAGATACCATCTAATCCCCTGTACTTACTTTATAACTTTATAAATTGATTGCAGATATTCCAACTAATTATAACCAGTCTGACCCCAAGTAAGACTTGCTAAATAGCACCTTATGCATTCAGGAGCTTATATCAATAATCTAGCTCTTCAAAAGGTCCAAAATTTCTTACTCCTTAATAACTGTCCAATGAAAGAAATTGACATTCTGGATGAGTACTTTCAAGGAGGGGCAGCACATGCGCTGAATTACTACTTCTTTATTTACATGATCAGTGTATTAGCATCAAATTTCAGAAGTAGATTAAGATGTATAAGAAATGAGCCTTAAGATAAGTAAACTTTAGATGGAAATGATGTCTTGCTTATGGACACTCAGGCTACTATAACAAAATATCTTACAGTGGGTACTTTATAAAGAACAAACGTATTGCCCAGATTTCTGGAGATCAAGAAATCCAAAATCAAAGTGCTAGTAGATTAGGTGTCTGATGAGGGCTCATTCCTAATTGTTATGGTTTGGATCTAGGAATGTCCCTTGAAAAGCTCATGTGTTAGACAATGCAGCCAGGTGAAAAGATTAGGTTATGATAACTGCCACTTCATCTAAGGATTAATCCACTTGATGGATTAATCCATTTGATGGATTAATAATTTGAATAGACTACTGGGTGGTAACTGTAGGCAGTTGGGGCACAGCTGGAGGAGATAGGTCACTGGGAGCATGGCCTTTGTGGCTATATCTGTCCCTGGTTCCTTCCTCCCTCTCCCATCCCCACCCCTCTTTTTGGCTGCCTGGAGCTGAGCAGTGTTCCTTTGCCATGCTCTTCCATCATGGTGGTCTACCTCAACTCAAGTCCAGAGCAATGGTCGACCAGCCTGGCCTGAAACCTCTGAAACCATGAGCTCCAAATGAAGTTTGCCTCCTCTAAGTTGCTCTTGTCAGGTATTTTGGTCACCATGATGAAAATTTGATGAACACATCCACAGGTGGCTCTCTCTGAACTCCCATGGCAGAAAAGGCAAGAGGGTTCACTAAAGCTTCTTTGTAAGGGCACTAATCCAATTCGTGAGAGTGGAGCCTCCTGATAAAAATCACTTCCTAAAGGGTCCACCTCCTATTATTATCATATTGAGTATTTGGTTCCAACAAAGGAATTTGGGGGCGGGGAGGCACCAACTTTCAGACCATGGCTGCTTTAAACTGAGTATCTTGGATACACCAGGATAGATCGACGGGAAGATGTGATCACATCAGTGGAAGGAGGGGATGCTTTAAAGAGAAAAGCAAAGTTGCTGAGCTCACAAAAAAAAAAAGTGTGTACCTTGAAGTGTTTTCTAGAACTAGCCCAGAGCAACTTCTCACCCCATGGAAACCCCCCACACACACACCAAGTGATTTTGCCTGGTTGTTACAAATAGATTGTGACATGGAACTGCCAATTACATTGATATACCATACATTCTTCCAGTGTATACTCTGCATCCCACAGACTTTTAAGGTTTTCCTGAGGGTGGGTCGGTTGCCTTTCTCTATTGATTATAAAATAGATCTGCAGAATTGAGCAAAACATCCTTTGTTCTTTCTTGTGGCTAGACAGTCTTTTGTTGCTAGAAAGGATTAGTCTGAGGCAATTGGTGTTCTGGGATGGGTACTCTCAGGAATGGGCAACACGTATGTACTATAATGGAAAATCTTGAGTTTTGCAGTCATAAACATCAAAAGCTCCATCATGTATCTTTTTTTTTTTTTTGCTAAAAAAAATCAAGAAATTATTCTGTTAGTAGCTTGAAGCTGTTGTTATGCTTAGAATGTTATGCTCCCCGGAACACATATCTAGAGGGGAGTTAGATAATAAACAAATTGGGAGCTCCAGTGGTGCAGTTAGTGCACTACACTCAGACAAATAAATTAATTCATAACTTATACATATGTTATAAGAAAAATAATATAGGAGGGTGTGGTTTATGCCAAGGACACAATTCAGGTGGTCACAGAAGGCTTCTCTTTGGAGGTGGCAATGGAGATGAAAACCTTGTATGAACAACAAGGTAGAGACAGACCATAAACGAAGTCAAGCCATTTTAATGAAAAACTGTTTTTGCAAAAGACCAGATAGTAAGTGCTTTAAGATTTACAGTTCATGTTGTGTCTGTCTTAACCATTCAGCTCTGACATTGTAGTGCAAAAGCAGCCATAACCAATATATAAAGCTGTGTACCCAAAACAAAACAAAACTTTATTCACCTAAACAGGCAGGGGTCAGGGCATGCCATTTGGCCTATAGGTCATGATTGGCCATCCCCTGGTTTAGGGGAAAGCATGGGAGGTAGAGGGAGTGGCACATTGAGAGGCCAAACCTGGGTTACGCTTTGTGTTGGTGGAGCAGAGGGAAGGTATATGGCTGGAGGGTAGTGGGTGAAAATGGCAGTGATAGAGTGTGAAACTGAATGTGAATGTACAGGCCAGGCCAGGCAGGGCTTTGTAGACATGGAAAAATATTGAGATTTTATTTTGAGTTCAAGGAAAGCCACCAGAATGATCCAATCAGGGGACAATGATACAGTCTGATATACATTCATGAAAGCTGTTTGCTGAGTAGTGACTGTTTGGAGGAGAGTAAAAGGAAGAGCAAGGAGATCTCTCCGGAAGGGGTTACATTAATCCAAGAAGAATATGGTAATGAAGAGAGGGAGAATTGTAGGGGTAACATTTGAGTCTGTCTCTCCGTCGCTTGCTAACTACATATGAACTTCAAGCTTCATTTCTTTCATAGGTTAGGCATGGATAAAATTCCCATTTTATAAAATAAGGCTTACAGTCTTCATTCTTCTCTTCCATATTTTAGTAGTGAACAGGTATGTGCAATAGTACAGTACTTGGTCATTGATCACATTGGGACACACAGGTATTTTGTTTTAAGCGTTTATTGATTTGAGCATGGTGGTGCATGCCTTTAATACTAGTAACTCGGGAGGCTGAGGCAGGAGGATCACAAGTTCTAGGCCAACCTCAGCAGCATAGCAAGACCATGCATCAAAAAAAAAAGGGTGGGGTGGGGTGAGGTGGGGTGGGGATGTAACACAGTGGCAAAGTGCCCCTGCAGTTTAATCCCTAGTATCAAAAAATTAAAAATAAATAAAAATAAACCTTTATTGATTTGTCTGATTAAATGCCCTCCACAAGAAGAACCTAATAATTTCACTTTTATTTTTTCTCATTTTTATTTTAGTATGATAAATTGCCATTTTGAAGTCTTCTCTGTACTGACAGGGTAAAAATCGCCTGGGAGAAGTTGTCTTTAGGTTTGGGAAGAATCACCTAATCATTACTTTTGAAAACACATTGAGAGTTTCATCTGTGGTCTGAAGATTTTGATGGCCTGACAAGACTTTTCAGCACATGGCCTGTGTAAATATGCAGCACCAGAAGATTTCTGAGGAGGATAAGGTTGTCAAAATAACTGAGGTCATCTACCATCAACTGGTAAGATAGAGTGAAAGATCCCCTTTCACCCTCCCTCCCTCTCTGAAGGGATAATTGACATGGCTGGAGTAGGATGGATGAGTCCCGAATCCGACTTCCCTTCTTCCTCTTGCTCAGTCTTCTTCATGACTTTGCATTTGTCATTTCAAAACCATTTTAAAATGAAAACCTAAAGTCATCCCAATTTTTCCCGCTGAATTATTTAGCCTCCCCGGGGAAACACATTTTTAGCTAACTTTTGATTATCCATCTTTATTATGCAGTGTAGTATTTTGGAAAATAGGTTAATTTTAAATCAGCCACACGAACTAGCTATCTGCATGATACTGGATAGGGTCCTTTAAAATCTGTAAGGCTTGGTGACCTCATTTATAAAATGAGACTTTTGTGCTAGATCATCCCCATGTCTCATGCCCAGCGATTTCACATAAGGGCCAAACTGCCTATCTGTACCCAGAAATCTGGAGGTCAAGAGAGATAAAGAAAGCAAAAGCAGAACTTTGGTAAGGCAAAGGAAGAGAAGCAGTTCTTTTGTAGAGGAGACTCTAGAGTTTTGTTTTGAAGTCATGTTATTTTCAGGTTACTTTTTAAAACATTGCCTGGTTGAAAAAAAATTATGAACTCTTGGTCAACAAATTTTTAACCCATAATTATAACTGTCTGTCTTGATTCTATAGGCCTCAGTCTCAGTGTGCACATTTCATTGGAAGCAAGTCCTAGGAGAAAACACCTGAAAAGTTTTAAAATAATACCTTACAACAACAGACTCACAGATGTGATACTTAACTATCATAAAGATCCACTTTCTTCTCTCATCACTATGTGGCATGCCTGTAAATAATCCAAACCCACTGAACTTTATGGCAGAAAATGATTGAAAGTAATTAGGAATAATTTTTTAAGGGAATGAGAATACAGTTATTAGAAGAGAGATTTGGGGTTAATGCACTGAAGGAAAAAGATTAACTCCCAAGTTGTATTCATTACCCAGAAAAAAGTCATTGGGCCGTTTTTGTGCATGGTGGGAATTTCACATGCAGAACTGGGCATATTACAATCTAGCAATACATCACCATTTTGCATTTAACTGAAATTGATGTTCATATTTAATCTGTTTCACATGAGAATGAATAAAAATGGATTATTTAAAAAGTTAAAAGCTATAATTTTCTACAAATATTTATGTAGACATTATGTACTGAAGAAAAATTAGATTGTAATCCAAATATCAAAACTTGTGAATGACTAAATAAATATTAGACATATATATGAAGGAATATTTTGTATGCTTTAAATATGCTTATAAAATGTCCATAATATTATGGAAAAAACTCAGACTATTCAAAGGGGAAAAATCAAAATGGGACTTTTTACATAAAATATGATTTTGATAATTAAGAAAACAATTACTACAGGAAATGTACTTACTATACTGTTCTGTTAATTGGATTTTGAATCATTCCTATATATTTCCTTATACATTTTTTAATATTATCCTAATTTTTCCAGTATAAAATTCCATTCTTCTGGCTTTCTCAGACCATAGATACAAGATTCAGTCTTACCAGATATCTTAGTAACCTCATTTTATGATTTTTATTCTTTCCTTATTAGTTGAGAACTTTCACCTTTTTGCTTAAAGGAAGCACATTATGGCTTCTTTGGGGCATATTTGAATTATTATAATCACTATCCTTAAACTTTGGGACCATTATCAACTAAAATAAGGATTACTTGAACAAAGCACAGCAATACCACAAAAGTTGATCTGACAACTTAAGTGGCTACTAAGTAATTAATGGGTGGATAGTGTATACAGCATGGATACACTGGACTCAAGTCCCATGTGAAACAGAGAAGGATGGCACAGACTTCATCAAGTTACTTGGAGCTGTGTGAAATTTAAAACGTATGAACTATTTATTGTGGAATTTTCTGTTTAATATTTCCAGGTTGTGATTGACTCCAGGTAACTCACTCACTTTGGTTCAGGTTCCAGTTATCTCATTATTGGCAAAATAATTGAAAAATGGAAACATATTCTGAATGTACTATGGGGTGTCTGTTTGTGGCTAAGTTATGCTTCCACTGGGGTTCAGATTTGTTAAGGTCAGAGGCCCATAGAAATGCATTTGCAAAAAATAATTTGTATGTGAAAGAATTTCTGTAAAGGATTCCTACAGGGAAGGAATGAATTAGAGAAAGACAACTTATCTTTTGTTTGAAATTGTGACATCAAGAAGAGAGGCTTTGGGACAAACTGGTTTCATGTTAGATATAACACATGGGTCTCTGTTCCTACATAATATAACAAAGAGCCATTAGGCTTGGGCGAGATTTTCTACTCTTGAGAAAACTACCAAGGCATAGTAGAAGTCAACATTGTTAAAATTCCTAGAAATAAGTGATCCCAAAGAAGACTAAATGAAGCAATACAAAGATATGGGGGGAGGGGTGTCTTGAAAAGAATTGACTATTCCTGAATGAGAATAGTCAATTTTACCCAAATATACATAATTGATTTTTCCGGAAGTGCATAATTTAGTTGAAGAAGAATAATATGCTCACCCAGGATGCTATAACAAGTGGAAATCCATATGTTTAAAAATATAAACCTGTACCTAAACATAGCTTATTCAAATATAATATAAAACCTAAAATTTTTTAGTAAAAAAATCTTCCTGAACTGAAGTTTGTCAGATTTCAGACATAATAACAAAAACAAATAGACAAGAAAAAAATGATAAATTGAACTTCATCAGAATTGCAAACTTTCGCTTCATTAAAGCAAGTATAAAGAGAATAAAAAAAAACAAGGAGGATACCGTAATAAAATATTTTTAAATAACATCTGACAATAGACTTACATACAAATCTATTTTAAAATCTCCAAATTCAAAAGTAGAAAAACAAACGATTAAGTTAAAAATGAACAGATATTTCACTAAAGAGATCCTCTGCCCTAACAACATCAGACAAAGCCAGCTAACCCATATTTGATCAGATGTCAAGTCTCACAACATAATACAAAATATCCATATTTCAATGAAGAATCCTAGAACAGGAAGATCTCAAAGTGAATGAAAAGATAATCAATAAATTCTGATAGTGAGATTACACAAATGTTAAATTATCTGATAAAGGTTTTAAACTAGTCATCATAAAAATATCCATGAGTGATTATGAACATGTTTGAAGTAAATGGAGGAACAAGAAGCCTCAGCAGAGACATAGAAAGTTTCAGGCACAAAACGGAAGATAAAAGGCAGAGCCAAATGGAAATTTTAGAACTGGAAAAACTTCAATGTATGGGACCAACACTAGAATAAAGGAGACAAAGGAAAAAATCAGTGAATTGGAAAATAGAAATTATCCAATATGCACAACAGAGAAAATAGACTAAACATGATGAGTTGAACCTCAGGGACCCGGGGAACTGTCACAAAAGAGCTACCATTGTGTAACTGGACCCCATAACCAAAGAAGAGAGAGGACAGGGGTCAAAAGTATTAGAAGAATTAATGGTTGAAAACTCCTCAAAGTTGTCCAGAGACATAAACGTACATATTCAAGGGGCTGAAATGATCCAAAAGAATATACACAGAAAGTTATATCCAGACTCATTATCATCAAACTTTTGAAAACCATAAACAAAGGGAAAGCATTGCAAGCAGAAACAAGTTACTCATTGATGTATACAAATACTATAAATCATCACCACTTTATGGAATCATTGTGAGAATTAAAAAGCAATGAATTTGTTGATCCTGCATTCTTTGCCCATGTATGTTGGTTGAAGAATTTTTTTTAATTTACTATATTTGATTGCAATTCAAAAACTTTTGCCCACCAAATATTCATATTGAGTAACCTAACACACAACACTATGCAGTTTATATTGATACCTTATAAATTGAGTATTCCACCCAGGAACATAGAATGTTTCTCAATTTGTTTAAAACATCTTGATTTCTCATATTAGTGTTAATGTTTATATCAGCATTATAGATTCCATCATTTTGGTATTTTTGCAAATACTGCCTTTTTAAGAAAAAAACTCAGCTTTCAATTTTTTATCATTGGAATGCAGGAAAGCAATTGACTTTTTTTTGTATCACTGCCATTCTCAACTATTCATTCGAGAAGTGTTGCTGTAGATTCTTTGGGGTTTACCAAATAGACAATCTTGTCACTTGTGAATAAAGACAACATTATTTTTTATTGCCAATCTGTATATCTGTTATTTTTTCCTTATTTTTTGCACAATCTAGGACTTAATTGAATATGAGTGCTAAGTGACATCTTTGCCTTGTTCTTGATCTTAGGAGGAAACCGTATAATTTCTCACCATGATATTAGGTGTTAGGATTTTAAAATATTGAAAATATTCTTTATCAAGTTGTGGAAGTTCTTTCCTATTTCTAATTTGCTGAGAATGTTACTTTCCAAAGTCAGATATGGATATTGGGTCTTGTTGGTGTTTTTCCTGTATCAATGGATGTTGGTCATATGATTTTTCTTTATTAGCTTGTTATTTTAATAAATTACTTTTGCTTAATTTCAAATCTTGAATTGATCTGGAATGTCTGAATTAACTGACAGTTGTTTGTGGGACACACACTTGGATTTGATTTGCTCATATTTTGTTGATGTTTTTGATTAATGTTCATGAGATATGGTGGTCTTGTTTTTTAATGACTGTCAGGATTTGGTTTTAAGGAATCTAGACCTCATGGAATCACATAGGAAGGGTTCTCTCTGCTTGTACTTTCTAGAAAAGATTGTGGAGAACTGATATTTTTTCTTCAGTAATGATTTAGCAGGATTTATCAGTGAAAGCATCTTATTTCTCATATTATATATATATATATATATATATATATATATATCTGCTATGTATATATTATACAAAAACTATATGTTTATATATGAAATATATGTTTATATATGTTATATATATTATACAAGAAATATCTATAATATATCTATATTATATATAAAAGATATATGCTTATATATCTATATTATATATAAAAGATATATGTTTTTATATCTTATATCATATATATATATATATATATATATATATATATTATTGAACTTATCTATTTCTCCTTGGATGAATGGTAGTACTTTGTGTTTTTCATGGAATTAATCTAATTCATCTAAGTGACCAGATTTCTGGGCATGGAATTTTTCATATTACATCAAAATTTTTTAATATTATGAGAGGGGACCTCTCTTTAATTTATGGCATTTTAATTTATTTCTTTTTTATTCTTCTTTTTGGTTAACCTGTTTAGATATTTATTAATTTTATTGATCTTTTCAAAGAATCAGCTTTTAATTGTTGATTTTCTCTGTTGTTTCCTTTTAAATTTTATTTATTTGTGCTCTAATATTTATTTATTTTTCTTCTGCTTGCTTTAGACTTAATTTGTTCTTCTTTCTTTTGTTTCCTAAGACAAGGATTAGATTAATAAAGCTAGATTTGTTTTTTCCTAATTATGCCATTAAGGTTGTAAGTTTTATTTCAATTACTGTTTTCTCTGCATTCCAAAATTCTGATAAGCTATATTTCCATTTTCATTCAGTTCAAATAAATTTAAAAAATTCTTTGTGGATATATTTTTTTTAACCCACGGATTATTTGTAAATTTACAAATATTTGGGGATTTTTCAGCTATCTTTGTGTTATTTATTTCTGGTTTAATTATGGTCAGAGAACACACAATATGTGATTTCTGGTCTCTTAGATGTGTTAATGTATGTTTGTGTCTCAGAAAGATTATCTTGGTGAATGTGCCACTCAAACTTGAGAATAATGTTTATTTCCCTGTTATTGGATGGATTAGTCTACAAACGTCAATTAGATAAAGTGATTGACGGTTCTGTTCACTTCCTCTACATGTCACTGACATTCTGCCCGCTTAATCTATCATTTACTGATGCAGAGGCATTGAAGTGTTCAACTGTAATGGATTTGTCTCTTGATCCTTTCAGCTCTGACAGTTTTGCTTCATATATTTTGATGATCCTTTGTTAGGTATATGCACATTTAATAATTTTTATCTTCTTAATGAATTGCTACCTTTATCATTATGTAATACCCTTCTTTATCCTTTATAATCTTAGATCTGAATTCTACTTTGTTTAAAATTTATATGGTTGCTACAACTTTCTTTTGTATTACTGTTAATGTGGTATGTCTTTCTCCATCTCTTTACTTTTAAGCTGTCTAAATGAGTTTCTATTCAGATAGAATATGTAAACAATTGGTGGGTGAGTCCCAATTTTTATTCACTCTGCTAATCTGTCTGTTAATTGGTATGTTTAGACCCATCATTTTTAAAGTGAATTGATATACTTGGGTTCATATCTACCACATTTTAACTGTTTTCTATTCATTGCATTTTCCGTCTTCTTTTCTGTGTGTGTGTTTTGTGACTTTTAAAGCATTTTATATACTTAAATTTTTCACTTCTTTTAACATACTTTTTTCCTTATTTTAAAAACTATTAGTGGTTACCCTGGAATTTTGAATACACACTTTAAATTAATCCAAGTCCGCTTTCAAAAGACACTGTTCTGCTTCAGATATAGTGCATACATATTCTCATAGATTCTTCCTTCCTCTTCCTTTTGATATTGCAATTATGCATTTCACTGACCAAGTATATGCTACTATTATTGTTTTAAAAACAATTATCTTTTAGACTAGTTAATAATAAGAAATAAAAGTTTTTATTTATGTCTACTTATTTTTTCTCTATTTCTTTATGTTGATTCAAGCTTCTGACCCATATAATTTTTCTTCTTCATGAATAAGCTCTTTTAACATTTCTTCAATGGCAGGTCTGTTGGCAATAAATTCCTTCATAAATTCCTTTATGGTTGGTTTGATTCTTTTTTTTTTTTTTTTTTTAGGAGAAAGCATTTTCTTTTCACATTTGAAGAATAACTTTGCTCTATAGGAATTCTTGGTGGGTAGATTTTTTCTTTGAACACTTTAAACATTTCACTCCACCTTCTTCTTTATTACCTAACAAGAAGTCTGTTTTAATTCTTATCTCTGCTTATCTCCAGGTAAAGTGATTTTTGTGTGTGTGTGTGTGTGTGTGTGTGTGTATTTTGTAAATTTTCTCTTTTGTTCTCTGTACTTGGAATACAATAAACCTAAGTTTGGTTTGGGTTTTCTTCGTTGTTGTTTTGTTTTTGTTAGATGGGGACATTTATCCTATTTTTTCCTAAGATTCCTGGATTGGTGGTTTCACGTCAGTCGTTAATCTTTGAAATTTCTTGGTCGTTATTCCTCAAACATCTCCTGCTCCGTTCTCCTGTTCTTTATTCCTGTTTTTCTGATTTCACGTGTGCTGTACCTTTTGATAGTGTCCCCTACTTTTTCTTTTTCTTTTTTCTATTTTTGATGTTGTTCTGGGTTTTTCCTTTCATTTTTTTTCCCTCTGTTTTCCTTTTTGCTTTCAGTTTTGGTGAGTTCCTGTTGAGAATGACTCCCTTCTTGGCCATGTTGAGCTTAATGATGAGTTCATGGAAAGCTCTGTTTATTTCTGTTACTTTGGTTCGGATTTCTAGCGTTTCTTCTTATTTCTTAGCCTTCCTATCTTGCTATGGAGATTATCTATCCATTTTTATAAGTTGTCTACATTTTACTTCAGAGCCCTTAGCCTATATTTAAAATTCAAATGTTACTAAATTTCCCCGACTGATAATTTCAACATCTGTGATATAACCGAAGCTGTTTTTATGCTTGTTTTGTCTTCTGAGACTCTCCTTTTCTTTGCTTTTTTTCCTTACAATTTTTTTGTTAAAAGCCATACATGTTGTCTTAATGTAAAGTAACATAAATAGGCCTTTCGTATGACAATTTATGTTAATATGGTCAGAGACTTCAAAAACCCAGGGTGTCCTTGTTTTTGTCTCCCCTCTTGACTTGGGGTCTCCCTAAGTACCCTTCTCCAGAGTGTGTGCGTCACACCACCTTCCAGGCTGGGATATCATACTGGAAGGAATGGGAGGAGGGAGTGTTCTGCCATCTTCCTCCTATATCTCAGTCTTCCTGTTGGCCAGTGTCTCAGGCTGTGACCTTCATGCATATTTCTCTAGTAGGATAGTTATTTTCTCCAGGTCATTCCTCTTTTTCTTGCCTGCATGATTCCTCATTTATTTATTTGATGTCCTAGTCCTTGTTGACTATCTCTTCCCCCCACCCCAGTCTCTAGATGAGATGGGAAGGCTGGAGATGACTGGGTGTAGGAGAAATTTCCTTCGCCTGGGCTAAGATAAGGTTCTAGCAAAGTTATTTTCTAGAAAGGTGGGACTTTGTTGGAGAAGAATCTGGTTATATTTGACACTGATTAATTTTTCCTCCCTGCTGCAAGAACCCTGAGGAGATCCTTCCTGAATCTTTACCATTGTGAACTTGTGGGGTTCTTGGATGTAAGACCCATGAAACTGTGGCAGTTCCAATAAAACTGCAGCCTCAAGCTAGTCCACACCTTGCTTCAGACAGTGTCTTCCTGAGTGACCAGGCTGGCCTCAAAATTGTGATCCTCCCATTTCAGCCTCCTAAGTTGCTAAAACTTTTAGCTTTTCTGTGTTTAAGGATGGGATGTTAACTTCTAGTTCTTTCTCCACTGATTAAATCTTCAAAATAATTTATAGTGAATACTACTTACAGCATCTATTCATTTATACTGGATTAGAAATAAGAAAGTTACCTAAAATTGTTCAGTAGGAGAAAGTCTCAGATCTAACTTGTTCTGTGGTATAGGCATACTAAATCAAAGAGTTGCAAAACAAGGGAAATAAGAAGAATATTTCAGTATGCTCTCCTTCCACCCTTCCATCCCATGTCATATTTTATTCTCATCCTAAAAGACTTTCCTCTACTTTCCACCTCCCATGTTTCAAGTTAAACTTCAATCACTCGATTGCTCCAACTTCTTTGAATAAAGAAAGAATATTAAGGACCTAGAAATGTAAACATGGAAAATTTTGACCTTTAAGTTCCCAAAGGTATAGGATAAAAAGATTTGCATGCATACTTGGAGAGCATGCTTTCTAAAGTTGAAAACTAGACAAATCTGGTTTAGAGCTGGTTTAGGTCAAAAGGAACAACCTTGCAGTGAAATTAGCAATGAAACACTGATCAATCTTGTCTGAGCAATGCAGGGTTCTTCCTGAGAATTTAGAATCAAAATGATAGATGTCCTTTTTGTTCCTCTTTGATGAGGCTGATTGACAGCAGTCATGTGGGAGCTCATTGAGCATCCAGAAATGGTATAGCATTTCTCCCACCCATGCAGACAGTTTCTTATAAAAGATCAAAGACAACCATTAGTCCTCTAGAGTAGGAGAAGAAGCTATAGAAGAAGAAAATACATATAGGCAAATAAGAATCAGATGGAAAAGGGAACCTTTATACTTAGGCCCTCTGGGACACTATGGAATCAGCTAGAGAAGTCCCCTCTCCCCAGCCACAATAGTGGAACAACACAGCCTGAATCAGGACATGACTTTGTTATTTTTAAGGAAAGCAAGACTACAGAAAAGGATGGAAGTATATTGGAGATAAAGCTCAGTTGCTACATAGTAAATAAAAGGAACATCTTTCAAGCAAAGAAAAACAGTAGAAGAGGGTGGATTGAGGGTGACTATCTAGGTTTAAATAGGAATTCCGACCATCTTCAGCTGTTGAACTTTGACTACCTACGACTTATAGATGTCTCATAGATACAGGTTTATGGTTTATGGGAAGGAGGTTTTCAGCAGAGATGTTGGAAGGGCATTGGACACATTCAGACCTCACACCATCGGGCAATCAGGAAGTGAGGTGCTCATGTTATCTAAAATTTCAGGTGTCTTCTGCAGAAATAAGTCTACAGCATAAGTTTCAAGAAGGTCTTCTTCCAAAGAGAAGTTATGGACCACCACGGAGACCTCAAATATCTCTACTATGTCATCTCGCCCTCTAATGCTAGTGGGGTTTGGTTTGTGATTGAGAAGAGGTAGGCTGGGGGGGGGGGAGGAGACTGGCTGAGAACTTGAATTTAATTTCTTTTATTTATAATTCACATACATCAGTTGAAACAAATCTTTCTTCCTTCTATGGTCCCATTACTTCTTTAGAGCTCCAGTTTAGCACTCATCAATCTGACAAAAATTAGCATAATCTATATATTCATCTCTCTCTGTGTCTGTCCAGTGGTTCAACAATGTGCACAATTCACCATTGTGTGCTCAGCTTCTAACACTAAACCTAACAACTCAGTGTCTACTGAACTCTCAAGTCTACTCCAATAAATGTTATGCTCAAGTTCGGGACCCCCAAAAGACCACCAGAGACCAAGATCCATGTAAGCAGCAAAGAGGTGTTTATTGTGAGCTAGCTCGGTCCTCTGGACGCACAAAGAAATTGGTGACGCTGAGAGGCCCTGAGCCCAGGGTTTGCAGCAGTTTTATACACTCTTGGGGAAGGCAGGGACCCCACATACATCATAGCATCTCTTAGCAAATCATCACACACCTCGGGAAAAATCAAACAACAACTCTTAACATTGATTAGCACATTCACTGGTGGGAACAAGTTAGGTAGGGGTGATTGATTAGTACAAGAGGGGTATTCATTTGAACTGATTGGTTTAAGCCATGAGGGGAGTACGTGCTGAACTACATGGTTTCCCAACATGTTATCAACCCCATAAACTATTGGGAGGGTCATCTGGCATCCCAGGTATTTTCCCTGTCTCATGCTGATTGGTGGTTGCTAGGGGGTTGCCATGGGTCCTCACCTAGCCTGAGTCAGGGACACCTGGTGCTGCAGATCTCTCCTGTTATTTGTAGATGAACAACTCAGCAGAGTGTGTATGTGCCTAGGAGTGCTCTGTGGGTTTTTTCAAGGACAAGGGTCCTTGGACAGCCTTTGCTCTGAAGTAGAGGCTGGTTTCTCAAAAATGGAGTCACATCAGTTTCTCATAAAGACCATGTGTGCTTGTGAGACTCTAACTGCTTTTCTAAGCTTTGCTTTGATAATGGAGAAGGTGGAAACTCATGCTCCTACAATTGTAGCTGGTTCTGCATGAATTAGACTTCACAGCCTGAGCAGTGCTAGAGATGTTCCTCATCCACTTAGGTCTCCATGGGCTAGACTGAGGATCCTGGTTTCCTCTCTGTGGGAAAAGTCTCAGGATGAGATTTCTGTTTAATCTGGGAAGTTTGGATTTTTTTTTTAACCCTTGATTATTTACATCACTATTCCCACGGTGAGTTGCCCTTGGGTGATAATATATTCTGCAAATTTGAATTTGCAAAGTGCAAATTCAAATTCAGCCTTCGTTCTTTATTTTATCTTATTATCTGTATAATGGAGAACCTCATCCCTGCCTTTCTCAGGTGTCTTGGGCAAGGAACCACAGATAGTATGGAGAAGTATTTGCTCCCATAAGTGAAACTGGTCAGGAATAGAGACCAGACTGATTCCAAGAAAGGGGGGAAATTCCTCTCAGTTATTTGAATCAAATAACTGTGAACCAAATATTCTGTGAACGGCTAAAACTATTCCACAGATGAGAAAAAAGTTTTGTGGCTAGTATCTTCATGGGGTGAGAAAAAGTATCAAAAGCATTTGATTCTACAATGTCTGACTGTTATCAGTTCAAACAAGGTATCTGAAAAACACAAGTGATAAATGCTCTAATAGTCCACGGTAATAAAATGTTCTGAGTGATATCTGTCAGGAACCGCACAGCCCAGGACCCCAGGAGACAGCCCTGCACAAAGATCAAGACAGTCCTATTGTTCAGGTAACAGGTATTTATTTCACTGAACTCCAGCATGCAAAGCCCATTCTCAGCTTGATGAGATTTTGCTTTATATAGATTGGGAAAAAATATCCCAAGGCTTACATCTTTGTCATTAAATATTAAGCATACTTTGTCAATTTTCTATCGCATTGCATTATAGTGAGTTCTGCCTAGTTCTATCTATCCCCCCTGAAAGATTGGGAACTCCTCTATTCAGGGGACAGTGCAGGGTTTATTTTAACATTTTCCGTGTCTAGCGCAGCATGTGGCATATAGTAAAGCTTGCCTGAATGTTTATTGAATGATGGTTAAACTCTCTAATTGAGGTTCTTTGCTTTTAATTATTCAGGTTTTCTTTTCTTTCCCAGTTAACGACTTCTCTTTGTTACTTTTAGCCACCTATTATGTTCTTAGAGAACCTGGGGTACGGTTTGATTTTTTTTTCCATTGTCTCTGTTAATTCTAAGAGAGGAGGGTCTGGCAGCTTAGTTGTGCTCTGGAGTGCAGGACACTTTTGTCCTGTAGGTCTCTGTATGTTTTGAAGGCTTTTCTGATGAATGGAAGTGAAAGGTGTGTCCCGGTCTGTCTCAGGGTCTGAAGTTCAATGGAGCCACTAACATGACAGGCAGCAAGTCCTTTCTTTTTGCTGGGTGCTCATCTTCACCTTCAATCACAAACCTACATAATACCCTTTGATCAATCTGTACTCCAGGCTCTCTCTGATCTTATTCAGCTTCAGTTTAAGTTCATTACATTCCAATCTTTCCTGCGAGTCTCATGGTTTGTAGTCTGTAGCTCCGCAGGACACAGCGACTTAGTGTCTCAGTGGAGCTAAGTAAGGATAACAAGGATGTCAAGAATCCAGAGAGAGGCCTCATAATCTGAATCTTAGTTTTCCAGAGTCTTAGGTGATTCTCACTCTCTAAAAGTGTAAAAAAAAATCCTCATGAAGCCTTCACAGTCTGCCCCCAGACTACCTTCCTGGTCACACCAATTTCCATTTCCTCTTCTCACGCCCTGGAGTCAAAGCACAGAGTCATTTTTCACTCCTTGAACACTGCTCTTACTTTCCTACCTGAGGCTGTATTGTTTCTTCTCTTTGGAAGTCTTTTCTGGCAACTTCAGATAATCCTCAGCCAATCTCTTATCAGTGTTTTAAAACCAGTTCAGACCAAAGGTAACCTCCTCTCCCAACACGTCCTGGTATCTCCAACAGTCTTATTCTCCACCCCCGCCCCAACCCCTCTTCCTTTCTTTCTTTCCTCCCAAACCAATCACTCTCTTAGTTGTCTTTTAATCTTTTGTGTATGTCATTTAAAACAAAGTATTGAAATCATGCTTTTAAACGAGTGTCTTTGCCACTGGACTTTAAGCTTCTTAGAGCCAAACAATAGGGCCTTTTCCTCGTTATTTCCCCAGGACGCAGAGCACAGCCTTGTCCATGATATGCTTTCTGAAATAATGGCAGCTGAGCTGACTCTGAAGGATCTTGGAATGTGCCCTCAGAAGGCCATCATCACGGGTGAAGAGATATGGATTGGCTAGAATCTCTAATTAAACTGTCCCTCGTCACTGGCTTTAATAAGCCATGCTAGAATCTGAGAGGAATGAAAGCAGCTAGGACGGGAAATCTATTTACACTAGGCTTGGCTGCCCGCAGTCTGGCTGGGCACAATTCAGGAGCCACTTGTCAAAAGAAACGAACTTTATTTTTAGAACCACGCAGGCCAAACAAAACAGCTCCTCAGGAAAAACCCTCAGAGCCCAACTGCCACCACCGGCTTCCCACAAGCCTCTCACACCAACACACAAGCCTCTCCCACTCCCACAATCCTCCTGCTCTTGAGGCCGATTGGCTGGGTCGCGTGGGCGGAGCCAAAGAAGTCCCCCAATGAGCAGCTCCGTGGTCTGAATGGCAGGAAAACAGCCCAATGAGTATCACCGAAGAGGAGCCAATCAGCTAGATGTTGCTGGGGCCGCTGTGAGCCAATCATCAGCTAGCAGTCTGAAAGGGCAGGGAAACAGCTCAATGAGCATCTCCAATGAGCATCATCACAGAGGAGCCAATCAGCTAGATGTTGCTGGGGCCGTTGTGAGCCAATCATCAGCCGGCAGCTGGAAGTTTGCTGGCAGCTGGAAGTTTGCTGGGGCTCCTTCGGCTGTGGCTCTCAACACTTGGCCATCCTGAGGCCACCCTCCCTGCCTGCCCTGTGACTTACTCCTTGATATGTCATGTCTGAATGGGTTCCAGTTTGAGAAATCCTATGAGCTTAAGAAGAAAGGAAAAGACGGTAGGAAACAATTTAAAGTGGGTCTGGGTTCTGTTCTATTGCCTCTGTTAGGTGGAGATTCACAAGGAGCCCAAAAGTTCAAGATCCTCAGCCCTCCTCCTTCCTGACCTTTCCTTCAGTTGGATCTTATCTTTATTTATGTATTTATCCACAGCAGGTCCATGCTTTATTCAGGGGCTTTATTTAAATGCTTCCAAATTTCCACTTGCACGATGCTGCTGTTTTTCTTGATTCCTGCTTGAGGAGCAGGTCCCTAGAGGTCAAGTGTATGTGACACTAACCCTCATGTTCCTACCTAGGGTGGATGTCAAGAGCCTCAGGAGACCCCTTCATAGATTGTCAGGAGTGTTTCCTGCAGATAGCCCTGTACAGAGCATCCCTAACCTCTTTGTTCCTCAGGGTGTAGACCACGGGGTTCAGGAGAGGGGTGATGACAGTGTAGGTCACAGAGATCAGCTGATCCTCATCCCTGGTGTTCTCTGACTTGGGCTTGAGGTAGGCGATGGAGGCACAGCCATAGTGGACGATGACCACTGTAAGGTGGGAGGCACAGGTGGCGAAGGCCTTCTTCCGGCCCTCAGCTGAAGCGATCTTTAGGATGGTGGAAATGATGAGGACGTAGGAGATGAAGATCAGGCCCATAGGTACAACTAGCACCAGCACACTGATGATTAAAGTCAGGATCTCATTGACAGTGATGTCAATGCAGGAGAGCTTCATCACGGGCCGGATGTCACAGAAGAAGTGGGCCACCTTGGTGGCACAGAAGGGCAGTCTGAACACAGCTGACACCTGTGTCACTGCTACAATTAGGCCAATACTGAAGGCCCCCCCCCACCAGCTGGAAGCACACCCTCTTGTTCATGATAATTGTGTATCTCAGGGGATTGCAGATGGCCACATAGCGGTCATACCCCATAGCCGTGAGCAGGAAGCAGTTAGTGATCCCAAAAGTTACAAAAAAGAACATCTGTGTGGCACAACCTGCCAACGATATGGACTGGCTCATACCCACAAGACTGGATAGCATCCTTGGGAGAATGACCAATGTGTAGACGGTCTCTGAAGTGGATAGCATGCTTAGGAAGAAGTACATGGGTGTGTGAAGATGACGGTCAATCCGGATGATGGTCACAATGATGACATTGCCTGCTAGCGTGAAGATGTAGAGTTTAAGGAACACCACAAAAAGGGTCATCTGGTGCTCATGGAAACTGGAGAAACCTTGGAAAGTAAACTCAGTGATGATAGTGTAGTTTTCTCCCTTCATTAAGTCGTCACAAAATCTGAAGTGTGGAAGAATAAAAGTTCTATAGTTTCAGGAGTTTATGCACCTTTCTGAAATTGATTGAATTGAGTTCTCAGCTATAAATCTGGGGACACATTTCATAGTGGATTCAAGTTAATCCCTGAATTTACTGAACATATATTTTTTTTTCTGCTCTATGGTCATCTGTTTTGATTTCCTACACATTTGAGAATTGGGTGATCTCTTTTCTCAAGGCATAGAAGTGCACATTCCTACTTCTCTCCTTCTCTTCCTCCCTCACATGTGGAAGGCCTTCCTCCTTTTCTCCACTTACATAATTCTTCTCCATTCTTCATAGATCAGTGCAAATTTCCAGTCCTCCCTAAAATCATTTGATACTCAGATGTTCTCATGTTTACTGGGATTATTTTATACCCCATCCTTGCAGTGTCTTCTCACACAAAAAGAGACTTTATAATACCTCTTACATCTTTTCACATCACACTAACTCAGGATTATGCATGAATTAGATGCTTGGAAACGATCATTTGGGGATGGACCACAGAGTTTTTTTCTTTTGAGACTATGAGTCATCCCTCTTGCACATCCATATCCTTTAGGAAGTAGAGGCAAAGAAAATGCAGAAAGGCTCGTCTTGTTTTTAAGAAGAAAAAGACAAAACTTAACCAATCACCAACCTCTCCCAACTGCTGTCTGAATGATGGAAGTCTGCTGACAGTTCACAGCCCTGATTCACGTATGTTATAAACTATGCTACATCTTTACCTTCTCCAAAATGGAAAGCAAATTTACAGCCAATACAACTTTGAGAGTAGACATACACCTACTCTGCAGAGGTAAACAATTGTTATCAGGAAAGATGCAGCAAATTCAAGTATCCCTTACCTAAAGTAAAAGCAGTTTCTGAATATATAAAAAAATAGAGCTACAATAAGAATACATCACTTTGTTGAAAGATAGGGTTTAGTGCCATTTATGTAATACTTCACATTTTTGTCTCCTTAAACAGCAACCTCCTGTAGGGTATTTAAATTATATTCTGATTTGCTTATGCATATTCAGAAAGCGACTTTTTACATCAAGTAAATCACATCAGTGATGAAGGTTAGGAGGCACGGAGACTTTCTTCAAGTTTATAAAAATCTATTTAACAGGATTTGATGACCAGCTGTTTATCATTTACACTAAGAATATTAAAAGAGAGTAAAGCTGCAGTAGGAAATATTTTCCAAAAGAGAAAAATCACTTGACACCAAAATATATGGGCTCACGACATTTTATCGTCTGTGAGGCCTCTGAACAAAAATTGGGCAGTGGTCCAGCTGGGGGGTGGTCTGCCACCTTCTCAGTGATATCTGGAATGCTGGGGAGAGCTAGGACTGTTATGATGATCGTTATGGGGGCTACTGACAATCGGTAATGCTAAATGTCCTGCAATACATGCGATGGTCCTCCCAAGGAAGAATTATCCTATCCCAGACACCCCTAGAGTTCCTATCGAGAGATGCTTGGGTTAGAGGGTCATCTGCTCTGACTGAAGTCTGTCCTGAGGTAGAAGAATGGCTACCATGACATGATTAGCATCTTCTACCTTTGAAAGCCTCTGCTTCTTCAGAGGAAATCAAGGAAAGGAACACATCCCAAGTCAGCTCATGAATAACAAACTTTATTTTATCCCATTCTCTTAAGAGCACTTACATGACTCTGCTCAGTCCTGAAGCACAAAAGGAGGGCCGGCTGGCTGGAGGAGACCAAGGAGGAAAGATTGAAATGCAGGGCTCCCTCGGTCACAGTGCAAAGGCACCGGGAAGAGCCAGGTGAGCAGGAGGACTGTGAAGGGGGCTGAGCTGGGCAGGCAGGGGAGAAACACACTCTAATAGGAGTGTGGTCAGGCTTGGGAATCAGGCATTCTTGTGTGGAAAGGTCTTTGAAGCCAGGAAAGATGCTCTCTAAGGATCAGCATTTGGGCTTCTGGGAGTCACTCCCTGAAGACATGCTGAGACTCATCCTGGGGTTGGGAGGATGCAGGCAGCAGGTTCCTGGAGGCCTCATTATGTGTGAGGCTCCTTTACCCAATTGCCAGGTTCGTGTTTTGAGACCCTACAAGTTTTTGATTCAAGTGGAAAGAAGCAGTTGAGAAAACTGGCTAATTTGCTAGAGTTTTACTCACTTGAATAAGCACATTTGTGTTTTGTTTGTTTCAGACGGGCCTTGGAAATCCATAGTGACAAATCTATGCAGCTCAAGCCTACAGCTATACTGTCTTGGATCTCAGGAAGTTTAGGCCTTTGTATGTCTAGGCAGGAATTCTATGCGTTATAATTAACTTTGGAGTTAAAGTAGTCAAACACAGTCAGGGTCTTACAGAGGACATTCCCATTGCTTGTGCTTTCCAATGTCATTCAGGATTGAAAGTACAGTCTAGACCCAGAGATTCTCTCTTTGGGGTTAGGAAATAGAGATGAGCCTTTGAATACTATTCTCTTTACCCGCCTTCTCTTTTTTTCCCTCCACTTAGCAAACTTCTACTAGTTTCTCAAGACCCAGCTCCAAATTTACTTTCCATTGAAGATTCCCCATGAGTTGTTAGTTTAATTGCTTCCTTAGCAATTTCATTAACATGACGTGCTTATCTGTGCCCATCCATTCTTTAAGGAATTAGCATATGCCAGACCCTGTCCAAGTTGCTGGACATGCAGAAATGAAAAAGATGCTGTACTAATCTTTAAGAAACTCACAGTTTGGTTGCGGGTAATAGAAAATCATAATAAACGGACATGAGGGCCGTAGTCAGTTCTTCATTAGACTCAGACTGATTATGGAAAAGATATGGCATCAGTAAAGGGAGACAAGGTTAAAAAGCATTTTAGAGTATTTGGGTCTTGCCACTTGTAAGAACCTCTTAAGTGATTCTCACTTGTCCCTTCTGTTCCTGGACTTCAAGGTTCCTTAGCAGTTGGCCTCTTAAGGGAGTGGACTTCTACACCACAGTCACCCTGTGCCCTGTTGCTATCTATCCAGTGATTTTGCTTCCTTCCTTGAAAAAGACATAGCCAGCACTGAGATCTGGTAGACTGATCTGGCAGCAGCGTGCAAATGGATTTGAGATTGGTGAGAAGAGGCAGGGAAACCGGCAAGGCGGCTGATGTAACAGAGATAATTGGGATTGATCTAGAGGGGTGGTAGTCGTCCCAGAGAGAAGGGATGGATGTGAGAGACATTTGAAGAAATCAATAGAGCTTGTACCTGAATCAATGTGTGGATCAAGAGAGAGCAAAGAACCAATCATTTTATAAACTACTCTTAGCAGGTTCATTCATGCCAACTCCCTGATTATTCGCAAATATACATAGCTTCCTATTGTAACAGATCATCAAAAAATTATTTCTATATTAATGATCTATCATTAGATAAAATTGGTAGCCATGGGATCTCAACAAGAAAGGAGTATGGTTGGGAAAAACAGCTAACTGCTTTATAATGTTATTGCTTTGGGGCAATTGGAAAGATCTTGGAAATGGGGAACTGGGTTGATGATATAAAAATGTGGTGCCTGATGAAAAAGAAGGGTATTTAGCTTCAACAGCAACTAAATTTATTGAACACTTTCACATACAGTTTGTCTCAATCCTCCAAATGACCCTGTGAAGTCGGCAGTATCGTTTCAAATTGCGCATGAGCGATGTGTGAGAAGCCTTGCCATCAGCTATAAATATATTGGGATTTGGTGCTTATGGAAACAAAACTTGCAAAACAACTAAAAGAACCTGATATAACCTCTCCTGGTTCCGCATATTGCTTTATTTGGGGACCAGATTCCAGTAGTTCTTATAGTGGTTGTTCATGATATCATTTAGCTTAGGATCCCAGGTAAAAACTTCCCAATGATACTTTGGAATTGTGAATGGGAGGCTTTTGAGGTCCTGAATGGAACTCACAACAGATCTGACATTCCTAAAGTCATGTCCCCTTCTGCACTCTCTCCCATTCTATTCCTGCAAAATAGAGCTGGTGTGTCCAACTTTTCTGCATGTGAAAACTCCTTTTTAGTTTCAAAATATTTCATGGACCTTCAACTCAATAATAGCTGAATAATAACAGTCGTACTTTTTATACCTATTGATAGAAAAAAAACCAAAGTCTGAAAAAGAAAGTTATGGATTTAGTAATTGGTACTTTCAAATGAATTAAAGCTACATTTGAAAAGAGTTGCATATGCTTTTGTAAGGATGCATTCATCTGCATAAGAGGAATGATGTGCGCAGGAATCCTGGGACTCCTCGCAGTGACTCTGAGGTAGATAGTAGGGAAGAAGAAATAATATGAGAGTTATTTGGTAAGCTGTAGTGAGCACAGCATAGGAGTTGGGAATCAGGAGGAGAAATGCAGACAGGTGGTGGCTGAGTGGTTTATTAACACACGGCAGGTGGATCCAGGAAGTATTTCTTAGAAGACCATGAGAGAAGAGTTTTCTTTCAATGGAATGTGGATCAGGGACCATAGAAGAAGCCCATTTAGAAAGTTCTGAGGGAATTCCCTCACTCTACCTTGTTAAAACTGAGGCTTGGGGCTGGAGCTGGGGCTCAGTGGAAGCGCACTTGCCTGGCATGTGTGAGGCACTGGGTTTGATTCTCAGCACCACATAAAAATAAATAAAAATAAAGGTCTGTCAAATATATATATATATATATATATATATATATATATATATATACACACACATACATACATACATACCTACATACTGTGGCTCTTCCATTAAGTGCATGGCTTAATGTTGACCTCAGAGGGATCTTGAGCAATACCTTTGTGTGTGTGTTTGCAGGGAGTGGGGGGTATGGAGGAGGTATTAACAACCATCATTGTGTCCCATGTACTAGGAAATATTATTTCATGACATTACTGGCTCCTCACAGTAACCCTATGAAGCTGATATTGCCAGCCTTACTGTACAGCTAGAAGAAAAATTGCCATGCAATTTAAGTCACTCTTCTTAGGACATGTGTGTATAATGGAGGACCTAGGGTTGGGACGCATGTCTCTCTGGGTCCAAAGCCTGTGCTCTGTAGACAATATCAAACTGCTCAAGTACATCCTACCCAAGGTTATTAGTTCTTAGAAGAGTCAGTGTAAACAATAACAAAGGGAGAGAGGATAGGTATAGGTATCTATCTAGAGGATAGGTATATATAGGTTAGTCATCTGACAGATCCTGAGCCCTATCATTTCCCAGTGGCCTTTGATCCAGTTAGGACTCCTTTTTCTCCTTTCTTCTTTGTGATTTGCCTCAGTGGAGAGAGGATGCACCAAAATATTCAAGGGATAAAAGCATACTATTAAATACAATTTCTGAATGTCCAGACTGATTTCTGGTACCTAAAGACATCCTTAATAGGATTTGATATATATATATATATATATATATATATATATATATATATATATATATATATCCATAGTTTGGGGGCCTCTTCTTCTAGAAGTATGAAATAGCATGATCTAGTTGTGTATTGTAAAGGAGAAGGCTGGTTTAAAATTGTCATTGTGCGCTTGTCACGCAACTACAGATTCTGGGATGACATTGCTTATGTTTAAATCCTGATTCTATCACATGTGAACTGAGTGACCTTTAGGAATTCACTTATCTCTTCAGGTATCAGTTTTCTCACCTGTAAAATAAGGATAATAAATAACCTACCCCTTAGATTTATGGTGAGGATTAAATGAATACAGTGCTTAAAATAATGCCTCCTGCCTAAGATACTTTCAACAAGCGTAACCAAAACAGGGTTCACAAAGTGGAACAATTAGACTGAAAATATTAAAATAATGAAGTAAAAGAGGAAGGAAGAGCTGTCTGCCAGTCATTGTTGTATTTTAGCTTTCCATAGCCATCTTTTTTCCTTCTTTCTTTCCATAAATATTTATGTTCCGGGCACTGCTAAAGGTGCAACAGATGTAAAGAGAACGCTCAGAGTGAATCCAGAGTCCGCAGCTGTGAACACACAGATACCACCTTGCTGAGACCGGGTTCTCTAGAAGCAGAGTCTGAGACAAGGACTTGGGTACAAGGGGTTGATTCAGGCACTGGTCTCAGAGAAAAAGAAGGGAGAAGGAACACAGTGGGACAGGGCAGACCTCAGCAAGGATGTGGGTCTCCGCTGGAGTCTGACTTGAGCCTGGTGTAACAGAGAGGGCTCTCAAAGTGACTGCTAAAATTGGTCTCATCTTGAGGCCAGGCAAGTGGCATCATCCAGACATCCATCATGGGCTGCCCCTGGTGGAGGTGGGGTTGGTATCCTCCTCTCTGTTAGCCAAGGTCAAGTCTTGGCAGAAGAAGACAGCTGTGAGCGATTAGCATTTAACATTCATGTCAATGAAGGATGGGTGCCCCCAGTCCAGCACAGGGGCTCTGGGCAGAGCCTCCACAGAGTCCACTCTACCACTCAGAGTATCTGGGGAATGAGAACGGTGAGTGAAATAAAGGGGCTCTTCTTTTGTAATTCTCAAAGATGCTGGAAGACATTTTTATGGTTTTTGCTCAAGCTGCTCAAAACAAAACCTCTTCAACCCGTTTGTAAACTGGAGCGCCTTTACCTGACAGCATTCTAGGGTTTACACACATAGTCATAGGCACAAGGTCAATAATGAGTGAAGTTGTTGTTGTTAATCATGGTGTGAAGTGTAGCACTGGAGGTGTCACGCAATGACACAACAACAGTGGAGAACTTGTCATATCAGTGCCCTGATTTTCACACAGAGGCCAGGTTCCACTCACATGAGTTCCTGTGAAGTGCTACGTATTTCCTCCACCGTCCCTATTGGTTTACTATGACTTGTGCCAACAATAACAGGAATCATGTTTCACATTTTTGATACATAGGTACACCTTGTCTTATTTGGTTTTCACGGAGCTTGGTCAACCCATCTGTCCAGCTGGGCAGATCCCTCCGGTCCTTCTTTCATTATTTCCCTTCTTTGTTTTGCTCAATCCTGCTCATTCCGAGATGCTTCCCAGACAGGCACCGGGTACCCTCCACACTGTCTTTTCCAACTGGCTCCCCCACCGTGACTCCTCACTGAACTCTTCATTTTAGTGCTATCTGGACACTGACCAGCACCTAAGAAAGGGGTTTTCTTCCCAGAGCTCTGAGTAAGGCATCCTTGACCTCCTTGTTCCTCAGGCTGTATACCACGGGGTTCAGCAGTGGGGTGATGACGGTGTAGGTCACGGAGATGAGTCTGTCCTGCAGGGAATTCTGGGATTTGGGTTTCAGGTAGATGAAGGAGGTGCAGCCATAGTGGACGATAACGACCGTGAGGTGGGAGGCACAGGTGGCAAAAGCCTTTTTCCGGCCCTCGGCTGATGCCATCTTGAGGATGGTGGTGACAATCAGGACGTAGGAGATGAAGATCCAGACCATGGGCAGAACAAGGACACAGAGGCTGATGAGCAAAGTGATGAACTCCTTGATGGTGGTGTCAGCACAGGCAAGCTTCATCAGGGGCCGGATGTCACAAAAGAAGTGGGAAATGATGTTGGCGTCGCAGAAGGGCAGGCTGAAGACAGAAGACACCTGAATGACAGCGGTGCTCAGGCCGATGGCCCAGGATCCACTTGCCAGGTGTGTACACGCCCTTTTGCCCATGATGACTGAATACCGTAGGGGGCTGCAGATGGCCACATAGCGGTCATACCCCATGGCTGCGAGCAGGAAGCAGTTGTTGACACCAAAAGTGAGATAAAAAAAGAGCTGGGTGGCACAGCCCGGCACGGAGATGGTTTGTTGGGGCATGAGAAGGCTGGACAGCATTCGGGGGATGATGGCCACCGTGTAACAGGTCTCAGACATGGACAGCACACCCAGGAAGAAGTACATGGGTGTGTGGAGCTGATGACTGATGTAGATGACTGTCAGGATGACAGCATTACTGGCAAGAGTCAGCAGGTACAAGACCAAAAAGACCACAAAGAAGATGAGTCTGTGATGCCACCCAAAGACGGAGAAGCCTTCAAAAGTAAATTCTGTCACCACCGTGAAATTGGGTCTTGACATCGGAGAGACTCTGGATCTGAAAGAGACAAAGTTGGGAAGACTGAGAGTCGGGGTTGGAAAATGGCCTGGGGTCATCACCATGTGCAATAACTAACTCCAAAAGAATGTATCTCTGGGTTACAGAAGTTCCCAACATTCAGATACTGGCCAAGCACTCAAGGACCTCTGAAGTTTCTCAGGGTCCTGGTAAACATACAGTGGAGAGACAAGGAAAGAGTAAAGACATAAAAGGAGTGCTAGAAACCCCGGACTGACTCAGCTAGAAGTCGACGTGAATGAGAGAAGGAACTAGAATGCGTGTGCACAGTCATGCATCTCCACCCTTTAAACTCCTCTGGTTTGAACCAGCTGTGTATCAGAGGCCCACTGCAAAGAGACTCATTTAAAGAGTGAGTGGGAGCCAGGGACAAATCCTATGTGAGGCACACTCCTGGTGAACCAAAGACCACCTCCAATTCTGTTCCAAAGGGCTTCCATAAATCAACATGCCATACACTGCCTCCTCTCACAGTTAAGATTCAAAATGTATTAACGTCTGTAATAATGCAGTGAGAGGAGACACTGCTTTTTTATCCCTCTTGAGAAGTGCATAGTGTGTAGACCCAGAACATTCTCTGGTCCACAGTCTACTTTCTTTTCAATCTTGCTTCTTCTTATGGCTTCCAGACATCAGATTTTTTTTTAAATAAAGAAATCTCAGTTTTTAATTGATTTGCATGCATAGGAAGAAAGATTTTTCCTATATATTATACATCAGCACTGCCCAGTAGAAATATGGTCTAATCAAAAAAAAAAAAAAGATGATCTAAGCCACATATGTAATTTCTAATTTTCTAATATCCACATTAAAAATTAAAAAGCAATGAAAATTCATTTTAACAATATACTCTAACCCAATACATATAAAATATTATTTCAATATATAATAAATATAAAAAGTATTCATAAGATATTTTGTACTCTTCTTTTAAGCTAAGTTTTTGAAATATTGTGTGTATTTTATGCTTATAGCCCATATCATTTCCAACTCTTCACATTTCAAGTGCTCTTTAAGCACACCTGATAATTGGCTAATAATGTATTGGGCTGTGTGCCTCAAGAATGTGATTTCTGTTTTCATCCTTTTTTCTTTTCTATATGTTCTAATTTTATCTTCAGAGAAAAATCAGTATTTTAAATAAATAATTAGAGTAGAACAAAGGAAAAATATGGGTTTTAGAATCAGAGACTTGATTCAATGGGTTATGATTCTATTATTTTTCTAATTTATTTGGTGTTCTTGGAATGGCTATGGTTCAATAGGACATATGTAAACACATTTTATAGATAAAGGAGACTTGTCTACCATGAGGGATAATGGTGATGTCAAAAGATGTTTAACTCCTGGGCAAGTGGGATTATGTGAACCAATTTAGCACTAATTTATATCTGTTACATATATGCTGAATGTAATAGTTGAAAGAGTAAAACTTAACCCCAGAAAGAGTTGTTTTGTCACTTTTAATCAGTTTAAAGTTGACAACCACATTAGACAGGGCAAACAAGATGTCCATATTAATGACTAAGTTCCGTAAACATATTAGAATCATGCTTCACCAATTTCTAGACAAAGAAGTCCTAATATATTTAAGTTCAACTTCATACCATTAAATTTATTTAAGACATGGCTTTCAAATGGCATGAATATTTAGTCTTCTTTGGGGGAGTTGATTGGTTAGTTAGCTAGTTGGTTGGTTAGTTGGTGTTTTGGAACTTGGATGTAAAGATTTGAGTTAATCATATTTGACAATTCATGGCATGTGATCCTTATCACCAAACAAGACTGTTTTCTTTTTAATTATGTGTTCTTTTTAGATATACATGACAGTAGAGTGTATTTGGGCATATTATACATTCATGGAGTATAACATTCTAATTAGGATCCCATTCTTTTGGTTGTACACAATACATCACTCAGATCCTTCCTATGTTAAGGGGAGTTTCTGCTTCTCCTTTCTAATCTCCCATTAAGCACAATAAAGGCTCTGAAACTTTGAAGTCCTAGCAACTGTAAGACAACAGTGATTAAAAACAACAAAATATTTAAGTTCATGCTAATCTCTAGCTTTAACCCCCGTGTAAGTAGGAAGATGCCTGATTTTCTTTGCTCAATTCAGTTGTCTCCCTTTGCTCACCTATAAAATAGAATAAAAATGCATACTCCATACCGTTGCTATGGAGATTATAGGAATTATTGTATGTAAATTGCTAAACTCAGTACTCATACAGGAAGACAATACACTAAATTTCTTCGACCTCTTCTCCTGTCTTCCTCATCCCCAACTCTTCACAGCTCTGGAATCTGCTTGAGTGTGTGTGTGAGTGTGTATGTGTGTATGTGTGTATGTGTGTGTGTGTGTTTCTCACTCTTTCTCTCTCTTTCTCATGTTCATAGATTATTGTTCTTATTAATTTCTCTAATTCCTAGCAAATGTAAAGTCCAGTCCTCATTTTTCCCCATCTGTCTCCCATCTGACTCCAAAATTCTGAAAAGATTCTGAATCTTTAGGGATTGGGGGAATGGGGATGTCTGGAATTGACTCAACCCACAGCTACATCACAGTGACCTTGGAAATGTTTAGGCCTTAGTTTTCTCACCTGTAAGAAAAAGGCAGTACTGGTGTGAGAATCCCACGAGAATATGCCTATATAAGGCATTGAGCAGAGACTGGCATGGAGTGTGCTGTTAATAAGCGGTATCCAGGACATGACAAAATCTGAATGTTTTAGGCCATTGTTTTAACTTCCATTGCTTCACATGGAGCGATAAATTGATACTTTTCTCCCAAGCCTGACTTCAGGGGTAAAAGGCAGTCTTCATCCAGCTAACACTGGTGGGGCAACTTGCAGTTTGGAGGAAGCTTTTCTATCCTTTATAGACATGAGGAGATAGCAGGGAAAGAAAGACAATTTAAAGGAGAGAATCCTAAGGATTGGAGGAAGGGTCTGGATGGTGATGGGCATAGGTAAGTCATTCCCAGCATTCCCTCCAGCCCCACAAAATTCCTGCATGATCCCTTTGTCCAGGTCCTTCAACCCTGCACTTATACAACAATGATACATCAGCCAGCCATTCATTGACCTGTCCTTCTTGACTTCTTGTTGATGTATGGGACAGGAAATGGAGAAAATTGAGAGGACTTCTCTGCTCAGAGAAAATGCCCTTTCCATTCAAAGAGGGAAAATTAGGTTCATTTAACCCAAATTGGGTATTCCACTACTTGCCTGCAGGCCCACATATTAGGCATGAGATAGTATATAGACAGATCTAGATGTTTCCAGTTCCCCTGGAATTGACATCAGGACAACGTGACATCAGGAGGATCATATTCTGGGATAAATTGGCCAATTAAGCCATTTGAAAGCTGTCTGACATTCTCTAAGGCTACACCTTTTCTGTGTGATTTTTTTTTCAGTATTTATGTTTTTTGATTTCTAACTTTTGTAGTACAAGAGTATAGTCATTTTCTCCACCTGTCAATATTCTCAGGAAAGAAAAGAAAAAGAAAAAGTGATATTCCATGAGACAGGGGTTATGAGGCCATACCTCGTTACAGAACAAGAATCCGTGCTTCACCAAGTCAATGAAAGGGACTTCTGGCTCACTGGACAGGGCTGAGACTCCTTCCAGATCAGAAGAACAAGGCTCAAACCCACTATTTCCAGAAGGCCTATACATCACACAGAGAGTCTTTCAAAGGGAAGGACTAGAACTCACCTGGGTCTTTCAGTTAATTCTTTGCCCCTATTAGTGAGATCCAGGAATAACAAACAGAGAGAGCAACACTGAGCTACCTGTGCCTCCCCAGAGCCCTGTTTCTTTAAGTCTGGATTGCAGACTGTCAGAGGGGAACAATCTCCTCTGTCCCAGGACTCTGGGTACCTTCCCCAAGCCATAGTGATGGTCCCCAAGGCAGCAATAGCAAGATTCAGACACCGTGATGTCTGGAGATCTCATTATGCAGAGACTCATCAACCCGGAGATTCTGAGTTTCCCAAAGGAACAAAGCTTTTGCATCATCAGGACATGCCCTGGCCCTGTTCAGGGGATGGAGAGGACTTCTTGTCTCTTGATTACCATTATAGACAGAGCCTTCAAACCCAACCATGGGTTAGGATGCAGGCTCCTTAGGCAAGTCTCTCACACTCCAATGTCTCTCTGTCCCAAGAACTAAAAGAATCTATCTCTGAGGTCCCTTCAGCTTAAATACTCTCAGAACTATGACTCATTCATTTATTTATTCCTTCAACAAATGTTCATTGATCAGGTGTCCCATGGTGAGTACACGGAATGTAACAGAAACTAGGGATACTGCCTCCGTGCTGCATGCCAGTTCTGCTGACCTTGTCATACCTGGATACGACCAGGTCTGACCGAGGAACAGCTGAGGCCCAGTATTTCTCTCCCAGCCTTGAGTCAGTCAGCAGATGCAGCCTGGCATGCCTTACCCAAGTGAACCCAAGACAGAGCTTTCCAAACCTAGGAGGAGAATCAGCTATCAAATCCACCAGGTTCCCCGGGGATTTGTGCTCTTCAGTGATTCTGAGTTGTGGTCCCCTGTTTATGACTCTCTCTTAGAGACTCAAATAGCAGGAAAAGTTCCCTTTGTCAATCCCAGTGTTCTGAGAAATCCATAACATGAGAGTCAAGCAGTTCATGGTGGTACCTTGACAAGCCAAGTCAAGAGAAGGTGACAATGTCGTAGTCGACATTCAGTTCACTCCACATACTCTCTTTCAAGGTCCTCCAACATTGACCACAAGAAATTGGAAGGATCAGTGGCTCATAAGCCATGAAGAGTCAGAGTCCCACCGCTGAGAGATGAATGCACAGTCTGAGAAGGGCCAGTAGTGACCTCCTTACAGCCATTTCCAGGTGTAAAGTGGGCATCAGGACTTATCCAGACCTTGAAATCATACACTAATTTCGGGCCTGATTTATCAACTGGTTCCTTTTCACAGTTATTTCCCCCCCCCCACTATTTAAATATATAACAGATTGAAATTGGACACAGAATGGAGTAGAAATCCATAACAAGGGAAAGAAAACCCTGATGGGGAAATCATGAACTGCAAAAATGGTTGATTATTTCTTAAAGTGTGATTATTATTATAGGTTCTTCTGAAATAGGATGGATTTAGTCTGAAAAAGACTGAAAAACTCTGGAGTGAATGGAGCTTTTTTTTCTCTGAAGAGCAGAAAATAAATGGATGATTACATCGTCTGTACATTCTGACAGTTCTTTCCCCCGCCCCCCATTCTGATTTTTACATCTCTTATTTATTTTGACTTCTTTCATTTGCTGGTGAAGTATAATATCGAATGCTAGCAGTTAAGGAGGTATTTTTTTTCTTTTCCTGGATTTTCATTTAAATGATTCTCACATTTCATTCATCATTAGCTGTGGCGCTTGTTATAGATCTCTGGCAGATACCTTTTATCAGATGAAGGAAGCTCCTTTCTATTCCTGGTTTGTTTGCCAGTTTATCATGAATGAGCTGTTAAACTTTCAGCTAGTTCCTTTTCTGCATCCATTGACATAATTATATGCTCTTTATTCTTTAATTGGTTAGGGGTGAATTACCTTAATAGAGTGTTCTAATGTTGGCGCCTTCATATGTTTTTAAGACTAACCCTGGTTGGTCTTTTTATACACTGTGGAATTCAATTTGCTATTTTTTCATCTATCCATTATTGGCTGATAATTATCTTTTCCCACTTTATCTATTTTTGGTACCTGAGGTTCGAAATTAGCAATCTCTTTAAATGCTGGGGGAAGGATCACACCCTTCTATGCTTTTTAAGTTGTTTTCACTACTACCATTTCCATTTTGGGGATTATTATTCTAATAAATTTTCTATTTCTTCCTGATGTAACTACATATATTTAATTTATATTTTTATATCTATATGCAGTTATATGCATGCATGTAAAATACATGTGAAATGCATCTGCTGACCAGCATTTTATACTTTTTCAAATAGATTGGTATAAAGTTGTTCAAGGGCTATATTTTTTCCTTTTTTTTTTGGTACCAGGGATTGAACTCAGGGGCACTCAACCACTGAGCCACATCCTCAGCCCTATTTTGTATTTTATTTAGAGACAGAGTCTCCCTGAGTTGCTTAGCGCCTTGCCATTGCTGAGGTTGGCTTTGAACTCCCAATCCTCCTGCCTCAGCCTCCCAAGCCACTGGGATTACAGCGTGAGCCACTGTGCCCAGCTAAAGGGCTGCTTTTTATGGACATTTTATCTGTACCTGTTCTTATATCCTTTCTTCTTACTTTTTTTTGTTGTTGTTGTTGGTTGTGTTCCTCTGATTTTTGTTGATCATGAGTGTTGAAAATTTCATTTCTATACGAATGTATTCAAAAATCCAAATTTAAAAAAAATAACATTTTTATTGTTGTAGTTTTCTTTACTTTTGCATTTTAATTAATTTTTCTCTCATTATTATTGGTTGCTACTTTTTTCTGTGTTTATTTTATTATTTTTCAAGCCTCTTGAATTAAAATCTTCATTTATTATTTTTCAGTAAATATATATATTTCTTTCTGGAAACTTCTTTGGATGTCCCTTTTTAGTTTTGATATGTACAACTTTTGTTAAGATGTGAAACGATGCCAATTTTATTTTTTCATTTACTCTCAGTTTATTTAGATATGTGTACTAAGAGAACAAGCTTAATACGGGAATCAAGAGCTCAGACCCTTGGGCTTGAGCACCATGAGTTACCAGCTATATAACTTTGGAGACATTACCCAATTTTTCTGAGCCCCAAATTTCCATATTTGTAAAATGTGATAAAGATTGGATGAGTAAATACTTGGAAGTCCTTAGAAGAATGACCAGCATATGGTAGATTCTATGTAAATGTTTATTCGATAAATAATTAGATCCATGAAGAAAGGTAATGGAGGAGGGTTTAGTCACTTTTTTCTTTTGGTAAATTTCTTACTTTATTGCTGTGTGGTGCATGAGTGTATAGTATCAATGATGAGGCATCTTCTTGAGATCAAAGAAGTAAACATTTTCTTTATAAAGGGTAGAATTAAGTCAAGTTTATCATCATTATCACACATTTAAGCCCTATTGGCCCTTTGATTATTTGATTAGTCAGTTTCTAAAAAAAATGTTTTAATATCTACTTTTGTGATTGTTTGCCAATTACTCCTGATAGTTTTATCATATTTTTTGCATAATCCGTTTTGAAGCTATGCTGTTAGAACCTTATAAATTTATGAATGGAAAATCTTCCTGGTGAAATATTTAATCAATATTGTAAGTCCCTTAGTGGTTTTCACTTTGAATAATACCTTTTCTGCTGTTAGTGATATATCAGCTTTCTTTTTTCCCCCTGCATTTGCCTTAATACCACTTCAGTTTCTCTAATTTTAACTTTTCTGTGTCACATTATTTTCGTATACATTTTAAAATAGTGAATTGAATTGTCAGATTACTAATATTCAGTCTGAGAGCTTCTTCATTTTAATTAGTTAGCTTAATCCATTCATATTTGTTATAATTAAATAAATTTTTGGATGTTACTGTCATCACATTTTATATCTTGTTTACTATGATATGCCAATTTTTATTTGTTTCCTAGTCAGACTTTTATTTGATTGTTTTTTTTGTCTGTATTTTCTGTCTAGAAATTTGTACATGCACCATTTCTGTTCTTCTTACAGTCATATTTTTTTTTACAATTTAAATTATATTTTTGATAAATAATCTAGATGTAGAATTAAGAATGTGAAAATTGCTATATAATTTTAAAAATTAGTTATCTATCTTGCTTCCTAGAGGCATCCACTTTCAACTCTTTTAACTATTTCTCATGTTATGCACCTTCATATTTCTGCTACATTATGGATAATATGCATATAATGGTATTTCTTGATTCCTAAATGTTAGACATTCTCTCTTGACTTCCCAGCTAATTTATAATCTCATTTGCATGCACATGAACACAAACACACCCACATACTTCCCCTCCTGTCATCCTCTCAGTAAAAATTAAATCTATTTTCAGAACATACATTATTATGATATGCAAATATTATTCATAACTGAGCCACACAGCTTACTCGAAGTGCACAACTCTTCCTGAGCAATTTTTTTTTCTTACTGAATTTTTATAATTGCATGTTTTTATTTGATTAGCTTTCAATTATCTATAATTAATCAACACTTAGACTCCCACTAGGACTATAAAACTTTTTTTTTTCCAAACATCAGGTAATTGCCCCAAGTCATGTCTATATAGCCTGATAGTTATCTAGTTCCTCTTTGTTTTAAGACGATCATTCTGGAGACCTTGTCTCTCCTTCTCCAATCTGGATTGGGTTTCCTCTCTAGGACTGCTAAAGCAGTATGGAGATTCCTGGAGCGTTTCTTTACTAGTGTTCTTGGATTTCATCATCCCTTCCCATTGTAGTTTGGATCTGGAGCAATGTTTGAAGGCGGGACTTTTCAGGAAATGGTTAGATCATAAGGTCTCTGACCTCATTGGTAGATTAAACCATTGATCGTTTTATAATTTTAACAGACTGACAGGACATGGTAGATCTAGTTGAAGGGAGCGGGCCATTGGGGGCATGCCCTTGAACGCTATATCTTGTCCTGCCCTGCTATCCCCTGCTTTGCTTTGCAGCAGCCATGAGGTAGCCATCTTTGCTCCATTATATCCTCCCAGCCATGATGCTGGGCCTCATCTCAGGCTCAAAGCAGTGAACTCAGCAGACTTTGGACCAAAACCTCTGAAACCATGAATTAAAATAAATCTTTTCTCTTTTAAGTTGTTTTTCTCAGGTATTTTGTCACAGTGATGAAAGCTGACAAACCCGCTGACCTGTTAACTTATTTTCTGGATCCCTCATTTTGACCATACATCTCTTTCATAACTTTCTAAGAATAAGAACACAGGATGTTACCTCTCTGAAAACATGTTGTTTGTGTCCACCTATGTTGTGAATAGTTTGATGGATGTACTGATATAGTATAGAAATAATTTCCCCTCATACGTAGGAAATAAATTGCCTGTTTTCTAACTTTTAGTGTAAATTTTTAAAAGTCTAATTTCATTTGAAACTTTAGTCTTAGAAATATGTATTTTTGTCTCTTTGAGTTTTCATATCACATGATGATAGCTTTCAATGTATGTTCTTTTCCTCTGTTTTCCCATCAATATGCTAATCACTTAAAATTCATATTCTTTAGAATTTTGAAATATCTTTTCATTGATGTTATACCTCCTCTATTGTCTCTATTTGCACATTCTGGAACACATGCTTATTGGATATTACATCTATTCTATGAATCCTCACATTCTGTTTCCTATCTTCTAACATTTTCATTTTTTACTGTACTCTCTGTAAGACTTCCAAATTATTTTCCAAATTGTGTGTTAATTAGTTAATTAATCTTGGTACTGGGGATTACACCCAGCGGGCTTCACCACCAAGCTATATCCCAAGCCCTTTTTATTTTATATTTTGAAACAGGATCTCACTAAGTTTAGGGCCTCATTAAGTTGTTGAGGCTGGCCTCAAACTTGCGATCCTCCTACCTCTCAGTCTCCTTTGTCATTGAGAGTTCGGGTGTGTGCCACAGTGCCTGGCATTTCAAATTGTGAATTTGTTAATGGAAGACATTGTCTTGTTTTCTGAATTTTATTCTTATAGTAGCCTGATTTTATTTCATAGACACAGTCTTTTCTCTCCTTTCTTTGAGGATATTAAATATGTTTACACTTTTTTAGTACTCAATCTTTCCTTAATTTTCTTTTTTTAATTTATATATGACAGCAGAATGCATTACAATTCTTATTACACATATAGAGCACAGTTTTTCATATCTCTGGTTGTATGCAAAGTATATAACACCAATTTGTGTCTTCATGCCTGTACTTTGGATAATAATGTCCATCGCATTCCACCATCATTAATTACCCCATGCCCCCTCCCTTCCCCTCCAACCCCTCTGCCCTATCTAGAGTTTGTCTATTCCTAACATGGTCCCTCTTCCTATCCCACTATAAATCAACCTCCTTATATCAAAGAAAACATTCGGCATTTGGTTTTTTGGGATTGGCTAACTTCACTTAGCATTATCTTCTCTAACTCCATCCATTTACCTGCAAATGCCATGATTTTATTCTCTTTTATTGCTGAGTAATATTCCATTGTGTATATATATCACATTTTTTTATCCATTCTTCTATTGAAGGGTATCTAGGTCGGTCCCACAGTTTAGCTATTGTGAATTGTGCTGCTATAAACATTGATGTGGCTGTGTCCCTGTAGTATGTTGTTTTTAAGTCCTTTGGGTATAGACCAAGGAGATGGATAGCTGGGTCAAATGGTGGTTCCATTCCCAATTGTCCAAGAAATCTCCATACTGCTTTCCATATTGGCTGCTCCAATTTGCAGTCCCACCAGCAGTGTTTATACTTTTTTAAAACTTTCTTTTTTAATGCATTGTCTGTGTTTATTTTTCAATTTTCCTTTCTTTTTTTTTTAGTGTTTATTTTTCTGGTGGGTCTTCTATGGTAGAAACCACCTTGGCTTCCCTATTGTATCTAAGAAAGAAGCTCTAATAACTGGAAGTTCTGGGTAGGTATACAGGACAATAAAGTGACAAGTACTTTTCCTTGTGAAGGACCCAGATGTCAGAGCCTATGGGCATATTCTGTCAGTAGTCTTTATTTCCCCAGGGAGAATTTCTCTAATGTTGTCTTGGTTGGCTGCAAACTTTCTTATCAGGATTATGGGAATCAAAGGAAAAGGGGATTGGAGGTGAAGGGTAGGGGTGGGGAGATTTCAGCTTTTTTTTTCCAAATTCTCTTATTTTCTGTACATTATTTCTTCTTCACCTTGCAAATTTCTTTGGAAAATGTAAATCTCCACTCTTTCACTTGAATTGGGAGTTGTATTCCCCTTAGTGTGAGTTGCAATAGGAATGTGGAACCCTGCACTCGCAGAACCTGAATCTACATGATGTACTGCAAACCACCTGCTCTTTACTCCAGAGGGAGATGCTGTCTCTGTCCTCCAAGGCTTTTTGCTACAAAATACCCTTGAAATAATCATCTGGAACAAAGGTGGCTAGTGCCTCTCTTCCAAAAGTACAGCTATGTAAGAGACCCCAAGGAGAATTGTCACAATCAGTTCAAATATGTATAATAAAAGCTAAAAGGGAAAGAAGACATGCTGCGTGTGGCCGTGGGTGGGGGTAAATATTGGTGTCTTCAGTATAAGGTCGAAGCACTGAACATCACTGAAAGAAGAAAAGCTCTATAACTTTTATAAAAGAGACTTAACCTTCAAGAGAGCTATTTGACTCACTTTCTGTAAAAGGAAAAATATATTCTCAGTTTCAAAAAAAAAAAAAGGAAAATTCTGTCTCCCACATTTGAGTTATTAAAAACTGAAAAAACCTTTATCTATCATGAATAGATCAGAGATAAGTAATGAGTAAAAAGATAAATTCTTATGTGTTTCATTGGAAATGTATAGATTCTTCAAATTTTGTGCAAATATGAAGTCAATGGAAATAAATGGTTGGGATCTTTTTTGCAGTTGGCAGGAAAAGGCAGGCGAGTTTCCATGATAAAAGGCAGAATTATGCATCAGAAAAAGAAGACATAGAGTGTCCTTAAAGTGTTCTGCATTATTAATGAAAAAGAAAGTGGGGTTTGAAGTTAACATACTAAGTCTAAACAATTTTTTTTTAAGGATACGCTTTAATGAGGGAGCCGCAAAAACAATAGTGAGATCTCGCAGGCAAATCCTTGGTCAACTTCACGCTGTGTACATAAATTCCTCTTTGCTACAAGAGCAGGTTCGAAGCAGAGCTGGGGGAATGTTCTAGTGAGAGTGGCAAAGGCTCCCATGTGCAAGTCGCCTGATAAGAGGAGATTGTCAAGTCTGCAGAGGCAGGAGCAGAAAAGGGATGTGATTCACTTCAACAAAATCATGCACGGTATGAACAGAACAAATAGAGGCTCCCTCAACTCACAGCACACACAATTCCAGGAAGTACAGGATGACAACATTCTATTCAATCACATTCAATGTTTGTATTTTGGAAAATCCCACACGCCAAAGCACTTTTCAACTCCAAGGTCACAACCAGCTGAGACTTTGTGGAGTTGTTAACCAGCCCCAAAGCCACAGACCCATTCAAAATCACTCGTTATCCCCTAAACAAGACATGATCTTCCCTAATAATGACAATGACGATCATCGCCAGCATTTTTTGATACGTTACTATGGGTCAGTCACTTTGCTCCATGATTGCTACATTTTGATCCTGAGACATTCTTGTGAGGTAAATACTAATGTTAATAATTTTAGAGAGGAAGAAAGTATACTACAGAGTGGTTTGAAGCTTTGTCCAAAGTGAAGTAAAAATCGGCTGTGGGTCTTTTGCTCCAAAGCCTCCATATTGGACCCCTGAGCTGAAGTTATTCTCTTCTGATTAATCTGGAGCTGATAAATTCTAGACCCTCTAAGCTGATGACCTTGGAGGCACATGCATCCCTTATTTACCTTTCCCTTATTGTATTAGATAACACCTTCTTTATAGTGTTCTCTGACCTCAAGACCTAGTTAAGTACCCCTCATTTTTCTTTCATGCTGTGGTAATTGTAGTTTTTATCCAGTTTTTACTTTGTTTCTGCACTGGTTTGCCTTTATTTGTCATTGTTACTGTTGTTTGTTCTTGTCTTTCTTTCTGATACTGGAGATGGAGCCCAGTACTGAGGTTTGAGGATATTGGGGTGGATACGCTGCCACCGAGCCACATTCCCAGCCCAGATAAGAGGAACACACCTTATGCCATCCATGACCCCGCCCACTTGAACCTTGATGGAAGATCAAGATGTAAAGATCAGGAGAGTGTACCTTTCTCCCCACATCCTCACCAGCATTTATTATTGATTGTATTATTCTTGATAATTGCCATTCTGATTGCAGTGAGCTGAAATCTTAGAGTAGTTTTGGTTGGCATTTTTTCTTATTGCAAGAGATGTTGAGCATTTTTTTCTACATATTTGTTGATCAGTTGTATTTCTTCTTCTGTGAAATGTCTGTTCAGTTCCTTAGCCCATTTATTGATTGGGTTATTTGGGTTTTTTTTTTTTTTTTAGTGTAAGTTTTTTGAGTGCTATATATATCCTGGAGATCAATGCTCTATCTGAGGTGCATGTGGTAAAGATTTTCTCTTATTCTGTAAGCTCTTTCTTCATGTTAATTACTTCCTTTGCTGAGAAGAAGCTTTTTAGTTTGAGTCCATCCCATTTATTGATTCTTGATTTTACGTCTTGTGCTTTAAGAGTTTTCTTAGAGAAATCAGTTTCTAAGTGAAGATTTGGGCCTACTTTTTCTTCTACTAGAACAGGGTCTCTGTTCTAGTACCTAAGTCTTCGATCCACTTTGAGTTGAGTTTCGTGCAGGGTGAGAGATAGGGATTTAATTGCATCTTGCTGCATATGGACTTCCAGTTTTCCCAGCAACATTTGTTGAAGAGGCTATCTTTTCTCCAATTAATGTTTTGTCACCTCTGTTTAGTATGAAATAACTGTATTTATGTAGGTTTGTCTCTGGGTCTTCTATTCTGTATGTGTGTGTTTTGGTGCCAGTGCCATGCCTTGTTGGTTACTATGGCTCTCTAGTATAGTTGAAGGTCTGGTATTGTTGATGCCTCCTGCTTTATTCTTCTTGCTAGATTGCTTTGGCTGTTGTGGATCTCTTATTTTTCCAAATGAACCTCACAATTGCTTTTTCTAGTTCTATGAAGAATGTCAATGGGATTTTAGTTCTATGAAGACTGTCATTAGGATTTTAATGGGAATTACATTGAATCTGTGTAATGCTTTTGGTAGTATGACCATTTTGACAATGTTAATTCTGCTTATGCAAGAGCCCAGGAGATCTTTCCATCTTCTAAGGTCTTCCTCAACTTCTTTCTTTAGTATTCTGTAGTTTTCATTGTAGAGGTCTTACACCTCTTTTGTTAGTTGATTCCCAAATATTTTAATATCTTTTGAGGCTATGCTATAGGAACACATTTGATTTCTGAGTATTGATTTTATATCATCAGTATGAATGTTCCTCAGAAGACTTGAAATGGAACCGCCATTTGACCCAGCTCTCCCACTCCTCGGTCTATACCCAAAGGACTAAAAATCCACATACCACAGTGATGATGCCACATCAATGTTTATAGCAGCACAATTCACAATAATCAAACTATGGAACCAACCTAGATGCCCTTCAACAGATGGATGGATAAAGAAACTGTGTTATATATACACAGTGAAATATTACTCAGCTTTAAAGAAAAATGAAATTATGGCATTTGCAAGTAAATGAATAGAGCTCAAGCATATCATGCTAAGTAAAATAAGCCAATCCCAAAAAACCAAAGGCCAAATATATTCTCTGATATGTGGATGCTAATTCACAATATGGGAGTGGGGGCTAGGGAAAAATAGATGTACTTGAAGTTACACAGAGGGGAGCGAAAGGAGGGGAGGGGATATGGGAATAGGAAGGCAAGTAGAATAAACTGGACATGATTACCCTATGTGCATATATGATTATACAACTGATGCATTTCTACATCATGTACAACCAGAAGAGTGATAAGTTGTATTCCATTTATGTATGATGTATCAAAGTGCATTCTACTATCACATATAACTAATTAGAATGAATTAAAAAATAAAGATTAGCAGAGATAAAATCCCATGTCAACAACCTAGTCACAAGTAACCCAGCTTGGGGGGGTGGTGGTCTGAAACACCTCCTGGACATTCATCCTCATAGTAACAATAGAGAGAAATAATACAAAAGTTGTGGACACTACAACTACATGAAAATCTTGCATCGGTCACCCCCATACTGTTTCAGACCACATATTGCTGACAAGAATGGAGACTAACCGCAGAGAATGTACCCCATATGCTTTTCTATCTACAACACAGCTGCCTGAACTACCAGAGGGACCCCACTCTTGTAAGACCCACAGAGAAAGTTTGCAACACAATATATGCTTTGTCAAAACCCACTATCCCTAGCCAAGGAAGCCATAGGTAAGTTGCATTATAAAGTGGAGTTGTTTTTTTTTTTTTTTATTGTTGGTCGTTCAAAACATTACATAGTTCCTCATACATCATATTTCACAGTTTGATTCAAATGAGTTATGAACTCCCAATTTTATCCCGTATACAGATTGCTGTATCACATCAGTTACCCTTCCATTGATTGACATATTGCCTTTCTAGTGTCTGATGTATTCTGCTGTCTGTCCTATTGTCTACTATCCCCCCTCCCCTCCCCTCCCCTCCCCTTTTCTCTCTCTACCCCTTCTACTGTAAATCACTTCTTCCATTTGAATTATCTTGTCTTACCCCTCCTTTCCTCTTATATGTCATTTTGTATAACCCTGAGGATCGCCTTCCTCTGTAGTGGCAGAGGATCCAGGGCTAAATTCAAAGCATAAAGTACACCACTGACTTCTGCCAACAGTGTACAACTGTTCCTTCCTTTTCCCCATATACTCTACAACATTTATTATTGTTGTTTGTATTCTTGATGGCTGCCATTCTAACTGGAATGAAATAAAATCTCAGCATAGATTGATTTGCATCTCCCTAAATGCTAAAGATGTTAAACACTTTTTCTTTTATTTTTGCCTTTCACATTTCTTCCTTTGAGAAGTGCCTGTTGAGTTAATTTGCCCATTTATTCATTGGGATATTTGTTTGGTAGTAAGTTTTTTTTAGATCTTTATATATTTATTCTGGATATTACTATTGTATCAAAAGAGTAACTAGCCAAGGTTTTCTATATAGATTGTCTATAGGTTCTCAGAGGCAGGTTGTTTGAGGCAGGCTCTAGAAAATGAATTTTCCTAAGCTAAATACCCCAACTTCTCACATTCTGAAAAATGCATATTATTAAAATGTAAAATCTTGAAAAAGTTGAGTTATTCTTACTTCAAATTTTATAGAATAATTAATATTGTACCATTTTATTAATTCAACTATTCAAATATTCAAAATATGTGAGACAAATAATTGTCTGTACAATTTCAGAGATTTTGATTTGAAGGATTAGAGGTATTTGTATTTTAAAAAATTAAACCATTATGCATTTGCTCATTTTCATTTTATTCTAACAATATGTAAAGCTAAGTTATATTTAACAATAAAAATTCAACTTAAAAAAAAAAATAAAGTGGAGTTGTGATTAAACTCAATATTACACCACAGATCAATATGCCAAGGCACAATGTCGAGAGAAGGCTGTTCCTTAGGAGACCTTCACATAAAAGTGGAAAATCTAGCAACAGAAAATCTCAGCATAGAAACCCAAGAAATATGAAAAAAAAAACAAACTAGGCAACATGACATCTCCAAAAGTTCATCATTCTCTAGTAATTGATTCCAAAGATGTTGAAATGGATGAAATGCCAGACAAATAATTCAAAAAGAATAATTTCAAAAACGATCAGCAAATTCGAAGAGGATACCAGTAAACAGATGAATGAATTAAGGAAGGCAATGCAGAATGAAAGGTCAGTTCAAAACAGATAAATATCTTGAAAAAAAGTAGATTTTTTAAAAATGAAAACCATAATTAGTCAAGTTAAAAACCTCAGGTGAAACCCTCATCAATAGATTAATCAAGCAGAAGAAAGAATATTAGGGGCTATAAACAAGGACGATGAACTAGTACATTTAGTCAGTAATAAAGGAAAAATAAGAGTGAGTTGAACATACAAGATGTATGGGATACCATTAAAAGATCAAATGTATGTTTAACACAAGGGTAAAGAGCTAAAGGCTAAAGACTTAGAAAACATAATCAGAGAAATAATAAAAGATTTGCTATTATTTGGAAAAATATGAACACCCAGGTATAGGAGATTTATGATCCCCAGTAGACACTACCAGAAGAGAACCTGTCCATGACACATGATAGTTACTGCCACAAGTATAGAACAAAGAAAGAATATTAAAAACTGCAAGAAAGAGACACTAAGTCTCATATAAAGGCAAACCCATCAGAAAACCAGTATATATCTCAGCAGAAACTCTAAAGGCTAGGAGAGAATGCATGGTTGTATTTCAAGCCCTGAAAGAAAATAACTTGCAATGTAGATTATTATTTTATCCAGAAAAGTTATCATTGAGAATCAAAGAAGAAATAAAGAACTTTCCAGATAAGCATCATAAGCTAAAGAAATTCATGGTCAATAAACAGAAGCTACTTAATGGGATTCCACACTCGGAAGGGAATGCAAGATAAACAGCAGAGAGAGGGTGGGAAAGGATAGTTATCTCATTAGAAAAATAGATAAGAAAATGACAATCGTGAAGGAACTAAACATTATTAATTTATTTATTATTCTAACTTGTTATGTATGACAGCAGAATGCATTACAGTTCATATCACACATATAGAGCACAGTTTTTCATATCTCTGGTTGTACACAAAGTATATTCACACCATCTGTGTCTTCATACATGTACTTAGGGTGGAATTAAACATGATTGATTCAGAAATCCACTAATCTTCTAAGGTGCCTAAGAGGGAAAGAAATTAACATGAATTATTTAAAACAATTAGAAGAAAAAAGCAAAAAAGATTATGAGAACTAATATAAGCATTTAAATAATAAACCTGAATATAAATGGCCTTAATTCTCTAATTAAAAGTGTATTCTTCAGCTCTAGAGGTTGAGGCAAGAAGATCATGTGTTCAAAGCAAGCCTCAGCAAAAGTGAGGCGCTAAGCAACTAAGGGAGACCCTGTGTCTAATAAAATATAAAAAATTAGTCTGGGAATGTGGATCAGTGGTTGAGTGCCCCTGAGTTCAATCCACAGTAACCCCCCTTCAAAATGTATTCCACTGATGAAATTTTCATATTGAACCATTCTTGCATTCCAGAAACAAGTTCCACCAGGTCATGGTTTGCAGTCCTTTTAATGTGGTACTAATTCAGTTTTATAGTACTTTATTGAGCATTTTTGTACCAATGCTGTCAAGGGATATTGTTTTATAGTGTCTGTGTCTGTCTTTGCTAACAGAGTATTGGCCTCATACAAGGAGTTTGGAAAAATCTCTTCTCTTCAAAAAAAAAATTGTTTGGAATGTCTGTGAAGGTGTTAGGAGCCACAGCAAAAATATTGATACAGGCACCTTTGGATTTAATGACTGCCAGCCAGCAATTCACATTCATATGGTAATTGGACTCATGCTGTTTAGCTGGGCCCATTTCAGGACTCAGGTTACTCATGTCACTCTTGTAATGGGAGAGTTCCCATTGGTTGGGAAAGGATGATAGGAGGGTGTTCCGGGGGAAGTGGAAGCCCCCCGGCTCAGGTAGAACACACGTGTGGTGGACCCACTTGTTAGGGGACACACACGGCCTCTCTCTAAATAAAACTTTGTCTCAGTTTGACTGGCTTGTGTTTTTGTGCCCAACCGGGTTGTAAGATTGCAAGCCCGTGTGCACTGACAGCCCAGCAGGGAAGCGCTCAGCAGGGGTGCAGCAGGCGGTGCTCGGGGACAGCAGCGGCAGGAACGGGGCTCAGCCAACTCGCTCGGCCCGGGCCGAGAGAAGCCTGCGGCATGAAGGATTGTTGTTAGATTTGAAATTTACCAGTCTGGTCTCAAGTATAGAGCTTTTCTTTGTTTGGAGGTCTTTGACTGCTACTTTAATATCCTTGCTGTTATATAGGTGTATAAAGATTTGCTATTTATTCTTAATTTAGTTTTGGTAGGTTGTGTGTTTGAAGGAATTCACTCATTTCATCTGGATTACATACCTTACATTCTTCATAGTACCCTTCATCCTTTTTATTCCTGTAAAATCAGGAGTAATATCCCCAATTTACTTTCTGATTTTAGTAATTTAAATCTTCCATCTGTTTTTCCAAGTCCACCCAAGTGTGTCAAATTTGTTAGTTGTTTTCAAAGAACCAAATTTTTGTTTCACTGGTTTTCTCTATTTTTTTTTTTCTGTTGCGTTCTTTTTCTTCTTCTAATCTTTACTATTGTCTTCCCTCTGCTAGTTTTAGGTTCAATTTGTTCTTGTTTTCTAGTTCCGTAGTGATAAAGTTAGGTTATTGGTTGATATCTTTTGTATTTATTTTTTGATGTAAATGTTGATAGGTATCAATTTTCCCTCAGAATTGTTATGTTGTTTTTTTTTCTTTAATTTTCCGTTACCTCTAAGTCTTTTCTAATTTTCGCTGCTATTTCTCTTTTGATTCATCCGTTGTTTAAGAATGTGTTCTTTAATTTCCACAAATGTGTGAATTTTCCAGTTTTACTTTGTTATTGATTTTTCACTTTATCCACTGTGTTCAGAAAAGATATGTTCTATGATATCTATCTTTTAAAATCTTTTGAGACCTAATTTGTGGGCTAACAGCATCTAACTCTAGAAAACCTCCCATTTGCACTTGATGAAAAAGATGTATGCTGTTGCTTTTGTGTAGAGTGTTCTGTATATGTCTCTTAGATTTAATTGGCTTATTATGTTGTTCAAGAAATAATCTATTTCCTTACTTATCTTTTGTCAGGTTGTTTTATCCATTATTGAGAGTGGAGTATTAAAGTCTCTATTATTGTGGAAATGTCTATTTTGATATCTTCAGTTATGCCAGTTTTTGATTATTTGGGAATAACTTAATTCTCCCCTTTCTTTGGAGAGATACCTTGGCTGCCTATAGAATTATAAGTTAACTTTTGTTGTTTTCCATTTATCACTGACTGTATTAATCCACTGCCTTCTGACCTCCAGTTTCTGATAAGAAATATTATGATAATCTTATTGAGGATAACTTATCTAATAGTCCTCCTTATCTGCAGGTGGTCCATTGCAAGATCCCCAGCAAACATCTGAAGTTGTAGGTCATACCAAACCCTCTACCAACTATGTCTTCTCTAATATATTCATACATAAATTTAACTTTTCCCATTTTAACTAAGCATTTTCACTCATTGCCTAGTAACTTTTGCACTTTGATATATAACAGCAAAAGTAACATAGATTTCCTTTACCATCTTCACAATTTAATAGATAAAAATATTTTAGCAACTTCAGGTTCTTATTAAGTCCAAAACTTTTAATTTTTCACATACAAAAAGCACTTTTTAGCTTTTTTTTAACATATTCTAATGCCCAGAATCACTACTTTTGTGCTTTAGGACAATTACTAAATGAACACAGGCTGTGATATGTTTCAGTTGATCTGGCAGTGGAGATGGATACTAAATGACTGCTATGGTTTGGATATAGTTTGAGTGTATCTTCCAAAGGTCTATGGTCTATGAAGCTTGGTCTCCAGTGTGGCAAAATGTTGAGACAGAACCTTTACGAGGTAGAGCCAGGGGCAAAGCCCTCAGAAGGGATCAATGCTGGTCTCACTGAACAAGTTAATTTTTGAGAGAGTTGTTATAAAGCAAGGTCACTCTATATGCTTGGCCTCTTCTAAATATTGCCAGTTCCCTTCCTATTCCTCTGCTATGTTGTGATGCAATCAAGAGATCACTCACCAGAGGCTGAACAGATAGGTCCACCCAATCATAGATATTCACCGTCCAAAACTGTGAGATAAATAAACCTCATTTATTTATAAAGCATCCAACCTCAGGTATTCTGTAATAGCAACACGAAAGGGACTAAAACTGTGACTAACATATGGGTAGTATATCTAGCATGGGAGTACTGGATAAAGCAATGGTTTATGTCCCAGGTGAGAAGGGGCAGGATGGTATAATATTTTATCATACTACTCAGTACAGCATGCAATTTAAAACATTTGAATTATTTTTGGAATCTTCCATTTAAGAGGTTTAGACCAGCCAGGCATGGTGGCACATGCCTATTATAATTCTGGCAACTTGAAAGGTTGAGGTAGGAAGATCACAAGTTTGAGGCTAGCAAACTAGCTTAGTGTGAAAGCACCCGGGGCTAATCCCCAGTAACAAAAGGAAAAAAAAAAGATTTTTCAGACAATTCTTGAATGCTGTCATGGTTCAGATATGAGGCATTACCCAAAAGCTTTGTGCAAAATGATGCAAGAATGTTCAGAGGTGAAATGATTAGATTAAGATCAACAGGGTGGTGACTGTAGGTGGGTAGGGTGTGGTTGAAGGAGGTGGGTCAAGGAGGGCATACCCAAAACTGTTTTTAAGAGAAGACTACAAGAAAGTACATTTTTTTTTTCTGGCTGCTTGCAATATTTTCTGTGTTTGTCTTTTAAAACTTTGATGATATTGTGTCTTCGTGTGCATTTCTTTGAGTTCACTTTACCAGGAACTTGTTGAACTTCCTGATGTGTATATTCATATCTTTAATGAAGTTTGGGGAAAATTCAGTCATTATTACTAAAATATTCTCTTGACCCTTTCTCTTTTTCTTCTCCTTCTGGAGCTCTCACAATGCATATGTTGGTCTACTTGACGGTGTTCCATGGCTCCTTTAGGTTTTGTTCACCTTTCTTAACCTTTTCCATTCTATCCTTCAGACCCAGTAGTTTTCTCTTCAAGTTTGCAGATTCCTCTGCCTGCTCGTATCTGGCTTTGAATATCTCCAGTGAATTTTTCCTTTCAGTTATTTTACTTTTTAGCTCCAAGATTTCTTTTTATTTTTTCTCTTTTTCATTAATATTTCATTTTTTTCATGTTTTCTTGGCTTTGTCCACTTTTTTTTTTGAAGGGGGGGGCTGAATATCTTTAAGTTCATTTTCTTAATGTCTTAATCTGAAAAATCTGCTATTATATCCCTTTCAAGGACAATAAATTTATTTTTTTCCCTTGGGTTGGAATGTATGATTCCATTTCTTTGTATGCCTTTGATTTGATTCTCTGAACATGGATCTAACTGTCATAACTCTGGAAACCAGATTCTCCTCCTTTCCTAGTTTTCTGCTTTTTGTCATCGTTATCTATTTATTTGCTTATTTATTTATTGTAGGTTCTATGCCAAAGTTCAGACCTTAAAATTAAGGTTTTTCTCAGGTGTTTTCTGAGTCTGCATCTTTCCTTGGGAAAGCCTGGTAATTTTCTAATTTTCCTTGTATATGCAGTTGCTTTTCAATACTCAAGTCTTCAATGTCTGGGTTTCCAAAAAAAGAGGGAAAAATATAAATAAAAGGGGTAAAGGAGTGTTGTCCCTTTAAATCCTCTGAAAACCAAGTCAGCTGGAAGATCAGGGCCTTGCAGCCACAGGAGAGAGAGGAGGCAACAATGGCGGTTCACTTCTTCGTCTGCATGTGTCTGAGCACAAGCAGCAATGAGCCATCAGAGCACAGAACCTTCACATTTGGAGGGCAGGGTCACCCTGGCTTCTGAAAACTGTGTGCAATTTCTCCCAGGAACATGTGCGTAGCTGTCTTCTGGTGGCTGGCAGAGAGGAATGGCTAGCTCCTAGTGTGCTGAGAGTTGATATTGATGGGAATCAACTGCAATTTACAGTCATGACTCCCCCAGGAAGTTGCAAGCCTTCAATAGACTCTAGGGTTCCAGAGAGATAACATCAGGCAGATTCCGCTGTTTAGATGGAGAGACAGGTTCTGGCGCTATTGAATCTTCCACCTTCACCTCACTCTGTCTCTGCTAATGCATTTTTAATTTGTAAAATATCTTCCCACTTCTCAGAACTTGGCTTTTATATAGCACTCCACTTTTATTTCACTTATGTTATCTTGACATCCTTCTGAAAATATGAAATGTGTATCTTTTGACACTTTAATATACACCCTGCACTCTATCTGATTCTTCTGTGTTTCTTTTTCCTTTGTTATTTTTTATTATATTGATATTTCTTTTTATGTTAGTGACTTCAAATTTTTGGTGATCCCTGTAACTTGAATCATAGCTAAGTGTGACTCTCTAACAAGTTCTTTAGAAGGTGTGTGTGTGTGTGTGTGTGTGTGTGTGCGCGCGCACACACACACACATGTGTGTGGCTGGGGTGTAGAGTGTGGGCTTTTTTTACTAGAGTGATAAATCTTGGTAATATGATAAAGCTAGTTTTATTAGGATAAGCTTGATTTTTTTCCCAAAATAGGGCACCGAACTGTCCAGACCTGTAAGTCTTTTCTCTCAAAATGCCAAGTTCCATAGGGGAAAATTCTTCGTTCTCTGATTGAGAGCTCTAAGTGTTATTGGGAGTTTAACTAATACCCTTTTATTCCTCCCATCTTTTAAAATAGTTATTGGCCCTAATCAATCTAACAACATTAATAATGAATAAACAAGTTATTTGGATTTACAATAATACTTGAATATACATTTTCAAATGCAATTAGTTATTCTATCTGTGACTCAGTTAGCTTTGTCTTTGTATGTTGAAATTTTATCAATTTAACTACGCATTGTATTTACTAGTGTAAGAGTCAAGTTCAAGAATAATTTAATATAATTGTTAGATGTGTTAACTTTTTGGACAAATTTAAGAATTTTAAGTAGTTAAATAGGAAATAAATTAATATTTCATATTAATATTAAATAATAAGAATATGTTGGCTATTGGATAGGTTTGGGGAAAAAAATCTTTGTAAAGCATTTAGAAATTAAAATTTTTTTCAAGTACTGTGTTATTTTGATTTCTTAATTTCATTTAAGCAATGAACCCTCACAACTTTTATAGCTGAATTTACAATCTGATTTTAATTTTACTTCCCAAATCATATAGGACAATATCCAGTGTGAATTCTTTTTAATCTACAGGTAATAAAGAATATAAGCAAAGAAGAAAATGCTGAGGAATAATGAAATATTTCCCCCAAGATATTTTGTTTCTCCACCAACCTCCATTTCTCAGTTGAAAAATGATTATCTACCTAACAAAGCAAACGTGTGTTTTAGTGATGGCTGGAATGATTTAGAAGCTGAAAATAATGTCTAAATGTCCCTCTTCTAAAATGTCCACTGTTTCAGCATGATGAGTTTAATAATAAAACTCCAATTTTCTAAAATAACGTTTTAGATTTTATTGTAGTATCCCAGATATAAAGTCGTTTGATACCAGGCTTTGGCATTGACTTCAGTTAAAAACAGATTTTTAACTCCCAACCATTGAGTGATTAGTCAAAATGTATAGTAGACATGTCTCTATTCATAGAAAACAAAAACAAAGGCAAAAACTTTTAAATAAAATGAAATAGAAGAAAACAGAACAGACTTGAGTGAAAAACATGAGAATGTACTGCACAAGTTAAGATGAACTCCTTCCCTGTGACTGTTGTGCTTTGGTTTGTAGGTGTGTACACAGACACAGATGTATACGTATGTATCTGGTTGCTATAACGTGCATTTTGTACTGGGGGCCATGAGTCATGGTAAAGAGTCTGAAATTCGCTGAAGTACAAAGGGGAAAGTGCTTGATGTGGAGCAGGAAATCGGGCATTAACTACTGGGATTGCTAACAAAACAGAAATGAAAGGTTTTGGAAATAAATATTCTTTTGTGAGAGACCAAAAACATATGATTTACAGACATAATGACAGAATGGAATAACAATTAGGACTGAAGAGTACACGGGAGGAAGGTAAGAGTTAAAAGAGATCAGTAAAATAATATAAAATGGCTAGTAAAATTCGGGGAGATAAGACTGCGTGGATTATGATAGCTAATACTAATGATGATAGCAGTAATAATACATCGTCGTTCTGAATACTTCCTGCAGTTCCCACAGCTGTGCCTGCTGTGTTTATTGTAGTGGAGTTGATTCATACCACAGTTCAGTGGGGAAAACAGAGCGGGGATTGGTAACCCCATTTTGCAGATAAGGGAAGATGAGTTTATGGGGAATATAGCTATTTTCTCACTGTAACAAGAATAAAGGATATTTATCCTTTTTTTTTCATTTCCAAAGGACTTTTGTGTTTGGCAAGAAACTCTGGATATAGGTTTCACAGATAAAGAAACTGAGGCTCAGAGAAATTTAAAGATTCGTTGAAATATATACGGTAAATAAGAAGTAGAGTCCAAAATTGAATCTTTTTTATTCCAGTGTTTATGTTATTTCCGCTCACTTCTGCTAACCAAAAATTGCTACCTAACACATTAAGTAGCAATGTTTGCAGACCTAGACTTATTATCCAGAAGGTTGAAGGTATAGGGCAGCATTTTTAAGGCTACCGAAAAATAAAAATAAAATGTATTTATTTATTTATTGAATGAAAGTAAAAGCAACCATTGGAAAGTATAGGGTGACTCCTATTTGGGGTTCTCTTAGATTTCACCAGAAACTCCCCCAAATATGTAATTGAATCTATGTAAACCTTAGTGGGTTATTTGAAAAATTTAAATCTTTCGATGTAATATTAGCTTTTGAAATTAACACAAAGGAGGATCTGTCCTGTGAAAACACATCACCTGGTACAAGTGGGCGGAATAGTCCCTTCAGCTGACTCCAAGGTACCATTCACTGTTCATTTCACACTGTCATCCAAAAAGATATCACATGAGCCAAGTGTGGTGTCACATGCCTGTAATCCCAGTGGCTCAGCCAGCTAAGGCAGGAGGATGGAGAGTTCAAAGCTAGATTCAGCAATTTAGCAAGGTCAGAGGCAAATGAGTGAGACCCCGTCTCTAAATAAAATTTAAAAAGGACTGGGGATGTGGCTCAGTGCTTAAGGGCCCCTGGATTCAATTCCTGGTACATAAAAAGTATATATTATGTGAGATATTCACTATAATTATATGCACGACTTGTGTTCACCAGTAGATTCTGTTCATTCTGCCAGGATCTCTGAAGTCCCAAAGATCTAAAACTGGTCTACGCTCTCTCCTCCCCCTAAAAATAATTCTTGACATAGAGTATCACCAACAATATTTGCACATTCTCACAATATAAATGAAGACATGATCGCTGTTGCTACCTCTTTAACCAGATTGCCAAGGGGTTTTAATCACATTCTAAAAATATTTCTTTTATATGATCCTGAAAACACAGGTATCTATTTTCCTATTTGGCCAACCTGGAACTTATAGGAAAAAGATCCAAACTTTATGCTGCTGAATTTTATAGATGCTTGTCTCTGTAATCCACTTGATTTATGACACCTATGATGCAAAAGACCTAGAATTGTCCGTGAAAAAAAAAAACGACTTTAGTTAGCTTTTAAACCCGCCTGTCTCCCCTCCCTCCAAAAAAGTGTTATATATTTAAAACTTTGCCCCTGCCTGAGATCAGTCTCCCCTCATTAATTCTATCTGCAGCCCTGATTTCATTCAGTCCCTGGCTGTCCAGACAGCCATTCACTCCCCAGTGCCAGTGAGCTCTCTATCCTTGTTCATGTGAGCTGCAGGTTTGTTTGGGCTTTGGAGAGCTGCCTTTGTTCTCAAGTGTCTGAATTTCTAATGCCTTTGTTCTCTCCTCCTCTCAACAAACCACCGCTTCAGAATCTTAACTCTAGTGACTGGGCACTGCTCCACCTTTCCTGTCTAGAGAATCTTGCAAGACGCTATTTGAAATGGATCCATCCTGTCAGGAGAGTGTTCGGCCAATAGCCCTGCACAGAGCATCCTTGACCTCTTTATTTCTCAGGGTGTAGACCACGGGGTTCAGGAGCGGGGTGATGACAGTGTAGGTCACAGAGATCAGCTGGTCCTCATCCCTGGTGTTCTCCGACTTGGGCTTGAGGTAGGCGATGGAGGCACAGCCGTAGTGGACGATGACCACGGTGATGTGAGAAGCACAGGTGGCGAAGGCCTTCTTCCGGCCCTCCGCAGAGACAATCTTGAGGATGGCAGAGATGATGAGGATGTAGGAAATGAAAACCAAGCCCATAGGAATCAGGATCACCAGCACACTGATGACTAAAGTCAGGATCTCATTGACAGTGGTGTCGATGCAGGAGAGCTTCATCACGGGTCGGATGTCACAGAAGAAGTGGGCCACCTTGGTGGCACAGAAGGGCAGTCTGAACACAGCTGACACCTGTGTCACTGCTACAACTAGGCCAATGCTGCAGGCCCCCCACACCAACTGGAAGCACACCCTCTTGCTCATGATAATTGTGTATCTCAGGGGGTTGCAGATGGCCACATAGCGGTCATACCCCATGGCTGTGAGCAAGAAGCAGTTGTTAATGGCCAAAGTGACGAAAAAGAACATTTGAGTGGCACAGCCAGCCAGGGAGATGGGCTGCCGGGCACCTGTGAGGTCACAGAGCATCTTTGGTATGATGACAAGTGTGTACACTGTCTCCGAAGCCGAGAGCATACTGAGGAAGAAGTACATGGGGGTGTGGAGATGCCGATCCAGGCTGATTATGGTCACGATGATGACATTGCCTGCCAGGGTTAATATGTACAGTGCAAGGAATAGGACAAAGAGTGTGAGCTGGTGTTCAGGGAAGCTGGAGAACCCTTGAAAAATAAACTCACTCACCAAAGTGTGATTCTCTCTCTGCATTGAGTCCTGTATGGTATCTAAGAAAGAAAAAAAAAAGAATATAAAGATCTGGGTGGTGATCTATGTCAAATAGTAGGCTGGGTAAACTCCGTGGTTAATTCAACACGGGTTTCTGCTTATTTATATTCACATTCTTACTTATTTCTTTGGGGAGTGAAGACTGGAGACTTGTTATCTTTTTTCTTTTTTTTTCTCAGTAAGACAAAAGTACATGGCCCTTAGAGGCAACTGTTATAAACTCATTTCCTTCTTCTCTCATGCGCTAGCTTAACTTGGGCAAAGACTGAGCATCTCTAAGACCAGTTTCCTCATCTTTACGTGGATGTAGTGATGGTACCATCATAGAATTGTTGATAGAAGAATTTTATGCTGTTAAGTATACCTGTATTTGAACTTAAAGATGGAATACATTCAAGTTCACAGGCGTCATCCTAAATTCCGGGTTCCGTAGGAACACACTAATTCTTGAATTTCTAGGGTTTGGGTAGAGCTTTTTCCTATTCTGACAGAGAAACTGCTTTTGCATTCCAATCTTTTGAGTGCTCTTCTCAACTCTGTCCTACATTCCTCTTCCCTAGATACCACTCAGTTTTCAAAGCCAAAGCCAAGTGTTCTTTAATTTTTTTTTTCTCCTTACCCATCTCCTCTCTCTCAGATCTACGTGTCTGTGCACATTCAGGTAGCATAGAACTGTCTTCTGACTTTTTAGCATTATAAGCACCTGACAGTATCTTCACAGTTATAAAACATATTCATGTACATTATTTAATTCTGTTAACACCCAAATGTTAATAAACAAGGAAGATAAGGATTAATTTACACAGGAACTGAAGTCATCTCTGTCAAAGAACTAAACCAAGATGAGAACTCATGTCTCCTGACCCCTTGTGATTGTTCCTCCCACTCCACAAAAACTACAGTGTAAATACAAAATTTTCCCCAGTACAGCTAGACAGGGGCTGTGTATTTCCAATCCTTATGGCCACAGAGTGGCCACTACAACGTAGGACACAAACATTACACATCATTGCTCCGTCACACAAACTACCCACCATGAAGCAAAAATGCTGGAGCATCACAGTGAATTTCTTTTTTTTCAAAGAACAGAAGGCAAAATTGTTTTTAACCTCTGTCTCATTTTTTCCTGATGCTATGCCCATGACAGCAACAAACGATGAAATAATTGGGTTACATTTTAAACATTGGAATTATAACATTGTAACCAAAGGAAGCATACCATTATTAACATAATTGGAAAAGATAGTGCAACTTTTCCAGTAGCCTTTACCCTATTTCTAACCAGCGTACAATTATATCATTGGTTAGTTGTCAAAAACTCAAATTCAGTAATAGGATGGAGTTGCTTCAAAAGTGCATTTTGCCAGAAGTAAGGCAAATAAATCACATTACAAAGTGGTTTACTATTGGGTAGATTTCAAAGGTAAGCTTATTTTGCACTTTCAAAATTATATCTATCTATTTTCAGAAATACACACTTTCCATAAACAAAATCTACAAAAAAAAAGGTATTTACAAGGAATCAGCAGCATACAGTTGTGCTTCAACACTGCAGAGCATTTCAGAGGAAATTAGATGGGGTTGCAAAAAATAAATTTTATGTTAGACGCCAGACACCATTTCTTGATAGGAAAAGTTGTTTGACCCTGATGTGTGGTTAGTATTTGTAAACATGCTTTATGAAGCTTTATAAACTTTCTCTGTGAACTATGAATTGTCTGAAGACAAGAATATAGACAAGGGAGCAAAGCTTGTACGTAGCCGAGTTGCATTGTTTATTACCATATCAGTTGAGACACTCTTTAATCCTGGGAAGCCATGAATTCTTGGGATTAACAGGAGATCTTGGTAAGTAATAAATAAAGAAAAAAAGAAGAACAGATATTCACATACACCAGTATCCTTTCCAGCTTAATATACTTTGACCCTTTCATAACAACAAAAGTCATACGTGCATTTTATTCCTCACATGGAACCCCCTGTTAACCACTGACTTCTTTCTCCGTATCTCACGTACTTCTCTCCCTGAGAATCTGTGAGTCAACAGAAAAATAGAGGCAGAGGTCAGAGAGGTGGCCCATGGATCGTAAATATTCACAAACCCGGGTGGTGAAGAAAAGTCGGCTGAATGTGTTCATTCCACTTCCAAAGGGATGGAGGTGGAAGGAAAGACACAGGAGACCCTCTGTTCACTCCATACACTCTCTCTGGTTGTCAGAAGAACTTTTGACACGAAAGAAAGGCTCTCTGAGGATCAGTTTCCAGGGTCTCTAGGTGCTATTCACTGAGCACCTACCGAGTCACCCTGGGACTAGGAAGCCAACAGCCTGTGCCAGGGGACCTTGTTACAGGAGGGGCACATTCACCAGATGACACGGGTTTGTGCTCTGGGAGTCTTGAGGCAGTTTTCACTGTAAGTAGGAACAGCCATGGCTTAGTCGTGGGGTTTTATTTTTTAAATAAGTATTCTATTTTTATACCGTGGAGCCTTGGAAAACCATGGTTACAAAGCCCAAGTGAGCTCCAGCTAAGAATCACTGTTGTGGATTCCAGGAAACCATGCAACAACTCTCCCTGCTCTGTGCTAGAAGCTCTTTTGTTTCGTTAGTTGGTTCCTTTCTCCTTTAATTAAATAGCCAATTCTGGCTTTTTTCTTTCTTTTTCTTTTTTTTTTTTTTTTGTCCTGTAGCAATCAGAAGTGGGAGATTCATGCAAGTTCAAGCTTAGCCTTAACAACTAAAGGAGGTTTTTTCAAAATGAAAAAAAATAAAAAAGAGCTGGGGATGGGGCTCAGTAGTTACGTGCCCCTGCAATAAATTCCCTAGTACCAAAACAAAACCAAACAAAAAAAGGTAGGAGATCCCAGCTCAAAAGGCAACAGTAACTTCAGAAGGCCGAGAGGGCACTGAATATCCAGACTGAGCCAGGACTTCATGCTCAGGACTCTCAGGCAAATGATCATAAACACAATGGTCTCCAGGAGATCAGTTTTTTTCTTCCTCAATACAGGTTTCCCCACTCCAGGTGCTATATTTTCCCTGAGAGTATTTTATTCCAATTTTCCTTTTATACCTATCTCCTCACCAGATCCTGCCAGTTCTCCTCCAAGTAATTCTCTCACACTTGGCAAAAAAAAAAAAAAAATGAAGCACCTGAATTCATATCATGATAAACTTGAAAAATGCCCTGGGGCTCTTCCTTTTTCTTTTTTCCTTTCTTTTTTTTGTATTCCCTATTCTTCTTTCCCTACAGAATTTGTAGTGACTGTTAAGTTTAGAAAATTATAAAAGGAAAAATGTTTACGGCAAAAATAAAAATGTTAATAACGTTTGCTCTTATCTCTATATGTTTCAGAGGCATAAGAAAATAAAATACTAGCCAAACTGGAGTTTCTTTAGAACACTCAAATATTTTAATTAAATTATCATTGACAGAGTTAGTATCCCAATATCTTGTGGTTCACAGCTCAGTAATATCTTCATATGCACTATAACCTGCAGTGTTTGGGGGGTGGAAGTATGATTGACAGTTCCCTATTCATGTACCACTTGGTGGATTAAATATTAAGGTTTTCAGCTGACCACGGTGACATATACCTGTAATCCTAGCAATGCAGAAGGCTAAGGTAGGGGATTTTAAGTTTGAGGCCAGCCTCAGCAATTTAGTGCAGTCCTAAGCAACTTAGCAAGACTTTGTTTCTCCGGGCACAGTGCCTATAATCCCAGCAGTTTGGGAGGCTGAGGCAGGAGGATCAAGGGTTCAAAGCCAACCTTAATAACTTAGCAAGCCCCTAAGCAATTCAGTGAGACCCTGACTCTAATTAAAAAACAAAATAGGTCTGGGGACATGCCTCAGTAGTTAAGTGCTCCTGAGTTCAATCCTCAGTACCAAAAAAAAAAAAAAAAAAGACTATCTCAAAGTAACAAATAAAACAGGTTGGGGATGTGGCTCAGCACTTTTTCCCTGAGGAGCCTCTCTTTTCCCACTGATCTACAATTGTATATTGGTTTGAACACTTTCTATTCTATGTCACTGGTTAATTTAACTCCCTGTACCAAAATCACACTGCCTTAATAGCCATGATTTTATAATAAATCTTAATTAGCAAGGAGATAAACTTTCTTTATTTTATTTGTTTGTTTATTTATTTATTTGTTTGTTTATTTATTTATTTATTTATTTTTGTACTAGGGATTGAACCCAGGGGCACCCTATCACTGAACTACATTCCCAGTCCTTTTTATTTATTTATTTATTTTTTAATTTTGAGACAGGGTCTCACCAAGTTACCAAGCAAAACTGGCTGAGAACTTGCAAGCCTCCTGCCTTAGCCTATTGAATTGCTGAGATTACAGGTGTGTGTTATCAAACCCAGTTTTACCTTGTTTTATTTTTTAGTAGTTGAAAGTTCACTTTTTTATACTAATTTTAGAAAAAAAAATTTAATTGCTTTAAATTAAAATTGCACTTGAGATAAATTGATAAGGGCTCCCAATTTATTTAAATCTTAATATTTTATACATCAAAAAGATACTGTAACATGATCAAGCGGGTTTCATCCCAGGGATACAAGTTTGGTTCAACATGTATACATCAACAAATATAATTCATCACATAAATAGAATTAAGGACAAGCATCAGATGACCATCTCAATTGATGCAGAAAAGACCATTGACAAAATCGAACACTCATTCATTCATAAAATTCTGGAGAAAATAGGGATAAAAACCTCAACATTATAAAGGTTATATATGACAAACCCAAAGCTAATATCATACTAAAACAGAAAAACTGAAAATAGTTCCTCTAAAATCAGAAACAAGTCAAAGATGTCCTCTCTCATCACTCCTATTCAACATAGTTTTTTTTTTTAACTCTAGACAGGAAATTAAAGGAATACAAATAGGAGGAGATGTCAGATTAGCTATTTGTGAATGACACAAAACTAGTTACAAGACTAGGACTAGAACACAATATGATCCGGCTAGCTCACTCCTTGGTCTTTATGCAAAAGATCTGAAATCTGTATCACTATAGTGATCCAGGCACACCAATGTTTATAGAAGCACAATTCCTAAGAGTCAAGTTATGGAACCAGCCTCGGTGCCTGTCAATAAATGAATGGATTAAGAAAATGTGATGTATAAACACAAATGAAGTTTTACTCAGTCACAATGAGAAATGTGAGAAATTATGGCATTTGCTGGTAGATGGATGGAATTGGAGAGCATCCATCATGCTAAATGAAATAAGCCAGACTCAAAAAGTCACAGATCGACTGTTTTCTTTCATATGCAGAAGCTAGGGCAAAGTGAGGGGGAGAAAATGGGTGGGCAAAGATCCCATGAAAATAGAGGGAAGATCATGGAGTTGAGGAAGGAGATGGGAAAAGGAAAGAAATGCAGAATGAAATTGAAAAAAAAGATTAAGCTAGGTACGTATATAAATATACCACAGTGGATTCCACCTTTATGTATATCTATGAAGCTCAATTAAAAAAAAAACAATTCATAAATGGAAGGAAGCCCTGTAGAGTAGAGGAAGGAGAATAGGGTGAGAGAAATTCCCTTTGCATATAAGTAATTTGTAAGATGAAATAGTGAGATTAAGATTCCTTTCATCATCAAACTTTTACCCTCTATTTTTTTGACTCCTTGATAACTTTCAGTCTTTATCATTCCTCCAATAGGTTGGCATTCAGTTATAAAGAAGAGATGTTTAGATGCTAGTAGATTTAGGTAATGTTGATACTTACGAATATTATGTATGTTGATGCACAATTCATCACAGAATACGGCAGTGGGAATTGCTTTAGTCTGTCTCCTACATTCTTTTGACATGGCTTCTTATTGTTTGAGCATTTCTTTATATTCCATACCAACAAGAATTCCAGGTTCCTCTTGTACTTTTCCTGTCCTGGCTCTGGACTCAGCCATTTTTCCAAGGGGTTCTAGCACCTTTTAGCAGAGATCGTATTTAGAAAGCAAGATCTGGGTGCCAGGTTCCCTTATTGTGATTGTGGTATAATTACTTGTAGGCTCTTTCAGTGAAAACAAAAACAAAACAAACTAAGTGTCTAACCCCAGCTATATAAAAAGACAACTCACTAAACAGAATTTAGAAATGTTCCATGCATACGTCTGTATGGGTAACTACGTGGGTGTGCGTGTGTGCCCTCATATTCTGTAATTCAAATTGCATTCTCTATACTGTTATCCTACTTGCTTTTCCACATAACAGTACTTTCTGGATGGATTCACAAATCAGTACATGAAAATTTCTCATATTAGTGCGTGTGATGGGGTACAAATAGAACTTAATTTATCTGGCCTACCTAAGTTTCAATGAATGTTCAGGATGTTTGTAGTTTGGCATTTATTAGTAGTAAAGAGAATCATCGTTCATATATAATTGTGCCCTTCTGGGAGCATGTATCTATAGGATACATTCTTGAAAGTAAAATTCATTGGTCAGCCATTCATTCATTTGAAAACATAATAATTACTGCCAAACCGAAACCAAAATAGAATGTATCCTTTAAATACTCTCTGACACTGTTTGATGCTTCCCCATCCTACTTCCATCAATCTCAAGCATCACTACCTCTTTAAAAACCTGACGAACTGATAGGTAAAAATGGTGTGTTATTTTTCTTTGAAATTTTATTCCTTTAATTATGAATGAAGCTGTATATCTTTTTATATGCTTATTCGCCTTTGTACATCATTTGCTGTGAATGTCCATTTACATATCTTGCTCATTTTTAAAACTATTATTTTGTTCTTTCTCATAATAAGAATTCTATGATAAGAAAATATGCCTATTATTATACATGTTGCAGATATTTTTTAATGTTTATCATTTTTACTGGTTTGTGGATTTGATATTTTGTCCGTATTATATTTATGCATTTATCTCTTGATATAAGACTTTATTGCTTTTGCATTTTGATTAATGCTTGAAAGGACCTTCCTAACTCCAAGATTATTTTTTAAAAGTACCCATGGTGTCTTCTATACTTCTTATGCCTCTACATTTGATTCATCTGAAATTTAATTTTTATAAGAAATGAAATGGGCTATCCTTAAAATGAACCAGAATATGACTTTTTAAATCCCAATAATTAGCTCACTGTCTCAACATCATGTACAGAATAGTAAGAATATCTTATAATGCTAATACATTATTCTACCATATGCTAGATTTCTGCCACATTATTCTGCTGTGAAAGAATGGATTCTCACTGTATTCATAGAAATTTAGGGAAATTCGCCATCTTAAGTTTTTGCAAAATGGAAGATTTCTATCCAAAGTTAATGTTTGAAAGAAATGCTTACCTTCTTTTATATGTTCTAACATTGCCTTTATTTTTTATGTAAATTCATACCTTTATTTTTTTTTTTAGTATTTTGCCTAGTATACTAATTTACATCCCTTGTTTTTAACTTACCTTTTGTTTCAGATTGTGATTAAGTGCTATAAAACCCATAAAACTATGTCTTCTAATGGAGAATGACATTGGTGGAGCCCACCAATAAATGGAGGTGGTCAGGAAAGGAATCTCTAAGGATTACTTCTCTTTTCAGTTGAAGCTTAAATGATAAACAACAAATGAGAGTGAGTGGATGAATGAGAATCTGGAAATCTCTCTCAATGGAAGGATTAACAAACATGAAGATGGTACATTGGCATAAACCTGGTACGTTGACCGGGAGGGGGTGAGTTATCAGAGATGAGTTCAGTTTTAACGGCTTGAATAGTGAGAACTAGTAGGTCTCTACAAGCCATTGTGAGGAAATCAGGCTTCGTTCCAAGGACAAGGAGAATCCACTAGACAGTCTTAATTAGGGGAGAGGCTTGATTTGACTTCATATTTTAGAGATAACTTTGTGATGGAAAGCATTGATTGGAAAAGAACAAAAGTAAACACGTGGAGTAGAGAAGAAGAAAGTTATTTCCTGACAAGGAGTCTTAGCAGAAATGGAAGGAAATGAGCCATTTCACAGTCCATTTTGTGAGTTGACAACAGTTTGTCAGGAGGTACCAATCTAGGTGCCCCACCCTCCGAAATTTATTCTCTCTCTTCTTTTAGTTGTTTGGGAAAAAACCAAGAGGTGCTAAGTCTCTTCAATGGAACAATAAGCTGATACTGGCTTTGAGATCTTGATGCTCCTTTTTCTAACAATACTGCTTTAACCAGGAAGCACCTATTGTTCCATGATCACTTGGGCGCCCCCTGCTCCTTTTTATAAATCTGCCATCCTTGTGCTATAATCCATCCACTTATACAGAACCTAAGTTGGAGATTAATGAGATTTGGGGGAATCTTGCACACTTTGACACTGACTTTTCTGAAGATTATGCTCATATAACTTTATTTTGCTTTATAGTCTGGTGCTGGTGGTGCTTACATCACTTGGTTCCCTTTTTTTCCTAATAACGCATTGATAGATTCAAGGATGGAGAAGAGAGTGAGAAAATCCATTCGAGCAAGTGGATTTCTGAAAGAGTGTCATTAACTAGATGGAGGACTGTCCCTCATCCAGGAAGTTCCTTTATTGGAATTCTCCTCCTTTACCAGAAATAGCTGTGCAATGGGGTGGGACTGGCAAGAGAAACCTCACCAACAAACCCTGCTCTAGAGGCCTATTTACCCCATGGAACTGACTCTTCTCCCCCCTGTCCAGAGACACAGGGCCATGTTGGGGGTGGGGCACTAGCACAAATGCTGTACCCTGGTAAGTCTCAGCATCCTCTAGAGGCGGAGGGCATATGATCCTAATGAGCACCTGGCCAAGAAGCGTCTTTGTCCCTTGAAGCTGAGACTCCCCTCCAGTCAGCACCCCAGCCATCTATTTATCCCCTGAGGCAGTACCAGCAGGGGACACTGGGAGTCCCAACAGCACCAGAAAAACAAAGCAGACCAGAACCACAGCGAAAGTGCTGCAAAAATTAAACAGTTCCTGGAGCCACGGCTCACAAAAGTAGGCCAGGAAAACTGGGTGAAACACCGCTAAAATAAAAGACTTAAATAGAATCCAGTCTTCTAACAGATTGACAAAAAGTCCAGGATACAAATTATAAACCAATAACAGAAGACAACAGGGAAACCTTTAAACCCATGAAAACCAAGCAATACACTTTTAAAAAAAATCCACAGGTCAGCGTGCATGTACATATACATAATGAATTTCATCTTTATCTATAGCTATAATGCGCCATAAAAAATGTGGGAAAAAATCCACAGGTCCAGAACAACGTCTCAAAAAATTAAAAAATACATAGGAAGGAATTGAAAATGAACATACAATATACATATTATAATATATAAATACACCTAAAATCATGCTAAAAAATATTCATATCACTGAGTGAGTATATTATTAGCAAATATCTCAAGTCAGTAATCTAAGCTCCTACCTTTAGAAATTAGGAATACAGTAGAAAAATAAATCCAAACAAGCAAAAAGAGAAAAATAATAAAGAGTAAAACTCAAAGAAACTAAAAAAAAAAGAAAATATAGAAAAAGTCAATGTAATGAAGCAAGTGCTTCCCAAAAGCTCAATAAAATCAATAAGTCTAATAAGACTGACAATAATAAAAGGAGAAAAATCATCAGAAATGAAATGGGAAATACCCTACAGATTAGGTAGTTATATAAAAGATAATATGGAAATAACACGACAACTTTGTGCTTGTAAATTCAACAACTTGAAAAAAATGAACTAATGTTAAAAGAATTCAAACCACCCAATTCAAACCAGATAAACTGAATAATTGTGTACTTATTAGATAGATTATCAGAGTAGTCCTATAACTGTTTAAAAATCTAATTTATAATTTAAAAGCTCCTGAAAAAGAAATATCTAAGGCCAGATGGTTTCACCGAATATTTAAGGAAGAAATAACAAGTTTAAAATCTCTTCTAGAAAATATAAGAGAAAACCTATTGACACTTTAAGAAGCCAGTATTACACATACTCAAAATAGACAAAGGTAGATCAAACAAATTATAGACCCATATCTCTCTTGACTCAGATGAAAAAATCTTCAACAAAATATCTACAAAAAGTATTACAAATGCAACAATGTATAAAAAGAGTTATATACCTTGAGCAAATTGTTTTCTTGTGGAAATGCAAAGCTTAATAAATATTTAAAAATCGAATAGGAATATTCACCCTATGAACAGGTTAAATGAGACAAAATAATTACATAACTGTCATTGGGAAAACATTTGACAAAAACCAATACCCATTTATAACAATAGCTCATCTAGTTAAGAGTATGTATTAATTAACTGTTTGATAAAAATCATATCCCAAAAGCCTATAGATAGCAACGTACATGTTTAATATAGTACTAAAAATTCTAGACACTTAGATAAGGAATCAAAGGCAATAAAAGGCACAAATTAGGGGAAAAAACTGTCCCTGTTTGCAGATACCTTCAAATTTTTTCCATGTAGGTAATCATATTATCTGCAAATAGAGACAAATTCCTAGAATAAATGAATTCAGCAAGGTCATAACTACAGTAACAAGATAAGAAATCAATTGAATTTCCACTTATTAACAATGAACATGAGAAAACTGAAATTAAAACAGTATTATATAAGAGTCTGCTAAAGAAAATAAAACCTTAGGTGTACACTTAACAAAATATGTCCAAAGTTTATGTGCTGAAAATTATAAAATGCTGGTGAAAAAAATAAAAGTCCTAAGGAGGACAAATAATATATGAATGAACTGGAAGTTGCAAAATAACAAAGGTGTCAATTATTTTCAAATTGATTCGTAGCTTTAATATGATTCCTATCCAAGTTCTAGCAAATGTTTTTAAAAGACATAGATAAGCTTATTCTAAAATTTCTAGAAAAATGAAGATCTTAGAATAACTAAAACAATTTTGACAAAGAAGAATAAAGAAAAGTAAAGCAAGAGGAATCTCTTCACTTCTACCTTACTACACAGTTCTATTACTTAAGACATCTAGATCACTGGAACAAGATACAGAACCCAGAAATGGATCCTCACACATAAAAAAAATGCTCAAATGACACTTGACAGAGGTGCAAAGGGATCAATGAAGTATGACAATCTTTTTTTTAATTCCACATTTTTAATTGGTACATTATAGTCGTATGTACTGACAGGATTTGATGTTCCATATTCATACACGCACACAATATACAATGCAATAATATAATTTGGCCAATATCATTCCCAAGAACTTTCACCATTTGATTTTCATGAGATCCACCTCCATCTTTCTTTTCTTTTTCCTCTGTACTTTCTGAGTATGACAGAGAACATATGACCCTTGATCTCCTGAGTTTGGCTTATTTCACTGAATATAATGTTCTCGAGTTCCAACCGTTTTCCTGTAAATGACATAATTTCATTTTTCTTTATGGCTGAATAAAACTCCATTGTGTATCTAGACCACATTTTCTTTATCCATTCAAAGGATGACAAACTTTATAAAAGACTGGCCTAAAGCAACTGAACTTCTACAACAGAAAAATAAAATCTTGACCTAAAGCTCACACCTCACACAAGCTAATTGAAAATAGATCGTAGACTTAAATGTAAAAAAGACATAATGTTTAAAATTCCCCAGAAGGATACAAAAATTCCTGATACAAAAGGAGACTGAAACCAATAGAAGGAGACTCAAAACTCATGTAGATGTCAATTTTCATTGAATTAATTTATAAATGCAATGGGATTTCGATAAACTACCACTGGAATCTGGTTTGCCTGCAGGTATCAACTGTGTTGCAAAAGGGAGCAAATTAGACAAGTTGCTTCTAAAAATTATATGAAAAATGTTAACAATAACAACAACAAATCCAAAAATATCCTGAAGAGGAACAATGACAGACAACTAACTCTATTAGATGATGAAAATTATGATCATTCATGTTCTTGACACAGGGAATAGATATTTAAATGTGACAGAATAGATACTCTATGAATAGATCCAAATTCCCAGGAGAATATCCTATATGATATCACCAGCATTTTAATTTGAAGTGGAAACAAATGTTTAAAAAAAATCACAGAGAAAAAATAATGCCATCCTCAGAAAAGGGTTGAGTTCTGAGAAATACTCATATTTGAGGCAAACAGGGGCAACCAACAATGAAAAAATTAACTGAGATAAGTCTGCAGTTAAAAATGGAAAAGTGCTGAGCATGGTGGACCACACTCGTGATCCCAGCAACTTGGGAGGCAGGAAGATTGTAAATTGAGGCCAGACTCTGCAACTTGGGGATACCCTGTCTCAAAATAAACAAATAAAAAAAGGGTTGGGAACATAGTTCAGAGGCAAAGCCCTCTAGTGTTCAATCCCCAGTACCACACACACACACACACACACACACACACACACACACACAAAATTAAAAGCTTTAGAAGAGTGTTTTAAATGGTTTGAATACAAAGAAGATATTTCATAGATAGAAGGAGGGGACAAATGAAATCTCTAAGTTTGCTAATGTACTTACAATGTCCACTTTATAGAGGAGCTGGGAACCAACGGCCAGAATACCTTAAATGTGCCTGTTTTTTTTTTTTTTTTTAATTTGGGTTTCTAAACTAAGCCCTTGGGGAAAATGAAGATATTCCGATTGTACAGATTCAGGGGCACAAGACCTAATAATCAGTTACCCTTTCAAGAGGCACAGGAATTAATTTGCCTCTACATATGGAGTGAGACCAGTGTGCAGAGACTGCTTACAGAACGAGTCCAAGGGAGGCACTTTAGGGAGGCCTCTGGGCACCTTTTAACCAGGACTTTTTCTTCCTTCTTCAATCTTTAAGCAACATAGGATTCTCGTTCTACCCAACGGCTCTCTTGGCCCTTCTGAGGAGCTGAGCCAGCCAGTGCAAGAGAGGAAAAGCACCTGTCCCAGGAGGAGGGAAAACTTCACCCTACATGTAGGATGGAGATGCTGGTGACAGACGTGACATCTAATCCAGGGAGGTCGGAACTCCATCCTGATGGGCACTTCCTCATTACTGGGGTGCTGTGCTTTTAAAATGGAATTTTCTATTCTGGGGAAATGAATTTATGACAGAGGGTTTTTTTTTCTTGAAGGTCTCAAATAACAAGTCAATGTTTTCTGAATTTCCACAAAAACATACTCTACAAAGAAATATTGTGGATAGTAATCCAACAGTCCCCCTTTTTAAAAAATTATTATTATGGTTCCACAGTGTTCCAGGGGACATTCATTTGCCCCAGAGGAAGGATAGACTCAAAAGAATCCAGAATTTTTAAAAAGCCAATTGAATTTCAAAAAGACCTTTTTTTTTAAAGAGAAATAATAACTGAAACATTTGTATTGAAAGCTGAAATAGTTTTTTTTTTTTAAGGTGAGTGAACTTTTCTAGAGAGAAAAGCCTCTTTTCATTTACAAAGAATGATTTTGAATATCAAAAGCCTCAGTGCTAACTGTATTCTATATATGAAATGTAGAATGTAAACTGTAGAGTTGGGAAGAATTGAAGTTTTCCTGCCAAAATAAAACAATGGCTTTCAGACCCTGGAGGAGACAGCCTCATAGTTGGTTGGATATCGTGGGGGGCCCACTCTCGCTCCCACCCTGATGTGGGGAAGAAGGAAAAGGACTTGATAAAAGCAGAGAGGGTGTGAGGCCTGGTAGATCAGAAGTACATGAGTGAATCACCTGGTGTGAGGTTCAGTGAAATCCCATGGAATCTCGTGACATGATAAGACCAACTGTGTCACGGAATGCCCAGGTGCCTTGAGAAGTAGCTGACAGAGTACCAGTGGACCCAAGGGGTCGGACGGTCACCAGCAAGATGTGAAGTTCAAGGACCACACTGATTAAAGTACATGGACATGCCAGAGTCCTCTTGGTGGATGGCAGTAAGGGTGGCCATTGGTGGTCATGTAGCTCCACAGGATCCAACATGGGGAGGTAGAAATTACCATGAACCAATTTCTTCTACATTCTGAGTAAGAAAACAAGATGGTGTGACCAGAACTGGCTTCACTCCAAGATGAGTGGGGAAAAGGAGAAGGAAGGAGAGGAGTAGAACCTTGGTGAAGAGGAATAGAGTAGAACCTTGTTTTTACTCGTGATCTGCCTTGTTAACCATTAATTGACTGAGTATGCATAAAGAAGTCCAGATGACCTTTTCTCCATCCAGTGAATTAGAAACTCAGAATTATCGTAGTAGAAAAAAACGGTGAAACTTTCTTAGATTTGATGCACCTGCATACACAGCCTATAAAATTAATAATTAGCTTTTGCATTTTGTTTGCTATTTCTGTATTTTGAAAATATTTTATGAAGAGAATAATATGTACTCACATTTCTTGTGCATTTTTTTTATAAATTTCTGATTTTCTCAATAATTAAAACAGTTAATCACCATAGTTTTACTTACCACCTATTGGATCTTACAAATTGAACCTGAAATTTACCCTCATTCATTTTTTTGTTTTTCTTTTGAGCTGAGGAACAGTAAGTAATCTCCTATTATTCCATTTCTAACTAAGTTGATTTAATTTGGGGAGGTTTTCATGCCAAAATCCCTAACTATTTACTTTGTTCAGTTTTTTTAGGAGTCATGAAATTATGGAATTTCTTAGAAAGGTGTGTTACATTGACTCTTCATATTTCCATTGAATTCTCTTCCTTTGCCTTTATGACTTGGCTTACAAAGGGAAGGAGAGGATCTAATCTGAAGAACTTTTTCTAAATCATTTTTCCTCCCCTCAACGGTGACCTGGTCCTTCTGCCTTCGGTTTCTCCTACTCGACTATCATTAAAAGGTACAATTTGGATGTTTGTCATTTTTCCTTCTTTTTAGTCAATTTTTTCATAGCGTCTTTCAGCAGTCTTCTCCCTGAGAGTTCTCCTTCCTTCCTGGACCTGTTGATCCCATCCTTGAGGAAGGCATTCATTTTTTTAATCCAGACTCACAAAACCTTCTTCATATGGCGTCTCTTCAGCTGGGAGCCCCAAAGAATCAGACCAAGTCACCTGAGCTTTGGCCAGCATCCCGTGACTGTCATATGCTGATGACAAGTCCTCTCCATCTACTTCCCTCCCCTCCCTACCCCCCATCCCCAGGTTCCCCTTCATCTGGAGTCCCACAGCTGGCTGATAGAAATGGACAGTGGGTTGCTGGGAAATAGATTCTCTCTAGAAAGTTTTTAGCTTGTTCCAAACACATTTCTTAAAAGCTATCTGTATCTTTGTTTTCTTTGCTTATCTTATTAAAACACAAGGCAATTAGATTTCTACCCATACCCTTCCTAGTAATCACTTGTTCAAGCATCGAATTACTGTTAAAAGTAGCTCTGTTGGGTAGTATTTTTAATGTGGCTTATACTTCAGCAAAATGGACTGGTCCCCCTGGGATGGGGTGGTACATGCTTGTAATCCCAGGTGCTGAGCAACTCAGTGAGACCCTGTCTCTAAATAAAATATAAACTAGGGCTGGGGATGTGGATCGGTAGTCAAGTGCCCCTGAGTTCAATCCCCAGTAACAACAACAAAAAAAAATCCTTTTAAATTTAAGCTTGAAAGGAACATTGGATCCTACTTTGACCTTGTAATTATCTTCTGGAGTAGGGCCAATGGCTATCTGAGAACAGATTTGCCCAGTGACCTGTGTTTTTATTATGTTAACAAAGAAGTTGAGGAAGTGAGAATTATTAGAAGGTAGTTCTCAGCTTCACTTTCACCCTGTCCCTGATGGGATGTTTGAGACTTCACTAATCACAGGAAACCCTGGCTCTGTAGCTGCACCTATAAGACTCCCTCTGGAAAACACCCCTGATTATATGGAAAGGGATGACCATCTTAGGAAAGGGATTTCCTGCCCACCACCCTGCGCAGAGCGTCCTGGACTTCTTTGTTCCGCAGACTGTACACGACTGGGTTTAGTAAAGGGGTGATGACAGTGTAGGTCACCGAGACCAGCTGGTCCTGATCCCTGGTGTTCTCTGACTTGGGCTTGAAGTAAGCGATGGAGGCACAGCCGTAGTGGACGATGACCACCGTCAGGTGCGAGGCACACGTGGCGAAGGCCTTCTTGCGGCCCTCGGCCGAGGCAATCTTGAGAATCGTGGAAATAATGAGAACGTAGGAGACGAACAGGAAGGTGGCAGGGGCTGTGATGGCCAGAAGGCTGATAATTAAGGTCAGTATATCGTTGATGACGGGGGTAGCACAGGCCAGGTCCAGGACAGGCCGGACGTCACAGAAGAAATGCTCAATCAGGGAGCTGCAGAAGGGCAGTCTGAAAATGGCCACCGTCTGAACCAGGGAAAGCAAGAAGCCTGTGGTGCAGACCGAAGAGGCCAGCGTGGCACAGACCCTCCAGTGCATGACGATGGGGTAGCAAAGTGGGTTGCAGATGGCCACGTAGCGATCGTACCCCATGACTGCCAGCAGCAGGCAGTTGGTGATGGCAAAACCAAGGAAGAAGAAGAGCTGAGCTGCACAGCCCTCCAGAGAGATGGACTGGTTCAGGCCCACCAGGCTGGAAAGCATGCGTGGGATGATGACCAGGGAGTAGAAGGTCTCCGAAGTGGAGAGGACACTTAAGAAGAAGTACATGGGGGTGTGGAGGTGGTGGTCCATTCGGATAATGGTCACAATGATGACATTGCCAGCCAGAGTCAGCATGTAGAGGGCAAAAAAGACCACGAAGAGCGTGAGCTGGTGTTCTTGGAAACTGGAAAAGCCTTGGAAAAGAAACTCTTTTACCTCTGTACGGTTGGCTCTCCTCATTGAGGATATTAGGTCTGAAACAAAAAGAGAAAGTCAATACCAGTTGTTGCCCTGACCTCAAGTATGTGCACAGAGCAAAGATGCAATATGGCAAAAACCCATTTCAAACCTGGATGGATCATTGGGAGTGATGGCACATGCCTGTAATCCCAGCGGCTTGGGAGGCTGACGCAGGAGGATTGCAAGTTCAAAGCCAGCCTCAGCAAAAAGCAAGATGCTAAGCAACTCAGGAGATCCTGTCTCTAAATAAAATACAAAAAGGGCTGGGGTAGTGGCTCAGTGGTCAAGTGCCCTGAGTTGAATCCCCAGTAACCCCCTCCCCAAAATAAAACAAAGCTGGGTGGATCAACTTCCTTCCTCAGGAACATGGCAGACTCTTGGACTGGGAATAAAGATACACAAAATTTGAGCAACATTATTTAAAAGTCAGATGTACAACATTCTTTTCAAGTCCACCTGGGTCTTTTAAAAACATGATCTCTTATGGCCCATGAAGTTGGTCTCAATAATTTCTTAAAACTAGATATTCTTAAAAGATAACCACCTCCTTAGACCATAATGTGATTAAGTTAGAAATGTCAAAACACAAGGTAATTTTGGAAGGTGTAAATGTTTGGTAACCTATTGTCAAAAGAGGGACTTAAATTGATAATTGGTAAATATCTCAAACTAATAACAGAATCACATACCAAATCATACACAATGTATCTTGAACATTATTACAGGTAAATTTGTAGTTTAAAATGCTTGCTTGTTGGAAAAAACAAGGCTTAAAATTAATAAGTTGAGCATCCACCTAGGATGTTATTAAAACAAAACCACAAAGAAAGTAGAAGAAAAAATAATAATGAGAAAACAGATGTTAATTAGTGTAAACAACGATAAAATAGAAATTGGAAAAGAAACTCTTTTACCTCTGTGTAGTTACCTACAAAAGGTAAAAATTTATGAACTTAAGTTTAACTACAAGCGAAATTGACCCAAAAAACCCAGAAGATATAAATTATATTATGAGTTAATAAAAGGATAAAATCACAGAAATTTTAGAAAAAAAAGATGAAAATACTGTTATAAACAACTTTATCGCAATAAAATTTTTTGTAATATAAATAGACATATTTATAGAAAAATATTCCCTACAAATATTTAATCAAGAATTAGAAAACCTGAAAATCCCTTTAAGTATTTAAAGAAATAAAAGACTGTTGTTTAAAACTAGAAATAAACCTCTGGGCCAAGACAATTTTACCAAAATTGTTATGAAACATTCAAGAGTAAACTAATTCCAATATTACACAAACTATTTTAGGTAAAAGAAAAAGAAAAATTATTCTCCACTTCATTTTATGAAGCTAGAATTATCTTGATATCAAACTTTGACCAATCCCATTCACAAATAACAGATGTTAAATTCTTAAACAAAATATTTCCAAATCAAATCTAGCAATGTATAAAACAGGCACAAAACAGGTTTTATTTCAGAATGGAAAATTGTTTAAAATTAAAACAGCCCAGTTATATATTTATTCAAATAAACCATTTAAAGAAAAAAAGCCATATGATTATTTCAAAAGCTGTTCAAAAAAAGCTTTTTAAAAATTCAATGTCTACTTTAAGAAGAACTGTTGGAAAATGGAGAATAAAAGATTCTCTTTAAGCTCATAAAGCTGGTATACAGCAATTCTACAGCTCACATCATACTGAATGGTAAGATATTGAAGGATTCTGTTTAAGATTAAGGACAAGATAAGGGTGAATGCTTCATCCACTTCACTTCAATCTTGTATTGAATATTCTAGCCAGCCCAGTATGGCAAGAGAAAGAAAAAATATATATATATAAGAATTGAGAAGGAAAAAAATAAAACTGACATTCTATAAAGATAGTATTCATAGAAAATTCAAAAGAAACTATTGGTAAATTATCAGAATTATTAAGAGTTTAGCAATCCTTTAGCACAAAACTTATACATAAAAATCCATTGCATATTTGTACTTCAACAGATAGCAAATTAAACTTAAAGGAATTATCACTTCTAATAGCTTCAAAATACAAAGTTGCCATTACAAAATCATAATGAAGATCACCAAAAAAGACTGAAATAAATTATTATGTTTCTGAATTTGAAGATAATAGTTTGAAGATTTCAGTGAATCCAAAATTGATCTGTGATTCAATGCACTTCGTCGATCAGAATCCCAAATGGGTTGTTTTTGATTATTTGTTTGTTGGATTGATGGTGCTAAAATTTAGGTGGAAGTTCTATGTTTCAGGAATGCCGAAATCCTCTTTAAAAGAAGAGAAACAAAAGGAGAGAATTTGCCTTTCGAATGCCATTACTTATTATAAGGCTACATCGAAAGGCTATAGTAATTCAGAAAGTGTGGTATCAGTGTAGGAAGAAGCCATCACATCACTGAAAGAAGAGAGAGTTCTGAAAAATAATGAATACATATTGCTTAGGAAGTGGGGTGGAGAATAGGTTCGATTTTTTTTTCTTTCTCTCTCTCCTTTGAGGCTATCCTCACTACTATCTTTCCTTCTCTATGTCCCTCTCATCTTGGTTCTTTTGGATTCATTTTTTGATAGCCCTTGTCATATCCAGTTGAAATTATTTGTTAGCTGACTTTGTTTGTTTGATGGTAGAGCTCACACTCACAATGCTGCATCCCCAGAGCCCAGCCCAATTTTTGCCTGTTAGCCTTTGGATAAGCGGGTGTTAAAGGAATCCATGTATGAGGTCCTTCTAGTCCAAAGGAGGAGACCCATACCTCTGCCAGATACCCTCAGAAACACTTAGGCACACAGAAACCAGGACAAAGAACTTCAGTGAGAATCTAGACTTCAAAGATGCCAGGCAGTGAGAAGTAGAGGATGTGGTTTCTTTTTTTAGGGACATGGCAGGCATATGGAGCATGTGAAGCACCCAAGGAAAAGACAGAAAAACTGTCACACCGATAAACAGGAAAGGATAAAATCTACAGAGCTCATGAAGTTGCAGAGGCCGAGAGGCTGCTAGGGAAAACAGACATAAAAGGACAGTCCAGGAAAAGATGGATAGATGAACTCAATGTCCTCCATCTGAGTCTTAGCATAACAGCTCCCTTTCCAGGAAAGACAATAGAATGTTATGTGATTTTTTTTTTGCATGTAACAGCTTCCTTTATTCTTCAAAGTAACAATTCATATACCACTCAAAATAACTATGGTGGAAACGTGAAGAAACAATTTCATAAAGGATTAAAGAGTAGTCTGATATCACACATCTAGTTCATGACAGATCTAACTTAGAAAACCACTTGTCTCGACCCTAAACCTGAGTCCTTTTCATTGAAAAATCTCAATAGTGGAAGAAGAAATTCTGTCTATTTCAGCTGAGGTCCTCATCGATAAAACACTGATACAAGGAGGTGAATGAAGGCTGGAATTTAGGAAGACATTAAAAAAAAACAGAAGGGTTCATCTGGTGGAAGGAAGGGTGGGGCTCAGGAAAGAATGGTGGTTTCTCTGTTTGTTTGCTTGCTTGCTTTTTGTGTGTGTCTGTGTGTGAGGAAGTTATGATCCTGATGCTCTATGTCACATTTCTGAAAAAGGTCAGGACAAGTCACCTAGCTAGGCTTATAAAATAAATAAGGTAAAGTCAAAATAGCCTATAGACACCAAAAACTGATGGAACCCCGTGAAGTGAGCCCTAAGACTCAAAAGGCTGAGGTTTTTAGAAAACAAAATGCAGATACTAACATTTGGTTAAAGTATACTATATTCTATCCTCTTTAGACAGGCTACATAATTTAAAGTTAAGTAATTGCTCTGCAAGGAAATAAAATACTCCTATTTTTTTATGGATGGAGAACTTGAGACTCAGTAGGATAGGCTACCTGTCAGATTCACATGTCTATTAATTTGCAAGACCAGATGTGAAAGAGGTCTCTCTGACTACAAATCCCACGTATGCCTATTGAATCAAAATCCTACCGAATGAATTTTCAGGCAAGGTGTTCAACTTAGAGGAGGAAAGAATAGCTGTAAGAGCAATGCCCAGTTCTCAGCCTTGTTGACTCAAAAGACCCCAGGGATATCAGGAGTGGATGCCAGTGCTGGGATTATCAAGTCTGCCCTATTTACTGTCTTCCCCACAACTTACAGCAGATCCTTCCTTTGTTTAAAAAGGAAAATGTGAGAATGTTATATTCTGCATTTTACTTTACAGGCATGAGATCTCAATCAGCCATGGTGCAAGGTGCAGGGAAAGTATGAAACTCGAATGTCAAGAATATCCTTAGAAAACCAGAAAGGGAAAAGGAAGAAAAATAAAAAAAAAAAATCACAAGCAGCTCTCCTCCCCTTTGTTTCTACCGACAACCACTTACTTCTTGCGAACTTGGCAAAGGAAGTAAGAGAAATTCTCTTAGGAGCTGGTGCATCTGAACTTGAAAAGATAAAAAGAAGAACTGAGATGGACTCTCTCCAAGAGGCCCATGTGGGAGAAATTGAAAACCTCAAGCCTAGACGTTCGGCATTTCCTGAGTGTCAGAGGAAGCTCAGAGTGGCTGATTCAAGGCTAGAACTTAGACTCTTCTGGCCTCAGAGTCTTCCTGCAGCGTCGAAACCCCAGAAACCCTACATCCAGGCACTCTGTCTATTTACTCCCCAAAGAGAAGCAGATCCACTCTCTCTAGGACACCAAGCACCTCCCCTCAAGCATCAGTCCCAGGCACAGGAGTCACCAGAGAGTTTGAGGCTCTACCCTAGGGGCCTCATTAGAAATCTGGGCAATTAATAGAACAAAACTCTTTGCCTTTGGTAACTAATTTGTAGAAATATGTTTTGTTAAAAATCCAGAAGAAACACAGAAAAATGATTAAAAAATCATTTTCTATTTTTCTATGTTGAGAATCAGTCCTTCATTTATTGAATCAACAAATATTAAAGAACATCTTCTCAGGTGCCAGGCAGTATGCTGAGTGTTGGGGATATACAATCGTGATGAATTCAGCCATGGTGTTTTCTCTCACAGAATGGAGAGGAGAGACCCGTACAGAGCTGTCGCCGATCCATTGTATCTTCATGCAAATTTGAAAAGGGATCCTCTTCTGGATAGATTCAGCCCATGTACATGCTGCTTGCTAAACAGACAATGCATTTATGTAAAATGGCTCACCCTTCTATAACCAGATGGAGCTCTGCACCAAGATTTATGGCTTGTCAAGTAGGCTCTGGGCTGAATTTTGTTGACTATGCTCTCCTTGATTAGGTGTCCTTGCGCAGTGCACAGCCTCCTCCACCAGGTATATTTCAAACAAATAATCTCACAAATACTTTATTACAAGTAAAAATTAACACTACAAGGAAAAAGGCAGGGTGGTATGAGAGCATATAATAGAAGAAAAGTTTGTCTATTAGTCTTTAAATATTTTTCTAAGGAATGATGTTTGAGCTGGAATGTTTAAGATCAATGTGGGTCGGCCAGGTATAGTTAGGAAAGAAAATTGGAGGTGGAGAATAAAACAGGAGTGAAAGACTTAATGAACTACTGGTAACAACCCATTCCAAAAAGTGGAAGAAAGCCAAATTGTGCACAGAGAATTTGAGGGAGAGATCATGTTAGAAGGTGAAAAGAAACGAGGATGCTCAGGACTTTGTACAACTTCTAGCTTATTGTCAGGCTGATGTGGAGCCAACAAAGCTTTTAAGGAAGTGAATAGCTTGATCAGATGTGCATTTCAAAAGGTCTAATTGAACTGTGGAAAATGAATTGGAGGAGAGCAAGTTTGGAAGCAAAAAAATCCAATTAAGGGGTTACATTATGTTCCTGGTGGAAACATAATGGGAGCTGGAACTAGGATAGTAGATGCGGAGACAACTTTGGCTTGTTGGAACACAAAACCAATTCGTGATAGGCATCTTAGTGTACCTATCACGTCAAGAGACCCGTCTTTACTAGGCTCATCAGAGACTCAAAAGTCAATCCTCAGAAAATGTTTATCTAAAAGTAAAAAAGGTGGCTTTTTGCAGAAACCTGAAGGTTTTCTGCACCATGCTCTTATTGCAGCTTGACAGAATGCTGACTCCATTCAAGATAATGGAGAATCATCATAGCTTTTCACTTGGTGGGCCAACTAGAGCCCTTGAATAAAGGAGTCACCATATCCCCGTGAGAACAGACTCTTGACAATGCCACAAATATATATTATATGTGATATAATGATTTTATATCAATCATTATAAAAAGGAACTCTGAGTACACTCTACCATTAAGTC